>NC_134455.1:332736146-333361146 GCF_047948215.1 Lycorma delicatula | reverse complement strand
GATCCAGGAAGCAATTGCGGAAATTCCAGTTGAGATGTTACGTCAAACAATGAACAATTTAACGAAGAGACTTTGTGAGTGTTTACGTAGAAAAAGAGGTCACCTGCAAGATGTCATCTTTAAAAAATAAACTAAAATGTATGTATCCTAAAATGGCAACATTTGTACAATTACATGAAATAAAATTCATTTTCTACAAAAAATATTTCATTGATGTTATTTAATTTTTTAAATTTCCCGTTTCTTTGAATCACCCTGTACAAGAATCAAAATAGCCTGTAATTGTAACATAGAAAATTTTAAAGGTGGTGGATCATGGTGTTAATTTCATGAAACATAGTGAACTTTGTATGTGTAAAAACTGTCAAAAAATGCCAAATAAATATGAAGAAAAATATTTCCTTTCATAAATATGTGATTCAACAATGAAAAAATCACAATTTTGAAAGAAATATCCCTAAATTTTGATGTACCCTCAAATAGAACTTAACTGAGAAAGGTGAGAAAAGCATTACAATCAAAACCAGTGGACATGAGAAAACACACTACACTGTATTCTTGCATATTGTGCTGATGGTACGAAGCTGCCGCCAATGATAATTTTTAAGCAGAAGACACTGCTTAAAGAAAAAATACAAACAGGAGTGATTGTACATGTTCTTGAAAAAGGTTAGATGGATGAAACTGTGGATAGACAAAGTATGGAAAAGAAGGAATGGTGCACTGCTAAAGAAGAAAGCTCATCTGAAGGAAACAATCAAAAAATTCCAAGAGTGCAACACTGAACTGGTTGTCATACCAGGACTCGCATCACAACTACAGCCACTTTGTGTATTATTAATAAGCCCTTTAAAGTCTTTGAGAGAAGAGTGGAACAAGTGGATGATGAATGCTGGTGTACATCAGCTAACATCAAAGGTTGTCCTGAAACGGCCATCAATCTCAGGTCTGCGAGTGGGTTGTCTTTATCAAAAGTGAATGAATAAACTATAGTTAAATTTTTCTTGAAATGCAGAATTAGCAACACCCTTGATGGAAGTTAAGATCATTTCTTGTATGAAGAAGATAATGAACAAGAGGATGCAAACATTGATGAGAGAGAATATTCAATATGAAATAGAATATTTTCTATTTAGAATTAAATTGGCAAAAAAAATGTATTAAATTTCTTGGGCATGTCTTTCTTATACACCGAAAAATACGGTAGTTTCAGCAAAAACAAACTTTGATTTACTAAATATTATTTATGTATAAAAAATATCTACACAATTCACTTGAATTTACTGCATATACATTGTTTTAATTCATGATTATTACATACAAAACTGGACGAAGAATATATGTATTGAATTTTGGCAAAAGAAAAAAGATATGTATCCTTAACCTGTGTTTATAATCCCACCGGGTTGGTCTAGTGGTGAACGCATCTTCCCAAATCGAGTTCCAGAGTTTAAGTCCTAGTAAAGACAATTGCCTTTACTAGGACATAATCCAACTACTACGATTTGAATACTAGATCGTGGATACTTGTGTTCCTTGGTGGTTGGGTTTCAATTAACCACATATATCAGGAATGGTTGAACTGAGACTATACAAGACTACATTTCACTTATACATGTCATCCTCTGAAGTAATACCTGAAATGGTAATTCGTGGAGGCTAAACAGGAAAATGAAGAACCTATGTTTATAGATTTTACTATTCTGTTAGTTACAATATAGTATTCACTGAGAATAGTACAGAGAACAGAGAAAAGGTACAGTAACCATGCCAAAAATCACCTTGTTTTTTTTTTTGCGAGGGACGATCATGAAACAAGAAATATAAAAAATAAAGGGACAGGTAAATTTTGTTAAAGAATAACCCAACAATCCAGTGATATTTGCCATTGGGGCACTGATGTTATTAGATTTGGAGTTATTATAGTTTTTTATTAAGGGATCTTAATGAGAAAGATAAGGGATAACCAGGTTACGTTATGTTTATCCACCAGGTTAATCTAGTCGTGAACGCGTCTTCCCAAATCAGCTGATTTGGCAGTCGAGAGTTCCAGCATTCAAGTCCTAGTAAAACCAATTATTTTTACATTGATTTGAGTACTAGGTTGAGGATTACCGGTGTTCTTTGGTGGTTGGGTTTCAATTAACCACACATCTCAGGAATGGTCAAGAATGTACAAGACTACACTTCATTTATATCATCCTCATTCATCCTCTGAATTATATTATCTGAACGGTAGTTACTGTAGGATAAACCGGAAAAAAAAGGTTATTTTATGTTGAAGTTGTCATTCACCATGTGTTGGGTTATCAAGAGTAAATAGCTGGAATTTGTGGTCTTCACAAAAGAGTATTATTACCTACTAATCCAAAATTAACAACAGCGAATGATATGTGTACAGAGTTTTGTAAAAATTTTGTTCAGTTGCCCATAACTGCTATTATTAATTTACAACAGGCCTTATTATTTATTATTACGACAGGCTAAGTTCAACATTTGATGATTTTTTACAAGATAAATTTGATCTTCGCTTTGGTTAGTGTAAGATTATCATTGTTTTTGTTATTTTCTTACAAGAGGTATCTTTTGATACTGTACGTATCAAACACAAATGGTTAAATTACATATAGATGCATTTTTCACCTAGGCTTAAGTTACAGATTCAAGTCCTAGTAAAGCCAGTTATTTTTACACGGATTTGAATACTAGATCGTGGATACCGGTGTTCTTTGGTGATTGGGTTTCAATTAACCACACATCTCAGGAATGGTCGAACTGAGAATGTACGACTACACTTCATTTACATTCATACATATCATCCTCTGAAGAATTATCTAAACGGTAGTTCCCGGAGGCTAAACAGGAAAAAAGAGAGAGGCTTAAGTTACAGAATTTTTCTATTATTTAATGTTCCATTATTTCTATTAAAAATTGTCTCCTTTTTTAACTTTGATTTTGTTTGGATGACTTTAATCTAACTGTCCTCTTGAGAGAGACACTTGATGTAACTGCAATTATTATATCTTTTTTATCTTGTTACAGAGAATGAATAAAGCTGATATTGATTAAAGAAAAAAAAAACTGAAAAATTATAAAAAAATTTGATATCAAAGATCGCCAGGTCATAAGTTCAGAAAAAATGCTATTTTGTTTCTCTCAGTGATAGCTTCTATAATGGTTTGGTTTTTGGTAATGTTCAAGTTAATTCAGGAAGTTTTTTTTTTTTTTTGTTTGTATTGTGGCCACTTTGATTTTTTTTTCATTGGTCAAGTAAAGACCTTACTTTTTATATATAAAAATTAAATTTCAGGAAACTTCCTGGTAAGAGTGAACAATGTGTAAACGTTTACCATTTTAAAGGGATGTGGTCACCTCCTGCAACCAATTTCTTACCCATTTATTAGCTTATTTCTCAGTAAGTTTATACCCACTACTTTTCTGCCTCCTCACTATACCATGTTATTTTCTTATTTTTCTCAAAATCAAGCATACAACTACTTGCATCAAATTCCATAAACACAAATTACCTGTCCTGTATCCATGTGGTCCCTCTTATTTCCTCAATGCCATTTTTTCTTCCAGCTTTGCATTAAAGCCTGCTTTCTCATTTCTTTACCCTTTTTATGTTATGTACTTTAAAAAATTATTCGCCTCTGTTCTTTGGGGGTACATACACTAGGATCAGGTCTATCAATCCTCAAGTGTTATTTGATTTTTATAATTCTCATTTATTGCATTACATCCTTTACGGCCAATAGTTTTTGCACACCTTGGTGGAGACCTTCTCCAACACAAGCTTTTATTTTGTGGATACAGGTGTCAAGTGTCAATAAGTAGACTGTATGAACAAGTAATAATGGAAAGATTACAAGCCAAAGTTGTTTAGATAAACAACTATTCATCATAAAACAACCTACAGAAAAAGATTGCAAGAGGAAGAGCAATACTATTCATGTTATAGCTAAAGCATATGACAATGTTCCACTAAATATGATTTGAGAGGTGTTAATGAAAGTTCTGATCAATCCCACTTTAATTATATAAAATGTCTTCATAATCAAAGCCCTACTACAGTAATTTTGCAACCGTTATCTCACGTTTTTATGATGAATCTCCCAGTTTTATCTCCCCTTTTGCTTTTTAATATTTGAGTGAAATTTTGAAAGTATAAGAAAGAGTATATATTTAATAGAAGTATATGTTTGATAGGAGTACAGTAGAAGGAAGCGTTACTGTCTATAATCGTAAAGAAGCAGGTACAACGGTATGATCATTTAATGAGAATAACAGGTAACCAATGGCCAAGGTGGGTTTGAGTAGGTATTACCAGAATTCAAAAGGACTCGCCTACAGTTCATTAAAAACAAAAAATTTAATGTGCAGTATAAAGGAGAGGAACAGACAGCAATTCATGACAGAAGATAAAGCAAGTTGTGTAAGATGCAACATAATTGATTTGTAGTGATTCTCTAAATGGCAACAACAGGAATAACTAGTTGTCTTGCAAATCCTGCATGATTGTGGAAAAAGTTGCACAGTGGTACTTCAGTCATGCAGCATGTCCCTCTGTGGCAGATAAGGAAGAACCACACTTGCCTAGGCGGGATGGCTTTCTACAATAAAAAAATATATGAATTTGAAATCCCCTCTGGCCAATTTGTTTTGTTCTGCCACATCCAGTTAGGTACACATCTAATCCAGACTTGAGGCTTCACTCAGTACTGCAGTGAAACTGGTCTCTACAGACTATTGATGTGGAAGATTTCTGGCTGACAGGGCTGGTTCCCCAGCCTTCTTACAGATATTTCTGGCTTGACTGGTCAACAAGAGATGTCTCTTCAGACAAATCCTTATATGGGCTTGGGGCCTGAGACTTTACATACGGATTGCAGTTGCTTATTCCTTTCAACCAGGAATATTTGACAATATTCCTGGTGCATTCTTTGTGTGAAGGTTGTGGTCTGTTGTGACTAGGTTTCCTAGTCACTGGATGGCTAGGTTTTTTTTAACTTATTGTGACTGACAACCAAAACTCACAATCTCGACAAATGATGGCTAGGAAAGGCAGGATACTTTCCATACATTCTCTATCCCCTGGTAGTAACATTATGGTAAAAACAATCCAAGTTTGGGTGAATGGGACTGCATTAAGTGTTGCATAACTTATTATCTAACCTCATGTGCATCAGATGAAATGCTAAGCACTGGCTCCGAGAAAGGTGACTTTCAGTGCATGGGGACAAGTATGTCTTCCTGCAAAGGTTGCATTCGATCAGCATGTCTGTTGGGCTCATCTTATGATCATCATAGTTCTTGATAATCTTTTTCATGACCATTAACAACATTGCTATTTTGGTTTATGTTGATTGCTGATAACAAAACTGGTCAGAAAACAGATAAAAATTACTAACTCATGTTTGTTAATTAAATATTATCAGTAAATAATTAATACAGTTGTAAATCATAATCAATTTAAAAACTATTGAATATATACACAATATATATAAAATTTTATATTATGTTTAAGATGGTCAATATAATTATTTATAATACAAAACTATTATTCTACAATTAACATGGAAGTCATTGTTTCACATTTATTGACTGTTTTATATATTTTTTTACTATTTACATTATATATAATTATATACTAACTATGCTATATTTAAGAAATATTTACAATATTTATAAAATTCACTGTTGAACACATTATACTATTCACACACATAATCACACTCAACATTACCAATAATTTATATCTCACTTCATTGGTCATTTAGTTATTCTTAGCTGCTATAGTTATTCTTAGCTGCTATATATTCAATGTACTTTATCCACTAGATTATCTTTATGCTAGTGTCATCTTTTAATTTACACAAAGATTTCTTCACTCTAAGTGATGTTAATCTTACAGCAGGGTTCTGATGCCAACATTCTTGCATCACTTTAGAAACAGTCCTTAAAACCTGTAAAAAAAATTCATTTTATTAAACCTGGTTACTTAAACATAAACTTGTCTACCAAAAGTAAATTAAAATACAGTTAAACACTATTTTTTTTTTTTTAGAATACATATTTTTTTTAGTTAAAAATAGAATAGCATGATTTTAATTTAGTGGTTATAATCTAATTTTAAATTAATTATATAAAAATTAAATAATATAATATAATTTTAATGTGTTAGGATTTCCCAGTGCCTGTTATTTATATTGCACTGGTACTGTGAATGAATGCACCTGGGTCTAATGCTAAATTCTGGTGATAACTGGAAGGTGCATTAAAATTAAGAAAAGAACTACAAGAATTTTTAAAAAATTTCATTTTTTAAAATCATACATACATCCACTTGATTTAAAAAATGCTCTTTTTCAATCTAAGTTAGAATATGGTATTACAATGTGTCAGGTGAGGAGTATCTCATAGTTTTACTATGCTCTTTGGTGAGACAAAAGAACATTTCATTATACGATTAATTCTAATTAAAGCGGACACCATAAAATTCCATTACTTTTGAGCTTGAAGACTAATCTTACATCTATATTTTTTCAAGATACTGAATAAAAAATATGCAAAATAAAAATAATTTAATTAGTATTACTAGAAATTTGTCATATTGGGATAGTGGCAGCATTGGTTGTGTAGTCTTCATGATCCCCCAGCAGCAATTCTGTATGACATTCAGTAGCGTGTAGTGTCATTATTGATATGGTGTGTCCTCTAGAGCTTTTGTCCAGCATAAAAGCGTGTAAAACAATTGTTGTGAAATTCATCCCAAATTGAGGTATACAAGAATGGAATGTCATGCTCCATATCACAAAATGGTGCCAAATGTTCAGAAACAAAATATAACTGATGTGAGCTGTGTCCTTCAACTGCTAGTGTGTTTGTGATTATTCACGATCAGTGTGGTTACTGTAAGATGGGTGCCACAGCTGTTGACAGACAACCACAAACATCAGTGTTTTGTCTGATCTTTTTTTCTTCAACGTTATTCCAGAACTGTATACAGTTTTTGAAACAAATCATCGCAGGGAATGAGAGCTGGATGCTCATACTCCTGAGACTAATTTACTAATTTATTTATTATACGGTGAATTAAAATTAGTCCTGAGGAATAACAATCGATACCATCATCATTTCACTAATGATGATGAACTGAAGGAAATGGTCCTAAGTGGCTGAAGGATGTTGGACAAAATTTTAGTGAAAGTGGAATTGAAAAACTTATCAGAAGGTATGAATCAGAAAAATTTGGTGATTATAAAAATATGTAGTTTGTGTTCAATTAAAAAAAAAAAACTGTAGATACATTTAGGTGTTAAAAATGTGTCACTGTAGCACATGACCATGATAGAACTGTTTCTTTTTTAATATTAAATGTACTTTATAGGGTTATAGGGGAATGTAGTAACTTCACAAAAAAATAATTTTTTTTTTTTTATATTGTTATTTCCAAGATGTACTGCAGTATATAATGTACACCAGTATAAATTAATATTAATAACATATAATTTAATGTATGTAATTTATTGATGAGCCTTTAGTTGAACCTTAAAAAATATTTTTACCCCCTCTCAATACGAAACATTTTGTAAAAGCAATGAAGTATTATTTTTGAGAAATTATTTATTCATGAAAAAACTTTTCTCGGCAAACAAAAATCTGACAATTACCATTAACCATGATATTGTTAATCAGATCATACAGCTATAGGATGTAATATGTGATGAACTAAGCTATGCTATGGATGAACATAAGTGATAAACATGGTGAACATTTCCACCATGACATTTCGGTGATGGAAATATCAGGTAGTCAAGGGAAATTGAGTACTAACAAGTTTGCCGATTACTGTTGGACATTAATTCGGGATGTGCCTGAGGTTATTTAATTTAACACAGGTCAATTCAAGAAATGATATCACAAAGATCAGTGTTAATTTAATTTTACGATACTTTACATACATTTCCTAGATACACTATGATTAGAAATTTTATTGTACTTTAATGAACATAAAAGTACATAATGTAACATACATCATTAGAATTCCATCTAGAAGGAATAATAGGCCTTATCCTCTTCAAACAAATGACATCGTACATATCATCAAATGAAGGATCATGAGGCACAACATCATGATAGGGAAGAGCATAATCTTCTACTAATAAATTCCACTTATCTGAACCACCAGTTGTCACACATCGCCTGCAAAAAAAAATTCATACTTCTTATTAATAAAAAATTGTATCATTTGTATGTATGAATACAAGTGACACTTAAATGTTTTAATGAAGTAAATATTCACTTTTTAATGAAGTAAACTTATGTATTGACAGTCCAGTCAAAAAATACTGATCCCACTATAAATACTGGAAATGACACCAAACACCAACTTCGAGCATCAGTGGATGCTCGAATATCTCATGAGAATTCCTCGCCATCCAATACCTGGTGTTCTGTGAATTAATATGGCCAGATAAATGAAACCATTCCTCCTCTGTCTACGACAATGTTAATGTTGGTGGACATTGTAATATATGGACATATATTACAATGTCCACTGTAATATATTGTAATGTTAATTACAATATATCAGCTAAATTTTTTTATAAGTATGCAATGCGTACCATTGACATTAAAAAAAAACCAGGCAAATTACTGGCATGTTAGATCACATCTATTATTAACACAATATTAACAATTTTATTTCTTCATGAAATATTCTAAAGAAAATTGATTGATTACCTGCACATTTCCCAGAAAACAAGACCCATTGAGTACATATCTGCCATTTTAAAAGCGTCAAATGCTTTAGTGTCTAATGATTCATCAATGACCTCTGGTGCCATATACCGACGGGTACCTACTCTAGTATTGGCAGCTATGTCAATTTCATTTGTTTCACTGAAAATAAAAATGCACAATAAACCTAAAGATTGTAACAAAAAAAATTTATTTTGAAAAAAAATTTTTGTAAAAATTATAAGCTAGTTGAAAAATTAATATAATAATGTAGTACAAACCAACATAAAAGAGACCTTTGACTTCCTTTATTATAATACACTAATGATATGTATATTCAGTTGCATCCCATCGGGATTTTAAATTGTTCCTGATTCTATAAAGAATACTATAAGGTTCCCAATAAAGAATGTTATTTCTTTATTTCATTTTCAAGTTCCCATCTTGAAAAAGGCTTCAGCATCTTGAAAAAGTTTGGCCAAAAAAATCTCTGATGTTCTAAGTTATGGAAATATTTTTTTTTTGAGTTGTGGCTTGTAATAAAGTTTGCCCCAATTTTTATTTTAATATTAAAATGAGAACATAGCTTGGTGATCTTTTACGCTTTTTTTTTTTTATGTAGTTACAGGTAGGTATAACTCAAGTTATTTGCAAGAAAACTGTTAAGCCAAAAAACTGGAGTTTAAATTTAATTCTAAATAAATTGACAATATACAAACATCTTTGTAAGAAAATTTGTAAGAAATGTGGTTTTTGCTAAACCAAAATAACTTATAAAAAAAAAGTTTTAAAATTTAAGTAAATTAAGTTATGTAAAAGTAAACTTTTACATGTTTCTTATGTTGTTATCATTATATATCAGCCAGTTAAGCTTAATGCTTAATAAAAACAATTCAAAATAGAAAACCAAACTGGCTACAATTATTATAAGAGAAGAGGTTTAATTATTAGAAGGATAGATAGAAGGTACAAAAAATAAAGGCAAAATTGTGAAGTAGAAATAGCTGGAATAGAAAAGAAAAAAGGGGTGCATGGGACCACAGTATGTAATGCTGTTTCTAAAATTTGAAATATCCTAAAACAATTTTATTGTTGACTGTGCTTTTTCTTCAGCAATTGTATTCCACCTTTCTTTCATATCTTGTAGCCAATTTGGATAATAATATGGACACCTTTTTAATTGCTGATCAAATGAATTAACACGAGCCACTGGAATTGACAATATTTCAATATCTGAATCATCACCTTCAGTTAAATGAGCAGTTCTTAGTTTCTCTTTTGACAGAAAAATTGACTCCTTTAAAACTTTTTATTTTTATTTACAAAACAGAATAAAATTCACAACAGGTTTTTTTATAAAGGTGGGGTTGTCATAGCTGGTAGAAAGGGGCTTTAACGCAAAGTCTCATGACGATGAGGCCTTCTTCTTAGTGAGTGGGTGACCAAGCTGGGATTTGTGATGTGGGTCCTTCAGGAGAAGGATCGGGGGGGGGGGGGGGCTCAGGGATAGTTCTCTGAGAACTATCAGCTTCTCTGCGAAGCTGAGTCCCCATCCCATGAGGAATGGTGATTCTTGAATCCCTGAAAAAGACGAGTCCCAGCAGGGATGCCCTACTTGGGTTATCCCTGTCCTGGCTCCCAGAGTGGGGACCCAGGAATGGCATAGCCAGGCCTGGTGGATCCTACTCTGTGGGTTTGAGGCAGGTGCAAAAATCCTATAATATACAGTATAGTATGACTGCAGGATCCAACCAGGGGAAAAGGTGAAAAAATTCTAAAAAAAAATTGTTTTTGGCTCTAATGTTTTAGGCATTACAAAGATTTTCTTGGAAACAATTGGAAATACAATTCTCAAACAGAATATACATTAATCAGATCAAAGATAAATTATAAACTACCAAGTTTTTAACAGAATTTCATCAGTATCATGCATTTTACCAACGGAACAGAAGCCAGGGTTTAATTTACTAGCTGTAAATTAAAACCAAAGCATTTCTGTACTTATGTTTATGTCTTTAATTCTTGTGTTTATATGTCTCAAGTGTATCCTGAAATTATTATTTCATGAGATACCCCATATGAAGATGAGGAAGACTCGATACTTTTAATAATTATGAATACAAATGTAAAGGTAGATACTAAAACATAATAAGGCTAAACCAAAACAACTTTAGGTCCAAGACAAGTTTTTCACATGTACAGTAATCACATATACAGTAATTTTCATCAATAATAAAAATAAATTATAAATTAAAAAAATATAAATCACCTGATATATCTCACAGCTAAACCAAAATCAGCAATAGCACATTCTCTATTACGTTTAACTAATATGTTTTTACTCTTAATATCTCTATGTGCAATAGCAGGTTTTCCACGAGTACCAAATATTTCTGTATGTAAATGTGACAAACCACTGGCAGCAGACAGTGCCAATGTTAATAATGATGATGGTTCAATAACCGTTGTTTGCAAATAGTCATGTAGTGAACCTAACTCATGATAATCTGTTATCAATAACATTTGGGTCCACGACCCTGTACCTTTAATATCTGCTGCTATAAAACCTAAAACATAGCAAAATCACTATTTTAAAAATAAATTTTAAATTAAAATAAAATAACATACACCTAAAATAAAATAAATCCAATAAAAGAAAGAGTTAAGAAAGAATAATTGGTTTTATTAGAAAATACTGTTCACTAGCATCTGCTGCTAAACCAAAATATGTATATGTGTGTGTGTGATATGGGTATGCCATCATGCTGGCTGCACTGGTTGCTCTACAATATTCCTGTTAGTAGAGATCAGCAAATCTCTGGAATGGCCGTCACAATTTTATTATCATTTCGAAAAATGAAATCCCAATAATAACATAGATTTATAGCAGTCTCTTGATTTACAAGCTTTTAGGTTTATGTAGTCAAATAACGAAAAAGTTTCTTATACATGGTAGAAAGAATTAAGATGAAAAATGGTTTTTATTATTATAAGAGGTAGAGAGCATAATGTTTAAAATTAGACTTTATATCTTTTCTCCAAAATAACAACTTTAAAAAAAGTTGGATTGAGCCTCCATGAGGTGTGCCTGGATATATCCAGAATAAATAGGAGAAATTTTTCCTGAATCTAAACAAACTTCACAGCTTCATTTATCATCAAATTACACCTAACTGGATCACATCTAGAGTTGTAACTTGGGACCTAATCCCACCACAGGTGATCCCTTGACAGTCAATCATGAAAGCTCACATTTTAAGGATACTCTACCGGCTGAACCAAGCAACACCAGAGTTCAGAGAAGGCAGCATTCAGATATGGTAGGCTGCTACTTAAAATATAACATGCAATCATGAAAATAATAACTGGCCTATGGACCAACACAAAATTCTCAACATAGGTCTGCAGGAAATAAACACTAACCAGGACACCATGGAATCTCAAGGATATAGGCTCTACAAAAGGTATACCTGGGAAGAGAGTGAAGAAAAATGTCCCACAGTTGGGAACAGGCTTTTTAGTCAGCCTCAAAATAATAAACTCCATACAAGAATACAAGTCACAATCCCTAATGATCTCAACACTCACCCGAAAGGCATTTAATAAAATCAACACTATAATAAATGCCCACGCACCCATCAATAATAAAAACTCTCCAAAAGGCCACAAAAAAAAACCTTTTTTTCTGGGTGAAAAACGCTTTTGTGTTTTCGACACAATACAGTTGTTGTTAAAAATAAATTTTAAAAAATGGAAAATTAAAAATTAATTAAAAACTAAAAATCCAGAAATGAAAAAATACATCTTCAAAGTAAAAAGCCTGTAACGCATGCTAAAAGCAAAATAAAACACAAAGATATATCACATTATATAACTCAAAATAATAAAATTACATATACTTTACGGCAAATGGCATGAATAGTTGGAATACACTACTACAGTCAGTTACATATTTGAATATAAACACAGATGGCCCTAAGAAATAGTAAAACATAAGATAATAACATTTCATTATCCCCTATAATAGTTTGGATGTTAGCTCCTAGTTTAAACTTGTGACACAGTGCCAAATAACAAATACGATCCACAAGGATGTGGTGCGCTGTTAGTTGGCAGTAGCAGCAAGCATAAACTGGTGCATCTGTTTGAGTCATCAGTATCCATGAGTGAGCCTAGTGTGCCCTATTCACAAATGGCAGATAATAACCTCCTCTTGACGGTTATTTAAGCATGAGGAGCTCCAAGGTGAGTGTCCTTAACTGGGTGAAGTTTATTGTTCATGGTAGCATTCCATTTACTTTGCCAATTATCATGAACCACTCTTCAGGAAACAGAGAAAATCATTTGAAACAATGCTTTGAATGATGTCAGGCTGGAAACAAGCCTCCTTTGCCACACTATTAGCACAATTACTGCCTGAAATCCCAATATGGCTGGGATCCAACAGAAGCTCACAGTTGTATTACGGTAGCTCATTTCTGAAATAACATGCTGAATCTCACAGACAACTGGGTGTCTGGAGTACACATCACTATTTACCTGTAAGGCATTCATGATATCACAGCAAACAAGTACATGTTGAAATGTTGAGCTAGTTATATTTAAGGCTTTATTAATAGCAAAGAAACAGAGGAATGAATTAAACAACTATAGTCTTAGCTATAAATTCTATAACCTGAGCGAATAATCCAACCAAATTACACTTACAGAAAAAAAAAATTGTTACCTGGTCTTTTATAAGTGGAGATAGTAAAGAGGCTTATAATAAATGTAAAAAAAAATAAATGTGTGAGCGGAAGTGATTGAAGGGTGATTTGTAGAGGGTAGAAAAAAAATTTTCCAAAAGTTGTAAATCATGCAAAAATTTTATAACTTCTATGGAGGTCACTTTTTAACATAACCTCAAAATTTCTGAGAAAAAATCTTTTTTTTCCTTTTTTTATTTTTAATTTTTATGAAACTTGGTAAAAGTATACCTTTCTGTGTCTTAATTAACCACAATTTTTTTGACGTCAACTTTCACTGGAAATCTCAATAATACCATTTTCACCCCTTTTCAATCCTCCATCATCCCTGCTCGTGCATTTATTTTTTTTACGTTTATTATAAGCCCCTTTACCATTTACACTTATAAAAGTCCAGGTAACAATTTTTTCCACTCATTTTACACCACGATTCTATAAGGGTTATGGTATTTTGGAGCACACTCTTGCTAGCAGCTAAAGTTCTAAATGTTACATAAACTGAGAAATCGTTAACAAATAGAAAGCACATAAAAGTTTTTTGTACAGAGTTTGTTATACTATTAATGGCTATGGGAGATAAGGTAACACTTAGGACACTTTCCTGTGGTATTCAGCGTTCTAGTGTGAAACTTTTGGATATCATTGTTCCAACTTGAACTCGAAAGGTCCAAGTGCTGAGGAAACCCCTGATAAATGCAAGGTTTCCTTGTACACCCCATTCATGCAGTTTAGGATTCCTCTCCTCCAAGCTGTATCATACGCCTTTTTCATATAAAAAAATACCACAAGTGTTGACAAAGTAGGAAGGCGTTTTGAATAGCATATTCAACCAGGAAACATGACCAATAGCCTATCTACCCTATGAAAACTGTATTTGGGGGCAATTAGGATGTTTCTCTTGAGGCACCAAACTAGACGATGGTTTATCATACGTTCCATCAACTTGCACAGGGTAGTGGTAAAGGATATAGGACGATAACTGGAAGAGCACGATTTATCTTTACCAGGTTTCAGTAACGGGATGACCAATGTTTCTCACCAGAAATTTGGAACACCTAGTCAGAGCATATTTTATTGCAAATAGACAAAAGATGTTGTAATGCACTATTTGGGAAGTGAGAACACTGAACCTTATTATCATTTACAGGGGAAGTATCACAGGAATTTTTTTCAATGCACATCTTAGCTCATCAAAAGAAAAAGGAATGTTTAATTCATTTTGTGAATCTCTGATAATAAAAGGTACATTTCTACCTGCAATTATATCTCATAAACTCATTAGTGAAATTGACCTAAACGACTAACTAAAAATGTTTGCCACATCAATTAGCGTGATAAGGATGCCATTGCTTTCTAATCCAATTGGTGGTGGAGATTGTCCTGATCCATACACGGCCAGTACTTTTTTCCAAACAATCGATAATGGAGTTGTCTGGAAAATGGTATCAGCAAGTTTAGCCATGATTTCCGCTTAGCACACTGACACATTTGATAGCATACAGACCTGGCATTGCAGTAGGCGCGGAGCATTTCAGTCATAGGCCTAAGAATGAAATTATGCAAAGACCTGCGATGATTCCTTAATGCCTTCTACATTCTTTGTTCCACCAAGGAACAGCAGACCTTGTTTTTCTAGAAGTTAATGGAATACATTCACTTGCACTATTATCAGATATGCAAACATGGAAAGTTGGTGGATCACATCACTGCTTTCATTGTATTGGCTAAATGAATCTTTGTATCCAGTCCAGTCTGTCTTCCCAACCAACCATTTGCCTAGCTGACTCTGAGGCAAATCACTATTACCGACCAATATAACTTTTTGGAAGCAGTCTATGATCGCATCCAAAAACGTTTTTTGAAATGCACCAGTTAAGACATGGAAATAGGTATGCTGAATACAACAGGATTGATGCACGAAGATGTACCTGATGAAGATGATTCAAATGTGCACGATCCATTGTTCAATAAGCAGAGATCCAAGTTCTGCCTCAGTTGATCTACTATATTGCCTCAGGGAGAGTATGATGATGAGCCCCAAGAATGGTGATGGGTGTTGAAATCGCCAGTTATTAGGCAGGATGTAGGAATTTGGGAAAACAGTCTGGATATATCATCCTCACTGATATTAGAATTTGGAGGAAGATATAAATTGCAGATATTAATTTTGAATGCGTGAGTACCTTCACAAAGACTGTAGGGATGTTTATATGCAGTGGTAAGTACAAGAAAGATAGGCAATGGTGGATTCTATTAATATATTCTAATAATTTCATAATTCTAATTATTATCTTTCAAATTATCGGTTAACAATTCACGAAAGAGCTAGGAAAGTTTCAGACCCGAAGAAATTTTCCAGACCAAATCATGAGTCTCAAGCTAATAATGGATTACAACAGGAAAAGAAATAGAGACATGATGATAACATTTGTAGATTTCAAGAAAGCTTATGATTGCATCCTCAGAGAATTTCTACTAAAAATTCTAAGACACCTCCAACTAGATAAATTAATAAATATGATAAAACTGATCCTCACAAACACTAAATAGAAGGTAAAATTCAGAGGCGAGCTTTTGAAACCATTTGAGATCAAAACAAAGCGATGGACTCTCACCGCTATTACTCAACTGTGCTTTAGAAATGGAAATGGGGGGAATGGCTCAAAAAATGCTCCCCAGAAGTAAAATTAGGCTGAAAAATCAAAACAAACAGTCTTGATTTCGCTGATGACTTGATACTGATAGCAAACAATATTAACAAAGCTAAATCACAGATATTAGAACTTCAAAACATTGAAATAAAAATGACTTCAAAATATCATTCAAAAGACAGAAATTATGCTCCCAAAACCAATACAATTAAAATATGTAAACATAAATGGTAATAAAATTAAAGTAGCAGCCCAATTTAAATACCTTGGATAAATAATAAAAAATCAACCTAAAAACAAAAAACCTCAAATCAAATAAGAAGAAACTAGTTAAAGCTCAAATATTAACCAGGTGCACTTACAGTAAAAAATGCCTATCAATAAAGGCAAAGATAAGACACTCAACACAGTTATAAAACAGAAGCCAATGCAGCAGAAATACTTCCACCTGAACAAACAAAGACAGACAAATTCCAGAAAATTGAAAGAAGAATTGGGAGAACCTGCATTAATAAAAAGTACAAGAAAGATGGGCAATGGTGGATTCTATTAATATATTCTAATAATTTCATAAAAATAAAATCTATTTACGGTAGGCATTCTCATGTAAGGTAATCAACCTTACATTAAGTGTGTAACATTCGATACTGATAACATTTTACAACTAATAATTTTTATTTTGTCTAATTCCCAAAATAATGTTAACAAAGTTTTAATATATATAAAATATTATTACTCTTCAAAGTTTAGAAGGTGCAGACATATTGATCCATATTAGTTCACCTATTGCAGCACTGTACATTAGTACATTAGACATTAGTACACCCTAGTGTTGGCACTACTAACAGTAGTATAGTGGAGTAACACTATACTAGTGACAGAACGTCATAGTCAGAGTTGTTGAGTAGTTTTTAGTACAAATTAAATTAACCTGAATTTACATAATGTCGTTGCATTTTAGTATATAGATATTTACTTACATTCTAAATTTTAATTTTGGTCTTCATTGTTGTAGTTCCTATTATTTATTTTCATACAAATATCTTTGTCATTAAATTATTTTTATGACAAATAATAATACAGTCGACCAAAAATGTATTTGACTCAACACTTCTCACAGGAGTTTAGACTTATTTAAACAAAATACTGCTCAGTTTCTTCAATGTTTAATAACAGTAGATGAATCATGTATTCACCACTACACATCAGAAACCAAACAATGGGTAGGAGCAGGTGAGAGTGTACCAAAGAGAGTGAAAATGCTTTATGTACAGGAAAAATAAAGGTTATGGTTTTCTGGGATTCTCGTGGTGTGGTGTTGTAGACTACCTTAGAAAAAGGTAGGACCATCATCAGGGAGTATTATACTTCACTAATGGCACTATTCAGGCTGAATGTCCACATCTGGCCAAAAAGTAAGTGCTCTTTTACTACAATTATGCATCTGTGAACATGGTTCAGGTTGCCACAAAACTCCGTGACCTATTCTATGGAAAGCTTCCAGATGGGCCACTGAATTTGGCTTCTAGCAATTACTTCTTCCTAAATCAGAAGAAATGTCTCGTTGGATGAAGATTTACTTCAAATGATAGGTCAAAGCTGAGATATTAGGAAGTTGGACAAATCACATTATACTGAGGATATGACAACACAGAAAAATAAAAAATAATTTCTGAAAATTCTTATGTTTTGTCAGGTCGAGAACTTTCTGAACAACCCTCACATATATAAATTTAACAACTTAATACTTACCTAATAGTTATATTACAAAAAATCATAAACTTCATAACAGAAAAATAAACAGCCTACCTAAAATATTCTCATGCCTCATTAAAACTGTCTGATAAATTTCAGTTTCACGAAACCAACTGGCTTCTTCAGTTGTAAAAAAAATTTTAACAGCTACTTTCTCTCCTCTCCAACATGCTAGCCACACTTCTCCATATCTTCCTTTACCAACAGACTGAACCATCTGTATTTGTTTTGCAATCGTGCGCTGAACCTGAAACCAATCATTGGTTAAAATCACATAAAAAAATAATATACCTACATAAAGAATATTTTTACATAAACTATCCTCCAATATTTACATTACAAATTTTAAATTATAAGAAATCACTTCATTATGTAATGTATATCTGATTTATGGTTTCCAACAAATTTGACTGTAATATCACTTACACAAATGAGAATTTGTGCATCAGAGCAAACTCTACAATGCAACATAACATTAAGTTTATTAATTAAATGAATACACTAGGTTTTACTTTACAGTAATATTAACACCTTTAAGATCAAGATCCAAAATATCAGACCGCATATTTTATATATATAAAATTGTGATCTAACATGCAATGAGCCAACTAGAAATTCATTGTGCTTTACTAGCTGTTTCTGTTCGTTTGAGCCTGTGTTTGTTTAGAGGTATAACTTTGTTATAAAATTTTGTTTTATTTATAAAGTTCACAAAATTTTGGTTTAAAAAGTTGTGTTCTAGCAATTGCTATTCGGTTTGAAATATAGCTATTTTATTATTTTTTATATATACTGTTAAAGAGTTTTGCAGATAGTTATGACCTAGTTTGTGATTTTATTTTTATTGTGTTTATTTTTTTCTATTTACACTGTTATAATTAAGTTTTAGAACCAAATTTCAAACAGAGTGTATCACGAAGTTCTCCCGGGACTTTCATAACCTATTTTACTCATGAAAATACTGAAAAAAATTCATATAAACGTAAGTCCTAGAATGTTTTATTTGCAATTTACAGCTAGTGAAAGATTTTTCTTGGATTTCAGTTGCCCAGGTGAAATGAGGTTGTACTGAAATTTTTAGGGCGTTAATTATGGGGCAGAATTAGTGATTTCTTATGGTTTGACTTGAAAAATTTAATAAAATAGGTCCCTGTATCGTACCTGTAGGAGTTTTTGAGAAATCTATTGTTAAAACAATCGGGATTAGAATCCTTGTTTTTTTTATGTTTAAAAGAATTTAATTATGAACAAAATGCTGTACAATAAATTGAATAATTTAAAGAAAAATTTTATTTAAAAACCATACATCACTACATTTTTCAGAAAAGTACTTATTAAATGTAAACAAAAATACTTTTTTGGTGATGTGAAAAATTTGTAAAAATAAAATTTACAATTAAAAAATTTTAAAAACTGTAAACTACACAACGATTGTAAAATAAAAATTATTTAGAAAATAATCTTTTTATTAATGACAGAAATACAATAAGTTATTTGAAAAATTATTTCAAATTTGGCAATAAAATAACAATAGCTGATCAACAATGCACAATACTGTATTAGTATTTAAATTATTCTTGTAAGGAACATTAAGTATAATGGGTACTGTGAAATGTGCTGTCTTTAACAAAGGTTTTCTGTGAATTTTAGTTTGAACGCGATCGGTTATCATTGAAGTAATGCCATACTTATTTACAACGGAGGAATCTGTAATCATTTTGGGTGCGTGTAATGGTAATCCTCCAAATGCTGTAGTACAATATGAAATACATTTTCCAAATCGCAGGATTCCAGATCCCAAAACAATTAGCATAATTTTTCACAATTTTCAAGAAACAGGTTTACTAACTAGTATTTGTACTATCTAAAAACGATCTATCAAACATGACGATGCTATTGATAAAATTATTATCGATGCAGTTCAGTGCACTCCAGGTGTCAATGCATGACGTCTTTCTAAGTGGATAGGACTTCTGCATTCAATGGTGTGGAGGACACTTAAAACAATAGAAATTTTATTGTTACCATAAACAATCAGTTCAACATCTATACTCAGAAGAGAGTCCACTTCTTGTGGAATACAAATCAACAACTCTACAAGTATGTTTTATTTACTGACGAGGAAAATTTCACTTGAGATGGTGTTAACAACTTAATGAGCATACATGGGCAGAAGTAAATGCTCATGAAACAGTGGAAGGCAATTTTTAACATCGATTTAGTATCAATGTATGATGCGGTCTTGTTCTTCATCAGCTATTTGGACCGCTCATATTACCTGGCTGCTCAAATGCCGAGGTCTACTTGTACTATCTTCAAGAAGAATTGCCGCAGCTGCTTGAAGATGATCCTCTAGCACTGAGATGCAAAGTATATTTTCAGTACAATGGTGCACCTCCCCACTTCTCTTGTGCCATTTCCACTCGCTTAAATCATCATTTCCCTGAGAGGTGGATTGATTTGGAGGTCCACTTGCTTAGCCATCAAGATTGCCTGATCTAACACCTTTAGATTTTTGTGTCTGGGGATGGATGAAAAGTATTGTATACAAAGAAAAAGTAAACTCTCGTGAGGAATTGATTGTCCACATTATGGATGCAGCTGAGCAACTTAAGAACAGCCCTAAAGAACTAAAAAGAGCAATAAAAGTAGCACAGAAGCATTCCACGAAGTGTGTTGAAAATGGTGGACTCATTTTTGAACATTTATTACAAACTAGTATATAATAATGCATTCTGATCTAGTGTACTGTTTCTAAATAAAATTAGATTTTTTCTAACTCTTCTCTGTTTTATTTAACTAATCTTATACCATTCTGATTCAGAATTTAATTCTCTAGAAGTTATGTTTATAAATTTTATGTGTTTATTAACAATTTAACAAAGTCATTGTATGTCAAACATAAAAAATATAGGTTTTTTACCCTAATTTATTGGTTTTAACCACACATTTCTCAAAACTCTTGCAGATAATATTGTAGACTCTGGGATCTATTTTATTTGATTTTTCAAGTCACATACCATAAGAAATCACCAATTCTGTCCCTTAATTAACATCCTAAGCATTTTGGTTTGACCAAACTTACTTGGGGTAGCTGAAATCCGAGTAAAATATTTCATGGCCGTAACTCGCTAACAAAGCACTTTTGGACATATTTCCATGCATTTTTTCTATAATTTTCATGAGTAAAATATTTTATTTAAGTCCCAGGAGAACTTTGTGATATGTATCCTGAATATAACTAATATTTTTCAAATATATAAGTTTGTACTTGTGTATTTAAAATTTAAATAAAACCGTGAAACAAGATCTACAAAGTAGAAGTGCTTTTGTGAAATCTACATATAGTTTCATAACTATACTACGCACATATAAATATAACTAAAATTTTTTTTTTTTTTTTTTTTTTTTTTTTGTCTTCAGTCATTTGACTGGTTTGATGCAGCTCTCCAAGATTCCCTATCTAGTGCTAGTCGTTTCATTTCAGTATACCCTCTACATCCTACATCCCCAACAATTTGTTTTACATACTCCAAACGTGGCCTGCCTACACAATTTTTCCCTTCTACCTGTCCTTCCAATATTAAAGCGACTATTCCAGGATGCCTTAGTATGTGGCCTATAAGTCTGTCTCTTCTTTTAACTATATTCTTCCAAATGCTTCTTTCTTCATCTATTTGCCGCAATACCTCTTCATTTGTCACTTTATCCACCCATCTGATTTTTAACATTCTCCTATAGCACCACATTTCAAAAGCTTCTAATCTTTTCTTCTCAGATACTCCGATTGTCCAAGTTTCACTTCCATATAAAGCGACACTCCAAACATACACTTTCAAAAATCTTTTCCTGAGATTTAAATTAATTTTTGATGTAAACAAATTATATTTCTTACTGAAGGCTCGTTTAGCTTGTGCTATTCGGCATTTTATATCGCTCCTGCTTCGTCCATCTTTAGTAATTTTACTTCCCAAATAACAAAATTCTTCTACCTCCATAATCTTTTCTCCTCCTATTTTCACATTCAGTGGTCCATCTTTGTTATTTCTACTACATTTCATTACTTTTGTTTTGTTCTTGTTTATTTTCATGCGATAGTTCTTGCGTAGGACTTCATCTATGCCGTTCATTGTTTCTTCTAAATCCTTTTTACTCTCGGCTAGAATTACTATATCATCAGCAAATCGTAGCATCTTTATCTTTTCACCTTGTACTGTTACTCCGAATCTAAATTGTTCTTTAACATCATTAACTGCTAGTTCCATGTAAAGATTAAAAAGTAACGGTGATAGGGAACATCCTTGTCGGACTCCCTTTCTTATTAGGGCTTCTTTCTTATGTTCTTCAATTGTTATTGTTGCTGTTTGGTTCCTGTACATGTTAGCAATTGTTCTTCTATCTCTGTATTTGAACCCTAATTTTTTTAAAATGCTAAACATTTTATTCCAATCTACGTTATCGAAAGCCTTTTCTAGGTCTATAAACGCCAAGTATGTTGGTTTGTTTTTCTTTAATCTTCCTTCTACTATTAATCTGAGGCCTAAAATTGCTTCCCTTGTCCCTATACTTTTCCTGAAACCAAATTGGTCTTCTCCTAACACTTCTTCCACTCTCCTCTCAATTCTTCTGTATAAAATTCTAGTTAAGATTTTTGATGCATGACTAGTTAAACTAATTGTTCTGTATTCTTCACATTTATCTGCCCCTGCTTTCTTTGGTATCATAACTATAACACTTTTTTTGAAGTCTGACGGAAATTCCCCTTTTTCATAAATATTACACACCAGTTTGTATAATCTATCAATCGCTTCCTCACCTGCACTGCGCAGTAATTCTACAGGTATTCCGTCTATTCCAGGAGCCTTTCTGCCATTTAAATCTTTTAATGCTCTCTTAAATTCAGATCTCAGTATTGTTTCTCCCATTTCATCCTCCTCAACTTCCTCTTCTTCCTCTATAACACCATTTTCTAATTCATTTCCTCCGTATAACTCTTCAATATATTCCACCCATCTATCGACTTTACCTTTCGTATTATATATTGGTGTACCATCTTTGTTTAACACATTATTAGATTTTAATTTATGTACCCCAAAATTTTCCTTAACTTTCCTGTATGCTCCGTCAATTTTACCAATGTTCATTTCTCTTTCCACTTCTGAACACTTTTCTTTAATCCACTCTTCTTTCGCCAGTTTGCATTTCCTATTTATAGCATTTCTTAATTGCCGATAGTTCCTTTTACTTTCTTCATCATTAGCATTCTTATATTTTCTACGTTCATCCATCAGCTGCAATATATCGTCTGAAACCCAAGGTTTTCTACCAGTTCTCTTTATTCCGCCTAAGTTTGCTTCTGCTGATTTAAGAATTTCCTTTTTAACATTCTCCCATTCTTCTTCTACATTTTCTACCATATCTTTTTTACTCAGACCTCTTGCGATGTCCTCCTCAAAAATCTTCTTTACCTCCTCTTCCTCAAGCTTCTCTAAATTCCACCGATTCATCTGACAACTTTTCTTCAGGTTTTTAAACCCCAATCTACATTTCATTATCACCAAATTATGGTCGCTATCAATGTCTGCTCCAGGGTAAGTTTTGCAGTCAACGAGTTGATTTCTAAATCTTTGCTTAGCCATGATATAATCTATCTGATACCTTCCAGTATCGCCTGGCTTTTTCCAAGTGTATATTCTTCTATTATGATTTTTAAATTGGGTGTTGGCAATTACTAAATTATACTTCGTGCAAAACTCTATAAGTCGGTCCCCTCTTTCATTCCTTTTGCCCAGCCCGTATTCACCCACTATATTTCCTTCCTTGCCTTTTCCAATGCTTGCATTCCAATCTCCAACTATTATTAAATTTTCATCTCCCTTTACGTGTTTAATTGCTTCATCAATCTCTTCGTATACACACTCTACCTCATCATCATCATGGGCGCTTGTAGGCATATAAACGTTAACAATCGTTGTCGGTTTAGGTTTTGATTTTATCCTTATTACAATGATTCTATCGCTATGCGTTTTGAAATACTCCACTCTCCTCCCTATCTTCTTGTTCATCACGAAACCTACTCCTGCCTGCCCATTATTTGACGCTGAGTTAATTACTCTAAAATCACCTGACCAAAAGTCGCCTTCCTCTTCCCACCGAACCTCACTAATTCCTACTATATCCACATTCACCCTATCCATTTCCCTTTTTAAATTTTCTAGCCTACCAACCTTTTTTAAGCTTCTAACATTCCACGCTCCGACTCGTAGAATGTTATTTTTTAATTTTCTGGTGACCCCTTCCTTAGTAGTCCCCACCCGGAGATCCGAACGGGGGACTATTTTACCTCCGGAATATTTTACCAAGGAAGGCGCCTCCATTGTTGCTATGTGAAAATGCAGAGAGCCACATTTTCTTGGAAAAAAAGCAGCTGTAGTTTTCCATTGCTTTCAGCTGCGCAGTACTCAGAGGACTGAGTGATGTTGATACGGCCGTTTAAGTCATTGTGACTCACGCCCCTAACAACTACTGAAAGAGCTGCTGCCCTCTTTCAGGAATCATTCCTTAGTCTGGCTCTCAACAGATACCTCTCCGATATGGTTGCACCTTCGGTCCAGCTACTCTGTGTCCCTGAGCACTCAAGCCCCCTCACCAACGGCAAGGTCTCATGATTCATATAACTAAAATAGTAGACTTAAAAAAATAAATGAATGGTGTAAGAATCCAAATTCACTGTCATTACTAAAAATAGTTTAAAGAAACCATTTCAATTAGTATACAGTGCTATGCAATACAGCTAATAAAACAAATATGGGCATATAAATTAAAATATATTTCTTTAATTAAACCAGCTCTCTTATAACATTATGCTCAAAATACTATAAAATATTCAATAAATAATTTAAAATATTAAAGTGAGGATAATTCAGAAATATTAGGTGTTTCTGACTAAAAGGTGAAATACTAAAACAGAAAATTCAAAGACAGATTAATGTTCAGATAAATGAGTAGGTTTTTACAAATATGTTAGCTGATAATGAATAATAAATATAATTTTTTTTGAGGTTATGGGCTCAACTGCTATGGTGATTAGTCTAAATGGAAATTTTATAGCGTATGAAAAATGCCATGTCTAACCAGAACTCAAACCTGGGACTTCTGAATGAAGGGCCGAGAAACTACCCACTCGGCCACAGAGAAATTTGTAACTTTTATATAACATAATTTTTTAAAAATTACCAGACTTTTTAAACAAAAAAATCTGGATCTGGAATATACGTGCAGGGTCAATGACAAATCTTGAAAACTGCCCAGGAAATAAAATGATCAAAACAAAAAAATTATGTTATGATATTATCATCATAATTTTTATTTCATATTAATTCTCCATTATCCCATATAAACACAAATCTTACATTAAATGATAGCCTTTAAAAAAAAAATATCACTAATCAACACTGCATACAAACATCTACAACGATACACTTTAACAGAAACTCATGAAGACCAAATACTTACAAGTAAAGGCAATCCTGATCCTGACCCTGAACTCTGGTCAATAAGATCTTGCAGAGTGTTAGACGTAGCAAGATATGCATCTCTTGATCCTTGCATCAGATACAATTGACGACCCTCTTCTCTTTTTTTATACCTAGTAAAAAATCTATAAAGTTATATAAAATAATGAATTGTAGATATGCAAGTAAATATTTGCCATTTTTCTTTACACAAGAGATAATAATGACAAGCTAAAGAGAAACTTTTTTTCATGCAATAAATCAGAATTAGTATTTTAACTTATTTATATTCTTATTAGTAAATCTCAAACTTTTTTTATCTATTACAAGATTATTTTATTTTGTATCAGGCTATTTAATTTTTTTTTAGTTATGTTAATGAATTTAGTGAATTTGAAAAACTTAAAAAAAAATTGTTTTTATTATTATTATGATCAATTTCAGTAAATTTATATTTCTTTAATTTCTTAAACTTGATAAAATTATTAATTTAACACTGAACACTATCCACAATTCTATGTGATGTTTATCTTTCCTCTCATATGATCTGCAACTTATTAAAACTTGTTTTAAAAAATAATTCATATTTATTTATTGCAAATCTCTTAAGACTATTTTTCTTTAACTCTAGAGAGACAACCATTAGTTTACTCAACAATTTTAATGACTATCAAGTCAGTACTATACATTTTTCATGCATTTTTCTATAAAATGTAGTAATTATCAATTCAACTAATGAACGTACAGTGGTTGTCTTCCAGAATAGGTTACAAATGTCACTTCAGTTTAAATTTTATTACAACAAAATTTAGTGTTGCAGGTTTATCTCTCAACTCAATTTTCAGGTGTTTTCAGAGTTCTGTTAGCCTATTATTTGGATGTGGAATTTATTTTATCGACCTGTACATCCATTATATTACAACAAAGCAAGTTATTAGTTAAAACTATAATTTTCTTTCATTTATTTTAATATACAATTTTCCTGTTTGTCATTTAATCCTGAGTAAACTGATGAATTAAATAATTTTTTGTTAAAAATTATAAAAAATATTCATTAACCGACTAAAACAGGGCCCATTTAAACTTGCCATTTTGATAGACCTGTTTCATTCTCCAATTCCTATTTGGTAGTGGCAGCCCAAAGCTACCTTAAGAAAATTTGAATATGACAAAAAATGGAAATATTGCAGTCATGGAATAATGCACAGTATGATTCACTGTTATCTAAACAAAAAATCAAACTGCAGCCTACAGCCTTCAAATTTCATTACATTTTTAACTGATATACCTCAACTCAAAAATATTTTATTAAATTTCAATGATTATAACATAAAAATTAAAAATGGAATTTTATCTAAATTTATTGTATTTGAGAATGTATAATCCGCAAGACACACCCAAAAGTACAGATCTAGTCGTTTTAAAAACAAAAATATCTTTAACAAATTATTTATAATATATTATATAATATTAATATAATGAAACATTCTCATGAAAATTTAGAAGTAAAGATAACCTGAAATATATACAATTATACTTATAATAGTCTTCAGCGATTAATATTTACTTAATACTTGCTGAACTAAGAAAATACACTAAAAGTTGCAAAAATAAAGATATTTTATTAATGCTTAGTAATACAAATCATTATCATTGATTAATAAATTAGTAAAAGATTTACCATAATTAGATAAAAGGTTGTATCAATTAATTTACTGAATATAATAACTTAATTAGTATACTTTGCGGATTTCTTTCTCTATATTTTCTCTTCATTTAATATCTCAATAACTTAGCAGCAGCTTCACATCAGGTATTTGTCTCTAACACCATGAGTTCTTAATCAGCAGCAGAGTTGAATGTATACAAAACTACTGGACAAAATAATGCTAAGACTTTTGCAGGATAGTGTCATAAATTCCATGCAACTACTACCAAGAAAATAATGATGTTAAAAGCAATCATTAGTAATGTTAGTTTATAAATTATTTACCTTTAATTACAGTAAAGTAAAATGTTTATTTTATTTTTTTTTAATTTGAGTCTTAGTGAAAATATTAAACAGTTTTATTTGAAATGGGACATAATCTTTAGATCAGTTCTAGTCTTTTTTACTGAATAAGTTAATGCAGTAAATATTTATCTTGCTTATTATTTAAAAAAAAAAGTTATTTAATCAAGAAGTAAATAAATTTATATATAGAGCAAGAATTTAAATGGAAATTATAATAATCAAAAATGAAGATCATTTAAAACCGAAAAACATTTTACAACTAGTAAGCATTCTGTTTTTATACTTCATAAGGTTGTTTTTATTTGTAATTATTGGTTCACATATATTGAACTAAGTATCATCAACCCACGATCATTAAAATGATGTTTCATTAAACTGATGTCTAACATTTCCCATTAATTATTAAATGATGTTTTTTCAAATAAAAACCAAACATCAGGTACCAGACACTATTTATCATGCATACAAAAATCTGCAAATGAGATGTACAATCACAACCGATACAAAATAAAAATGAAGCTACATTAATGGACTCACCTGAGGTAAACACAAGTAATAATTATGAGAAATATTATGAAGCAAACAGTAAGTGACACCAATAGCACTATATATGGCACAGCCTCCTCAAATGACAAGTTTGGTGATGGTGAAGGTGTACTACGCGGTTGGTATGTAGGTCTCAGATCCTGATTACATAGATTTCTGTCATTGCAACATTGAATAGACTTCCCAGCATGATGAGGAACCAAGTGACCTTTACACTAAAACAAAATAAAAAATGTTTTATTAAAGAAGCAGTTGTATAAAACAACACCGACATTAATACCAATAATACACCACAGAATTTTAAACTATTCATATTAAATTAGTTAATAACAGTTAAGAAAATAATAATGTGAATAGTTAATTTAATTATTAAATTTTTAATGAATTAAAAATGCATATTTACAAAGAGTATTGTTTACCTATTTATTTCTGAATAAAATTCTAATTTAGCATTCCATCAATTTTGTTCAAATCTTGTGTTCACGCGAAAAAATGGTCTACCTCTATACAACTTTCATCATCACAAATATCATACAAACTGATGATTCACACCTAGCACTTTTTTTTACATAGTCATTTCCTCCTTATTCTTGCATTCTTTTCCACAAATTACATATTTGTGAGATTATAATAATATATGCATTTGCTTCATTAATTATTAAATGTAACAGTTATTGCTCAAGTAACAAATTGCTTCACTACCTAAGCACAAAAACGTCAGAAATACTATAATTAAATATCTTTAAAAATAATTTAACGACATTTAATTCTCATAAATTTTTGTAAATAACAGACTAAGATTGTAGCTAGTATGCTTGACTCTTGGCTAATTGATAATTTCAAAAACCTAATTTATAAGATGAATGACTTTTCATTAGAATAATTACTAATTAAGAAAAGTAAGCTTGAAGCATCACTAAACATCAAAATATACAACTTACAAATTCTACAAGGAAAGGGTAAAATATGCTTAATAGATTTACACATTTTGATTTACATGATCATCAAAAAAAATTTATTCTGGTCAAATTGATAATTACAGAGTTTAATGGATCCAGAATGATGGACTATGCTGTAGTGATCAATCCAAAGAAGTGTTACCTCATGAGGAATGCCCAAGTAGCACTAACTAATAATACGATTGATTACTTCTGAAATTCTTAAAGTTCTATCAATTACAATCTATATATATATGTATTACTTGATATAGCAAAAACACAACCTGTATATAATGGGAAAATGTAAGCAGTATTAAAGTTACAATTTTTTAACTAAATTCTAAACAGTGCTAACCTGTACTGGTTTAGCAGAACTGTATCTAAAATGTTTCTATTAAATAAAATTATCGGTTTCAATTGCAACTGATTTTTATAATTCACATAAAAAATATACATTAAAAGAACTACTGTTGAATCTACTATATAATATCCAAAATTTTGTATTAACCCTAATATATAACCTTGGTTACAAAGTTTCAAGGTTCATGCAAAAGTGAAGGAAATAATCAATAATATACTGCATTTGTTTCCTCAATCCTCAAAGCCGGATGCTGAAAATTCTCTACAGGTAAATTACAGAAAAATCTTTAAAAGATGTAAAATGTACTTTCTACTTTTAATAACAAAACAAGTTGCACATTCAAGTTAATGAAACAGAATTTGTAGAATAGGCTGTAAAACTGTCTTCTTCATTAGAAAATATTAAATATGGAATGTGAACATTAATTAGCTTTTCTTTAATGTGGAAAGTTTTCTTTTCTTGAAAGTGGAAGCAGCAGCAATGTTGGCATAAAACAGACATTAATAATTAGAAAAAGATGTTTAATATTTCTATGCAATTGAGTTTTATAGCAAAGAAACATTGACAGTGGAACAACTGGGTTGGAAGAGAAAGCAAATTACTGTCTTTTCCAACCTATGTACTATATGATATGAAATTTAATACATGATTGTTAACTTGTATCCCCAACCTCACACAAAATTGTTATACTGAAATGAATACTGTTTGCTTGTTAGTCAGTTTACTTTAAAATGCAAGTGGGTAAAGTTCAGAATATAACTCCAGAAATAAATTGGGGAGGTACCTACTTGTTTTGGTGCAAATCTTTGCGGCACTGTATGGGTTTTTTCTAGAAAAATTTTTTTTTGTTCTACATCGGTTTGCTTTGTCATAAAACAGACATAAAAATTGTGGCATTAAAGAACTTTGACAATTGATGGGTTGGTACAGTTAAAAATATTAATAGGAGAACAAGATATTATAAAAAGAATTTTAAAAAGAAAAACCTTAAAACCAAAAGAAAAAGGTTAACTGTTTCTTTTTTCTGCCTTTTTGAGAGCTTAAATTTAATTGAAGAAAAAATGTAGGAGCCAACCAAGAAAAAAAAACTTTTCCATCGGTTTTCCTATTAGTGGAGTTTGTCTTCCATTAGCTTTTAAAAATATTTTACAAAAACTTTATTAAATATAGATAGTTAAAAGCATTTATTTTAGCTTATATTATCTGTATAGATATTTTCCTATGTCATTAAAGTAATAAGAAAATTTTTTTAACTAACAAATCACTGGTTATTTTTCATTTTTATTCCCAGTGCCAGAGTGGATGAGTTTTTTTACCAGAAAATGTGTTCTCTGTTGATTTGTAGCTTAAATTATCCAATAGACTTCAGGAAGTTGTTGCTTGTTATTCTCTAAGGAATTTTTTCAATTATTTATGTAAATATCTAAAATCGTTTACTCCTTTAGAATTAGTTTTTCATGGCAGTAAGTCATTTATGGGTTTATTAATTTTTTTTTTTTTTTGTTATTTACACAAATTACATTTTAATTTGAAAATTGTTCTTTTATGTTGTATTTTGATTATGAATCTTCTTTCTGTGTTAAGGGTTAAATTGGACTTTTTATTTACATACATTAATATATGAGGGCAGTTCAAAAATTGTCTACACTTTTGCCATAACACACCTTCAAGGTTGTTATACTGCCTATTGCCTTCTACATACGTGTGCTTAAAGTTGGTACAACTCTGGTTACAAGTGTAATTAATTACACTGCTATTACAAGGTAATTAATTTTGGGTCCATAAATCTTGCAAGAAATTGCAAGTTGTTATGGTAGGTAATTCAGCCATTAAAATGAATCTAATTCCTTTATGGAATGACAAACAAAGATGAATTGAAAAAAATCTCTCTTAATGCAATGGAGCAGTTGATTTCAGCTGCTTGCTGACATTTCCAGAAATTGTTCTTTTCAATACAACTTAATAAAAGAAAGTACATGTGTAACTGGCAAGCAAATTACAAATTTAAATTTGTTTTAACTATGGAGGTATAGTCTGAAGATTTCTTGTTTCTAGAAGAGGTTCTTCAGACAACATCTAAGAATGCGTTTTATTTACACACTAAGTGCGGTTATTGATTCTAAATGGGAAAATTGTACTTAGTTCACTACAATTTGAAGATTGTGGGTCTGCTAACAAACTTAATCACCCAAATTAAAGTTGTACAACTGAAACTAACTGATTCACACAGAGAGAATTTTTGGGGGATTTAAAAAATGGCCTAATATCTTGGTTGACGCTATCAAAATTGTATATTTTATAAGTAATCCCCTAAATTTACAAGTTTTTTAAGCTTGTGTGAATAAATAGTAAGTGAATATACAAACTTCCTTACACAGAAGTGTGCTGACTCGCAGAAGTAATGTCTCTCACAGATTTTTTGAGCAACATGACAAGGTGAAACAATATAATTTGAATACACCTGAAAAAAATGTTATTTTGCTGAGCTTCAGAAACTATTATATTCAACAGAAATATGTTTTCTCATTCTATGAACTAAACCTTGGGTCTATGAGAGAAAAATATTCGAATTAAAAACAAAATTTAAGTAACAATTACAAGCAGTACAAGCAAGAAGTAGTCTTACTCTTTGTTTTTCTACTTCAATAGATATTAATTTGTATGAAGAGAGCCCTATGAAGAGTCAAGAAATATAATTATAGAACATTAAAAATTTTATTGTAAAGTTTTCTATGTTACTTTTCCTATCATTGATTCTGGAAATAATTGAATTTAAAAACCATTTAATAATCCATAAATTGAGAAACCAATGTTGTTGAGAACTTCTTAAAAGTACTGAATTTTTTGACATCTTTTGCCTAAACATATTTGTACCCAACAAGCCTTTTTAGTTTTTTGTAGCATACAACATATGAAAAAAAAGAAGACATCAGCTTGGTACTGAGTCAAACACAAATATGATTACTAAAATTACCCCTACTTTCAGTAGTCACACTTTTTTCATTCCTCAAATTAAATATTCTTTCAATGACAATCTATTATTATAACACATTTTTTGTTAATTATAATTAAATTTATTTACTTTTATTTTCTTCAATTAAGTATTATAACGCTTCAAAATAAGCTAACTTATTTTTTTTTTATTCTTGCAGTTAGCAATAATATTAGTTAATAAAGAGGACTGGTGTCTCTAAACCAGGTCCAATCATTAAGTTGAAAATGTGACTAGAGTGTTTGAGAACCACTGGTGTTTATAACCAATTTGGAATGTTCATTAAAACAGGGAAAAGAGTCCTAACTGATGAATGCCACTACAAGTTAAATTAACTTATCACATGCTCTACATAAATTATTATTTATGTAGTGATCTCTGAATAAAATATTTAAATGAATTCTACTTCAGAGTAAAAAAGTTAACAGAAGATTGATTTCTTACATATCAAATAATTAAAGAAAACATAAACACAAATACTCCAAACAATCTTTTAGTGTAAAGCTGTTTAGCACTGTAACATAATCTTATTAAATATTCCTATCATTATCTTTAAAAAAACAAGCAACTGAAATTATATTTACAGTATTCTTTTTGTTTTGGATAATTATATTCTTTCCTAATTACATTATAGTCTTTTAATTATATTTAAAATGTTTAAATGCATCAGATGACCATATTTTACTATGTATTTTCCTTTTTACTTTTCCATAATGATCTTGTGCAATTAAAACAAGTAAACTAAGTGAAAAAATACAATATTTTTTATAATAAATAATCATCTCAGAACAGTCATTCTAAAACAATGAATATAACACAAGTTGTTCATTTGTAACAAAGCATGTTATAAAACTGAAAAAGACAAACAGATGTACAAATATTACTATCTTACAGTAACAAAACTTTATTATTCTGTTCATTAAATTATTCAATATTTGTTTAAATGTATCAATAAAAAACGCAATGATGACAAAGAGAGAAACCAAAATTAAAAAACTCATTAAGTGCGGAACACAACTATTCTTATAATATTTTACAACTTTTTCAATGGTTTATAGTTTGCTTCAAAAGGTTATTACAAAATTCTATTTATCTCTTAAAAGTATCTTCACCAATCATTCCACTACGTCTTAAAAAATCTTTTATCAAGAAGATCCCACTGAAAAGCATCAAATGTACAATGCTTTTTTATTTTTATTTCATTTTTTGACTTACAAACAATGCGGGTGTCCAAACAATACATTTATGTTGTTGTTATGTTCAATTCTTTCCACTTGAATTGATTACATGTATAAAAATGTTTCATGACTCTTGCAAACAATGTTTCCTTAACCAATGACTAATGCTCTGATTGGTATTATGTACAGGCCTACAAAAATTTATGCTTGCCATTAGGAATGTCTTTCATCACGTTATATATTTAGATCCGTTATTCATAGTATACAATGTGTGTATAAAGAAATAAAATTTAGTGCAGTTTATATCGTGTTCAGTGAAGGTATTTGAATAGCGTTTTTGTACAGTCATATTATTTTTATTTCTCACTGTTTTTTCACAAATTTTTTGTAATATATTATTGTTTTATTTTTGTTCATGTGTTATTAGTGCGGTTTGTTATGGCCGAAATTAAATACGTAGTTAAGTAAAAAACTTAGGAATCAAATAAGTGAAATTATCAATAATTTTTTTGATTTTATGAAAAAAGAAGCTCTAAAGGTAGAGCTGAGACAAACATATAACTGGCATTCAAAAATGCGAAGAAAGAACTGCTGCTACTAGTGAGATATCAAGAACACAGGTTCAAAAACTCAGAAGAGAAAAAAAAGACACGATTCTTCAATCAACATCCCAATCGTGTTCTTTCAGCATGTCGAAAAAGTATAAACGACGTTCAAAACCTATTAGTGGACAGGATAGTTTAGATTTAGATTTTTGCTTTTGATTTTAATGGCTAAATACAGAAAAAGCAATGCCACAATTGTTTACTTCGATGAAACGCATGTTTTAAGTTTGCAGTGTTTGACAAAGTCGTGGTCTAATGGTATTGTTGAGGGACTTCGTGTGCCGATTAATAAAGGTGACCGACCGTTTTTAATAATTATTCATGCTGGAGGAGAAATCGGTTTTATTCTGAACGCATTACTAACTTGGAAAACAAGTTCAAAAAGTTTAGACTACCATGACAACATGAATACAGGCAATTTCAAGAAAAGGGCACAAGAAAAATTGATTACAAATCTTCCACCAACGTCAGTAGCAGTTGATAACGCCCATTATCACAATACAGGTATTAATAAAGCGCCAAATTCTAACTCCAGAAGAAAAGATATGACCGATTGGCTGGAGAAAACCCATATTCCGTACAGTTCAAAAATGCTGAAACCACAGTTATATGAATTAGTAAAGTTACATAAAACTTGTACAAAAATATCACTTGGAATGAACTTTTGAAAAAAAAAACATAGGCATAGTGTTCTTAGACTCCCATCGTACTATCCTGATTTGAATCCAACCAAGATGGTATGGTCAGCCATAAAAAGACATGTGACAAGTCATGTGACAACATTTTCTTTCACAAATGCTGAAAAATTAACTACGGATAAAATTAATTCTATGAATGAAGACGGCTGGAAACCCTATTGTAAAAAAGTAAAAAATATTGAAAGAGTATGAAAAACTGGAACGAGATAGATGAAATGATAATTACAATGATAATGATAATTATCATAAATAATAGATGAAATGATAGATGTTATATTATACGCGTAGGCTCTAATAGTGAAAGTGAGTAATTCGTTTAACGAGGATGTTGAACCTGCTAGAAGTTTGAATTAGATGCATGAAGAAAATTCAAGTAAGCTTTTGTTTACTATTAAAAAATAATAATTTAGTACTAATAAAGGTTACAAAAGAATTAATTATGTATTGTTTATAATTAGTAAATGTAAATATGATAGTTATTAGTTACCATTAATTCTAGATAAATACATAAAATTTTAATCTAATATCAATTAAATTTAATACAATTTCAGCTCCTTTAACTTTCTCCCCTTATGATCTACTTTAGAAAAAAAATCTTTCTCGTCTCTTTTGAATTCACAATCGCATTAACTTTATCAAGTCCCAGGGTCAGATATTTGCAAACAGAATAAATTCTCATACATTTTTAAGGTCAGACTTTTTCCATTTTAAACAAATAGCTGCTTTAATCTATTCGATCAACTAGTCTGAAATAGTACCATACCACCAGACAAATCACCTTTTTTATTATTTAGAAGACAAAAAATCCTACTTTATTAGTTACAATGAATTTTATAGGTAATTTGAAAATCAATTTAGAATTGTAATAAACACATAAATGGTTTTTTCAGATTTGGAAAAAGATTTTGATTTATGTCAACTCAACTAAAATAAATTGTATAAATATATTCCATGTGTTATTCATTGCATAAAAAATGTAACCACAGATAAGAAGGACAACTGGAGTAATGAAGGTGATCAGATTATATAAAAAATATCACGCATAATAAATACAAATAGATTTTGTTAAGAATTAGAATAAAACAATATACAGTACATATTTTTTCAACATCAATTTGTTTTTCGTGATGATATCACCACATAAGCTTGAAGCTTCTGCACGGGATATGGCAATGGAATTTTGCAGCATATGAAAAATGCCATGCCTGACCAGGATTTGGACCCGGGACGTCCAGATGAAAGGCAAAGATGCTACCACTGGCACTAGGGAGGCCGGCAATTTGGTTTTATGTTATTCTTCATTCTTTTCTGTTCTGTATATTTAAATTTATGTTCTGTATATTTATTTATGTTCTGTTCCATATATTTAAATTTTATATTTTTAATAATTATTTCTTTCATATACCTTATAACTGTATAGATTTTACCTTCTACCATCAAATTAATTAAAGCCAGATAGATATCTTAATTCATAGCCCACCAAAGTAGTTATCTGTTTACAAGAATCTCAAATTTATCTCCTTTCCTATTAGATTTAAGACATCTTCATTTCATATTTTACTGATGCACTCAATATTCAACATCCTGTAAAAACACATTTTAATAGCCTCAATTGTTTTCCCTAATGCCAGTGTTTCATTACCATGGCACTAAATCTGCACATATATTTTCAAGAATTTCTTTTTAATTCCTAGACCTATATTTGACACAGGCAGATTTATTTTACACGAAAGCTCTCATCACTTGGGCCACTCTCCATCTGATGGCTTTATCCGTCAACTTTAATTTTACTAATTAAGTAACAAAATCATACTACTTTTGGTATATTGTGTTTCTCTAATAATTAATTCCTGATTATTATTCTTTTTCTTAAATTTCATTATCTTTGAAAAATTTTATTTTCACAATAAATTTGTCTCTTACCATGTTGTTCTATTAGCCTATAAACTACACTTATATTTTAAATGCATGAGATGTTAAATTAATGACGCAGTTAATGTTGTTAACACTAATTACAATAACAAAAATATCTTTGAAATTTACCATTATTTCTGTTTAAAAAGCCTAAGCAAATTTCTTTTAAATCTTTAGCTATTAAAAGAGTAGAATGAAAAGAGCTATGGTTTTTAGCTTTATGAGAATGTAAAATTAAACATACATCAAACAAAAGCAAGCAGATGAACATATTTAATTTTGCAAGATTTATCAATATTTTCTGTCATTTCATTAAAGTTTTATCATATTGAAATAAACTGAAAAACAAGACTGCGCTACTGTTCACAAAGATTTACTTAAAATCTAACTAGGTGGCCATTTTGACTGTTAACAGTACTGTTTACCAATCATCATCAACAGACTCTACAGAAAAAGTAAACATAAAATAATATGTATAAACAACATAAATTAATAAAATAATGAACAATATTAACTGACAAATAAAGTGTTTTCTGCTTCATCAAGTGCTTTTAGCCAAGATTTTAGATTAAGAATAAAAAAAGATAAATAATTATTCCTAAGAAATTTCAATTGAAAATGTAATTTTACTTTAAAAACAATTAAGTCTTCAACTCTGACTGCCAACTTATCTCTGGAAAGATAAAGACAAAGTGAACCTTAAACTCATCAGAGATATCCCTGCATACAAAACAAATTTTAATAGGGAATAATAGTTTATGTTATTTGAAAACTTTCATCAAAAACTTTTTATAAATTTAAAATTCAAACATTTTGGGTACTGGTCCTCATTCGTAGTTCAACAACAAATTTTCTGCTTCACTATTAGTAAAATATTTTTCCTGACAGCTTATTTCCTGATCATCATATACATTTCTTTAAAACAATCTTTTCTAATAACTAATTTTTGTGACCAGTATCCAGGAGTGCTGGGCTGCACCCAATTTCTACATGTGAGCTCCTTTTGTTCATGTTTCAATCTTTCCATTCTGAATTTACAGACTGTTATTCTACCAACCAATATTTTATTTATAAAATGTTTTATTTTTTTCCATCAGCTCTATAGTAAAAAATATACTTATAAACAATTTATAGTTTGTTACTCTATCCACTATCTTATTTAATTATTAAACGTACAGATTAAGAAACAAATAAAACAGGCTACTAATATAGAGAGGTTGAATTCCATCAATTTCATCAGGATCAACTTCATCATTATTTTTAATTTTCTGCCATGAAAGAAACTGACTTGTTCTCAGTTTCATCATTGCTTCCATCAAGCCTAATAATTAATTCATCAATTTGAGCAATAATTAGTTGTTCCGCATCCAATTATTACTTACTTTCTTCTGATAAAAAACCTTGGCTTTCATCACTAAAATAGATTGAGATAGGAGTAAGGGATCAGTCATGTTTTAAGTCATTTCTCATAATTTTGAATATTAATCGACCGTTGGAGTGTTGCTGGCTTTACTGCCTGCATGTAAAATAATCTTTGATTGGCTTTTGTTTGACCTTTTGATTTTTTTCTAACTGTTACTTGTGCCACAAAAACCATTTTTATGAGTGCAGTGAATATATATCTCATAAGAAAAATAATATCAGCCTGTCTAAAAAAAAAACTTTCTTAAGTGTTTCTCTACTGAAATCAAAACTAGTCTGAATATTCATTTTTTAATACAAACAGTAATTTACAGTAGCCTATTTCATAAAGCATTTTGCTGAAAACTACTGATATTGCATTTTCTGTTTATACAATGATGTCATGTTTTACTGGGATTGTTAAATTTTTCATACTCTTTCTTAACATATGAACTTACATGTCAATTACATTGACAACATTAAACAAACTTTTTATTGTGAAACGTCTAGATTTTCATTCCAAACTGAAGTGGGAATATTAACAATCTGGATTTTTAAGGCTACTCCTTGACCTAAACAGTTACAAGACTAGAAGCACAGGTAATCACTTTTATAAATACTTAGTCGACTAAGAAATAAATTATATTCCTAGACTACTCAAAAAAAAAAACTTACAATGTAAAATAATATGCATTAATAAAATGTAATAAAAGAATAGTGTAGCAGTTGTTATACTTTTAGCAGAACATAGTATGACCGTCAGTAGGATGTTAGCAAGCAGACATCTGCCTGCTGGTTGAAGTAACTCCTCCCATCAACCCCTATAGCACACCAGTTGTACACGTAGTACATTTACAAATCATATTAAGTTAACTTGGTAACCTATACAATAATCACATAAGTTGCTCTCCATACAGTTCTTTCCAGTTGTCAGAAGTAAACTTTTTAGTTTAGTTTTGTATACACATTGGTTTTACTTGGTGAATAATACACAGATTATGACAAATTGAGGAAGTATATTTTTGTGTTGCCTTTAATAAAACAAATAAAATTTTGCAAATTAAAGAAAACCGCCTGTAAATTAGAAGGATCAAGCCATATTTTAATATTAATAGCAGAATTAAAATAATTTTTAATTAATATACCTCATGTTTATAATAAAAATTATTATATGAAAGATAAGATAAGATTATTTCTTGTGTTGATAAACATTAACATTGAATTTTCTAGCATAAGTGTCAAATACTGTAACTGAATAAATTTTAATCAGTAAGTTATTTATAAATCTGCTTTTTATAAAATAAATACTTGGAAAATAATACTCCTCTGAAAATTTTGTACAGCCAAAAGATATAAAACATAAATTTTGTTACATCCAGAGAATCTTTTTAAAAACCATCAACTGGGGGAATTCTTTCCTACACCTACATCATATTAAAACACTTTCTGTGCAAATTCTATTAAAATTGGTTTTTACTGGTTCTGCTAATACAAAATTTCAATTTATATTAAATTGATGGGGCTAACTAACAGGTTAATTCAGGAGGGGTAAGAAGGTATCATAACGTCTTCTTGTGTATTACATCTAATTTTTTTTTTAAGGTAAAACACATTTGAATGAAATTTTCAAACTTTGCACCCCTTAAAGTTTTGCTTATTTAGGCATCTGAGGGATGGATGAGACCCACATGGGGCAAAGTAGCCTGAATTTCACTTCCTTTTATATAATATTTTAATTTTTCTGAAGGTAGAATGAAATCTGAAAAAGAAAAATTTGAATATCTCAATATTTCAGTCCCCCCCCCCCCCCCCCCGAGTGTAGCAGAGGATGCTCAAGGGAGTTACAGTAGTTAAAATCTTCTCCACCCAAGTGTAGGTGTACTGCTAGTCCTGTAGAATCAGTTTCTAAAAATTGGTAGCATACAATAAAGTTTTCTACAAACAGCCTTTATGTTTATCCAAACATCATTAACCATACTACCATGAAATGATGCTGAAGCAAGTAAATTCAGGGAGAAAAAACTGTACCTTTTAACTTGGGAAATAACCTAACTTGGGAAGGATTAGAACAATGATGAACTTTTTCCTACCACTTCAGTGGTTCTTGTGATTACTTTGGATAAACAAACGTCTGTATCTTTAATAGCAATACATCTAATACAAACAGGTTATTTAAGAAAAAAATCAGTAAATTAACAGCTGTCTAGAAAGCTCTTTTGTTGTTACATGTCAAATTAATTTTTAAAAAACATACATGTTAAAAGGTGAAAAAATGAAACTCTTCTGACCACAACCAGAAATTCTGAATTGTTAATTTAAATAACCCTACTAATGGCTTACTAGTTTATAATTTATGTATAGGTCATCATAATCAATTCTTGTTTCCTGGATTATAATTTAAAATATTTTAAAATTAATATTTATAGTACTTTTCCAAGTAATCAATTTCTCTATTACTTTGTTTTATTTCTACGATTCTTATAATAAAAAAAAAATTTGGTTCTGTTTATATAGACTGTAATGTTCTGGAAAACCTTTTTAGATGTTTTATAACTTTTTCATACACATGTCATATTGCAATTTTCACATTTTATTTTATATATAGCATAGAGATTACAACTGTAAATTTATTTCTCTCCTCTAATTAAAAAAAGAAAATTGAAATTATACAATTTCCTCAAATACTAAGGCATGGCCACGTATTTGAGGAAACGTGCCACAAATCATTCATCTCATCCTCTGAAGCAATACCTGAATAAAATAACGGTGGTCCTGGAGGTTAAACAAGAAAAAAACAAAACTAAAAACCTTACAGTCACAGTATGTTCTAAATCATTCTTGGACATTTTGGACCTATTATAGCCCAAACTGAAACTACCCCTCATATACATGACTCCCTGAAATACATGGTAAAACTTCATAATTTCTTATATAAAAAGATGAAAAGAGATACACACTATTCAAGACGTTTTATTTTGTCTGCTTTTGTCTTTTTCAAATAGAAATTCATACCTGAAAAAATGATTGAAATATTTAAATAAATTTCATTTTTATCAACATGTTTAAATGCACATTCTTACAAAAAAGAAGCACTTAAGAAGTTTTTGTTTTTAAATTTCAGAACGGGCACTATATCAATCTTTCAGTATGAATAAAATGACCTCAATCATTCACCATAATGTAAAACTAGAATATATATTAAAAAAAACTTTTTCATTTTAAGATATGTTAAATGAAAAATATTTCATGTTTTCTTTAAGTAAGATTTAAGCATTAATCAAGAAAACTTCATGACCAATTGAACAGTCTGTTCTAAGTTATACAGCACCATTTTTTGTGGTGCAATATTTTGAGTCGACAACTAAGTTATTCTGTAACAGACACCGTACAGTTCCTGTGAATGACATTTGAAAAACAGGGTAATTTTCTTTGTTTTTTATTTATCACAATTGGGCAAATCATTCTATAGATATAAATTGATTTAATAAAAAAATTTTATAGTTTCATATTTTTTTATGCACAAAAAAAATATACTATAAAACAAAAGAAGCTTTTTTAGAAAATTCATGCTGCAAGTGATTATACAAGCAACATTTATAGTGGTATTCACGATGTCCAGGCTAAATGTAACCAAAAGTAATGCCCTATATTTAGAAAACCAAATTTGTTAAAAGTAGGCTTAATTGACAGGGAATACCTCTACGATTTGTTCTGTATACTCTCCAGGTCAGCAGAATATGCATACGCAGGCAAGCCGACACAATGCAACTGCATTAGTGAAGTTTCAATCAGTTGCGTGTGTTCTACAGCTTGTTCTACTATTCATAACTTTATTCATAAGCAACTCCATTTGTCAGTGTACAAGTTACAACTCCATTGCATTAACCACATGATCGCCACCTATGATATCCGTTTACTGTAGAGAAAATTCACAGCGTCAAAAATAATCCTACTTAGCTTGTTACATTTTTATTTGGTGATGAGGCCTTTCATATGTATGGGAAAGTTAATAGACGCAATTGCTGAATTTGGGGTACTGAAAACCCCCATACAATAATCGAAAATCAAAAACACACCGAAGTCAATGTCTGGTTAGAACTGCAAAAAATTACGTCATCAGTCCTTTTTTTTTTCATGAAGTCCCCTGTGACAGTGCACACATACCTTGACATGCATGAGAACTTTCCTGTTCCTCAGATTCCTGCAGGTTTCAGTTTCTAACAAGATGGTGCTCCACCATACTTTTATCAACAGTTGGATTGGACGAAAGATCAAACTGAATTGTATCAGTTTGAGTGATATCACTCCAGATATCATTCCTTTGGACTTTTTTATTTGGAGATTTATTAAAAGTTGTGTGTACCAAAGAAAAGTTAAAAATTTGGATGAATTAAAATAGAGAAGTGGTTGATCTTAAATACCTAATGGTCCTAAACACCTGGCAATAGTTAAATTATCATCTAGACATCTGGTGAGCTACAAAAGGTACACTCATTGAACTTGACTAACCTACATTAAAATTTGGTGAGTTGCTGGGTTTATTAAAAAAAAAAAAAAAAAAAAAATATGAAATTTTATTAACTGGTTCTCTTAATACAAGATGTTACTTTTGGATACCTTTAGCCCAGAACCCTGTATAATTAAAGCTATGTCTGCAAATTGCTAGATAAGATTTATGATATATTTAATTAAAAAACAATGAATCTAAACCTTATTTCTTAAATTTGTGCAATTATCTCAACTTGCATCCAGTTTTCTATTTTTTAAAGATTATCCATGAGCAGCAACAAAGTATGACTCAATAAGACTTGCAAAATTCGTTAATTTATCCAGACACAACAAAGATTGAAATCTCAGCTATTTTGTTACCCATGTCTTACATCAAACATTAACAAGACCATTTATTGACACATGAAAGATTTGTGGCATTTACTCACTCAGAAAGCATTTGCATTTTAAAAAATCTGACGTGGACAACACATGAGTCCCTTGTATGCCTATTAAATTACATTTACAATTTTTTTTTTAATGAAAAGTACATAAAATTTTATTTCATTAAAAATTTCTGATTTTTTTTAAATTTTTTGTTATTGAATTGTAATTTTTTTTATAATGAGAGGTTAATAATTATTAATAAATGAATATATTTAAATTAAAAAAAAAAACTACAAAAAAGCAGATAAGTATGATTTGAACCGATGTGCCTTTCCCTAAGATCAAAATATTTCACTAATTAAAATGTTATTTTATCTGTATCTATGTACATACAGATGTCATGCCAAAACTAGTCAAATGAATTCAGGGATGGCCAAAATGGATATTTCTGTTGAAATCTAGAAACCAAAATTTTTCGCAATCACAATACTACCTTACTTTGTACATAGAAATAAAAAACAAAATGTATTAGGGCAAAAAACTATGCTTTCTTTCAGTGAAGTATTTCTTAACTGACATACTCATTACAGTGAAAACTTTTAACAAGCATAAATAAAATATCAAACAACTTTCCTAGGAAGTAGTTTCTCTTGTTTTGCTGTAAATGAGGACTCCATCTTCCTTTTAGGAAAATGTATTTTTATGATTTAGCTAAGGATGCATTTTAACAAGGCAATGAAAATTAAAGCATAGAAAATTTCTTTAATAATTTCATAAAAACTCTGATTTCAAACAGTGTTACCTTTCCTGCCTTTTTTTAATTCATCAGGAACGCACACTTTCCGTGCATGCACGTGCACACATAGAAATATAAAATGCAACAAAGTACACTGGTGTATTTTAAACAAAATAAAATTATAAGGTAATATAAAGATGAATTTTACCTGCATAAATCCTTGTTCATCTGGTGGAAGGCAGCCATAAGAAAGTTCAGGTTCATATGTTTTAGTTTCAGAATTGTACTCCTCTTGAACAGCACTGAAACAATATGAACCAAGTTTTGCGACACAGGTACCATTTTGCGCACCATTTGGGCAGTGGCCTTCACAGTAGCAGATAATACCTGTTGTGCTACTGCTACCCACAACTGAAAGAAAAAAATCATTAATGTAAGCTATTCCAGTTATATTCCAATAATTTCTTCAATTCCATTAAAACTGAATACAATGGAAAACAAAACCAGTAGGATATTTACAGATATGCAATTATGTATTTTATTAAAGCAACTTACAATTGTAATATACTGAATAATTTTCAGATATATCTATAGCAAGATCTAGCATTCTTTTATGTCAGCAGTAACTTGGGTGGTAATTTATGTAAAATGCAGTGGTTAAAATGCTGAGTTATTATTCATCAGGCCCAAATATTGGCATATTTTCATGATTTTATTTAATCATTTTCATCAGAACAAGCATTTTTATACATAAAACAATCCACAACATTTTTATTCATGCAAACAGTTGCCTGTAAGTAAATAAATTTCGTTCATAATTCCTACTGCCTACAGAATATTTTGGTTTGCCTTCATTTTCTTTAATAATTTACTTATAATAACTTTTATTACACAATGATTTTGTTTTTTTAACATAATATATGAAAAATTCTAAAGAACATATCGGTGCCTAAGCAATAAACAAAACTACAAGAAAAATATGGAATTCAGACCCTGAAGTTATAAAGCACACCTAAGAGCACTGAAGAAAACCAAATCACACAAATGATTTCATAATTCTTTAAAAGAATAAGGATTGAACTAACTGAATAAACGGAACATCTAATAATATATGAATGGAATCAACAGTAATGGCCAATAAACCACTTAACAGACTCACAATACAGATTTATGTTCTGTACAAGCTGGGTACACTAATTCTCAGACATCATTCAGTGTCTTAGGTAAGAATTAAAAATCATTTTATTATGCACATTTTAAACTAACAACTATGAGAATATATATGGTGGTTATTATAAGCTTTTTAATCAAAATAAGCACACAAAACAATTTTAATTTCATTTATTTAGATATACATGCTGTTGTAATAGAATTTTTTAAGGCAGATCACTGAGAGATTACAAGGAGGAAATGTTCAATAAAGATGTCAATCAAAATCATTGTCAATGCATATGATGTGTGTGCTCTTGTGAATATCTAATAAGTGATGGATGGATGGCTAAACTCTGCTCAGTAGTCTAAAGTTTCAATCTAACATTTTGAACAACACTAAAGAGATGTGTAAATACACCAATTTCTTTCTCAGAAGATCAGAAAGATTTACTACAATTTTCTGTAAAGTAATTTACAAATTTTTTTGTTTCAAATAGACGTAGTTAAGATAAACATTTATAACGTTTTAAATAAACATAAAGTATCATAAAAATTCTTAATAAATGTTGAGTAAAATTTCTGATAAATATTTATTTATTTAATTCAATTGTAATCAGAAAATAAAACAGTTATAAAGAATTAATTAGAGTATATCTTATAAATAACTGTAGATATTATTTTATGGAGATTCAAATTTTTAACATATTTAAAAATGTTCAAAGTAAAGTTAAGAAAACGGAAACTAAAAGCTATTCATAATACTAAAACATAATCATTATTAAATTACCACCAGAAAAACAAGGTTTACATTTAATTTAATGCATGAAACCTTTGTGCATGTACATTCCTGACTTGCACTCTGGCAATTAAACCAGCCATTTGGGGGTGGATTCCTGGGAAGGATCTCAGAATTTTTTTCATAACCATTTATGTCTAAGATCATAATAAAAAAATAAAGAATTATTATTTTGTATAATAGTAATTATAACATATATACTTTATGATTACATGAAGTAACCGACTGGATGCCTGATTTTTATTCAGTAATCGATACAATACCGCATTATTATTAAAGATGCTGGGTGCTTTATGACATATGTTTTTGAAATGTTAAAAAAAGGGCAAATTAAATTTGTGTTGATTTTCCATTGAAGAGTTTTAAAAAATAAATTAAAAAATTAATAGTTTTATATTATTTTCACTACACGGGGAAAGTATTACAAAATAGAAAATTACATTAAACAAAAATTAGATTAGATCAGCTTTCATTTTAAATAATTTGTTTTAAAAAATGGTTTATACTGTTGTCTATTTCTGGTTTTTTAAAATATCGCTATCTAAGCAGTTCATACTGAGAACTGTATGCATTATTCACAGAATCAAAACAGACAGATTAATGCCAAATTGATGCAGTCATTCTGTGATCACTGATAAACAAAAGAAACTTACCACCTTAAATGCATAATACAATCAGGTAAAAATCACTTAGTCTAAGTAATAAATTCCAGAGCAATTAACAACGAAAACCGCAATGATTTATTCTACAGTCAAAAGGTTTAGAACTTGTCAGCAAGATAAAAGCTTAAAAAATTTAAGTATTTTTTTTTATATAACAATGAACATTTCTGTAACATATGTATTACAATAGTAGACAAAATTTATCGAACAATTAATTATATATAGTGGCCTAAACACTTAAAGCAAATCAATTAAAACACACCGAACAATTAAAGCAAATTCTTTTCTTAAAATACAATAAACCTAAACAGTTGAAAAATGATTATACAGTGCGATTATTTTATCATGCACATCCTGATACTGTACATTATATTCCACTACTGACTATAATAAAGATATTCACATTTTATTTGATTCATGGAATGTAGTTATGCAACTAGTAATTCTTACAGCAAGTGTTGGAAATGTCCCATCATTCTTCTGAAGGCAGGTCCAAACCCTTCGCATCATACTTTTTAACACCCTTCACAGGACATGATGGCTAATGGGATTCACCTATGCAGTAATGTTTGCTCCAGGTCTTGTACAGTATTCTTGTAAGACTGTTTCAACTAATGTGAATAGCGGGCGATAAAATAATCGCACTGTATAATTAAATCAGATGTTTAAGGGAAAAAGCTAGTGATAATTCTTAAAGATTAATATAACTGAAATTTTAAAATTTAGCAAATGACTAACAATAATTTTTACAATACACAACGTTAAAGAATCCATAGATAAAACAGTAATAAAATAAAATATACGACTTGATTATTTAATTATCACTAGAGAGAACAATAAAAAAATAAAGGGCATTAGATGAATATATATCGTAACTATTATTTTTATAAACACACGTAAGTGACGCGCGCGCGTGTGCGTGTGGTGTGTGTGCAAGCGCGCGCGTTTTAAATTATTAAAAAACTATGTATAGGTAAGATTATTACTGTCCAGTTTTTTTTTAACCTGAAGGTAGGAGCCAGTTTAGTTTATAGGAAAGAATAAAAAAAAAAGTAATAAGGCTCCTTCACGCCTATTGTAATGGTAATCATCTTACAACAGTGCTAGCCTCCGATTCCACAACGAATTGGAACTCGGGAATGACGAACGTTAAACAACGACCGTATAAGTATCAACCACAACCTATGACGAGTTTTTTTTTTTTTGTAGGGAGGGGAGGCTGGTTATCTGCCATGTGTTGTTCCTGTTGAGTATAGTCACTATATCAGAGCAGATAATCCGTTTTTAATGAAACACGGATTTAAATTAGGTCAGATTTAAACAACTTACGCTGTACATATTTCAAAAAATACGATAAGGACGCCGCAACCTAAGTCAGAAACGGGTTTTTAAATTTTGTTTAAAATTTATTAAGGTAAAACTTATTTACATAAATGTTGAAGAGCTTTTTCTACACTATTTGCAATAACTATTTCGAAGGATTTTTAGTGTTGTTACTTCTTTAGGACTTCTATTGTGTTAACACTTTCTGCGTAGTAAATTTGGAGATATAATTACGTCGGGGTTTAATGTATAATTAAATACTGCGGTTTTGGTACATCTTCTACTATATAAAGTATTTTTCCGCGTTCAACAGTAGTTTTAAATTACGATGAATATTCGCTTACAAAAAAATTGCATCGATGTATATTGGACTTGAAAAACGAAGGTATCCAATAATTCGGTAGCCTCGATGAATATAAAGAAAATTCATCTTCGCCTAAAAAAATGGTTTAAAAGTAATGAGACATGGCTCAAAATTTTCCTTCAGAATGACTTACCTACCTTCAGTCTTAAATCTGAGCACAAACTTACTCCTAAGAATATCCGTCAATTTTAAGAAATCAATTTCGAATGATGGCAGCCCAATTTAAGTAAAAACATTTTTTTTACACGCGTAGCGTCGTTGGAATTCTGATCGCATTTCGAATAATTATCCTACATTTCAACTACAAGACACATCCACATCGAGAAAAATGAAAATTTATTATTAGAGATGCAAAACAGTAAGTTTCGAATAAATGTTACGGTTCGAGTATGTGTGCAAAAACACGAAATTGCTAGAAAGAAAAAGAAAATATTAATGAACATAAAAAAAATCTAGGAGACTGAAGATAAAATCAAATTAGCTTTTTTCTTGTCTTTTACAATCATACAGATACATTTATCGTCTTCAAACTCTGGGAAAAATGGTTAATAACGCGGAATCTTACAAAATGGACGAAGTTTTATACACACAAAAAACCTTAACCAAATAAACGTCATAAAAAAAAAATGTAAATTGAGAACACAGAACGGTAATGGTATGACTGAGAGTTCTTTTTTTCATGTATCTTCAAATCCTAACCGAGTAAATGAAGGTTTTGAACATTTACAGTAGTAATTACAGAATAATTATTATTGTAGTGTTATTTTCAAAACAATCACCTCAAAAATAATTAATCGGCATTTCAATATAAAATTGCAATTCAACATTAAAAGTTAACGTTAAAGTAAATTAAGACTTGCTTAAAAATTTACTAAATTTCTAAACAAACAAACAAGATTATCAATTTGACAATAACTCTTTATAAATTAACAAAAATAAACTGCTTAACTGGAAAATGATTTAATTGATATTAAAGTACCATTTAAAGATTTTCTATCCCGTAAATCCAGATCGCTTAAGATATCACAGCCGAAATAACTAATTACGTCAATATTAACCTAATTAATTTTTGTTAAACCATAATTTTTTTTTATATACCAACGTTTTATGAACTACACTGTTTATAATCGGAAGAAAAACAAAAAAAAATGAATCAAAATTCCGTAAAAGATTAAAAACACTGAAACTCCGTTAATCGATCAAGAGGAAAAAATATAAACATCTTAATAACAAAATATTATCCTCCTTTTGAATCAATTTTCTCATAACTAAAAAAAAAGAAATGGTACACAAGAAATAAAAAAACCAAAAAAAGAAATGGTACTCATTTAACAAATACAGTAGCCTAAAAAGTTTGGTAACTTAAAGAGTTTTATTTATATATATATATATATATTTTACTTCAACTGTGCAAGAGAAAACAAGTAATTTTTTACTAACATAGATGAATTTCTGGGAACAAAGATTTCTATTACACAAATTCAGCAAATATCTCAACAACCATCACCCTTCAGCAACCATAATCACCCTTTTTTGACATTTTACATTCTTAAAATGTTAAAAATATCACTACATTCCTAAGGTGTATTTTTAATAAAGACTGTAACAAGTACAAAAAAATAGTAAAGTTAGCGGATAAAGAGAGCACCTAACAGGGGTAGTTCGTACACATCCCTAAAGAATGAAATAACCATCGATTAACACAGCGAAATTTGAACGGTTTTTTTTAAATTAATAAAAAAGGATCACAGATGAGGGATCAGTTCAATTTTGAAATTAAGATCTTAAAATAAAAATTATGTCTCTTATATAACTGATAAAAAAAAATCCTTTCGTCACGCCGGAAGGCGGAGGTAAATTTCACCGGTGCTAAGTAGAGGATAAAAAAGATTTCCACTTTAAAGTTAAGAAAAACTTCAAATTTACTCAATACGACAACGGTTGTATGTGAAAAATATTTCACATGTTTAGCATACGACAAGCCCCATCTTCTTACAATTTCAGTAACAATTTGGTCATCCCTTGCCGTAAGGGTTGATCATATCAAAAATTGTTTCAGACAATCAGAGGACTAACGACCACTTAAATCGAATCGATACCGTGCCTAATAAGGGAAGTATGATTTTTTTGTCTTCAAAACCCAATTTTTTCCATCCCTTGGGCCAATGGTTGGCGATATCAAAAAAAATTTATTTATATAAGATTTAAGCCCTTATCCAAAGAATAGTAAGAACTTTAAACGAATTCGATATTTTATTTAATAAAAAAATTATAGCCATATTTTTTTTTTCGAAAAAGCCCCCCCCCCCCCATGGTCCGATTTTGGCCGTTAATGAACTCGACCGAGATTTTGGACAAGTTATTTTTAAAGAACAAAATTTATTTTTAAAGTGACTGGCGCAAAATTACGGCAATTATTGTGTCCACAAGAAAATAAAATATCTATACATATATAAACTTTTGAGCTGACAAAAGGTGGTTTTGGGGTCTGGGAGATGTGAAACGCGAAGATGTGTCGAAATTTTCCGGAAGTCGCATCATGGTACCCATTACAATAGGTAGCTTTCATATGAAATTATAATTCACTTTAAAAAAAAAACTTATTTCTTTTAAAAACTCACTGTTACTTACATAAAATAGGTAGTAATGTGAAATAATTTTACTTATACAACTCTCTTACATCTAAAACTTAACTAAGTAAAAATGCGTTTGCCTGGTACGATTTACGGAAACGCACAATTTAACAACCCACAAACTGATTTTTACACTCGACTTCAAATCAAAAATTTGTTAAAATGCAAAAAATCACTGCTTAACTTTATTGTAAAAAGAGTGCAAAACCGTGGTGCTAAAGGTAAACATTTGAAGTTAACTTCTCACGACAAGCATATTTATTTAACTGAAAAAAGGCAAAATTCCTTCATTATTTATAACTACAAATATTTTAGTAATATTTATAAAGCATAAATATTTTTTGGTGTAGAGGGCAAATCATAGCAACAGTAACAAATAATGTAATACATAATTAATCTTAAATTTCAATAATCTTAAATTCTAACAATTTTAATACTTTTTATTGTTAGTCCATTTTGAATACAATTTTAAGTTAGTAATAATTTACACCTTAGTAATACATAATAATTAATACAGTTCGTAAAAACAAAGCAGTGTAATTAGTTTTAAAAAAAGATTACAATAATACTAGTGATGAAACAAAATAAAATAAATTTTACTATTACTTAATTACTTACTACGACACGATTACAAACGTCAGGATAACAAGGCTTATTTTTAACGTACTTCAGATTCGTCGATCCCGTAATAATAACCATTGTTAATCAATAATTGTATAATTTTTCAGTAAAATTATTAGTTTTTCTTTTTTAAGACAAAGATAACATTGTAATCGGTGTTAAAACATCTTTTATCTTACAAAAAAAAATTGTTTACTTTGTAACATTAAATAAATTTTCAGGTTATTTAATTACACACAGGGCAGCATTTACTTCTGTAAATTTATAAATGAGATCAAACCTGCCATTATATCGTCTATTCCAATACAGTTACGACGAAAAACTGCCGATTGAATTTGTTTTTTTATTTCTATTCAATCTCTCGTTTTATGTTCTGCGTTGTTTTATTGCATGACGAACTACAAATAGCCACAGACATTTATTTTGTAAACTATTTCGGGTAGAGTTATTAATGGAAACCTAAAATACCCCATTAAATAGACAGACGAGCAATCTTTGAATTATAGTTTTTTAATAATTTAACATTATTATGAAGCGGTGACCGACTGGCAGGTAAGATCTAGTAATGTTATACAGAAATACAGAATGAGAACAGGCGCCGTTCAGCCGCCTAGTCTTCCTGGAGCTCATAAACTTGCTAACTCACAGAAGCTGCTGTCGCCTCAGGTATAAAAAATACTAACGCGCGCTCACACGCAAAACTGGATTTAGAAGCTATTAATTCTCACAGACTTAAATCTAATACACATCAATATTTATCGGTCTAAAGTCGATTTTCGAAATAATCGTTCAAACGTTCGTAAATAAATAAATATATAAAACATCAACTAATCACGTGGAAGTGAGGTACATAGCACAACGTTAACGCAAAAAAGCCTTTCAAAAACTAATGTTTAAGGTAGTAAAAATACTTTTTAATAGAGGATCCAAAGCACTATTAGTAAAAATAAAAATTATCAACAGAACGATAGCCAAGGATAAAATGCTGAATTTTAGGAAGAAAAAACGAAAATAAATATTAAACATACAATAATTAATATAAAATCTTTTTCACTTTACAATTAATTAAAAAAAAAATAACAAGATTTTCACCTTAGAGCATGACAAGCGCTTCTCTGCTCAGTACCGACTAGCAACAAGATTTTGCGATAAGTATTTGAGATTTTCTTATAGTTATTAAATACTCTTATCACTTAAAAAGACAAAAAAGTAAGCTATAGATTACAAGCAAAGAAGAAAAGCTTTTCAAATGTGGCACGTAGCATACAGGTTTCTAGGTTCTAGGTTTCACAAGTAAACCCACCGGGTTGGTCTAGTGGTGAAAGCGTCTTCCCAAATCAGCTGATTTGGAAGTCAAGAGTTCCAGCGTTCAAGTCCTAGTAAAGCCAGTTATTTTTACGCGGACTTGAATACTAGATCGTGGATATCGGTGTTCTTTGGTGGTTGGGTTTTCAATTAACCACGCATCTCAGAAATGGTCGAACTGAGAATGTACAAGACTACACTTCATTTACACTCATACATATCATCCTCATTCATCCTCTGAAGTATTACCTAAACTGTAGTTACCGGAGGCTAAACCGGAAAAAGAAAAGAAAAAAGAAATGGTTTCACAAGTAATCTTGTCGTAATCTGTGTTTGTCACAAAAAAAGTCAACAGAATTATTTTTTTATGCGATGATCAGCAAATAAAATTACCGACTACGAAGAACATTGCGCGATTTTACGAAGGAACAAATAATTAATCGGAGGTTTTATAAGAAATACATAGATTTTAAGAAATTTCATTATTCACCAATTTATATTTAAAAACTATTCTCCAATTTATTGGTTTGCGATTCAAGGTAGGACACGGCGGTTAAGAACTCAACTTTAAACCTCAACTACATACAAAGATCAGCCGTTCTAGCCTAAATAGCGTTAGAACAAGAACTGGTAGGTCCGAAGTTATAAGATAGAGATCGGTTCCTTTTCCTTACAAGCGAAATTAGAAACTGATAATTGAATTATGACTGCTCTGTAATATACTGTACTAAATCGATGAGCGATTAAGACAGATCCATAATTTGAGGGATTAGAAAAAATTTCGTATCCTTGAATTTTTACTTCCGTGTACGAAGTAAAGGACCATCCCTGAATCCATTTTGACTAGTTTCCGCGTGACGTCTGTACGTACGTCAGTATCTCGCTTAACTCCAAAATGATTAGTCATAGAATATTGAAATTTTGGATTTAGGACTGTTGTAACATCTAGTTGCGCACCACCCCTTTTGATTGGAATCAACTGGACCAAAAGTATCCAAATAAGCTCAAAACACCTACCATGCTGAGTCTGGATTCAGTTTAGCGTTGATCATGGCTTACGTGGCAAAGCAAAACCCGGCGGCCTTTGAGTAATACATGGGATTTGGTTATGCTGCTTTATGGTCCATTCTCGACGCCAGGCGTCAGTTAGGTCAAATCCGTCCTCTGTGGCAGCAATTGCTGTTTTGATAGGTGGCTTTCTAGACCGAAGGCGACCACGATTGGCATCCTCAATGTCCTCATGTATTGGCAGGTTTCGATTGTCCATAATCTTCTTGTACTCTCTTACAAGAGCGTTCATACGGCGCAGTATGGGAGTGGTATGTGGCTCAACACCGGGAACCATTCCACGAGAGTAGACCTGATAACCCCGGCAATCATTCTCAAAGTGTCATTAAGTTGAGCATCAATTCTACGAACATACGGGCTCTGTTAAGCCACACGCGCACAATATTCAGCAACCGAGAAGACCAGGCTCAAGCCGATGTGCGCAAAGTGGAAGCCGATGCTCCCCACGTCGTTCCACAGAGCTTATGTATGATGTTGTTTCTCGCTCTTAATTTCCTTGCAGCTTTCGTTAGGTGCTCCTAAAATGAAAGCGTTCTATCAAGTGTCCCGACTAGGTATTTCGGTGTCTTATTGTGAAAGAGCCACGTATTCTCAATTAGAATTTTAAGCTCCCTATTAGCAAACTTGTTACTCAGATGGAAGCATGTTAACTCTGCTTTACTAGCATTCGGTTGGAGGCGCCATCTCCGGAAGTACCTCCCCGTTTCTCCAAGTCAGCCATCAGGACCTCCTCCGACTCTTCAAATGATCTACATTTTATTGTTAGCACCCAGTCATCGGCATAGCCATGCTTTTTAGATCTTGTCTCTGGCATGTCCGCAACATAGACTATGAAAAGGAGAGGCGCAAGTACCGACTCTTGTGGCAGGCTATTCTTGAGTTTCCTCGGTGAGCTTATATCGGATCCCATGATAACTTGGAACATTCTGTCGTTCAACATGTTATTAAGGAGGCGAGCTGTTATTTGCATGGAATTACACGGAGGACCTTACAAATCATGCCTTCCAGATTTATCCAGATCCCTAGAAAAATTTTCCCAATTAGCCTTTCTGAAATTCCATCTAGGGCGGGGTACAGAGGTCACGAGAGAAATTCGGCTACCTGCCTCTACAATAACTTGACGGTGCTGGCTGTGGGGAAAGTCGCAGAGAACTTTTCGGGAGACTAGCAGCGGCCGACCTTTGCTGTCAGTTGAGGTGAAACATAGATCCGAGTTATACTCCCACCTCCAAGCCGCTAATTTAAAAGTAAATCGGTCTTTAGCATCAAAGACAAGACTAAGATTCTCATCCTCAGCCCATTTTACCAGAGCCTCACCGTTCGCATCACAATCCTTATATTTCCATTGTTCATGGTGGCTAATCACCCAAGTAGACCGCAGGATGAGGTTGTATTTGGATTACCGACGTTGGCCATGATACAGCTGGTGGTTTATAGATATTGGACACTGTTATACTTCCGATTTTAACTACAACATTATGAATTCCATTGTCCGTGGAGGTGAAAATGAGAGTGCCGTTTTCTATATCGCGCCTAACGTAAGTAGCGACGCTGTAGGCATCATGGTATTTGGCACCAAGTAATTCATATCCAGGTATTTTGCCTCTTCTCCGCAATTGTTCCTCAGTGTTACAACGTGTTTCCTGGATTGCAACCAGATCAATATTGTCGTTCCTCAGTAGTTTCGATAAATACTCTTAGAATAGCTTATGCTTTCCATATTTATGTGGCAAATTCGGACTGAAGGTCCAAGATTTCTTGTTGGCAAGTCCTGAAAAGGACTGTTGGGTATATCTAGCGATATGGCCTGCAGTTCGTAACACTGTATGCTTGTGTCTGCGTGATGAGGAGAACCTATCTTCTTGATTTGTCTGACTGCCAGTATCTGGCTAATATTATTTTCAGATTATTCAGCATGTCGTGTTTTTACACACTTCCTTCCCAGTATTTCACCATTATCCTAGGCTCCTATTGAAGTCAATTCACGTGTAGTAGTCTAACCGCCAAAACGTATCTATAAAATTTTAATATTTTCTTAAATCGACACTATAAAAAAATAAATTAGTCGGCGTCAGGCAGTTTGGATTTTCGTTGCGACGATCCTATAATAAATTATCGGAAAGAACCAGAAAAAAGTTACAATACAAAGATGAGTTTTACGTTCAAGTCGTTACGATAAACATCCCCAAGCTCAAAATTTTTTTGCCGGCCTCCGTGGAGCGAGTGGTAGCGTCTCGGCCTTTCATCCGGAGGTCCCAGGTTGGAATCCCGGTTAGGCATGGCATTTTCACACACGCTACAAATCATTCATCTTATCCTCTGAAGCAATGCCTAACGGTGGTCCCGGAGGTTAAACAAAAAAGAAAGCTCAAAATATAACTCGCCTATTTTTTTATTCTCTTTTTTTGACATCTCGCACAATAAAAATGTCAAATAAAAAAAAAAATAAATAAACACATTACAAGTTTCGAAAAATTAACCGATGGTAACGCTGCTATCGGCGTTTATTTTAGAAACAAACAAAATAACTGACGAAAACAGATTTAAACCGATAAGCCGCTGATGTAATATACCTCACTTCTAAATGAAAATAAAATATATTATAAAATCAATTATAAACTGGAAAAGAAAAACAATCGAATTTCCTATTTGGAATTTTCTCCCAAAAGGGAGTTTTATTATAATCTGACATTTATTATATAAAAATTTATAGTCGCAAATATAACCGGTCAGGCAAAAAAAGTCGTGTACGTTATAACGGTGCGAAATAAAACGTAAGAGAAAAAGGCAAGCAGAAAATTCACGTTCACACGTAATTAATGCAGAATTTTGTTTACATATAAGGAATACAATAAACTTTCTAGGAATAAGCAAGAAACTTGACTTGAACTTGTTCGAGCACAAAGGCCGACTAGTTGATTATCCGTTCGTTTTAACAACTGTTTATGCCGTGTTCACTACAGCGATTGAAAATTCGTGCCGCATAACGATATCTGAGAATAAACTTGAAAACAATAGTAACGTGCATAACTGGCAAACCAGGCGACGTTGCGATTTCTAAATAAATTTTACCAATCCGATTTAAAAAGAGATTCACTCACAGAGAGGATAAACGAATTAGAATTTCAATTAGCGCTTCAATAAAATTTCGTCAGAAGATATCGTTCTCCCATTCGTAAACCGTGATTGTATTTATCTGTATATTATTTAAATAATTAAAAAGGGCAATTTTGAAAACAAAATATTTCCGATGAAACTGAATGAGCTTTGAAAAATCTGTATTCTTTTGAAATACAACACACTCGGGCCATTGCTGCGACGTAGATACGCCTCTCCGGATGTAAATTTTATACAAATAATAAATTTTATTAAGTTTAACTTTCGAAAACAACTCGCTCTCAAAAATGGTAAACGGCAAAGGATACTAAAGCAGTAAAGAGCTGCAGTATACTGTGAACAGCAAACGTTACACGTTTGTTAATAACGTTATTACGTTATAGTACCGTTATTAAACAACGTACATTAAAGAACATACCTTCCACACGCTTAATCATCTCGTTTACTGTAGACCTTGCAGCCTACGTAACACATTGTATTCAATCTTTCTAACAGAATACAATTTACAATACTAGCAAAAAGGCGGAGTTAAATTCATACTTAAGTTACATTTTAAGCTTCCCACACAATTTAAAAAAATATATAAAAATAATAAGATGGTAAATTTTAACGGGCTTGAGGCTGGAGTAGTAAAAACGAGCGACGTTCGCTGCAAGTTGGGATTTTTTGAATTTTATTGAATCTACCAAATTCAAAATAAACATTATTTTCTATAAAAACAATGGACGGTTATAATCGTCCATTAATAATAGCAATAATAATTTTGAACACGGGCTTGCGTAAATACAAACACACATAATTTGTAACTCGGTTAGGTCTATTGTTTTATAAAACTCGGGCTTCTAATCTTCTTACAGTACTTAATATTAAACAACTTAATGGATTTCGGGTATCGAAATACCTTACAGAAACGAGATTAAATTAGATAAAATAAAAGTATTTACTCGAATATCTACTAGAATCCAGTGCACATTTTTTCTTCAATTAATTAACGCGATAAAATATAAAAAAATTGTAAACAAAATAAAGAAAGAATCGGCTGTAATATCGATTAACAAACGGATGAAAAATAAAGCGTTCTTCTGAACACAACTGATGCTTTATGAAATTCGTCCTCCATTTTGCATTATTGTTTTGACCATATTACAACAGAGAACGGTCGGCGATCATATAAATGTATCGGGTGTACAAAAAAGAATTTCAAGGTTTTAATATTTCTTGAAAGAGGTGTAAATAAAATATCGATTTAATTCTAGAATCAAACAGCAAAAAGAGTTTCATTCGCGCGCGTAACTGTAGTATGATTTCCTATCATTTCGCTTGATAGCCCCGCTCGCAAGACGGTGACTCCTGAAGAGAGAGCCTGCTGTGTTTTGTAGTTTGCTAAACGTGAATACTTAGTTACAGTTCAATGAGTGTTCCGTAGGAACTTTAATCGTGATCTTCCAAGCGATTACAAATTTTGTCGATGGCATAATCGGTTTGAAACCAACGGATGTTTCTGTATAAAAGGAAGAGTACGGACGACCGAGGACGTCTGAAGAAAACGTTGAACATGTCAAGACTTCTTTACTGCGTTGTTTTAAAAAATTTGTTAGGAAGGCCGGCCGCGAACAATCGGTCGGCGATGACTGTGTGGAATATTTAAAGGAAACGTTAACATATGCATACGTATCGTTGAAATCGGTAGGTAGGCTTTAAAGCTTACAGACTACGCTGTGCGTGCGACTTCGCAATCGAAATGTTGCGACATAAAGATAATGACTTTCTCAATCGTATAGTATTTAGTGACGAGTCGAAATTTTATCTTATTAAACAAGCTAACACACTTGTCCGTATCCGGGCCTACGAACTCTTACATTGTGGAAGGAACTCCCCAAGATTAAATGTTTTTTGTGAGACGACAAGTTTACCGAATTTTACCTCCGGAAGGCGGAGGTAGATTTCACCGGTGCTAAGTAGGGGATACAACAGATTTCCACTTTAAAGTTAAGAAAATCTTCAAATTTACTCAATACAACGGTTGTATGTAAAAAAAGTTTCACATATTTAGCATACAAGCCCCATCTCACAATTCCAGCAACATTTTGGTCATCCCTTGCCTTAAGGGTTGGTCATATCAAAAATTGTTTCAGACAGTCGTTTTAGGAAATGTTTAGAAGACTAATGACTACTTTAAACAGATTCGATACTGTGTCTATTAAGGGAAGTATGATTTTTTTTTTGTCTTCAAAACCCAATTTTTTCCATCCCCTGGGCCAATGGTTGGCGTGGAAATTAAATTAGCCGCACGTTATGCAGCGACTATGTCTTTGATCAGGAAGTTTCCCGTTCGAATATCAATAAAAAATTTTTTATCAAGAATTAAAAAATGCATCCCGGTAACATCACGATCTATAACTGTAATCGAGTGAGCTACTCGAACGAACGAACAAAAAAACTAGTATACAGTGCAAATTAAAACGGCGGTGTAAATTGTATATTACAGATCAGGAAATTTATAAAATTAACATTCAAATTCAGTAGGAAGTTAACCGTTTAACAATTGTTAATTAAGAGGTAGATTGTACGAAAACTTATCTAATAATTTATTTACTTATTAATTTGAAGGTGCTAAATATTTCCATTATTTATAACACAAGACCGACAATAAACTAAACTGCAATTAGAAATAATTAAAGTTAGTATTGTATTAATTAATAAAATTAGTACTAGTCTGCAGTTAAAATTGGGCTTTGAAATTAATTAACTTTTGTCATACTCAATTTAAGTTATTAAATATTTTTCTAACGATTTTTTCATCTACTTAAACAAATGACTTCATACCGCAGATTTAAGATTATTACTATCGTTTAAAAAAAAAAAAGAATCGGTTTTACAATACAGTTTTTATCAATTTTGTTCACACGCACGATTTTTGAAAATTTAATTTTTTATCTACCTTATTTACAAAATTAACTTCTGTGTTTTGAGAAAACATGAAACGCGCTTGTATAACTTACTTTTTTGAAAACAAACAACAAATAATAATCATTTGTAAAGAGATTCCACACCGATATAAAATCAGGTTTCTTTTTCTTTATATTTAATGGCAAGTAGAACCATTTAATGTTAAAAAATTAAATAACGTAGATTCCATCATTCATTCCGTTTAATCAAATTTTTCTTCTAATCCAAACGCACGTACAGAAAGAAAATTGTCCAAGAGCTAACGCCCTAAATTTCTGTAGACTTCTGTAACATCGGAATGGAAGAACAAAACCGCATAATGGCAATCTGTGTATTTTTAAATAGTTAAAGAATGTGCTACTTAAAAGAATTGTGTACAAGGTAGATCTTTATATGAACGCATTCGTTTTTTAACGTGTTACGCGTAGATATTAAGATTAATTTCAGAAAATACATCAGGTAGTTTCTGCCGAAATGTTTTGATACTACTCTGGGTGTAAATAAAGATTACATATTAATGTCAACAGGAAAAACAGTTTTTGAGGAAAACGCAGGCTTTTTTTAACGCCATTTTTCCGTATTATCTTATAAAAAGTGATTCGGAACGCAAAATGAGTTTAAAAGAATACTAGAGAGGGAAGAAGCTAGAAGTCGTATTGAAACTAAACCTTTCAACAAAAGTGATTTTTTCTCAATCCGCATCATTGTAATCCACTACGAGATATCTTAGTTCTAGCTCTGTTTTGGCAAAATATTGAAGCTGAAGTTAATACTCGACTACTCAAAAATGTTAATGTTAATTAAATGTTGAATTGTGCAGCATTAATGGAATATGTCATTTAACGCCCCTTAATTTACCTAGTCTCCAAAACTTTTCCCACTGTAACATGTCCCAGACTGAAATAACAGAACGTAAAGACTGCGCCTTTTTAGCGCCACCCTTATATACAGAATAATATTAACAGTTACTGCAATCCTTTGTTTACATTCAAAAATTTCACTAGGGAGAACAATTTCGTTATAAAGAATGTAATTAACATCACAAATATTTAACAAAATAAGCAATACTAAGAAAAAAACTGCTTTAAGATAGTGAATTTAAAAGCAATTTAAAACTAATTATTTCTAGATTTACACTTACTTGCAAAATACATAGCCAGATAAAACATTCGGTACGGTCAGAACTAAACAACACACTGACAATTAGTCGGTTACGTTTAAATAACCGCTAATTCAGCGAATTGAGCATTTAAAAAAACAGGCTGCCGTTGTAGTGTTAGTTGCTGATCACTGTATGACCATAATAAGGTGTAGTATAATATAGTAAGCTTGCACGTAGAGAGCGACTATCTCTCTCTTTCTCACTCTCTCTCTTTGTAAACTTCCGAAGCAACGCCATGTACGAACAACTCTTTATAACAAATCGTTGTATTCTAGGAAGAAGTACAAGACCGTGGGAACACGAGGTTCTTTCCGTAAAAGATGTCGGTTCAATCCCGGCCACAATTTATCTGTATCACCAGTGTCATTCTCCTTTAAAAACGACAATAACGCGTGTCATATTGTTCTGGCTAAATACGTGAAGAATTTCGACGATATCTGCATTCGTATCGAGTAACAAAATGTAATGAAGTTACAGAATAAACGTGGACCGGATTAAAAAAATCACTCGGTTAAAAAAAATATATATATATTAAATAAAAAGAAATAATTATCTTTTTTCTGCAAATAATAAATAAAAATATAATCCATCCGATGAAAACGAATTTCAACGTTCCCCTAAAGTTTTCTTAATAATTTCACGTTAATAGTTACAAAATCTTGAAGGCTAATTATATTACAATATTATTATGTTCAAACTGTTTTTACATCTGATAAAAGAGTACATCAAATGAACGAACAACAATATTGGATTAAGTAATTGCTTTTAGAGTAATTTTTAATTAGAATTATCAGGAAACTCACAGTAAGATGCTCAGTGTCGTAACTAAAACTCTAATCCAAACTTAATTACACATATTTTTGAAAACAAGCAGACTTAAAGGGTAAAAGAAATTGTTTTACGACCGGCGATAGTAAGTAATAAAACTTAGAACAAAAAGGTTTTTAGTTCGTAAAGTAGGCCTGATCGTAGACCGAGGAATGAAAATAGACTATGTACAAGTAGATTCCACGATACACCGAAAAAAAGAACACCTAAGAACAAATTAAACGGCCAGTTCCCATAAATACGGCAGAACAAAATCATATTTTCCATTACAAACTCCTCCAGCATTTAATACATTTTAAGAAAGAAAATTAATTCAGCCGATTAAAAGGAACGTACAACAGACCCATCAGAATTAAACCAAGACCGACTATGCAAATAAAAGCGCAGTTTTCTTTATTATCATTATTACTTTAAAGATAAACCGTTAAGTTTTAATAAATCATCCGCTTTAATATAATCTTTTAAATCTCATATTTTAGTTTTATTATTTGTTTTTGTTTTTTAATTTTTTATTCGTATTTTTAAATCTTCGATCGGCTAATATATAAAATCCAAAAATATATATTAGCTCAACGAAGACCCAAAAATTACATAAAAATTAAAATACAAGATCTTTCTAAAATAAACATTCCCAAACTAATCGGAGTCGCACTATTCTACCCGTGCGGGAGGTCGATCGTTCGAAACTCTGCCGAACCGGTTATATTTCAAAGTAAATGTTCTTTTATTCAGTTTCTGCCAACCGAACCGCTGTCTGACTGTAACTGACATATTTTTTCCTGTTACCCACGGATGTGACGAGGTAAAGGTACACTAACGAGCTGCTTGAGGAAATCAAGAAAGTACTAAAGCTGAAATATCTATAATAAAAAATATAATCTAGTCTTTCCGAGTGAAATCGCTATTATTTGAAAACCGGCCTGATAACAAAACATCCGTTGTTCGAAACATGTCGAAATCGGGTGAGGACATTGAAAAAAATTAGTTATTAAAGCCGTTAAACGGCAAAACATTAAATGCGTCCCTCAATATGTCAATTTGCTGGATACAGATGATACCAGTATAAAAGACGTTAAAAATGTTTACTATCGAGCGATCCATCGTTGATTTAGCAACCTTATGAAAACTCTTGGGGCGGAGTAAAAGATCGTTTACTGGATCGGTACAATTCGCTAGTTTTGCTGGTCCGTCGACAATTTAAGTAAACGTTATTCAAGTAGGATAAGAGAAACGTAAATTTAAAGAATGGATTCACAAAAAAGGAAGGAAAGACCTATGTAAATAAAAAAAATAAGATAAGTGTAACTCAAAAGAAAACATTTCTACAAAATTTAAAAAACGTTTAAATTTTAATTTTCACGAATAAGGAACCACTTCTTTCAATCCTTTGAATAACACCTGATAAAGATGATTTTAAAAAATTACTTAGTGTTCTAGAAGCACCTCCGCTACCGGTCTGACGAATACCGCAATTACAGTAAATATAATTAAGGTTGCAAGAGTTAAAAACCCGTAAAGTTTTTCTTCATTTTGTTATTTCAGAATCGATATTCAATTCAGTCTTTCATAGACGCGCGATTTCCAAAGTTATAGAATTCATAATTCATCTACAAAAAATACGATTTTGTATTCATTCCAGAAATCTTACGCGTGTAGATAATTACTGCATCGGTTATTTCATCATTTCTAAAAAACGTTTATCCCAAAATTCCTCCTTCCCCAAAAGTGGAAACAGCTATAATTTATTTAACGCAAATTTTTAACAGAAATTTTTTTGTCTTTATAGACACAGTCGTAATGCAAATGGCCTCCAAAAAATACTTTTGGAGCAATATTGGATGTGGGGGAGCCGATCAAAGTTTAAAAATATCGATATTTTAAAATGTTTTTATACCTTGTTTTGGTTTATTTAATGCATCATTATTTTTTCACTATATAAGAAGAATAAATAACCGATGCCAAGAAAAAATTATAACTTTGTTCTCAGATTTTTTTTGTTTACGAGATCCCAATGGGACAGTCTTAAAAGGAACACTCTGTATAGTATACAAGAAAAAATGCGCTTGAAAAGTAATTTTAAACTTTCAATTTATATTAAAATTAATATCGCAAGGTATTAAATTAATTTATCTTTTAAACGTAAAATTTGGAGAAACGATTTTCCTTTTAAAAGAAATAATTACTAAATTTTTGTTATAGTAAATTAATATTTGTTTTGTCATTTACATATATAATTCACCGGTGATATTACAGAAATTAACATAAACAAAAAAAAATAACGATTCTCTGGAGATCTTTAAAATTTTTGAATTCCGAGGAATAAGCGTCAATGAATGATGAACATCGTAGGGTTTAAAAACGACAAAGCTGATGAGAGTGGTCGGCCGTGAAAATGTTTTGTGTGGGACAGCTGTTACGGTACAGCTAACGATGCGATTCTGCTCAGTTCTTTGTACCTCACGAAAACTTCCTACTCGGTCGGCACTAAACGACCTGCCTGGCCTGAGCTCTGCGCGTTTGTAATCCTGTAACCTCCCCCTCCTTCAAACCTCCTACCTGCCACGACGACAGACAGACGCGCCTAGCCGGTAAAAAACTTCACGCTACACTATTTTATTCCACGCCTCGGTCCTTTTTTCACTCATTCTAACAACCCGGTCCTTTGAATTCTGTTTCATTATAATCTCACGTACAAGATCTTACGGTACAGTCTTATCGTATTAAAATGAACCTCAATTCATCGCTTACCATTTACGATTTTTTTTTTATTTTAGTTATTTCCTTCTTTAAATCGATGAGAATTTTTGCCATTTTAAACAAAATTTTGTTTATTTACCCGTTTAAATAGTAAAATTTGGTTAATAATATTTTGTTAAAACGTTAATTAAAAAATTGATAATTTTAAAATGCGCCACTTTTTATGTATATATGTAAGTATTTTTATATCTATACATATTTTTTTTTTTTTTGAAAATACGATTATATTATTTTGTAAATATTTCTTCCCTTATTATTTTATTGGATATATTCTTTAATTACAACAAATTTAAAGATTTTCTGGTTTGGGAATATGAGTTACGATACACTTGGAGTTATTTTACGTGGTTATAAGTAATTTTATCATATCGTTTGGGAACAACAGTACAACGAATTACAGGTACCCGTACATAATTACGGCTTCAAACGATTTTCCCGCTCTTTTCGCTTCAAAAAATACGTTCTTCGATTTTCGCTGTTTATTACCGTCGTTTGGCGACAGTCTGTTTTGTGTTTGAGATTTCTTACCCTGCGATAACTATGTACGTTTTAATGTCTTTCAGCTTCTAATGCATTCTGCACGTTAATTAATTTTTTTAATGAAACTGCTTCTTCACCTAAAAAATTTTAGTTTGTTCGTTCGCGTAAAGAAGAATTCGATTTAAATAAAGCGTACTGATCTGTTTTATTTCAAATCGGTTGTTGAAAGATGTTGTAAAACGTACTTTTAGAAATCTTCAATTATGATTTAAAAGCTGCTGTAATATCAAAAAGGGAATTTAACGGAATAACCCGTTCCTATATAACGTAAGTTAAAATTAACTTTAATCTTAACAGCTTTAAGAATACGGAATTTTTATTTCTGTACTTTTTTACCTTTCGTTTACAAATCTTTTAACCTCGAATATTATAACTAGAAATAATCTTGCGTTTTTTTTACTTTTTTACTTTTAATTCGGGGAATTAAGAAATGTATTTCAGTCTTTTACGGGAATGAACCGAAAGCATATCGTTTGACGCAGAGTCTTTTTTTTGCAGTAGCAAAACTTAACCGGTATAATTTAATTTTTATTAAAAAATTGGTTTTAAAGATTTTTTAAATGTGAAAACGTTCACATTTTCTTTTATTTATCTATTTATTTAATTTTGCTAACATCTGCTTTTGAATCATCTGAATTGTTATCGTATATATTCTTCATAGTTTATTTGCATGCTTTTACGCTATACGGACAGTGAATAAGAAAACTGAACTTTCCACACAGAATAAAGAAAACTAAACGATACTAACTACAAATTGTTAAAATTAACTCTAGTACGGTGAAAATATACATTGAATTCGGAAATAAGAGGCCATCAGAGTTTTTTTGTTGGACACGTGTACTTTTACTTTTTACTCTCATAATAAGCTTTTATACAAGTATAAGTCGACCTACAAAATTTTTTGAGATAAAAAAGGAAAGGGAATTGAATGAGTTTTGTCAACCATTTTCATATTCTTTCTTTACTGCCTCTTTTAAAGCGACCAACACTTATGGACACGTGAAAGAAATCATTTCTTAAATGTATTTTTTCAGGATAACCCCGTTATTAGAGTTAAAAAATACATTAATATAATTCATTTTTTTTAAATTAAATTAAGTGAATATGTGCGCTTGATTTTTAATTTTTTATTACATAAGACAAAAAATGAATTTTTTGGAGGGGGGAAAAAATCACAATTTTTTATTAAAATACCTAATACATATTCGATAAATATTTATTTACAAAACTACGTTTCATTCATGTTAATTCAAGAGATCATACCAGCAGTGGGGCGTGTTTGGTAAATAGTAGTTTGTCTAAAATATTTAGCTCTTTATGTCCGGTCCGAAGAAAAATGTTGCATGTTAAGCTAGTAAATTTAAACTAATGTACAGTAATTAAATTATACCTAAATATTATACTTTTGTAATGGCATTTCATACTAATCTATGAAAAATGAATTATAGCGACCGCAAAAAATAAGTTAATGTTAATTTCATAAGAACATACAACAAACGTTAAGACCAAGAAGAAATCATTCAGTTTAGGTTTCTAAATTTTAATATATATAACTGAAATATCATCCACTTGCCATTTTTTCCGAAAATAAGAAATTACGTTGATTTACGTAAGCTCAAAAAATAATGATTTTTCAGACAAAAACTGATAAATAACAAAATAAAAGCCTATTACATTTTCTTTAATTTCGGCTTTACATGAAATTAATCTTGAATCGTCACAAAATTTACTTTCTATTATACAAAAAGCGAAGTAATTTTGAAGCTTAAATTCGTAAAGTACATTACAACAATTTTATTTTAACAAAATCGACAACATCAGAAATTATTTTATCATATTATTTCAACAATAATTATTAATCTTTGTAAATTACAAAAAAAAAGAACAAAATGCGTACAATATATTATAAAACTGTGTTCCATAGCAGACCGTCTGGTCGTAGAAACAGCTTCAAAATTCAGATGTTAAATGTTCGAAAACTGAAAGATAAAAAGGATGTAATAATAAAAAATGAATAGTACTGTTCAAATATACCTCCCTAAAAGTTCTAGAGAATCTAGGAAATTCTTTTAAGGTCCGAGATTCGGCGAGAGGAAAAACCCGATATTCACCTCCTCGTGGTAGAGAGGGGGCAACGATTGTATAATAAACTGATGTATATACACCGGCACAGTGCACTTTATTGCCCTAGGGATGGGAAACTGCGCCCTAAAGTGAAGGAAAGTAAACGGTATTAGAATACAAACGGCAACGGTAAACCACTGTATTAAAGATCCTAGTGATAATTTGTTGCATTACACTACAAAATGGATACATTAGGACCGAATGAAATAAGGTGGGAAGGACAACGTGAAATGCAGAGTGGAGAAGTTATCAAATTATATTCTGAAAGAAAGAATGCAAATGATAAAGTTAATATCATTAAGGATTGGAATGATACCCAAAAATTTAGTTATAGTATATATGTCAACATCGAATTATGAAGAAAATATTGAAGAGATATATAAGATTATTAAAGATGTAATAAAATCAAAAAAAGACTGCTGTAAGGTATTGAAGGGAAAATGAAATGCTGTGGTCAGAGATGAAGAAAGAAGTGTGGTAGAAAATTTTGGCTTAGGGGTAAGGAATGGAAGGAGAAAAAATTAGTTAAATTTTGCTAAAAGAAAAAATGATTTATAACAAACATTTGATTTAAAAACTAAAGGAGATAAACGCGGGTAACCCCCTGAGGATAAAATATGCTATCGAACGGAGAATATCTTAGCAGATAAAAGACACAGGAATGCTGTTAAGAAAGCCAGTAGACTACCAAAGGCGGATATCTATTGTGTTTACGTGGTACTTATGATAAAATTGAGGATAGCTTTTAAGAAATTAGAGAAAGCAAAGGTAGTTAAAAAATGAAACTCGGAAAAGTAGCAGGGAAAAAAGTAGCTAAAGCAATTAAAGAAAGCAAAAAGGAAAATGAAAACAGTGAGATGTGGATGAGAATAGAATAAAAAATTAAATAATAAAAACAGCATAGGAAGAAGTAGGGTATTATTAGGTAAATAGGGCCAAGAAACCACAATTAGCAACAGAAATGCTAAAGAAAATGGAAGAAAGAAGGCCTTTTAAGAATAAGACAGATGAAAATGAACGAGCAATGTATCTTGTAGGTAAAATGCTACAAGAGGAGAAAGATTGAAGGAATACACGGAGGACCTCCTGTACATGACAAGAGAGAGACGCGAGGAACTAAACACAGAAAAGGAATGGGAGGTAGCTGAAGAGGATAAAGAATCATCAACATTAAAATGAGAAGTAAGCAAAAAACAAAAGAAAAAAATGACTGGAATAGATGAACTTCCCGTAGAATTTTATGTCTAAAAGAGGAAGGAATGGAAGAAACAATTGAACTGTGAAATAAAATATACAGTAGAGAAGTATGGCCCCAAGACTTTGTAAAAACAATAATAATACTTTAGAAATAAACTGGAACCAGAAAATATACAGAACAAAGAATAAGTTTAATAGCCTATGCCGCTAAAATATTGTAAGGAGCCCTAAACCAAAGGTTGGTAAGAATGGAATAAAAATCAGAAAAGGAACAGTTTGGTTTCACGAAAGAAAAGGATCAAGAGATGCCTTCGGGCTACTAAGAATATTGAAAGAGGAATGAGTCCATTTCATAAATTTAGAGAAGATATTTCATGGGGTCAAATGAAAGAAAATTATGCAGATTCTTAAAGGGAAAAAATTTCAATGGAAAGACAGAAGATTAATTAAAGAATTACATATAAGACAAACAGCAGCAATAAAAAAAGAAGGGTATGACAGACTGGATGGTCTATATCAAAGTGTTATGTAAGAGGATGCTGCCTCTCACTGACACTGTTCAACATTTATATTGAAAATATAAGGAATATATTAGGACAAATAGAAGGAATAAATATAGAAGGACGAAAAATAAGTTGCATAAAATTTTCTGATGATATAGTTAATTCTAGCTGAGGTACACATACTTCAAAGATTAACAGTCCTGAAAGACGGAATGAATGATATGGAGTGTAGAAAACAAAAGAAAATGCTGATAATTACAAACAATACACCAATTAAAATTGAGCCATAGGTTTCATGTTTATTTATATTTTATATAATTATATGCATTTATTTCTGTTTTACATTCATTTACTCATATTTCATTTGTTTTACTACAATTTAAGGAATAAGTAAATTTAAAGAATTAGTATGTGGTGTATATTTACTCCAGGAGATGAGAACTTTTCTCCAAACCATACTAAGACTCTAAGGTCACAAGATGTGTTTTAAGGTATTCATAAATTTTATTAATATGTAACATTTTTTTAACAATATTACGCATGAAAACAAGTTATTAAAGTTAAAATCATATCTTTTAATAGAAATAATCGTGAAATAATTAAAAAACCTATTAAAATAAACATCATTTGAATTAATAAAATTGAAAATTACTAACAAGAATTTAAAATAAAATTAAACCAAATCACTAAAAATTAGTTAGAAAACCAGTAAAATAATAATGACTTTTTTTTAAAATCCAATACTACTGTACTTTTGCACAAAAAATCTCAATAAAATTTTGCAAAATTATAAGATAAAAATTATAATTATCAGTCAGTATTACCGCGATAAAATTTTAATACACATATTCTTATTTGTAATACTTTTTTTGGGTATAATATTAAAGCAATTCCATAAAACTATAAAAAAATATTTCTACACATATTTAGGAAATGTAATTTGTTAATATATATATATATATATTTAGTTTCTCTGTGCTTATTCACTTTTTAAGTCTGATTTTTTTCCTTGCTATTTTATGGTTTAATTTTTATATTTAGAGCATTTATTTACAATTTTTTTTATTACACCTTTCATGCAGTTTTAAGAACAAGTTACTAGATGACTAGTTGTTAGGCTAAAACTTTGTAAGAAGTGGTCTTGCCAATGGCAATATTATTTATACAGTATGTATTTTTATTAGAATTTTTTTTTAAATTTATTAATAAAATACAACAATCATTAATAATTTTCAAAAATGTTACTACTATGTACATACTTGTAGCAGTCAAAACTATGATGTCAAAAAATTCTGTGCTGTTATTTGTTGTTTAATGTTACATAAAACATGTTTCTGGGAGTTTTCTGGGATGAAAAAATGTTCTACTGATTGATTTTTTTTTCATGGAGCTACAACAATCACAGCAGAGATGTACTATGAAACAAGAAATACGGCATGAAATTCAGAACTGGTGATTGGGGGATGCTATCACCAAGAATTGTTCTTATTCACAATAAAGCACACTCCACATCGCATTATTGTGCATACTAATGAGAAAATTCATTAATATGGATCAACCGTCTTACAGCCCAGACGACCTTGCACCAAGTGCCTATACCTAAAAAAGTGGTAGTAACTGACTAAAATCTCAGGTGACAGTTTTTTATAAAGAGGGTTTAAAAAGCTTGTTTCTAGATACTAGAAATGCTTAGAAAACAATGCTGAATGTGAACAAAAGTAAAACAGATGTTACAAATAAATAACCCATTAAATTTTTTACCGACTCCTTTTTTAATTACCTTCTGGCTCGTAATTTTGAAACATCCCTTGTAAATTCATAATGAAAGAAATGGCAATTTTTATTGCCTAGCTTAAAAAAGATGTGCACATTATTGATTTTAGCATTTATATATCACTTTTACTAATCTAAACATAATACCAAATTTAATATACACTTTAATGTAAAAATATCTTAAGATAAACAAATAGAGCCCAATTTTTTTTTACTTGAAAACAAAATTAAATTTATGAAGAAGGCCATTATGCTTAAACAAATAAGTGAAAAAATAGCTGATTTTAACTTACTACAGCAAGCTATGTAACTACTTAACTGCAAGTATTCTTATAAACCTTTTATGAAGTACATTAAAACTAAAAATAATATCTGACAATAAAACACAGAAAAATACACTTTAACATTCAATAACAGATAACATACTAAAAAATATGAAATGCCAAGTAATAAATCTAATTATTATTAGTTTTACTGAAGTTGTAATGTGATGTATAAATTGGGATCATCACATAATAAAAAAAAAATATTATTAACAAGTAATTTTTTTGGGGACACTAATAAACGTGCTTCATCAATAAATTCAGACAACAGAAAACACCCAAAAATTAGCACTAGATTCATTACTTATACAACCTAAATGTTTAAAAGCAATCGATTCAAAATGATCTATTAACATATTATAGTGTTAAAAATAAAAAATTGTGTAATATAAAAGACACAATTTCAAATACTGCACAGTAAAATATGGAGAAATTGAAGGGCTAAGTTTCAATTGCCTCTTTATTATTATTTTATAAAAAGTTTATGTTTTGTGAACTCTGATAAAGATAGAATCTTATTTTTCTTAAAAGTTTACAACTCAAATGTGACTATTTTCACAATCTTAGTTATTCTGCTTAATACTTTGCAACTCTAAAAACAGTACTTTGTGATTATTCAGCCCAATCATATAAAATAACATTTTACCTCAGTAAGAACAAATTATGAATTCTATTAAAATTATTGCCCAACTATAAATATTTTTCAAAAGTGAAAAAAAACTGACAAAAAGTTGTAATCTTTATTGACATTTGTTATTTATTCTTATAAGCGGAAAAATAATGCTACATGAAATAAACCAAAATTAATTTTAAAGGCTAAAAAAAATTGATTTTTTAAACTCTGTTGGCCCCCCAAAAACATTCTACCCCTTAAGAAATTAACCTCAAAATTTTATCAACAAATTGCCACATGCACATGAGTCTGCACAAAATTTCATCAAAATCGGTCTACCCAGTCAAAAGTTAAAGCTTCAAACACACCAACACACGTACGGGGACATTACCCCTAATTATTTTTTGGGGTCCCTGGGTCATGAAATACTAAGAAATGCAAAAAACTGCATACCCTATTGTTTGACTGATTATCATACTTTCCTTCTCGCAGCATAACTCTAGTTATAATGTCAGGAAAATAATAAAAACCAAATCTATCGAAACTACTTTACCAGTACTTGTTTTATTGGTTTTTTATTGCAAATCACACAAGAATTTAAAGTATACACCATTCATTACAAAAGTATACCTTACTGATGATACAAAAATTTTTAATCATTAGATTACATAAAATATCTATCATCACACTAAAGTTACAGAGATAATAAAAATTAAAATGGGAGAGTAGCCCTCAAAGAAACTACTTGCTACATGTTGCAAGTAAGTCAAGGTGAACTAAAATATTATTAGTTAAATTTTATTGAACTAAACAAAACTAATATTTGTTTTCTGAAAATTAATAAATATATTATAATACTTCTCTAAATAGAGAAAAATTGTAATACATTTATGACAAATAAGATTTTATGAGTAATATATTATTTTTCTTTCTTCATCTTTTTCAATCCTCTAACTGATTGGCAGCTTTCTATCTAGTTTACAAGGCATTCTTTTCATTACTGAATAACTGAACTCCTGTTTTCTGGTTAAAATGTATAATTAATATTTACATTAATAAATTTTCATGTTTTCCTGAATTAAAATATTACAAATACAGCCTAAGTCTTCTTAGTGCTTTTCTGAATATAGTTTCAACAAATAGTTCTTAATTAAACACCCTTATGCACCAGTGATGTCTTTTTTCAAGCATTTTTAAATACAATCTCTGTAGAAAAATTGAACCAATGATCACCCTACTTTTCCATTCATTTTCAACATTCTTTCCCTGCATCTTGTTTAAAAATATTTATGATTTTCTTTTCAGTTTATTGTTAAAAGAGTCCATATGTATGATGCTTGAAGTACAACCCTCCAAAATACATACATACATAGGTTTTATAAATTTGTTTTTTATTTCAATATTTATTATTTGAAGAATGTATTTTGCTTTTTATTCATTACATGACCGGCTTCTAACATTTTCTGTACTATCTTTGCTTTATCTGACTTTGAATCAATATTGAAATTCTGGTACTGCTTTAGGATAATGTCATCAATTTTAATATAACATAAGGTCTATCTTTTTTATTAATTTTAAAACTACTTATTTATACATCAACTAAACTTTTAGCAATCTTTTTAAATTTCTTTTATCTTGCAAAATATAATCTCTATATTTTGTAAACATTAACATTTGCACTGTATTCTCATTCTGTTAACCTTGTTTCTATATTACTTGCAACATTTGTCTGTGGTTCGTTTATGTATATATTTAATAACAATGGCTGATCATTTTCAACCTTGACTAACTACTTTATTAATTATAACAAATTTTTTCTACCTTAATCCTTATGATTGATAGTTGCTATTTGTATAATTCTCTAATAATTTTTCTATAACCAATGTAAATTTTGATTGTTTTAAGAATTTTTAACATTAAATTTCAATTTATATCATTTTACAAGGTCTATAAAAATGACATGTACAAGTTTTTTTTTTTTAATAAGTATAAATATACAAATTAAAAAAAACCTTAAACCAGCCACAAAGAATTACAGATTAGATTGTATCAACATAACCAAAATATAAGTAAACCAATAATTTAACATATATAAGGTAACAAATTAAATATTTTTGTTATATGTACATTATATTATTAATATTCAGTACATATGATAACATAATGTATAAATAACATTATGTTGTTATTATTATTATTACACGTACTAATTGCACTGATGAAAAATAGCAGACAAATTAAATTCTAATTAATCACAAACACCCAAATAGGCTAAACAATAATGAAACTTAATCTAAGTTAAGAGTAAATATGTAATAAGGCTTCTGTCAGTCGATTCCTGTTATAACATATAGTATTTAAAAAAATTAAAAAAAAAACCATAAAAACATGCCATTTTGAGCATATTAATTTTGTAAAAAAAAGAAAATTTTTATAAATTCATTGTAGATTCTGTACAAACCTTAATACACAAATCTTGACCCCCCCACAGGGAAGTCACCCGGCATGTGACAGACCCAGCTTCATGCCACTCCCTCCATACCTTTAGGGGCTTTACAAGAGGTCATCTTCAAAAGCCTCAAGACATATTCCAGTCTGGCCATGTCAAGATGCCATAAGTGACAGTCCCATCACTATAACACGCCTAATGCATATCCAAGCAACAATGATCTTAATAGGTCCCAAACAGGACCATCTGACTGAACTGACCTACAACCCTAACCAACCGAGGGTGAGCTTAACATGCAAAACAGGCTGTAGCTATTTCAAAAATTAAAAACATAAATTATTTTTAAGAAACTATATTACACTCGGGTAGTGAATTCTGCTTAAACAAAATAACAGCCAAATGTCAACACATGCTGCCTTTTTCCACTTCTACACTTTCAAACTAAAAAAAAAAAAGTCTGGAAGTTAAGTAAATGTTTCAGTATGTGAAATTGTAAAAAAATAAATAGTACTGTGTCTGGTACTAACACCTTTAATCAACTGTATATTTTAATTGGGCTTCATTAAGAATACGTGTCAGAGGTTAAGATGAAATTGCAATTTTACAATGTGTGAAAATGCCATGCCTGATTGGGATTCAAACCTGGGACTTCTAGATGAAAGGCTGATATGCCACAGAGGTTGGAACCAAACATAGCCTAATGCTCACTAACCTTGTCTAATTAACCTTAAATATTAAATACAAAGCAAAACCAAATAACACCAAAATTAAGAAATTATGAGTTTTTATGTAATATTTCAAAATCATGTTATCGCAAAAATACAGAAAATGTAAAATAACATTAAAAACATACATTTCTAATGAAATAATACTCTAATGATTTAATGAAATAATTATCTAAACCAATATTATCAATTAAAATAAGGTTAGCAAGTGAAGCGAGAGTTAGGTTATTTTTGGTAAGGTTATATTGATATCATGCTACGTAGGAGGCTAACTGATAAATACTGAACTAGCATTTCAGCAGGTTTTTTTTTACTCTATTTCAGGAGAAAAGTTATGTGTATCGTACAAAAATAAGTATAGGGACTGCATTGGGCAGGTCCTAAGTGCATTTGCAGGAAAACCAGTCAACATTTTCAGAATGCTTAGAGATAAGGAGAGAATTATTCAAATTTATTAAAACTTCATGCACAGTGATTTTGAATCACTTAACATCTATTTATAATCAAGTTTACTAACAGTTTATCAAATATTAAACCGTGAAAATAACTTAACAAAATCATCAAAATTTTGATGAACCTTGCCCTTAAATTTAATATAATGAAAAAGATTTTCTAATGTGACTAAAATTTTATTATTTATACGTAGGAGAAATCTATCCCACCATCCAGAACAGATCTAATTTCTGTAATCATATTCACAGAAATTCACTAAATTAACAAGTTTCTGGCGTCAGTCAATAAAAAGATTCCAAAATCTATGTATAACATATAGTTTCATTTATGATGATAAATTTAATTGAAATTTAAGATTTTAATTTGCTTCTTTTATCTACATTACCTTACACAAGCTACAATACCATGAAATTCGCAGACCAAAAACCTACAGAGAAATTTAATCACCAAAGCCTAAAATTATATTTTTAATATCTGTTCATTAAAATGCAAGAAATAAAAGTTAATTTTTTTAATTGTCAAACAAATAATCAGTAAGCAGAGTCCTGAGTAGAAAGCCAAATCACATCCCTTACAATCTGATGATTTTACAATAAACAACTCTGAAGTCTCTTGCAACTTTAAAGTAAAAACTACAACATCAACAACTGATACAAGTTTAATAAACAGATTCCTGTGGATCATCTAAGATAAGCAACATTGGGTGAAATTTCATTGATGCTTTTTACAGTTATCAGTGCACTAAAAATTTAAAAAAAAAAAAACAAATAATACAAGGATAAAAGATGGTTATTTCATTTCTTTAGGAAAAGGAATAATTTTAGCAGCATAAAATTCGGTTAACCAATAAAATATAATTCAACAATATGCTACTTCCACTCTTTATAAAAATAAAAACCCCAATCTTCCAAGAGCTGTGGATGTGAATACCTTCACTGAAGCTACCCTCGGGTTGGGAAGTTTGCATTCTCCTTGTACGAGGGCTATTCAGAAAGTAAGGAACGTTTCCACCTGACGCCGCTAGGCGCACGCCAATCGCGTATATATTGGTGTGCTCGTGCTCAGCACCTCAGTCAGCGTCCAGCCGTGACAACAGGAACATCTCCGCACTGCCCGTTTTTTTATATACAAATTTGAAATGTGTGCTGCAATCGAAAATCCCGCCAGTTGTGAGGTGCGGTCTGTGATTTGTCTTTGTTGACAAAAAACTTAAAACCAATAGAAATTCATCGGGGACTGTGTGAAGTGTATGGGAACAATGTAATGAGTGAAAGTTCTGTCAAGAAGTGGTGCATTCAGTTTAAAAATGGCCGAACAAATGTTCACGATAAAGAGAAGAGTGGACGTCCGAGCATTGTGACTGACGATCTGGTCTCCAAAGTTGACAAAAAGATTCGTGAAACCACAGTTTCACAATAACTGAGCTTTCTCTATGTTTCCCACAAGTTTCACAGACTTTATTGTTTGAAATTGTTTCACAGAAGCTAGGCTACCACAAATTTTGTGCAAAATAGGTGTGTCACTGAGTGATTGAGATCACAGGCGGCAGAATTCTATGACACAGGAACTTCAAAGCTTGATAAGTGCCTGAATTTATATGGTGATTATGTTGAAAAGTAGTATTTTGGTCCCTCTTTCACATGTATATAATAAAAAGTTTTTCTTGTACTTGGTTTTTTAAAATTCAAAAACATTCCTTACTTTCTGAATAGCCCTCGTATATTAAGAATAATTAGAATACCAACTGCAAGCTGTTTGGCATTCATATTCTATAATTTAAATAATAACAGATTTTTCCACAACATTCATTTCATTATATTATTAATCCTAGAACTGCTGAAAGTTGTAATATATGACGCATTTCACCCGTCTTCAATGCTAGAGTCATAATTCATTACTCATTAATAACTGTTCATTTATGATATATTACGTGAATAATAATCAAACACTAGTAACTGTATCGATAGCAAACATTAGTACAAATTTTTAGCTAAATGTTGATATACAATTTATATTGATTTCCTCAAATATACTTATCGATTTTCAATGTAATACAACCACTACATAACCCTGTTGCGAGTACATTGTTTACATTTTGTAGTCGTTTCTTTTTCAAAATAACTTTTTATAATGGAAAAACATATGGGTTCAAGTGACATTGGTGAAATTTTACAATTAAGTAGTGGAACTGAACATGAAATTTCTGATACCAAAAGTGACATTTCGCCTTAGATTTTCCCAACAACATTTTATTAGATGAACTTTCAGTGAAAAATGTTGGTGATTTTTAAAGTGATAATTTAGATATAGAAAATAATCAGTCACAAGTCCAACCAAATTGGATTCGCATGTATCCACCAGAGCCTATTCTTGAAATATCTCGTGAATTTACTGTGAGGAACCCAATGATACAGAATTGTCCACCCCAAAAACAGTCAGTCAATTAGTTATTTTTATTTATTTATTATTAATATAATATGGAATTTATTGGTAAAAGGAACTAATTTTTATGACCACAAAATAACTGAAAATAAAAGAGCATCATGTAATTTGAAATCCAATTCTCATCAGAATTGGATTCACTGTTCTGTCAAAATGAAAAAATTATATCTTTAGTTATAAATATGGGCCTATTAAGGAAAAATAATATTTCAGATTACTGGAAAATTTCATAATCACAGCAAATTCCATTTTTTTCTACAACCACGAGATTGTTTATTATCAATCAATTTCATGTTATATATCAGCTCACAACCATCTGTACCCCAGGGCCAGCAAGGTTTTGATATTTGGCATAAAATCAGATTCTTTTTTGATTCCATGTACAAAGCTTTCAAAGAATATTTTATACAATTTCAAAGTATTTAAATTGATGAAAACCTTATTGGTATGAAAAATAAATGTCTTTATTCAGGATATGCCAAATAAAAACCGTGCCAGATCAGGGATAAAAAAATTTGAACTATGAGACAGCAACACAAGCTATGTTTACAATGTGGCTATGTATATTGGCAAAGACTATGCACCAAGAAGAAGGTCCTTTCATTCAAAATGTTATCATGGATCAACTAAGTAGTTGTAGGTTGCTGAATAAAGGATATCATGTATTCTGTGATAAATTACAGTAACTTTCCAATGGCTTGTGAGCTGTACAAAAAAAACATTCCTTACAGGAAATGTAAATAAAAATTCAAAATATTTGTTAAAAAATGTGCTGGCAGAGAAGCTTGATGTACATACAAGCATCTGTAATAGACAAAGAAAGTATACTTTTGGTTAGCTAAACAAAAAAAGAAAACCCAAAAACCAATTTACTTGCTAACTGGTTGTCATGCAAAAGACAATCGCAAAAAAACGAAAAGTGGTATTGTGACAATCAAAACAAATTCTAATTAATAAATAAAATTTGAAAATGGGAGGAGTTGATAATAGTGACAAGATATAGGAGAGGTTTTTTATAACTTCCTTGACATTACCCTTTTGCATGCTTTTATTTTGTACAAAAATAACATTGATATCCCCATGTCAAGATTTTACTTTTTAGCAAGTGGTGTATAAGATTTAGTGGACGTAGCTGAATAAATTCAAACTCCGATCCTACATTGCAGCAAAGAGGAGCATCTACCCGATTGGAAGGAATGTCTTTGTGAAGTTTGTGCAAGTGATCCGGCAGTAAAAAGGAAAAGGCGTTATTACTGGTGGCTAGCCTGTAATTGTGGAGACCATTCCACATGTTTTCATAAACTGAAACCCTTTTGGAGACCCATAAAAATTGGCAGGAAAAGAAAAATTCTGTGTTTTTAACTAAAAGGTGAAAAATTTTAATTGTGTGTTTAAAATTTTTTTGTATAATATTTTGTTTTTTATAAATAAGTTGTAAGGTGTTATTATATTTATGTTCAGAAAAAATTTATAAGCATGTTGTGTATTCAGTTTTTTATTTTAAAATTTTTCTTTAATTTTTTACTGTAGAATTATTTAAAAAAATTGAAATTCTAAAAAAATAAACTTTTTGGGAAGTGAAAATTTAAGAACAAAGGTAAGTAATTTTCTTACCTTACATAAACTCCATAATTTTCTGAATAAAATGATGTGATAGTATAATTATTTATTAAAACAAATTTAAAAATTATTTTTTATTTAAAGCTTGCAACATGTACAAACAGTGCCCAGCATTGAAGAAAATTATAATATCAGTTCTAGGGTTAATAAAGCACATCAGAATTCAACAGTTTCACTTGCATCTTCAAAGTTGGTAATCTTATATGTTTGTTTTCTTCTGAAGGCCAGTAATAAATAGAAAACTGATAACCAACATCAATCATTTACCAACATATTTGCAATTTCAATTTTGTACTGCAGAACTCTACTATAACATACTATAAAACAACTGGATCAACTTAGTGCCCAAAGTTTCCTGAGTGTTGAGAATTATTTCTTGCTCATTTCTGTAGGTACAGAAGAATAGTACAGAATGTAATGGTGAATACATAATACACACACTACTCTATACACTACAGTATCTGCTCAGTCAGTTCAGTCAAAAAAAAGAAAGAAAATTCTATTAAAACCACACTTCACTGATGTTATTTTTAAATTTATATTTTGACTTTAAAAGAAAAACCAGTGACAATCAAAGTAAAAACTAATAGTCACACAACAAACAAAATATAATTTTAAACAAATAAATAACACAAGTATTAAGAAGCAGCATAATGTTTATAATGGCAAATATTAAATTCACAGTATGTAAACATTTGTCTTTAAGGATAAGCTAGATGCTACTTTGGCAGCAGCTTCAACATAAAATACTTATTTCACATAGGAATAAATAAATTTATTAATATAATCATTAGAATAAAAAAATAAGATTGTCTTTCATTAATCCCACAAAATTAAATTAAATTCGCCATGACATACAGTATCTAACTGATAAATATAGATAGAATAGTGAATGAAGTTACAAACAAAACATAAAAAGCAAAGTACATCTAAATTAATAATTTAACTGTTACATAAACTGCATATTAAACGATAATGTATATCTGAAAAAAAACATTAAGTAGAAATAAATATTACCTTAGAAAATTCACTAAATTAACAGAACATAGACAAGGCCTTGATATATTCTTTTTTATAATATTTATACTATTTTTATCACACCAAAGCGTTTGAAACTGTTCGGGCTAGACAACCCCCAAATCTTTATCATATTTAAAACGCAGAATAAATAAAAAACAAGGTACTTTTTCAATAACTTATTATCATTAGGACATAATTATTACGTTCTGAACACTGAATTGTGTTAATAAATATACTTAGGAATTTACTTTTCTAAGGTTTAAAATTAAATATTTTTGCGATTTTACTGACAGGCAACTTATTTATATAAACAAAAACAAACGACCACAATTCAAGACATACACATTTAAAAGCTCACAAATTAATAAAAGAAATATCACGCAATTGAATAAATTAAATAAAATAACCCAATACTGGATTAATAACAACACAGATGTTTAAAAGAGAAGCAGGTTTCCAGAGTAAGTTTAAAGAACGTAAAGCGTAGTGCAGAACCACACAGTAAAAGATTGAGCAAAACCACTCGTCCAATGAATGCGATAATAAAATAATAACTATCAATTTCTAATTTCAGAGAAGATCTTAATACACTTCAATGCTATTAAGAATAGAACGAAGTTATATAAAATTACGTACCCATACTTCCTTTGCTAAATATAACCCCCAAACCCAACACCCAACGATATTTTCCAACCCAATCAACACCTTCCGACAAAGAATCAACCATTTTAATTTCTTCACTGTAACACAGGGAAGCCAATTGTTCTAAAATAAAATTGATTTTAAATATCTGCAAATAATATGAGCAGAGAAGTAGAGATTCTCATTTCAACCTTTTCATTTAATTTAAAAATAAGCATAATTTACAAATTTTAGAGATCAATCATTTAAACTAATCATCTTTTTGAATTTAAAAGCGATTAAAAATGTAAAAAATTCGAATTTTAGGATTCATTCCACTTTTTTTTTCTTAATTACTTAGTCGAAATTAACACCCTTTTCACCACAATGAGTAGGTTTTAACTGCATCGTTACATATTTTATTTCTATAAGATTAATGATTTCCAGTGGTTGGTAAATTGTAAAAAAACTGTACCTCAATAGTTAGCCGCCAAACACAAATGTAGAACAGTGTATAAAACAAAGTTGATTAGTAAAAACAAGCGTAGAAATGTAAACGAGAACACAAATAGCAATATTAAGATAATATTTAAAAATGGAATTATATATTTTTTTTAAATCATAACCGTTGTTTTTTTATCATATTAAGTCAAACTGCTCTCCCTGTTATGTTTTTATCTACAAATGTAATGGCAAATTTTCTGCTAGTTTTATAAAAACATTGCATAGAATTAAATAAGAGGAGATCCCTTGATTTCTTCCAATCAAAGATCAGAATAACCTTTAATTTTTTAATGTAATCATGTTAAATTTGGAAATCAGCTCCAAATTTCAGTAATTTTTAGGATAATTTGGGGCTTGTAAATCCCAAATTTTGGAAGAGAATCCACTTTGTCAGTCAAGAAAACTAAACAGTAGTATTTATCATATTTTTTTTAATTAATCACAATACAGTATTGTTCTATCCACACAAGTTAGGAAAATATTCTTGATCATTTCACAAGCGATATCATTCAAATCAGGAAATTTATTGAAAATATACCATGCTTAATTATCATCAAAAAGATGGTAATCGCAGTATTTTATGTTATGTCAACAACTATATAGCAAAAGTTAGCCATGTGGTAAACCACAAGTTTTTTCCATAAGAAAATCTCCTATTTGGATCATTGAGATATTATTACTTAATCAGTGCTGATGTAGGTAGCCAGAGCACACTAGAATTATTGTATTATCAGACCACAAAATAGCTGAATTGATATTTAAATAACAAACTGGTACAAAAACAACAAACTTATTGAAATGATTAGTCAACAGCCTTATATTTTATCCTACAGATAACATCACTGGGCGTGTTTTAGGCATTGTTATTCAACATTTTGATCCAAAAGGTTTTAAAATATTTAAATGATGAAAGATTTTTCTTATTCCTTAAACATGAATAAGGAAGTCATAATCAGAAAATATTACATTTAAAATGATGTACCATATTACACAAAGTTATATGTAAAACAATATCAAATCTTTGTTTTAAGTACAACCTCCTCTATGAATCATGAGAACTTGCCGTTGGTGAGGGGGCTTGAGTGCTCAGTAATACAGAGTAGCTAGACCAAAGGTGCAACCATATTGAAGAGGTATCTGTTGAGAGCCAGACTAAGGAATGATTCCTGAAAGAGGGTAGCAGCTCTTTCAGTAGTTGTTAAAGGCATAAGTCAGGACGACTTCGGCCATATCAACAGCACTAAGTCCTCTGAGTACTGCGCAGCTGAAAGCAATGGAAAACTACAGCTGCTTTTTTTCCAAGAAAATGTAGCTCTCTGCATTTTCATATAGCAATGGTGGAGGTGCCTTCTAAAATATTCCGGAGGTAAACTAGTCCCCTGTTCGAATCTCCTGGTAGGAACTACTAAGGAAGGGGTCACCAGAAAATTAAAAAATAACGTTCTACGAGCCGAAGCGTGGAATGTTAGAAGTTTAAAAAAGGTTGGTAGGTTAGAAAATTTAAAAAGGGAAATGGAAAGGATAAATGTAGATGTAGTAGGAATTAGTGAGGTTCGGTGGGAAGAGGAAGGCGACATTTGGTCAGGTGATTTTAGAATAATAAACTCAGCTTCAAATAATGGGCAAGCAGGAGTAGGATTCGTAATGAACAAGAAGATAGGGAAGAGAGTAGAGTATTTCAAAATGCATAGCGATAGAATCATTGTAATAAGGATAAAATCAAAACCTAAACCGACAACGATTGTTAACTTTATGCTAACGACTTTATGCTTTATGTTAACGACAATATGCCTATAAGCGCCCATGATGATGATGAGGTAGAGTGTGTATACGAAGAGATTGATGAAGCAATTAAACACGTAAAAGGAGATGCAAATTTAATAATAGTTGAAGATTAGAATGCAAGCATTGGAAAAGGCAAGGAAGGAAATATAGTGGTGAATACGGGCTGGGCAAAAGGAATGAAAGAGGGGACGGATTTATAGAGTTTTGCACGAAGTATAATTTAGTAATTGCCAACACCCAATTTAAAAATCATAATAGAAGAATATACACTAGGAAAAAGCCAGGCGATACTGCAAGGTATAAGATAGATTATATCATGGTTAAGTAAAGATATAGAAATCAGCTCGTTGATTGCAAAACTTACCCTGGAGCTGACATTGATAGCGACCATAATTTGGTGATAATGAAATGTAGATTGGGGTTTAAAAACCTGAAGAAAAGGTGTCAAATAAATCGGTGGAATTTAGAGAAGCTTGAGGAAGAGGAGGTAAAGAAGATTTTTGAGGAGGACATCGCAAGAGATCTGAGTAAAAAAGATAAGGTACAAAATGTAGAAGAAGAATGGGAGAATGTTAAAAAGGAAATTCTTAAATCGGCAGAAGCGAACTTAGGCGGAACACAGAAAACTGGTAGAAAACCTTGGGTTTCAGATGATATATTGCAGCTGATGGATGAACGTAGAAAATATACGAAGTGATGAAGAAAGTAAAGTCAAACACAGAGATAGAAGAACAATTGCTAACATTTACAAGAACCAAACAGCAACAGTAATAATTGAAGAACATAAGAAAGAAGCCGTAATAAGAAAGGGAGTTCGACAAGGATGTTCCTTATCCCCGTTGCTTTTTAATCTTTACATGGAACTATCAGTTAATGATGTTAAAGAACAATTTAGATTCGGAGTAACAGTACAAGGTGAAAAGATAAAGATGCTACGATTTGCTGATGATTTGGAATTCTAGCTGAGAGTAAAAAGGATTTAGAAGACACAATGAATGGCATAGATGAAGTCCTACGCAAGAACTATTGCATGAAAATAAACAAGAACAAAACGAAAGTAATGAAATGTAGTAGAAATATTTTCACTGAATGTGAAAATAGGAGGAGAAAAGATTATGGAAGTAGATGAATTTTGTTATTTGGGAAGTAGAATTACTAAAGATGGACAAAGCAGGAACGATATAAAATGCCGAATAGCACAATCGAAACGAGCCTTCAGTAAGAAATATAATTTGTTTACATCAAAAATTAATTTAAAGGTCAGGAAAAGATTTTTGAAAGTATATGTTTGGGGTGTCGCTTTATATGGAAGTGAAACTTGGACAATCTGAGTATCTGAGAAGAAAAGATTAGAAGCTTTTGAAATGTGGTGCTATAGGAGAATGTTAAAAATCAGATGGGTGGATAAAGTGACAAATGAAGAGGTACTGCAGCAAATAGATGAAGAAAGAAGCATTTGGAAAAATATAGTTAAAAGAAGAGACAGATTTATAGGCCACATACTAAAGCATCCTGGAATAGTCGCTTTAATATTGGAAGGACAGGTAGAAGGAAAAAATTGTGTAGGCAGGCCACGTTTGGAATATGTAAAACAAATTATTAGGGATGTAGGATGTAGAGGGTATACTAAAATGAAATGACTAGCACTAGATAGGGAATCTTGGAGAGCTGCATCAAACCAGTCAAATGACAAAAGACAAAAAACAAAAAAAAAATGGGAAATCCTCCCTTGTGACCTAACAAGATTAGCTGTGATCACAAACTAGCACTATTTTAGAAGCCATACAATCTGACTAGTTATTAATGATAGCATTACAGTCAACTCTGGTGTTCATTCTATCAAAGAATAAATCAATCATCATAACTTATTAAAGACATAACTTTTTAAGTATAACACAGCTTAAAATTAATATGTATTATATAGATGTGATAATACACTAAACAAAGTACAAATAGCACTATGTTACAACTATGAACTAAGCGGGAGGTTTTATTAATTGGTAATCATAAGCAAAACAATTTAATCTATATCCTTTTTGAAAATATAGACACTGTTTGCATGCAAATCGATAAAAGTCATGTCAGCTAACAGTGAATGAATATTATTTGGTCAAGTTAGCCATATGCAAGAAGGTTTTTCTCAGTTCAAGATAAATTAACACACTGACTACATGTAAAGAGATTTTCATGTGCAATACTTAAAATTAAATAGGTACCGGCAGTTGTAGTTATTTCAATCTGGACATATAATACTACTGTTTAGATAGGCACATCTGAGAGGGTACCTAGTTCATTTGAGCTTATACATGATCTCAGCACAGATTTTTTAAGTTCTCTCTCTTTACTTGGATTTGATACGTGAAATCAATAAAGATTGAAGTTGAATGATTTCTAACTCTGATGCATTAATTTTGAAAGGTAATAATGTGTGATACTAATGAGAAAAAGGCAGTTGTCATTCATTAGGTTTTTATAGTTACTTTGCTATTGTTTTTACTTTTAAAAGGTTGTTTTTTCTTTTCTTAGTTCTAATTCTTTTAAACAAGGAACAAAAGCAAATTTCTATTTTGGTTTAATTATGCAATTTATTATTGATTAATTTATCTGTGGACATTGTCTTTCACCTTTAGATCTTATATTTGCTTTAAAAATTCTTCTTTTGTTTTTCATGTTCACATTTACAAATAGCTGGAATAGATTCTATTGCCTTACCTGCAGGTCAATTTTTGAGGAACTTTTCTTTTTGTAAACAGGTTTCTTCCTCTTTTCTTATGTTTTCTCTGTCAAGTTTTCTAGCATTGTCCTTTCTCCAGGTCTGTCTTAAATGTTGTTATGGTAACTCCCCAACCACTTTATTTCTTTCTTACTTTAAAAACCAGTTACTAATATTATTATTATTATATCCTAATAGAATTAACAGTGGAGGGGAAGTACTATCCATTAAAGTAATAACAGTTTCTTTGGATTAAACATTAAATTGAAATACCCAAGCTGACAGTCTTACCTCAAAATTACCTTGTGGATTTTTCAGAATCAGAAAATCACAATATAAATTCCTTATTCAAAGAAAACCTATTAAAGAGGTAACCATTTTCAATTACGCATGCTAGTCTTCCTTGATGACAAGTCCAGCTGCCATAATTACACATTGTTTCTAACACAAGTTACTGGCGGTGATTATTCTCAGCTGAGAGATGTGTCTTTAGAATAAAATTAAAAAGAGTATGTCTAAACAACGAAGTTCTTTTTGAAATAATTGTGATCCTAAATAATATTTTCCCACAGTGACTATTTGCAATTATATATATACACACACACACGAGTATACGAGGTGTGTGAGAAAAATAATGAGATTGGTAACACTGCGAGCAATCTGGCAACGCTGCATCTACCGGTCTGCACCAGACCGGTTTGTTCATCCCTTCCACATGCTCAGTACAAGTTTCAACTCTGTTCAGCCAACACATTATTTTTGACAGTGCCACCAGTGAAGTTGTGTTTTTGTTGTATTACGAAAATGGAGCATCAGAATTTAGAGCAACATTGTGCAACCAAGTTTTGTGTTAAACTTGGGGAATCCGCGAGTGTGGCTCGCGGATTCCCAGATCCGGGAAAAGTTAAAAGAGGCCTATGGGGAACATTGCTTATCAAGAGCACAAGTTTTCTGCTGGCAAAAATCATTTTTGGAAGGTCAAGAACACGTTAAAGATCAATCTCACTCTGGGAGACCTTCAACTTCAAAATCTGACAAAAATGTTGAGCATGTGAGATCAGACCATTGTTTAACAATAAAGATGATGTGTGAACAGTTAAATTTAAACACTTTCACCATACATTAAATTTTGACAGATGATTTTGACATATGAAAGTTTGTACGAAATTGGTGCTGAAAACCTCACAACAGAACAGACGGACAATCGAAGAAATGTGTTCGTTGATCTTCTTGAAAGGATTGACAATGACCAAGAATTCTTCAATTGTGTGATCACAGGTGATGAATCCTGGATATATGAGTACGATCCAGAAACAGAGCGGCAAAGCGAAGAGTGGCACACTCCGTCATTTCCTCGACCGAAAAAAATGTCGAATGAGCAAATCAAAGATCAAAACCTTGCTGATTTGCTTTTTTGGCAGTAGGGGTATCGTGCATAAAGAATTTGTTCCTCCAGGACAAACTGCCAACCAAGTGTTTTACAAAGGTGTCCTTGAAAGGCTCAGGAAAAGATTGATTTGTGTGAGACCAGACATTGCAGACAAGTGGATGCTTCCATGACAATGCCCCGTGTCACATGGCCATTGCCATCAGGGAATTTTTGACCTCAAAACACATTCCTATGGTTCCTCAACCCCCCCATAGTTTTTATTATTTTTTTTTTTTTAAATAAAAACTATGGTAAGTACAAAGTCAGTCTCATTACTTTTCTCACACACCTCGTATATGTATATATATATATATATATATATATATATATATATATATATATATTCCAAACATGTATATTGGAATCTGTACAACTAGTGACAATAAGCAGCCCCCTCATGGCCCAATGAGACGAAGATAATATGTATGATGTGTAGTCTTAGTACAGAATCAGGCCAACCATTCCTTAGTTGTATAGTTAACTGAACTCCAACCACCAAAGTACACCAGTACCCAATGTCTAGTATTCAAATCTGAATAAAAGCAATTAACTTTTACTGGGATTCAAACTTCAGAACCTTTGTCTTCAAAAATCAGCTGTTAAGTATTTTGCTACGACATGCTTACCACTAGACCAGCCCAATAGGCCATTTGCATTTGATAAGAGAATTTTCAATTTCAGAAATTCTTCTGAAATGCCATAGTATAACAAAAGTTATAATCAACCACAAAACATGCTTTTCACAGTAATGAACAAGCATGTTCTTTCATTGGCTATCATTTGAAAAATGCTGAAAATTTAAATAAAACATTTTTGCAATTTGTTAAATAACAACTATTTAAAAGTAATGAAAAAATGCAAACAAGGTCTATATTATGAACAATAAGGTTTCTTTCACAACAAACATGATCACTACAACCACAAAGAAATGGCTGGTATAAATTTTTGGAGGGTGTAATTATTTTACTTTACTTATTAACAAATCAATTAATTATAAAATATATAAAAAACATACGGGTGACTAAAAAAGATTATGTGATTGTCAATTTGAATAGTGTACAGAAAAACAGATGCTATATAATTTCCTGATTAATCAAATTTCAAAGAATTCTATGCTACACAGCATATTTTAACTGACTACAGCTAATAAGCTACACTGATAAATAAAAAAGTTAGAAAGAATTATTTAAAAAACTTTGCTACTACAATAAAGCTGACTATAAACATTTTCTAAACTGTATTATTTATTTTATATAATGTGGTAACACAAGGAAAAACTTAATGAAGTGATAAAATATCTGTACAATAATAGAAAAGGCTGACAACACAGTTGTAGGACTTTCCCATCACACAGCTAAAGCTGCATTCTGGGAAAGTTCTACTTTCCCGGATTGGGTTATTTCTGATATACAGCTTACACGCACAACTTAATTTAAAATATATATCATTCTATTTAAATATAATATTTTTTTGTTTATTTAATTCAATGATTCTAATTAAGTACACACACATACCATATTTAATTGGCATGGGTGTGGTGGTACTAGCGGTGATGGTTGGCACTAACTAAACTAATGTAATTTCACAACATCCACAAAACAAATTTTGCTTGTAGTCAGCAGACTCGTGCAGCTGTGAGGCTTTGCACCAAGTACCGAGTCAACCAGGCAGATCGAGTTCGAGACCCAGCCAGACCAAGTTATTTTTTTTCCATTTATTTATTTAATTTTACTGTTCACCTGTGATGTCACAACATAGCAGTAGTTAGAGCTCTTTTTGGGGTGGGTGTGATTTATTTGTTAACAAATGTGCCTAAGAAATGTTACCTCAATTATGCGAAATCTCAAGGTACTGACGGTGACACTAATCTACAGCCTTACCCCCTTGACCTTTTAAGTTGAAAATGTAATGGCATTAATGCCCCATATAAAGAATTAACCTGACCAAGGTTGGTCAAACTCAGTACAGTAGTTCTGGAGATATAAGGTGATTTAGAGGCCAACACTGAACACACACATGTACATACAAACATTAACATCTGGAGGATTTCCTTCCGATTTTTTGGGTTCCTTAAGTATCAAAACCTCAAGATCTGACAAAAACCGCATATGCCCAAACTGGACAAATTACAATACGTCCCTTCTAGAGCTATCTAGACGGGAAAGTACAAATTATTGAAGTGTTATATAACTTATAATGAACAGAAATAAAACTATAATTCAGTTAATTATTTTTAATATAATAGAACTTATGTTAATAGCATTATTTTAAAAATTCATTCACTGAACAGTAAAAAGTATGTAGAATATTATTTTGCTTTTTATATTTAGAAAAAAATTTTTCAGTGATTTTATAGAAAATTATAGACTACTTTTAGGAAATTGCAGTATGAAATGGAACCTTAGTAGTAGGATTGTTTATTCTTGTTAATATATAATCTTTGTTCCTGGTAAAATATACCTGTAAATCTATATTATGGGAAAATCTGAACATAGTTTTATTTATAAGGGGCACACAAAGATATACAGGTGAGATAAGACATTGTATTCAAGTCTACAAAGGCCTTTCAACAGCAATCATATATATTATTCTTGTCAAGATAAAATTCTGATGGCTTGTTTTTGAACTCATCTTTATTATGATCTGCTCATTCCAGAAAATGACTTTTCTGGAATCTACAAAGAAAATCATTTTTAATAGAGCGAACAGATATTTTTAGGATATTTCACAGTTCTTGAATGCAATCAGAATTCATAGATTCATGCCAATAAATTTGGTTGAGTTGACAAATGTTAGAATTTCCATAAATTATGTCCCAAGGAGAACTTCTGATATTTAAAAACAAGAATTTAACAAACAGCCAATTCCCTTATGACATATAAATTTTTGTAGAGAATTAATGGTGGTTTTCAGCAGCTACCTCCATCCATTCTCACTCTGGAGCATGTGTCTGTAGACATTATCTGGTGTTAAGGCCACCGGAGTCTGATGTCTCTTTCTCCCACCTGACACAGTCGAACCAGGTGTGTTCGGCTGTGTCAGCTGTCGCACAGTACCTGCAACCCGCCGTTCTCCTCCTCTTGAGGCGATGCAGGTAGCTATTAAAGTTCCCATGGCCCAAAAGTAGTTGAGTGAGGCAGTATCACACTTCACCATGCTTACGTACCACCCAAGCACTCACGTCCGGAATCAGACGCATAGTCCACCGTCCTACCTGGCTCGCTTCCCACCGTTGCTGCCAGATGGCCATGATCTGCGCCCTTGCATTCTCTTTGTTTACGCTTTCAAACCGCAAGCATCGTTCCTCAACCAATAGGTCTATTGGCGGCGTTCCCACAATGACGCAGATCGCGTCATAGGAGACTGTCCTGTAGGCACATGTCACCCGCACAAGCAGCCTCCTATGAGTGGCCTCCAGCTTCCTCCTGTACTTCTGAACCGCCACTGCCCTTTTCCATGCAGGGGCCGCATACAATAGGACTGATGTCACGGTTGCAGCTATGACTCGTCGACGTTTCTCTCGTGGCCTTACTGTGTTCGCCATCAGCCTCGAGATAGCCCTCAGCTGTTGTTCTGCCTTCTTTATTGCTTCCTCTACATGAGGTCAGAATGAACAGCGCTTGTCCATCCAGACCCCAAGGTATTTGGCCCTCGAGACTTGGCTTATCTCTGCACCATCGATGGTGAAGCGCATCTCCCTTAGCTGGGCGTCGACCTGCAAGCACCAGCGCCTCCCACTTTTCTGGTGCTATTTGCAGACCGTGAGCCACCATCCAATAGTGCACCATTGCCAAGGCAATATTTCCATTGGCCTCCACCTGCCTCTCATCCCTTCCTTTGATCAGTAAGGCCAGGTCGTCGGCAAATCCGAAGACTTCAACCCCCTCCGGATAAGCCTGGCAAAGAACTCCATCATATGTCATGTTCCACAAGAGAGGGCCCAGCACCGAGCCTTGCGGGACCCCCCCTCGCATCTGAAACACCCGTTCACCAGTATCCGTTTACGTGCACACTTCCCTGTCACTTATGTAGTTACTAATGTTCGCTTGAAGTTGTCCGGAGACAACTTTCGCCCTCAACGCCTGCCCGATGACCTCCCATGGCAGGCTGTTGAAGGCATTCCGGACATCCAACAGTATCAAGGCCGGAATCGCTCTTGTCCGCCGCATACCATTTGCTGCTGCGTCGACAGAGTACATTACCTCACAAATTGCGTGGACCACTGACATACCCTTCCGGAATCCAAATTGACGAGGGGAGAGTCCCCCTTGCTCCTGTACCTCTGCCAAGAGCCGCCTTTCCACGACACGTTCATACATCTTGCCCAGTGTACTGAGTAAGCACACTGGACGGAAAGATCCTGGCTGGTCTGGATTCCTCCCCGGCTTGGGTAGAAGTACCAAGCGTGCCTTCTTCCAGCATGATGGGAAAGCACCCCGCGTGAAGGCCTGGTTAAAACAGTCCACGGGAATGCCCCCACCACCATCTTGGCCACCTCTCCTGGAATTCTATCCGGTCCCGGACTTTTCTTGGGGTTGATCGCTGCCGCTGTCCCCTCCAGCTCCTGAAGCAAGATTCGCCTTGGCTCTCCTATTGGCGTCGTCTGCCACTCGACGGCCGGTAGTCTGGGGAAGTGTGATTCCACTATTCCGTTGATTTGCTCTCCTGGGATGACTGGCAGTCTCCTTCCCAGCTTTTTGGTGACAAGCTTATACGCTTGTCCCCAAGGATCTTCTTGCAGCTGGTCAAGGAGACGCTTCCACAACTCACTCTTCGCTCTCCAAATCTCTCGCCTCAGCTTTTTCCTAGACTCTCGTAGCTGTTGGGTCAGCTCCACGTCATTTCTATCCAGCACCCGACTCCTCTGTAGACGGCGACGTGCCCGTTGCACGTCCGCCCTTACTTCCCTGACTTCAGCGGTCCACCAATAAACCTTCTTCTTGGGGCGTCTTGCTTCTTGAAGTTCAAGGTGGCAGGCCTCCTGGACTGCTGCATCCAGCTCCTCAGGTTCCCACCTGCGATCCTCATTGAGTACTTTCGTGAGCCTCCCATTCAGCTCCTCGAGATGTACTCTGTCAACATACCACGTCGCTTGACTTCTGGCTGGAAGTGGGCCACTCAACTCTACCCACAATCCCCTGTGGTCACTCCCTAAGTCATCTGCCAGCACTACGCACTCCTGTACAAGTGAAGCCACCGTTTCTGAAGCGTATTTGTGGTCAAGGACCGACCCTCCTCTCCAGAAGGTGGGGGTGTCATCATTGAGGCTGACCAGATTGAGTGAGGAGGTGAGCTCTGCAAGAGCCTCCCCTCGCTTATCCGTGACACCTCCACCCACCCCAGCATGCTTGGCGTTGAAGTCGCCGATCAGCAGGGCAGGTAGGTCCATCCACCGAACATCCTCTCCCAACGCGTCCAGAAATGCCGTGAAGTCATCCCACGACGAGTTGGGGGAGTTGTAGCAACAATACACGAGGATCTCCCCCACCTTAGTGCGAACGAATCCTGCTTCGGTCCGCTGGTCAGATAGCACATACCTGCCCGACAAGTCGTTGAGCGCCGCATCCTCTCTGGGGTCTACCAACCAGTCTCGGTCCCTGACCACCCCTCCATTTGGCTCAATATTATATTATATCTGCCTCCCACAGGAGATAGTGGGCCAGCCCACTCTTTATTAGCATTCATATAGATGAGCTTCATTGCGTAGTTTTCTTAGTTCTACAAGCCACATCTCCGAAACTGTGTCCGTTAACACCACACTTTGTACACTTGGCTTGTTCCTTGCAGTCGCGAACGGAAGTGGCCCTCCGCTCCGCAATTGTAGCACATCTTCGAGCGGTCTGGCCCTTTGCATGCCGCCGCTAGGTTCCCTCTTTCCCAACATCGTAAACACTTAGGGCCGTCCTCCCACAGGAGCACCCTACATGACTGCCAGCCAACTCTCATTCGTCCTCCCGCCACCAGCTGATCCGCAGCGTGCTTACGAAGCACCACCGTTGCATTTTGTGCATGTCCATATGCCAGGCGTACAGACGTCACCTTTATCTGACGTTTTAGTCACTGGAAGAGCTTCCTGCACCGCCTGGAGTACTTCTTCCGCAGATACCTTACTGTCCAGGCTCTTGATGTGTATTGCCACAGGCTTATCCTTCTTTCCACCCGGCGTAATTGTTACCCCCTAGACACTACTGGCAACCTTTTCAGAGAGAGCCTGCGTCTCCTCCGCTCCATTCCTTATTTTTAACTCCAGTCCATCTCCCCTGCATTTCTTCGCCGAAATCACAGCCCTTGCTATTTCTCCAGCCATCCCAGCCTTGACCTCCCATAAAAGCTGAGCATATGACAGTCCTTATTTGCGTATGACCACAGTCTTTGCAGCTTCTCTCGACTGTTGGTTAGGTTAGGTTAGGCGAAGAAAAGAGTTTCCTGGAAAAGACTTAGGGTTTTTCTTCGTGGAGGTGAGCGTAAATTTTCTAAGTCATACAGGAGTAATATAAGGAAATTTATTATAATCGAAAAAATTCAGACGTCATATCGAGCCCTTATGAGCCTGGATTGCTGGTATAGGATTGGAACTAGCGCCAGAAAATACAGAGATAGTCTTAATTACTACTAGGAAATGACGCCCAACCCTGATCGTTGAATTGGTGAGAAAGAGGATTGTGTCAAAGTCCGACATCAGATATTTCAGGATGTGGGTTGACATCCAGGCCAGAGAGAAAGCAGAAAGAGTAATGCGTCCTGTTGCAGCTCTTCTCTCCAACACAAGAGGACCTAATGAGCAGAGAAGTAGGGTTCTGTCGAATGTTTAGTACTCCTCACTATTATATGGTGTGGAGATTTGGGCTAATGCATTAAGATACGGCAGATACAAGGCAGTGTTAGACACATTGTATCAGAAGTGTTGCTTGCACATAACATCTGCCTATTGGACGATGTCTGGCGAGGCAGTGGAGGTACTGGCAGGGGCAATGTCAGTTGATCTACTGATAGCCCTACTGATAGTGAAATTGGGGACATTCGAGCTTGGTGTGAGGAAACATGGCCAAATTAATTTCTTCTTTACAGTTTTTGGCGGGACATGGGGATTACAGGCATACCTTTATAGGTTTGCCCTGGCCACTCAGACCATTGTCCGGTCTATGATGACTAGGAGGAAACTGCGCACCATATTTTCTTTTCTTGTGTGCGATTTGAGGCTGCTTGACTACGTATGTTGGAAGCACTGGACCGTGAGGCTATCTTCACACCAGACTTAAGTTCTGTGTTTTGAGTCTGTTCGTGTGATTTTTTATTCTTGTTAGTTTTTTTTTTTGCGTGAGTATGTTACCATGAGTATTCACAGTATGGGAAACAAATTTCCTGTGTTACGTGTGTTTTTTCCTTGTTGTGATATGCGAGTGATTTGGTACTCCTTGTGTTGGTGCTATCCTTAGTGTTGCGTGAATGTTTGTTTGGATGTTGTGATTGCGGTGACCGATTGTGTGTGTGGGCATTGCCCCCTTTCTGAAATAATGCTGCAAAGCTATTCCCTGGAGGAGCGGAAACCTCCTAGGGATGGAGGTTTGGTCGGTAGTGCGCAGAAACACATACGCACTTAATTTATTGTGAAACCTGTTAGCGAGACCAACACTGCTTCGGCACCTGTAAATGGGGTTCCTTCACCTCTACAACAAAAAAAGTCTTGCCTACCTAGATTTTTCAAATCCTAAATAATCCTCTTCAAACACAGACTTTGGAAATTTAATACCTGTTAAGTGATTTTTTACTGAACATTTGAACTTGAACTAAGCAAAGAACTGAACAGACTTATGTAAAAGTCATCTCTGATTATTGCTATTTATTTATTTATATTCATTTTATCTCCAGTCATCCTTTTCTTTCTTCAGACGATGAATGAGGATGATATGTATGAGTGTGAATGAAGTGTAGTCTTGTACATTCTCAGTTCGACCATACCTGAGATGTGTTGTTAATTGAAACCCAACCACCAAAGAACACCGGTATTCACAATCTAGTATTCAAGTCCGTGTAAAAATAGCTGGCTTTACTAGGACTTGAACGCTGGAACTCTCGACTTCCAAATCAGCTGATTTGGGAAGATGCGTTCACCACTAGACCAACCCGGTGGGTTTCCAGTCATCCTACATCATTCAAAGTAAACACATTATTCCAACATGATAATGATAACATGGTAATGAAGAAAAACTAGCTAATGAATAAATACATATAAATCAGATTTCTAGAAAATATGGCTAGACAATATGGATACAATTAATATCTACAAATAAGTAAAATTAATACATAAAAGGAAGTGAAAAGAAAAAGCCATTTTAAGTGAAACAAAAACCTGCAAAACATTTATTATAAAAACATATACATGAGGACATAAAAACCATAAAACTTTACAAGTAAAGGACATAAAAGTTTAAGTAAATGAAAATGATGAATATAAAATTATAATTTTTAAAAAACAATTATAAATATATATAGTTTAGACATTTTAAAACAAGATGCAACTGACATTTTAGAACTTTTATTAGCATAGAAACATTTAAAGAGACAGTACATTTATTAATAGATAAATACAGTATTTACAAGTAATGAAAATAATTTACATATATTACAAATTTTCAACAATAATAAAATATTAATATGTGTATAAATAGTTTTTAACAACAAATTTAAAAATAAATATAAAATTATTAAACCATCGTACAGAATTTCAAAGTGATGACATGTAGTTTGTATCTGCTATAAAGCACACTATATAAAGGAGTAATTTTAAATTTCCCCATGCCGATTAATAGAGAAGTAGAAACAGTTTTAATAATCTGTCAGTATGCTTTTTGTTACTTTATAGTTAACTGAGAACTATTTGATCATCTCCTCTACAGAACACACAAGTGATTTTTGCTTGCTTACTGGTTATTTAAATTACTTTCTGATATGTATGTAGAAGATAATAAATTTCATAATGCTTGAAAGATTATTGTTATATATCAAGAAGACACTGGATTATCATAGAGTCCAGGATTGAAATAGATTTTTTTTAACGTGGATCCTTCAAACCATGATGTTTGTGTTCCAAGCTTCATATCATACATACTATCACACAACTGCTGAATCTAAAAAAAAACACAAAATTAAAAAAAGATAATCTAAATATATAAAACTCAATAATAAAATGAGGATAAATACAATAACAAAAATAAAATTATTTTAATTTTATAGACTGGAAATTTCATAGAAATACACTCACAAGATATTAAATTTATTATACATAAATACTCTCAATAATCAGAACTCCTTCAATTCAAATTCTCCAGCAATCAAAATTAAAAATCAAATTCCAAAAAATAGTTTATTGTACTTTTTTACAATAATAAAAGTTCATCTGTTGAACTTAAACAGTTAATATTTAAATAGTTAGCTTAAAATAAAAATATTAATATTTCTTTAAAATAAGCACTCTTTTAGACTTTGATATTTACATTACATTTTATCATTTAGCTGTTACAATACATCCATTTCTCTCTGCACTATTTTTTTATCAGTATCATTAGATATAACTGATTCATTCCTGTCAGTTATTAAATTATTGTCAAATACATGATTTTTATTGCTTATCATCTAATGGACCTTCTTTTCTAATTATTTTCCCATTTGCACCCAAGAAGAAGCTTTACTTTTCAGCTGTTTAGATAGCTCTTCTTGATGGAGGAACTGGAAGGTCACTGAAAGGCAAAAAAACCCCTGGTCCCGACAGTATACCGGCCGAGGTATAATTAGTGGGATGCTGCAGGCCCCGTCTTCTACTAGACATGTATAATACATGTCTAAAGGCTGGGTCTTTTAGCGCCAGGAAGACCGTGCGTCTTGTGTTAATTCCCAAGGGAAAAGAAAACCCAGAGTTGCTGTCCTCCTATCACCCTTGTGAATGCTTGACACAGCTGGTAAGGTATTGGAGAAGCTGGCCTGTCACCTAACCAGTACGGTTTCCGGCAGGGTCGGTTGACCCTAGTCGCAATTCAGGAGGTTGTTGAGGCAGTGCGGTGAGCAGAGGACCACAATCATTTTTCGGGACGTGTGGTCCTATTCGTTACGTTGGACGTAAATAACGCTTTCAATTCCGCACGTTGGAGCGATATGATTCGGTCCCTGGAGCATTTGTTCCACGTGTCTCAATACCTTCTCAGAATGGTAGACGCATACCTGAGGAACCGCGGTCTCGCGGCCGCAGCAATTACGAGACCGCAGCAGGCTGGCATAGGACTACGATCACGTCAGGGGCGGCGCAGGGGTCGATTCTCGGCCCCGACCTTTGGAACGCCGTCTACGATGGCTTGCTGAGGCTGGAGATGCCTGAAGAATCTGCCTTGGTTGGGTACGCTGACGACGTTGCGCTACTTGTCGCAGACCGCGACATGGAGCGCGCCCAACTGAGGCTTAGTTGAGCCATGCACAGAGTCGGTGTCTGGCTGGACGACCATGGATTGTCTCTAGCCCTCAGCAAAACTGAGATTGTAGTTCTCACGAAGAAGCGTAACGACACCCTTCTCTCCCTGCGGGTTGGGGTAGAGGTTGTAGACCGGCCGCAAAGTACCTCGGTATGATGATTGACCGGAAACTCAGCTTTGCTGAGCAGCTTTGTACAGCCGCCGACAAAGCTGCGAGAGCCGTAACTGCTCTCAGCCGGCTTATGGCGAATGTCGGCGGACCGAAGGCCAGCAGACGGCCGATTGCTGATGTCCACGGTGCATTCCATCACGGGTCAGAAGTGTGGGCTCAGGCATTAAGAGTTGCGAGAAACCGGAAGTGGCTCGCGCAGGTGCAACGCATCGCAGCCTTGAGAGTCGCTTCCGCGTATCGGACGGTCTCCGAGCCTGCAGTACTTGTGGTCACCAGCGTCATACCCATTGCTACTTTAGCAAGGGAGCGCCAGGTGATCTACAGGAGGCGACGGGCAGGCGAAGACCGGGTGACCATTGCCAACGAGGAATGCACTCGCACGTTCCTCGCATTACAAGAGACTTGGGACCACGAAACCAGAGGATGATGGACCGCAAAGCTTATCCCTCTGGTCAGACCGTGGACAGAGCGAAGGCATGGAGAGGTGGAGTACTACATAACCCAATTTTTAACGGGTCACGGGTACTTCCGTGCTTACCTCCATGATTTGCCTGTATTGCCCCGGTGTATGGGACGACGCTGAGCACACTTTTTTCAAATGTGCTAGGTGGGTGGCAGTCGACGAACACTAGAGGCGGATCTCTTGAGCACTGAGACCCCACAACGTGGTTGCGATGATGCTCCGCTCCGTGACCTGAGCAGCTGGGAAAGTGTAGCCCGATACGTCAGCAACATTCTCAGGGCCAAAAAGTTTGACCTATATAGTCCTGAAAATTAGGTAGCACCTAATCAGGCTAGTATAGGAGGACTCGACCGGAAGTAATGTGTTCCGGGTCGAGTCCTGGTAGAAAGGGGGTGATTTTAGTTGGTAGTCTGCTGATAGTGATTGGATAATACCATCTGCGGGAGTCCGACACTCCGTGCGTAAATGCATTTCCACCTCCCTCTACAAAAAAAAATTATAATTAATATTTTCCATATTATACTTGTATTGTTTATGTTCTATTTTATTTCTGAATCAATGTTTCATTTTAAGCAATTCTGTTCTTTTAACTTGATACACTGATAAATCATTTATTTAGATCCTTTTCAGTGGCACTCTCAGATTAGGAACTACCAGAAATTACAAGATACAATGACTGGTGTATAAGGAGCCTGGCAAAATTGAGGAATTTTGCACATGATGATGACAGAACCTCTAAAAAGTACAGCTTATTGACAGTCTGGGTCTTCTGGGGCACATTTTCACAATAGTAAAAAAAATTCATCACATTTACTCCCTTGTCTTGCTTTCCACAGAATGACTGGGAATGATGGTGACTTCCATTATGATGAGTGAGGTTTGGTTTCGTTTCAACCCACCCACACATCTAAAACCTTCTTCATTAGTCATCACAGTCATACTGGTAAGTTAAGATCGCTGCTGGTAGACTTCATATCTCATACAAATCAAAACGACTCTATTTGTGTTCAAATAAAAGGAGCTTAGGCACAAATTTTGTGGCTACCAACACTAATCCTAATTCGTTTAAAATTTCTCAGATTATCAGTCGATGATTTTCCATTATCAAATTGTGTATGGCGTTAATTAATGATATCTCTCTCTTTCTCTGTTTAGCCTCCAGAACTACCATAAGGTATACTTCAACTTCAGAGGATGAAATATATGAATGTATATGAATTTGTAGTCTTGTACTGTCTGGACTTCAGCTTGTTGACATCTCACAAATATTCTGATTAATCCTGAAAATGGTTAAACCACTTAATAATTAATTACCACTTAATTTGTTAAGCTTCCATAGCTTTGTTACAAAAATCTTATGAATTACATTAATTTTATGAAATGTTTCAGTTTTGTATGCACAAAATAAAAATGTGACAACACCTGATTCACTAATGCACATACATTGCTACATATCAACTGATACACTCTATGAAAGTTACAAAAAGACATCCAAGTGCACTAGGTATAAGCGCTGCTCTCTATAAAGCTTTACTGCATGCATTCCAAGGAAACAACATAATTGGATATCATTACGCATTTCTAAGAAGAGATATGATAAAACAACAAGTGTCACAGGGTTCATAGAACTTACCAGGATAGCCAGCCTGTTATAAACTGCATTCATAAGATGCTCATTGGTATCAGAGCACTAGACCAATCAGTTTGTGCTTATCTAAACGTTAGAAATCTGTTAATCTTTTATTATGCAAATTCTGTTCAACTTCTGAGTTGAGTTCCATCAGTCATGACTGACTATGGCTTTTCAGATTCACATTATTCACCCTTTCAGATTTCTTGCACCAATCATAACATAACTATTACTTATAACATTTTAATCATAAATGTAAAACAATTATAGATGATCTAAGTGTTGTATTCGTTGTAATGTTCAGCTTGCAAATAATGATAAATCTCTAGGGAAAATGACAAATGATAGCTTTTATGTTTCACTACTGCTGCTTTGCCAGCACTTAACAAATTTGATAACAATATATGTATAGATGTAAAAGAAATATTAATAAGATAAAATAATCTAAATAAAAAAATCTCTAAGGTTCTATTTACTAATATTTATTTACATATTTTTTAAAGTTTGTTTTTTGTAAATATAGAAAACTTGTTTTTATATTTTGTACTTAAAAAATGGAAAAAAATAATTGCAATATTAAATAATAATTATATAGAAGAAGTAATAATTTAAATATGTATATTTTATTAAAGTGAATATTATTCAACGTGTTTAAAAGTAAAAATACATCATATTAATTTTATACAACTGGAAAATAATCTTTTTTTTGTTTTAATTATTACTTAAATGACTTAGGAAGATTTAAAGAATAGTAGAGGTAAAAATCATTACAAAATTTGTGACAATGACAATGTATTAGTTAAGTAAAATATAATTTAAATTTTAATTGGCAAATTTCACTAAATCAACTGAAGATGACTATTTAACAAACTGAATCATATCTAATAGTAAATTCTTATTTTTTTGTGTACAATTTGAACCGTGTTTTCTAGAAATTATATTTTTACTATTAGCACATTAAATTAATATGTTTACTAATATACTGCATTTAAATTAGAAGATGCATAAAGGAACCACAGTCCTATAATGCTTAGACTATTAATTAAATGTAGACTGCCAGATAGTCGTAAAATATGATTAACACTAAAATCAGTCACAGTGAATGTGTTGTGATCAAAAACTTGCCACACAGTACAAATTCAAACATTTATGTATAATGTACGTGCATTATACATAAATGTATGAATCATTGTTGTAATCTTGAAAATTTCAATATAATTAAATTGGAATTTTTTTTATAACGGTTTGCAATTTGTAAGTTTGTTTAGTATATCATTCTACTTAAGTATATGTAGATATACTTTTTGAACACTATTTTAAAAATTTAACTGAAAGGGAATCAGAGGCAGCATTAAATGTTTATAAAGCTGCTAATTAATTAAAATTACCATAGAAATATCTCCTGTGCAGTAAATAAAGTTCTCTCTTTGCTATCTATACTACAATTCATTTTTGATTTTTCAAATAAGTTGAGCCTTAAATTCATTTAAAACAATACCGAGCATATTATAACCAATAAATGTATCTTACCTTATCAATCATTGTTAATAGATCTGTATTATGAGAATATTTCATGAAAACTTTACATATGTTTTGGATCAACCATGAACCATTGTTAGTATCACGTTTCGATGTTGTTCCTAAAAAAAAGTGAAGGAAAAACAAAATAAATGTTAAAAAAATAGTTCTAATAATTTTTACTGTTGAAACTTTAACCTACTTCAAGTACTCTCAGGTGGTTGAATACACTTATTTCAGCAATTTTCTCACAGCTGTAAACATTTCATTACCTGTAACAACTTTAGAGGGTGTGGATTATTTTGAAGTTGATCTTCAAATCATGGCACTCATTAACTTGACTGGTTTTCTGGTCTTCAGTGAAGAACCAAGGCACAAATCTTACAATCAAAATCATCTGTTAAAATTGTTGATAAGAACTTACAAAATACAAAAGTCAATTCAGAAATCTCTTCAATAATCTGACAACAATATTCACAAATTCCATTATAAAATATTTCAAGCTTTTTAACACTTCAATCATGAAAGGGTTGGCCAGATTTTGGCTCCTCTTCAAGTGACATTTTCTCTTGTTTGAAATTCAAAAACTAGTAGTAGACCTGCACTTTACTAAAAATTTTTGACTGTTTCAGCAACCATTTCTACTAAAAGGAAACCAAATTTATCACCATTCACAAAAATTTCAGAACAAGTTGAATCAAGAAATCAACAAGAAAAACATCCAAGAACCAAAAAATCAACAAGAAAAACTCAAGAATCAAGCATCAGGGAAAACTAACATAGATTGCCTTACAAACAAAACAGAGTAATTCCACTTTGTACACTGTAAGCTTTCTGTACTAAGTGGTTGTGGTCTAGTAGTAAGGAGCTGTGTACTGTACGGAGCCGAGTGAGTCGTCAGCAGCTGTCTCAACATATTGCCCACCAAAAATCATTGTGTACACACGATTTTTGGCAGGCAATATGTTGAGACAGCTGTGTACACACACACACACACACACACAAACACACGCGCACGAGTAATGACAAAATTATATCAAATTTGAAATTATGTCAAAGTTTTTGTCATTTTAATGCGTCAAATGGCTATCTGATTTGTCATCTGTGACTCCCAAAAACCCTGCATAGTCATTTTGCAAATTTTGAAATTTTTTACATCTGTACCCTTAATTTACCCCCATATGGGGAGATGTTTGCTAAAAAGTAATGGTGGAATATTGTAGTCACCTGACCTTAGTAACTGAGCAAAATTTCATCAATAGGCAATGTCAGGAAGTATGTTAAATTATTACACCTGCATCCTTAATTTACCCCTGTATGGAGGATGTTTGCAAAGGTAATGGTGGAATATTGCATTGTCACCCAACCTTAGTAATTGTAAAAATTTCCTTAAAAAGCAATGTTAGGAAGTATGTTAAATTGAAGGTGCAAGATTTGAGGACAAACTTTTTTTATTTGAAAAAATAAATAAAAAAACACTGAGAGTTAAAATAAAGCAAATAAAAAAGAAACAACATAATTACTGGTTTATCTTTACATTATTATACAGTAAAACTTAAATCTACCTGTTTTCTATGTTCTAATTTAATATTACTATTATAATATTATGCTGAAATTAAGTTAGGAGCTAAATTGTTTTTTGTAATAAAAGTGTAAGTTAAGTAGTTAATAGTCGTTTGCTACAACTGTTAAATGCTTATAAGCAATGTAGTTTTCAAAGTTTCCAAAATCAAAGGCTTGTTTGAAATGTAACTGTAACAGGGAATTGTCTCCCTAGTTGCCAGAGTTCATATTATCCCCATTGTCCTTCTATCTGTCTATTGCTCTAAGCACATTTCTTTTGCATGATAATGCATCAGTACATTGATATATATACTGTTCAAGAACGTCCTTGCATGACAAAATGTGTTGTCTTTGGACCATTTACCATATTATCCTAACAGGGACAGATTCACTAAATTGTTTAATCACTCGAAACTGATCAGGAAGGAAAGCAATAACAAGGATGTTGATGAAATTGCTAATATAACAAAAAAACTGAAAGGGGTTTTTAAGACTGAAATCCAAAAAGGTTTCCAAAAATTTTCTAAATTTTGGAAAAATATATTATTTTAAATGGTATACCATAAGCTTAAAATTAATGCACAAAGACAACTTGCATAAAACTTAATATCTAAAATTAAACTTGTGTATATTTTTTATTCCATTAAAAATATTAGGTATTATTATTCAAAAGGTAAATATTAAGAGAAAGGCAACAAGTGCAATATATTGCACATAATGATGAAGCAGGATGTAATATATATCTACGCTATCGGGCCTAAGTCATATTTATTAATGCAACAGAATATTACAGAAGTGTTTAACCTTCTCCCATCACAATGATCTGCGCTCCATGAAAATCGGTTGGTAACTGATTGCCTCCCTTCATACTCTTATGCTACCTCTTAAAATTACAGTATATTAAAGAGATATAACAGATTCTAACAAACAAAAAAAAAGTTACGATTGGATATTTTTTATGCCTGTAACAAAAAAATTGAAACAGTACAAAAATTAAGATTAATTGCAGAATTTTTTTTGTGCATTTCTACTGCGTTTTTTATTAACAAATTTTTTTTTTTGCTTTGTGTTTATGAAATAGTTTACTGATTTTAAAAATAATACTTTCAAGCAAATCTGTTTAAAATTGGGCAAAATATTATGTAAAACCCGTGTCATAAATCACACAATAAAGTAACATATGTTAGTATAAAAATACTATAAATACATTTTATAAAAATCCCCACCACTGAAAAGGCTATTCAGATTGATAAAAAAACAATTTTTACTGTATACTGTTATTCATTATGAATCGTGTCACATGTTTACAGATATCATTTGTCAGAAAAGATATTTGTAGACCTCAAGTAAAAGTGACGTATTTATGACCACAAATTCCTTTTTTTTTGTGTGTGCTGTATATCATAATTTATTATGTGTTTCAATACATCGATATGTTGCTACTAAGATAAGCTATTTTTGTAAATAATAAATAAATCCATAATCGTCATAGCAATTATAATACACAAGTCACAGACACACACACACACACACACACACACACAAAAGCACATTTCTGAGAAAAAAATGGTCATTCTTTCTAGTCTAAATAAAACATATTACATCGTATAAATGTCATTCAAATTGTGAATGACATTTCTAGAAGTTATGATAAATTAAGCATAATTGTAAATTTTAAAGCCCGATTAAAGAAAAAAGAAGTGACAGCATAAATTACCTGGAACAGAAGGATATATAATTATGAAGTCTTTATTACTAGCTTCACGATTTGTTGATCCAATGACGTCACTGCTATATCTTATACGATTAGTATCATGTACAGTTTGAGACATCTGTTGGCTAAGTGATCCTTCATTACCATTGCTCTTTTTAACGAAATTGTAATCAGCCGCAGGAAAAACAACATCAAAACCCATATCATTTTCATCTCCTCTGAAATAAAAAGGTTCATGAAGCTTATAAAATAACCTAATAAGATAAAACAGCAGTTATTGCAAAGTGTGTTGTTTTAATGTATTACTTAGAATTCTGATTAAAAGAAAATCACATATATGTTAACAAATAGCTCATTAAAACTTTTTATCTTTAGTAGAAACAATAAAGTAAGTAGTAAGTAAATTATAAGCTATTCAGGACCAAATACCTTATTAATTCAATTGCATATGTAGATGAAAATGGATCTAATATCCTCAATGAAGTTGAATACTGTTCTTGAAGCAGATAATAATAATAATAATTGATCAACCTCTGAAGATACAAGCTTAGACTGTACTAGCACTGAAGAACACTTTGAAGGAATTTAAAATGATAATTTTCACCTAATCAAAGGTACCTGAGTTGCAATTATAAAAAAAAAGTCTGATGTGGACACCACATGTCTTCTTTGTACACCTATTAAATTATATGTACACATTTTTTGATATTAAATGAAAAGTACATAAAATTTCAACTTGATTTTAATACCTTCTGATAGTTTTCTTTATTTATTGAATTATTATTAATTGTTAAAACTTTTTTTATAACTAGAGATTAAAATTATTAATAAATCAATACATTTAAATCTAAAAAAAAAAAGGGAGATAAGTCTGATTCGAATCGATGTGCCTTCCCCTTGTAAGATCAAATACTTCATTAATTAAAATTTAATTTGGCTATAACTCTGGAACCAATGAAACTAAGTACCACTTATGATACATCGCTGAAAAGCTCTCAATGCAGGCTTATTACTGCAGTTAAGAAAAAGTATAAAAAACAAATTTATGGATTTATATACATAGTATGTACGTGTATCCCTGACGTCAGGCCAAAACTAATCAAAATGGATTTAGGGATGGTCAAAATGGATATTTCCATTGAAATCTGAAAATAGAAATTTTTCACGATCACAATACTTACTTTACTTCACACAAGGAAGTAAAAATGTAGTACAAGGGGAAGTAAAAAATATATGTATTTAAGTTAAAAATCTTAAATAGTTCGGTTAAATTATAATCTAAAAATAGAAATGCTTATCCCCTTTTACAGTTACTTGTATTAATGTCACTTATTAGCAGTTTTTTCTTTATAACATTGGTTTTCTATCCAAATGTCTAATCTGTTAATTTAATCCTTCAATTTAACATTAAGAAAGATTAAATTTAATCACTAAATAACATTAATGATGTGAGAGATTAAACCAAATCCTGTAAAATAAGGATATATACTTCTGATTGACTCAATCACACCCCCCTCTTGTTGCATCAAAAAATGATGTATTAAAATTTTGGTCTGTTAGTAGTATGGTATTGCTTTTACCAGGAAAGAATTGTTAATTGGTGAACCTAAATGTGCAATTTGGGCTGAAATTAGGGGATAAACTGTTCATTCTGTTCCTGATTCTATTATTGAACTTGAGATTTTAATCAATTTCAACCCATCGGGTTGGTCTGGTGTAAACAGCTATTGTGTAGTGTAGTCAGCTAATTTTCAAAGTCAAAGGTTCAAATCTTAGTAAAGTTATATGGATTTAAATACTAGGCAGTGGATGCCAGTGTACTTTGGTAGGAGTTTAATTGACCACAAATCTCAGGAATGGTCTGCCTGAGTCTGTTCAAAACTACACATTTACATATACTTTTCTCATTACACCTGGGGCTTATTGTTTACAAGTAGAACAGATTGGAATGTCCATATTAGAAATAGAAAATAACATCAAAGATTGATAGCTTTGATGTAAAAATCAAATAGTGAAATTTTTACAACTACCAGACCTGTTTTAGCACTAGTTTATCCACTAGACAAAACCGATAATTCATAAGGATATGAGCTGATTGATGAGGGATCCAACTAACTAAAATAAGTGACCATTCCAACACAGTAAGCAAACTGTGTAGCTAGGATGAAAGTACAATTTGTTTTGCCAGGTTCCAAGAGGTAACCCACCGGGTTGGTCTAGTGGTGAACGCGTCTTCCGAAATCAGATGATTTGGAAGCCGAGAGTTCCAGCATTCAAGTCCTAGTAAAGCCAGTTATTTTTACATGGATTTGAATACTAGATCGTGGATACCCGTGTTCTTTGGTGGTTGGGTTTCAATTAACCACACATTTCAGGATTGGTCGAACTGAGAATGTACAAGACCACACTTCATTCACACTCATACATATCATCCTCATTCATCCTCTGAAGTATTATCTAAAAACTGTAGTTACCGGAGGCTAAAAAGGAAAAAGATAAAAAGGCTAAAAACTTTTGCAAGTTGCAAAAATCTGAATAAACTTGATTAAAAATTTTTGTTCTAATTTCTAATAATATCAAGAACTATCTTAAAATGGTGGTGAATTATTTCAAGACATTTACAACTTTCATTTTTAAAAAATAAATACAGAAACAGACAGTGTTAAACCAGACATGACATTTAAACGGGATTCATTCTCTTCAAATGTAGATAAGTGTAAACAAATCAACTACTAGTCACTAATTATATAAATTATGTATATATGTAATCTTACATTAAATTTTATACAAATATAACAAACTGATTTCTACTTAAATTACTGTGAAATATATCAGTACATAACTATTTAATGATCACCAGAGATAATTTATTTTGAAATGTGGGTCGCTAAGCAATTAATGTTTAGGAACTACTGATTACAATAAAAGCAGTTTAGTATGACTTGTCAAAACGGCCTCCCATATGCCCATAATCTTTCTAAAACTGATCTAATCTTCTAGTGCAGCTATCACCTGCGTTCTACTCACCCAAAAATATTCTAGCAAGTATTTTTTATGCATGATATGTTGACTAAGAGTATTGTTAAACTCATTCTTAGCTGATCCTACTTTATTTGGTACGGTAAAGACTGCCAATCAAGAAGAAAGTAGTAGAAAATAACAATGAAAGGAATTCAGAAGGGATATTTTTCTAAGGCTAACAGGTCAGTTTAACAATCATTCTTTGTAATACTGCCCATGGCACACCTGCAACAGCTGTTTGATGAGAAAGGTTACCAAACCAGAGTAGGAATTTATGGGAAAATATAAGGGTGTGGACAATAATTCTCATGCTTCAACAGCTAAGGAATTTGGGTCTGGTTCTGCAGGTCAAGAGGGTACATGTATACATACTTCAGGACCAGCAAGTTTAGATGAATATTGAGCGAGTATAAGGGTACTGTTGCAAGTGTATGATTGTAAAATTGTAAAACAGTGTATAGTAACAACATGTAAAGTTGATGTCACAAGCATTCCAGTGTGGACAGTGGATGAATGCAGAAAGTTTGATTAAGACAGAAATAGTGAGAGATAAGTACTAAACTCTTTCATAAATTGTTAGGGAATTTTATTTGTAAACAGGAAAGGTATTTGCTGTGAATGAACTTTAAACTTGTCTTATCTGGTAGTTAATACAATAATAGTCGTCATTATAGTGGTCATTATAATGTTTTTTGTCAATTGAACTGAATTCTGGATTTTATGATTTAACTACCTGTTAAGTACATCCAGTCCTTACTTGAAATTCTATTTTGGTGTAAATTTATTGATTATCATTGTTGTTGTCATCATAACTAATAAATTGTATTACATAAACATTTGTAATTTTATATATACTGATCAAGGAGCAAACATGCGACAATTATATAAATTCTGGTGGTATTTCTATCCGAACTGCTTATTTCAATTATGTCTTTAAGACCTCTGCCAAATTCTAATCTCAAAAATAAAGATTCTTTATTTCGTTTCTATTTTCCGATTTTACAGATTCTATTTTTCCGTTTTTACAGTTGTTCTTTATATTACGGCCTCTTATTAGCACTCTCTTCTCTTGCTAATGATGGTTTTCCATCCAAACTTCTATTAGTAAACATTAAGACTATATTTCCCCAGTTTTTCTCTTATACTTCCTTATGCTACATCTACCTTTTCAAGTAGTAAGATGACAGTGTTGCTGAGGAGATAAAATATTTATTAAGATATTAAATATTTATATTTATTAAGAAACAAATCTCAATCAGGGATACAAAAGAAGTCAATTTGCAGTTGAATTTGAACATAATAAACACTATTTTAAAAGCTATTTACAATAAATCTTTTAATACAATAATAAAAGAATACTATAAAATTGGTAATTATATTTTTCAATGAGTTTATATGTTATTTAATTTTTAATAACATTAATAATATATATTAAATGTTAGAGTAATAATCTATAAAATGTTTAAAGGTTTTTAAAAACTGATACGTGTAAAAGAGATAACAGACTTGTTCTGTTATGCTACTATGATTTTAAATTAAATATGTTTCTTGTATGAAGTAAAGATATTTTGAAAAGTTAGGGGAATCAAAAAATTAACACTGTTATTGATTGTTAATTATATGTAATGAATTACTTAAATAATATTTTAATAGCACCATTGCTAAGACCAGTAGGCCAAGTAGAAATGTAATAAAAGTTTATTGACTGGAAATAAATACAATAGAATATATATAATTGAGTTTTGATAATATTAGGGTTTGTTTTATGTATAAGGTTGGAATAGATAAATGTGACCAAGTCTTTATTAGTATATACAATTACATCATGATGTAATATAAGGTTGCCATAAGCAAACAAAAATTACAACCTCCAAACCTTTTCACATTTTCACCGGTGCTTCATTTTTAAATTTCTCCCTGAACTTTCACCGAAACACAGCATGAAAGCAAGAGAGTTTGACCTAAGCAGTGGCAGCTTGTGTATAGGAACTGTGAAACTGCAGCACCCCCTATTCCACTTGAAATTATCAATAACATTTATAAAGTCCTTTCTTTTTTTAATTCTTTCTTTATACTTGTACAATATATAATCCTTAAGCTTAATGTGAGTAGCCATCCCCCAGTTTATGAAAAAGATACAAAAATCGTTGTATGGAACTGTGTGTTTCACAGTTCAAATGGCGTAATGTTTGGCTGTCGTGTGCATGCGCACATAGGAAGCTGCAAGGAAGAGAGAGCAATGTCGCTTTTACAGTGCCGGTGGAAGGTAGTTTTTTCTCTGCATATGTTATGCTTAAACACATACCATAATCCTGAATGTGATAAAGTGCAGAATTAAATTATTATCCTGATTCCAGCTATTCTATTTATACTTTTTTTTTTGGTACTTTTACAGAAAACGTTAACCATGGCCACTAATTTTAGCTACGAGCCACCACTGATCCTAAATAAGTTTCGATCACTAATACACATTCTTCAACAGTTAACTGCATTTTAACAAATAATACATGATAATGAAAACAATGGTCAACATAGAGTGGCTTCAGGAAATAAACAGTCCTCCCCACTCTAGTTATTTTACCCATCTCTTCAGTATAAACTACTGAAAGAAGGAGCCTCTTTGAAAATAATCATATATATATATAAACTGTTTTACATTAAAACTGTAGTCAAAATTTTAATTTTAATGTATTTGAAAGGTGTCACTTTTTATTAATCTTTGCATCACCAGCCCTTCATATTACTTACTGTCCTCATCCACATCTTAATACTAATCATAATATTAATAAAGCAACATATATGACTAACTTAAAAAAACTAACCTGCATATTTGAAATATAAAAATTTTTGGTTTTCCATGCAAAGCTGGACAATTTTTGCTGTTGAACTGTTGCCATATTTCACTACATTTCACCCTCTCTCCATCATATGTTACAATAGAATGCCCATTATCTGACTCACCATGTGACATAACAATGACAACACATGAATCAGCTTCATTATGTTCAGTTTTCTGACAGAAACTCTTAACTTCTTCCAAAAAAGTCTTTAAAAATATAAACAAAAATAAATTGTAACTTTTATAAATCCAAGTATAATTACAGCAATTTTTCTAAGACCTAAAGATAAAGCAACTTTTTTTATATATACACTAAACAATTAATAATACCATAACATTCTGCCATAAATTTCTTTCCTCATATCTTAAGAACACTTCATTTTGTATTAATCCAACCTATCTTTCAACCTCCTCCTGTAACATCATATATAGGTCTCTCTCTATTCCTTTCCTTTCTACTTTTCTTACTGTCTGTATTTTGCTACTATGAAGTGCTTCACTCTATATCACTTCATAATTAAGAAAATTTAATAACAATTTTTTCATTATCACTGACAGTAAACATACCTCTACACATTTGAAATTAAATAATATAGGGGAAAAGAAGAAAGAGAAACATTATTGGTCACATTACATGGCAAGAGGATTAAAAGCATTAATACTTTATATCAATTATTAACCTCTTTTGAAATTAAATAATGTAGGGAAAAAGAAGAAAGAGAAATATTATTGGCCACATTACATGGCAAGAGGAAATTATCAAAAATGAGGTTTTTGACATGTCCTCTGTTGACAGAGAGGAAGGTCCCAATATATAAGCCAAATAATGAAAAATATAAATTGTAATATTCATGAAGATATAAGAAGGATCAAAAGAGATCCATAGAGAGGAACAGCTACTAAACAATCTATGGATAGAGGGCCGAAGAGGGTAAGAGATGGAGAAAATTGATCAGACTCACTTCATGAAAAAAATAAAATATGCTGCAAAAAACCACGTAGACTAACCCATTAGGAGTATACTCAAATAATTTATAAATGAAGTTACCATTTTTGTAGATGAATGTGTGTGTGAACACTACTTGCTTCCATGACAACTTTGTATTTTATCCTCTTATTTTATCTTTACACTATGAATAAAATATGTTCAAAGTATTCATCAAATGAGCTAATATGCAAGTGTCTAATATGCAAAAAAAACCTTAACAGGATTAATACCTTAATGAATACATTATGAAAATGCTCCAAAAAAGGTTTTAAATCTAATTTCTAAAGTAAAATGGTAAATATTTTCTATAATAGTGTAAGCCACTGCTAAAATATTACAAAAATCCTATTTCTCTCAATCCCCATGAAAAAATCAATAATTTTTAATTTTATAAAAATACTAGCACCCTGTCACAGCTTCGCCTTATGGTTACTTGCGTTTTCTTTTTATTTTATTTCTTAGTCAAGCAACTGGAGGTAGGTGCAGGTAGCCACACAACAGTAATGGCGGCAGTAGCTGTGTTGGTTGAGCCACAGTGTTGTGTGTACACACCTTCGCACCCCTTAAAATAAATTGGAATTAAAAATCCCGAAAATGGTTTTATTATAGTCTTGTTTACTATAGCTGGCATTGGGAAAATTTATAATCATTCTTAAATTTTTTTACTTTTCTTCTCTTTTCAAGGTCGAATTTCAAAAATCTAGAAATTACTTTACTGACGTGACGATTACACTCACCAAAAATCAGGTTGATTTCTTCATTTGTCACGGAAATTAAAAAAATAACAGGTTACAAAAAAATTCAAAAATCTATTTTAATCCTTGAAACTCTGACTGAAACAAAAACTTTAGATACTGATTTTTAGATGCTAATAATCAACCTGTTCAAACCCCGCTCACATAGGAATTGACACTCACAGTTTATTTAAATTTGTTTTTCAACCGTCATATATCCACCACTACATTATATTTTTTAGAGATTTTTCAAGATGAAATTTATCCAAAAACCTTCTGTTATGGCAAGAAACATGAGTAAAAATGTAAAAGATTAGGTTGTTGTTGATCAAACAAAACCCTTCTCTTTATATAATAGTATAGATTTACTTAACGTAAATTTAATTCTATTATGTAAAATTATTCATTAGACTGTTTAGAATCATTCAGTTCAAACACTGTTTACAGTTCATAAATTCAATTTATTAAAATTTTTGCTTCAACCAGTAAACCTCCACTATTAAATTTTTTTTTTTTTTGAGAAGAAATATATCCAAAAAACCTTCTGAGTTGTTCCAAGAAACATCAGGTAGTTTTTTTTTTGTTTATCTTAAACAAAAATCCTCTTCCTCTTTATATAATAGTATAGATGAATATACAAGAGATAATATTCAAATTTTCACAATATTTTATATTTCCATCAGGATTATCATTGAATTGAATTTTATTTCTGCCTTTCCTAGCATTGTTACTCTTAACATTCAGAGTACCTCCATTCTCACTCTAGAGTGATAAAGTAGTTTAACATCAACTATGAATGTTAAGAGTGACAATGCTAGGAAAGGCAGAAAATAACACTCAAATCAATGATTCTACTCATTTTTCCCTATGTAGAATTACCATGTTATAGGAAGGTAGAAATTGTATCTTAAAGATACAATTTTATTTCAGGCAATGAAATTATACAAATTCAATTACAAGATAACATAACTCTGAACTTTGACAAAGAACAATATAAATTATTTCAGCACCTCAAAAAGGTGTTGAGTACACAATTTTGTCAAGATGGTTTGGTATACAATCTAGCAGCAACCACTGACATATTGGAAATGTGTTTGATAGTAATTGTTATATCTCTTTCATTAAGTTCCACAGAACTAAGTACACTCTTGGATGGAGAGCATCCATCAGCACTTCAGCTGATGGATGCTCTCCATCCAAGTCAAAAGTCCTGCACACCTTTACTGCACCAATTCATCATGTGAGCTGCTCTTTTTCAGCTACATGGTAATCTTACCTACAACTTTTAATGAACATAATCACAGTAGATATCAGAATCTGGTTCACAACTGGGCAAGGCAATATTATCATGGCTGAGAATATTCTAGCATCAGAACTAACACGATTCAGGGTTAGTTCTGCTGCTGGAATACCTGTCTTAGGGATTAGGACTATTACAATATAAAAGAATACACAAAAATAAAAATTACTATCCCTTATCCCATGACTAAAATGAAATATTTTTCTTTGGTTGTGCTAGTACTAACTACATTTGCATGCTATTATATTTTTTTGTAATAGCATGCAACTCAAAATTAATGATAATGATATTACAAAATTAATAACTCACATCTTTAGTCAAGTCGTATCTCATCACGACTTTATAACCGAGTTGAGTAAATAATGAATATAAATTAACCACATCTCTAAATGAGCCAAATCTTCTAAAAGAGTTTTCTTCATGGATTCGAGGATCAGTATCTATAGAGAATTCTTCATCATTTCTGGCATTACAAAAGTCATGTATATTTATAATTAAAACACAACCTTTTGGGTTTGAACCTAACATGTAGACTGAATTTCCATCCGATTTCTAAAAAACAAACATTAAGAAATAAAAATAAAATTGTTACACACATTAAAAAAAAGAAAAAACCAATTCTTGCTCAATATGTTATTTTTAAAATTAAAATTTTTCTTTTATTACACTATCTTGGGGGCAGACCTGATTACATATCAAGGGCTCAGAGGAAGTTATTCATCCCTATACTTCTCCCATCTTCGTACAGATGATCTTGACCAGAAAGACCAGTATTTTTTGGAAACCTCCTGCCACCATGACTGTTTGGTCTGGAGAATAATCTTCATGATATTGTCTGGGTAAATGCATTGAATTCTCTCAAGCATGTTCCCTATAGTGTAGAAAGTGACACACAAACACTATGTTCTGCGGTGTCCTCCTCCCTACAACAGTCCTTCTCTCTGCATTTCACAGAGGATCTCAAACTCATACCCCAGTTCCATGAGTTTGAGGTCCAGCCATCTCTGTAGTTCCAGCATCAAGTCTGTAGGTCCATCTGTTCGTCAACAGATTTCACTTTAAATTTGAGTTGCAGTACACAACGTGTACTTTTCTTACTTCAGTGAATGATATTTATGACAATGAAAAATATAATTATTTATTTACTGCAGTCAAATAACTAGCAGTCATAAATTTAATCCTTTCTGGTAAATAATCTAATGATTTCTGGTATCTAATTACACCAGCTGTAATCAAAATACAAACATTAAAAATCATCTTGTTCTTTGCTCAGTGTAAAGCAACTTTTTTAATAGTTTGAACAAAATTTTGATTCACCTGATTTTGTACAGTTTCATCATTCTTTATTTTATTTATTGTTCTAAAGAAACAACTGTATACAATAAATTTTGTAGTCACTTCATAACCAAAACATCTCTAAACATTTCATGGCATGAGCCAATTGATATCCCAACATCATCAGTGATCATTCATAATCATTTCTTTCACTTTTTCCCACGTTTTCATCCATTGTTGATGTGCTGGGGGTGTCTAGGGTGCTTTACTCATAGCACACTCACCAAAAGCAATATTAAAAATTTTTAAAACATTGCTACACTTTATTCCATTCTTATAGCATAATTTAATACAAATTCTCTGATCCATTATTTATATAAATAAACAATCGCCAATTGTACCAAAACACATGTTATCCTTTTGACAGCTGAACACAGCTCCAATATGGCTAAACATGTACAGATACTTTTCAGGCATGACCAATTACAACAATGAAAAATTCCCGAGAATTGGACTAATACAATCCGTGAAATTTCAAAATTCTCGTTACTTTTTGAACACACCTTGTAAATTTACATACCAAAACAATTTAAAACTTAACATTTTTACACTTTCACAATAAACTTATACATTTTATAACAATACCTGGCAAAAGTTTATTAAAAATATTTTGATAAAAGAATTATACAAGTTTAAACACACACATCGGTCTTTTACAGATTTAGTTAGATGAACTCAAAAACAAAGATGATTTTGTAAGAGTACACCAATAACAAATTTTATCAATTAAATTTTGTTTCTTGGTTTAAACAATAATATTCCTGTTAACTGACTCTATACTTTATTTAATATTAAGGAGGATAAGAATTTAATTCCTTATCATACTTACAGAATTAATATGATTTGTTCAATCGACTGCACTTCTAAAATTCTACAAGCAAATTTTTAATATTACGAAGAAATTTTTTTTAAAAGAATTTTAATTTTGATATTATTCCCTGAAAAATTAATGGTTATGAAAAAATATACTTTAGTTATTTCATACTTGCAGAATACCTTATTTGATGCCTAAAATACCCTTCTGTTGGATGAGATTGAAGCCAATACATTCATCATAGAGTTCATAAAAGCACAGTACTAAATGAATTATAAATAGTTAACAATAGCCAAATAATATCAAATGTGAAATTTTAAGGTAGAAATTCTTATGATTCAGAAAACTAAATGGCACAGGGACAATTTAGTTTAATTAAAAAATAATATTTGTTATGGTAGGGTACCAAAAGGTGTACTGTTGTGCAAACTCATTTGTCACACTAATAAATTTTTCTACGATGTGGATTCTATTAAAAACAAGGCAGTGGTTAAATTTTAATATTAATTTATAAATATTACTAAATATGTCTTCAGATTATAATAACAGTTTGTAGAAATAAAAATATTTCACAACAGTTGCTAACACAAAAAAAAATGGTATATTTACACAGGTAAATAAAATGGTAAAAAATGGCAATACACAGGTAAAAATTAAAACTTCAGAAAAAATCTATAAAAATTGTGTGAAATACATTACCTCTTTAATGTCATACCGTTTGTCACTATGTATAACATCTATTTTTAGATAATCAGTACTTTGAAATCTGGAAAAAAGGTATAAGAATTATTAAGTAAATATACTATTATTTTGACATTTAAAAATGTTTGAAATAAAAAATAATTTTCTTGGTAGCTATTGTAACAGGTGTCATAGCTATTAGGTAGTGTGCATTAGAAAAGTATTTGTTTCAGGGTAAAAGATGTGTAAATTAAAAGTGAAATTTGGACAACTGATTCAGTAAAAGCAGTCATTCTCTCATCACACACTGTAAAATAGACTCAAGCAAAGTAGAAAGTCACTGACTGAAGTTTCATAATTCCATTATGGAAGAATGCTTTTTCATACTTTTAATACTTTGTATTTATTAAATCAGAATTTCCAGTATAGACAATAGAAAATAGTCAGTTTTAAATATATCAAAAGTAAACTATTCATATAAATAAAAAAACAATCTAGGAGTACAACAACCACCGTAACAATGACTGTTACACTTAACAAAATGTGGACTTTGCCTAAGTAGAAATAAGAGATTATAGAAAAGCTGCATCCCAGCAACCATATGACAATTCTAACAATCAGGGGCACTACAAATTATTCAATAACACAATCTTTTATGAACACAAAGTTTAGTGTACTCATAAGATATTTGGAAAAGCAGTTGTTTTGTATTAACTTAAAAAAATATATATTTATGAAAAACACTGTCATTAACAATGTAGTAAAGTAGATAGATAATCTGCAATCAATAATAGATTTATGTTGTTCTTTCTTTGGTGAATGTGGTTCTCAATGTGGATACCTTTCTGTGGATGGCGGTAAGTGAGCTCTGAACAATGCTCTTTTTACACTGGTGCACATCTCAACGATGTCTAAGAAAGATTTATTATTGTTATGTAGAAATCTATTCCACAGACAAGTTTGATACACTTAACTTTGTGTACCTGTTAGGATATATATTAATGTACTTTTTATAACTAATATTGAATGATGACAATTACTTTTATTATTTCTACAAATAAGAAGAAAATTAAAAAACTTATGACATCAAAGTAACTCATATTTATTTTAATAATTACTTGCTACTAGAATCTTCCATTTCTTTAATTCCAGGAAAACTGTAGCAATTTTTCTGTATACAATGCAGTCTTCTGTAATTCGACAAAATTTCTGAATTATTGTCAACAAAGGACTCAATGACATCTTCAATCGGTTCCTAAATAATTTCATAGATTCTTCCATCATTTTGGTGTAACTATTTTCTTTGCAACACCTCTTTTCCAATAGCAAATTTTACATTTGCACAGATAAATGATATCATCAAGATTAAATATACTGCAAGATATTACCCAGTTCTGTTCAGTCCACATTAATTCAATTGTTGAATTATGTAAGCTACAGAGGAAGACAGATAATGCTACTGCCTTTCACAGCTAATATTTCATCAATGAAATAGGATAAATGGTGCAGAGAACAAACTAAACTCTTAATTAGTTCATATTGTTTAAATTTTAGCATTTCATCCCTGGAAGGAAAATTGTGGTTTCTTAACAATTTTTGATATACTTCTTTAGTAGATGAATTAGATGGTAATAAATCTATCTGAACGTCGATAGGATACGCTGTCTATCAATATGATTATCTGACAAATTCAGTTTTTCTTGCAGTCATTTTGAATAATATCTGAAATTCATTTTACTATGAAGTCAGAATTTGAGCTTGACATGGTGAAACAACCTAGACTGACAACCATTGCACCACCTACATTAAGTAAATACTTGTCCTTTTCAATCAGGGAACATTTACAAAAATTCTCACTTTATATGAACAATTTTTACTGCGAGTGGTTGTTGTGAACATAAGTTTCATTGGTGCAGACAACAGGACATCCACCCTTCTCTTCTCAGTTTCTGAATTTATCAAAGAAATTAAAATTGTTTGTACTATATAGTGTGTACTTCTACCAGAATCAACCTGTTTGTTTCCATTTTTTGGCCACTTAAATCCCACTTTCTTCCTAAAATAATTTTTTCTTTTTTAGTTTCAAAACCATTTTCTGAAGTGTAGAGATTCATACTTTAGTGATCCAGAAAGTTACAGCTATGCTTATAAAATGGCCTGCTCAAAATATCTTCATAGCTTACTTTTCTGGCATATTAAATGTTTTTATGCAAAGGAAACTAAAAAAAAGATGAACTGATGGAAAACTTTTTTCAGCCTCCTTAATCCTTTTATATGTTTTCACTAATGCTTGTTTCACTTTTGAAATTGATTCTAAGATCTTTCAGGATCAATCAGAATTATACTTTTCCACACTTTTTCAATTATAAACATATTTTTTTTATTATTTCTTTAGACTACCCACTCAGTGATTTACTTTTCCCTAGTCACCAACCTTTCAGAGAGGTTTTTATATATAGCTACACTGATTTTTATATATAGCTAGGTTTATATATATAAAACAATGCAAAACTCTGTAGATAGAATTTTACAGACATTCAATTCTCATCTTAACTTTCTTAAAATAATAACAACCTTTTTCAGGAGAAAAACAAAGTACAGCTAAGTTAATCTCATTAAATTAAAAATTAGATTGGTATTCACTAACAAAGAAATTTTTTCTATGCTTGGACTGCTGCTTTTATGAGAAGTTTGAATCGTTGAAATGTTATGGGAGGTCTTAATTTACTCTTAAAATAATAAAATATTACAATTTTCCTTAAAATAACAAGATATTACAACATATCTAGTTATAACATCTAGATATTAGTTATTATTATTAGTTATAACTAGATGTATATAACATGTGACATACCTGTAAGCTAATTTTTTTATTATTTTACTCGTTCAATTTGAACATTTTTAGACCAATAGTTTTCTAGTCATTAATCATTTAAAAGAATTACCTATCTAAATAAGAATAAAATGTTTTGAAGATGTGTAATAATATATGAAGAGTAATAAAAGGTGACAGAACAGATTTAAAATTTCCATGTCCCAAACAAAATGAACATATATTAATTGTGTTGTCTTTTCTAATTAATTAAAAGCTAGTTGGTTTTTACAAAAAACTTTCAATTTCAAGGGAGATCTTATTTTACTTCTCAATGACATTTGTAAGACCCATAAACTACTTAATTACTGAAATTAAATCTCAAAAAAACTGAAAGAAAATTTCCTTCTTCTTTAGAAAAGAAATTCTAAAAATTTACCTTTTATCTGAAATTACTCTTTTTCAATAACTAATGTCTTATTTTCTTCCCTCTTTATGAACTGCCAATCTCAGTTAAAAATTTTTAATTTATCTATGAACAGGCTTTTAATAAATCTGCATACAATTTCCTTGACATCTGTCGTGCATACATAGATTTGTTATTTGATTAGCCAAACTTTACCGTAACTTTAATCTTACTAATCAAACTTAACAGTGAACTTGACATTTGTAATAGTTTGGCTTGTTACAGCCCATTTAATAACAGCTGCACCATCAGGGTTTGTACTTTTACAAGCATCCCTCCTACAACAGTAATTTTATTTTGATGAACTGCGGTTTGAATATAAGCTTATTTATATACATATGTTTATTTTTTTAGTCAAATTATGTGTTAATAAGGATGGTGCTGCAGGCAAAGAGGTCATGGCGTCTGATTTTTTAATTAGTTTGCATAAACTATATGTAATAGTGAAAGGTAAAAGTGAAATGTAATTTGTTGTAATATTTTATTGTATTTGGTTTTTTTACCATTTCATGAAATGCTGACTATGAATGAAGCATAAGAATGCTAAATTAGATGCATTTCATTTTATTTATTTGCATCAAGCAAAATTTATATTACATATGAGACCAATATAACAATAATTTACAAATATTAAATTGTACCTACACTAAGACTAAACATAAAAATAATCACTACTATAATTAAAATCATTACTATAATAACTAATATAGCAAGTTTTATTTCATCCAGTATATATATGCTGTTTTTAAATTTATATATGAAAGTAAACATTCAATACACTATTCACAATTTATAAATGAAACTGTTAGAAAAACATATTTAACCAACAGACCTCTACAATTAGAGTACTTATGATTTTAATCAAGAATTGTATTTGAAGCAATCTTTTGCATATAATAAACAATACCTTCATTAATCATTTAAAAATAAAACACTTATAACAAATAGGATGTAACCAATATTTGCTTGTTTTATGATAAATGAAATAACAAGTTTTATGATAAATGAAACTTGTTATTAATTGGTCATAAATTTTATGACCATGAGTGAAAGAACAACTAATTAAAGAACTGAGAGTTACATAATTTCCTTGCAGATTTATAATTCAACTTTGATAAGTAACAAAGCAATTCTTCATATATGTGAGATTTATAAGAGATGACCAGTTAGTAAAAGAAATGCTTTTTACTAGAAAGTTAATCACAGTTATCACTGGCAAATTAATTTTTGAAGTGGTGCAGAAATACGTTTCTGTAAAAGGATTCCACTAAAAAATATTATATCTTGTGCTATAGAAGGGCCAGCGTCAATGACAGTAATTTACAAGGGATTCCTGGTGCATTTAAAAATTCATGAACCAAGTTTGTTTACAATACTGTGTTATTCACCAGCAGCATTTAGTGGAGTCAATTGCATGAAGCACTTAGTTATAAAGCTGTGAATTATATTAAATCAAATGTTTCACACAATCACCTGTTTTGTCAACTTTGTGAAGACAATGATGAATTCGATTCTCAGTACGCCCCATGTCAAAGGGAAACTATCTGTATAGATTTGTTGTATGTAAGGACGGCATTAAAAAATTTGTTGAAGATAGCACTAAAATATGACAGGAATATGCTTGCAGCAAAGATACTTTTTTTATCAATGCATTTGATAAATTAAATTTGCTTTAACAAGCAACAGCAACAAAAGAACTCAAATCTGATCTCAGGCACAGATTTGATTAGCTCATTCTTGAATAAACTTAACTTTTTCCAGCTATCAAGGGCAGTGGGTTAGGAGGGATGTCTTGATGAAAGGAAGAATGTTGTTTAGAAAATCCAAATTCAATTGTCATTTACTCTAATTTTTTTTCATGAGTTTCTATTTTGTTAAACATAAAACGATATGATGGCACAAGGACAGGCTTCTTTAATAAATTCTACTAGATATAAGAGATTATTTATTCCTTCGTGCATCTATAAGTAGGAAATAGATATGAATTGATTAAAAGTTTATAAAAAAACAACTTACAATATTAATAAACCTACATCATGGTTTAAGGAAAATATCTTAAATTCCATAGATAACAAAAAATATTCCATTTTCAATTGTTTGTGACTTCAGTAAGCATTCAATTTAGTTCCACCACATTTTTTAAAAAATCATACAGTATAAACAAATAGCTGGTATAACAGTTTAATAATAGTATATAGTGTAGCATGTAGTATAATAATGGTTTAATTATAGAATAGCTAGTATAACGGTTTAAGGTATAAACGAATAGCTGAAATTTCATCTTCTGATAAGAATTTACACGTAAAATTTAGGTCCTTACTTCAAGATGTAAAACACAATATTCTCTGCTAAGGGTTCTTGTTTCCTTGATTTTTTTATCATTAATTAATGATCTTTCTCAAAATCTTGAGCCATTTACTATAATGATTTTACTAGATGATACAATTATTCACAAGTGGATTGTTCACATGCTTTCTTTAAATATGAATAGTCATTGCATTGGGCTCTCAAGTGGATGTAACATTGCTGATCGTGTGGACAGAATTCCTATTAATGATAACAGAATTTCAGAATTGCCTACAAAGCAAAATTTCTGGGTGTACATTAATCATCATTTATTAGATGACAAATTCTCCTCGGATGGTATCAAATTGACTTTGGTTTGTAAAATGATCAGTCGTACTGTTTTGGTTTGAAGCCTCTTAATGAAATGCTAAGCTTGATAAATCATTATTACGTATTTATTTATGTTTTATGCAAATGGCAAGATATACTGCAGATAGGTAATGTAAATCGGACCCCTGTGTGTCTTTATGCATGTAACAACAACACATCCATTGCCAAATGGGAGTCTCAACTGTAACTGTCCAAATAACTGGTAATGAAAGTTACTAAAATGCTAGCTGTAATAGCTGATATACATATAGACATTTAAGGGTTCTTAAATTACCATAGTGAATCCTTGTTGACAGACAATCAAAGGGATGGTTAGATTCTGAACACATGATTAAGTGGGTCAAATTAGTCTAGAATAAGAGACCAGATGTGTTGTTAAACCGGCGCTTCTAGTTATGGATAGTTTCTCACCACTGATGAATTAAAATAACTTTAATGAGAAAATAACACAGAACAAATAATCATCCCTGGTGGTCTTACATCCATTCTTCGACCGTAGATGTGTATTTGAACAAGCCATTCAAAGCCAATTTATGCAGTCTTTATGTGAACTGGATTGAATGCAGAGGCCACCAATCCAAAAAAATTAATAGAATCCTTTATTGAAGTATTCACTATCTGACTAGTGAAGAGCTGGGACTCCAATGGAACGTGTACGTAACAGTTAAAAAAAAACTGGAATTTCAAATGTAAAGGATGATGCTTTATGGAGCAGTGACTTTACTTTTAATGAAGCTAAAGTAGTCTGACAACAATCTTCCGATAGTAGCAGCACAGATAAAAGAGAATGTTCCAATAGAGATAACATATGTAAGTCTGTATGTTTTTATATGTATAAATAATAACACTAATTTCAACATTTATCTTGCAACCAAAATAATAAAATGTCATATTACAGGAATCTCTTTTTTCTTTTCAGGTTAGAAAAGAAACAAAACAAAAAGTCGATCAAAAAATATGAGTACAATAATAAAATGTATTGCTTGATAATTGTCTAATGTAACTACAAATATGTGAAAAGATTATATTTTCCTATTCAAAGAAATGTTTTTTTTTCAAAAATCCTTAATTTTTATGTAGGCTATGAAAATATTTTGCATAATGGTTATGCCCTAGCTTGATGGGAAATTTTTGGGTACAAAATGAGCAACCATTATGCGGTGAAATAAGTTATCAGGTATGTGATGGTTTGTACTATCTAATCAATATTAAATATTACATAAAAATATATGTCAAAGAGCATTTCACTATGCTATTTTTATTATAACTGTATAACACCATTAATAAACATTGCAATACAATTGTAGCGGTTAATAAGAATATACTTTACAAATACAAAAATAATGAATATAAATGTGTAAAGGAAAAAGTTAAACATTAAAATTTTAAATGAAACAAGTAACAAATTTTGAAAAAAAAATAATAATGAAGATTTACTGTGAAAGATAGAAGATAAATGAATTAGTGCTTAATTATTTAACAAAATTTCAACAAAAATTAATTGTAAGGAGGACAACAAAACAAAGGAAATACAAAATTCCTTAGTAAAATTGGACATATAAAAATAAATTTAAAACAGGAACAAGTGAAGAAAAAGTGCAAAACAGTGACTGGAGAGCAAAATGCAGTAATACACTTATAAAAATTAATTGTGAAGAAGATTACATAGAAATTATGTTATGGTATTAAATATCTAAAAATTAAAAGAACATGGACAAACAATGAATGAAGAAGTACTAAATTAAATTATTAATGAAGTTATGTATATTAAAGTCATTAGTCAAGGAGTCAACTGGAAGAAATAGTACAAAATTATTTTATTGTACAAAATTGGACAAAGAAATGAATCAATAAGGTAAAATAATAAATAGTGTTAAATGATTTAGTGAAAATTAACAAATAAAAATTAATTGTAAAATATATAAGCAGAAGGTAGTATAACAAAGTAAGGTGAATTTTGAAATCTTATAAAATTATTAAGAAAAAAACCAAGAATGCCAAATTATGTTGAATTTATAAAATATGTGGTATGGTGTTCAACAAACAGTAAGAGCCAAGTAAAATGTTATTTGATGAATTTTGATATCAAAAAATTTATTCTTAATTTGAAAAGTGTTTGATGGTAGGAATGTAATTAAACTTATTTGGTGAATTTAAAGTTATTTGTAACTAGTATGCACAATGAAAGCTAGTGCACATTGAGAAAAATAAATTGAACAGAATATAAATTAATAAAATAAATTGCAAACCGTTTGACAGTAAGAATGAAACAAAACTTGACTTAGTGAATTTGGAAATAAAATATCATTCATGAACTAGCGCAAATGTTGAATATAATAATTGGAATATGAAACTGATACCATAGGAACAAATTAAAATATTTTTGATAAATTTCAAATTCTGATTTTTAACCTGGACAAATCAAAACGAACACTAAATTTTTATTAAAATACAACATTAACATTTATTCAATCAATTTGCTAATAAAAAATAATTTGTGAAATAGTGTTTATTTGATAAAATAATTTGGAAATACCAATGTTAAGAAGAAATTAGAAATATTTTTGGTGAATTTCAGACACTAAAAACAGAAGATCAATGGAATTCATTTTATTAAGAAGCTTTAACAAATAAGAATGTACTAAAAATGATTTGAATTTGGAAAAAAAAATTATGAACTAGTTTTTATATTAATTATGAACTATTTTTTATATGTAATCAAATATATTTTTGTAATTTTGTTTTATTACATAATAAAAGCTTTTAAAACTAATATTAATATTAACATTAATAGAAAAAAGGAAACAAATTAGAAAATATCAAATATATTTTTGTAATTTTTTATTTTATTTTTTACTTTTAGTTTTAATGAACAATAAACTTTTTACATCCAAAAAAATATTCTTAATATTTATTTATATCTGGATATTATTGTTTGTTTATTAAGACTAAAAAGTAAAAATATTTATTTTTACACATCAACATTACATACGTGTATAAAATTTCATTGATTTTCATACAATAGTTGATGGAGAAATAAAAATTTTCAGCAACATGCATGAATTTAGCATAGGGGTAGCGTGTGGGTGGGTGGGGGTGGGTCACATCAAAATACCACACTGTAGCATTGTATTGTCATCGAAGTTACATACGTGAATCAAATTTCATTGATTTTTTATACGATAGATCAAAAGATTATAGCAGTTGCAAGATTTAATTATAACTAAAGCAAGTTAAATAAAAGCTTATAATAATCAGAAATCAGCTAGCATATAAAAAGAATTAAAGTATTATTTTGAACAGAATATGACTTTTTTTCTGGTAACATATAAAAATTAATTATAAGCATCTTACCACCAAAATGAAGTAAGACATGTTTGGTTTTAAACAGCAACCAAGACTAATCTTTAGTGTAAAAATTATTTTTGTAACATTTTGTTAAGGAGTAAACATTTTTTTATTTGGATCTGCAGATTTAATTTATTATTATGTAATCAGCTTTGGAAAATTGTTTCTATCATATTTTTTAATTCTTTTTTCATAATATTAGATTTGATAAGTAAATTTAATTATTCAGTACTTCATAATTCTGTAAATAAATTTTTATTAAATATCTGGGTTAAAAAAAATAATAGTTATTTTTCTCAATAATTAAATTTTAGCTCATCAATTTTCCAACTCTTTGATATTTTCATCAACATCCTTTGATATTTTACTTTAAGAACATTCTTTGCGCATTTAAATATAGCCAAATTCATAGAAAAGAGGTATTTTTCTATGATTTATGAATTCTGAAACCTGAAAATGATTTTCTTTCTTGCAATTTTGTAAGAAAAATTAGTTAACTGAATCAATAATTTAATAAATCTTGTTTTTGAAAGAAAATAATTTGTCTTTTTTTCTGGAAACATTACTCCATTCAAACCCTAGTACACTTTTAGTTAAATTTCATTATGAATTAGCAGTTAGTTATTATCTCAAATGTCTTGCAGTTGCATCCTTGATCTGTTACTTCTCTATATACCAGACTAAAATATCCCAGAAACAATAACTGTTAGAACATTTGAAAATGAAATAGTAATAATATTACTAAATGATGGCTAAGTTGATGGTTCTTAAAAAATGGAAATATCTTTGTATATTTTACAATAGGCACCACACCTGGAACATAGTGCTATAATTAAAGAATATTTGCCGCATATGGCACATAGTAATACTTAAGGTGATACAACCAGGTCCTCCCCTTGACTCCATCATCAGCATCTACCATCACAACCAGATCATTAGTTAAAACATTTTTGATATGGATAAATGTATTATATTATCATGCACTATTCCTTATAAATGATCTCTTTTTTAAATTTTACTGTATTTGTTAAAACCTTAGCCAATCGATATCTAAAAAATTATTATATGTAAAAAATTTTAATATGAATTTAGGTAAACAATGTTGAAATAAACAAGGATTAAAATAATTTTTAAAAGATCTTTTAAAAATTAAAAAAAATTTTTTTTGTTACTACAGGCCATTGGAGCGACATACTTAAATTCTATAGTGGTTTGAAACTTTTTGATGTTGAAAATGCAGATGCAAACAACTCCCATTAACTTTTTTCTTAAAGTAAGATATAGCTAAAAAATAAAAATACAAAGTCATTTTCTGGACGAAGTGTATAAAATATTAAATAAACATTTTTGATCAATTTTAAGTAACTTTTTTTACCCGAGTGTTCCAGTAAGATTTGAAATTTTATTTCAGCCAAAATACCTCTACCTATTTTTTTCCAATTTTGCAAAATTTTAATATATTCTTTCTCCCCAAAGGTAGCAACTGTCTACCACATTAGATGAAAGTCAGTCAATGGGGTCCAGAAGTATAGGATCAATAACAGGCCAACATGCATACATACCATAAGTACAAATATCTGCTGACAAAAACAGATTTTTTGGACTTTTGAAGCATTGGAATAATTCTTTTTTTCAGATTATTTACAATTTATTTAAATCTTAAGAGGGTTATTTTTTTTTCAAGGTCCGATCGGTAACGAAATTAAAACCACAGTGAAAATAAAGAATTTTTTATTTGAAGTACTTACATAGTTATGCTATTTCTCTACACAGTCGCCACTCTGATTTAGACATTTGTTGTAGCGAGGGTTCCAATACCCTCATCATAGAATGGAGCTGCCTGTGTTTTCAGCCATGTTTCTACGCACACAGTTTGCGGTACCTAAAGTCTCTCACTCACAATGGTGTAGAGAGCTGACCTTGAAATTTCAGGAAACAAATCACACAATACAGAAATTTTGAACAGACGATTTTCTCAAATTGCCTCATCCACTCGCTCATCGGTTGACACTCTCTTCCTTCCCTGACTGCCTGCATCATGAACATTTGTACGTCCTGCTTTTACATTTGAATGTCGTGGTTTAAATGTCCTGTGACATTTGAACCACTGTTGCACTTTGCGCTGTCACTCATTGAAGTTTCACCGTACACATTACTTATTCGTCAAATTTCAGCTGCATTATACCCCTCAGCCTGAAGAAATTGAATTACCCCACGCACTTCACACTTGGTGGGAGATGCTATTGTTGTAGACATGTTTACGTGCAAGCTGAGTGTTCAGAACTAAACGAAGTGACACTGCGTGATTTAAGGCCTTACTAGAGACGCTGCGCAACATATGGACAAAGGTTCATCTGATTTTTGTGTGGGTTTTTATTTCGCGACCGATTGGACCTTGAAAAAAAATAACACTCTTATTTTTAAATTTAAAAACAAATTTAATTTATCTTTCATAAGAGTCCACTGGGCTGGTGTATGGATCTATTATACTTTCATTGTTGGGGTTCAATTAACCACACATCTCAAAAGTGGTTGGTCTAAATCTGTAAAAGACTACATCTTATTTACATGTCATACATATCATCCTCATCTCATTAGCCTATGGTGGTGGGGGGGGGGGGGGGTTTGCTTACTGTTCGCTAGTTGAACAGAATGCAACATACAAATTAGGAAAATAAATTTAAAAATGTCTCCTTTAAGGCACAAAACAAGACCCAATTTTTTTTCTCATTTTTTGTTTACATTCATTTCTCATTTTTTATAGCAGTTACTGCTGCTATAAAGCAGCAAATATTGCTATAATCAGGAAACTATTAGTGTATTATTGCAACTTAAAATTTAGTGATTCGTATCACCTACATTTATTTTTTTTATCCACCAGGACCACCATTAGGTATTGCTTAGAGGATGAGATGTAATGTATAGAAAATGGGAATGTATGATATTCATTCTGTAATTCAACCTTTGTTTTTTATCGTTCATAATCTCATCACCATTAGATGATAACACTAAGCATTGAAATGAAACATGAATTATTTTAATCTTATCCAAAATTGCAATAGATCAAACAAAATAATTGTTTTCTAGTTGGAGTAAAAATAGTGTATTTCTTCAATTTTTATAAAACTTTGTCCCTCTATGAAAAATAAAAGTATTATTAAATTAATGTGCTAATTGAAGTACTTATTAATTTGATGGTTTTAATGAAGCAGGAATACAGTGTGTTTCGCTGTCTGACTCCTGAAAGGTAACATGAGCATCGGTACAATATTTGTGCAACACAATTATTGGTTTGGATTATAAAATCTGAAAGATAGTTCCAGTAACCTACTGTAGTTATAAAGTATGAAGTAACAAATGTCTCAGATCTGCAGTGGAAGCTGCTATCATTTAGCATAAACATGCTACCCCAACATTTAAATTTTATTTTAAGAAAGAATGAAAAAAAAGGTTCTAAAAATAAAATTAAGATTACTACGATAGAACTAATCTACCTGTACAATAAAACTAATAAAAAATTTCACAAGTATATTCAGAAAGTGACAGATTCTGATACATGTCCACTTTGCTTCTTTACTGTGCAACCAATCTGCAGACTATTCTAATTTTTCATTACCAGCTGACATCACTATGTTTCTTAGTACCTTCTTTTTCAGAATCTAGTATATCGCTAAAAGTTAAGTGTAAGTTCACTTTTTTGCCTGTAATTACTGATTTACTAACATTAAATATAAAGCAGCATTCAACACCCTCAAAACACAACAATGAACAAAACAACCTAACTCTAAGAAATTAAGGGTAATTTGTACAGTATATGAAAATAGGTAACTCACAGGTTTCTGTAGATACAGATTAACATTTATTCATAGAAAACTAAGCCATTTCCTGTTCATAAAAAATCATACACTCAGTAATATTTTATGCCTAAAATCAAGAGTACTGTAATTTATTTCAATTAAGATATTATATTAATGTAATAATATTGTATTAATTTTGGTAGAAAAGTTAATTTGGTTAGCAGATTGTTTAATTAATGGATATATAGATAATCAATCACTGCTCTACTGTGTATACATTTTTTCACAAATCAGTAAGTGTACAAGTTATAAAACAGCACATAATTTCATATGCCACTAAGTTATAAGTTTGAAATGTTACAATAGTAAACAGTCATTTCATTGTGCTGATAAATAAATAGAGGTCCTTAAAGAAGCAGTAATTAACCTGTAGCACTGGAAGTGTGGCCAGTATGACACCGCAAATAGAGTCACGGCAGTGGAGTAGGGGTGAAGGAAAATGAATGAATACACTGATCAATCTATAAAAATGTTACCTACATTTGGGTTAGTTAATTACCTTGCTCTGAACAAATTTCCTAGTAAATTGACCAACCGATTCCAAAGTCTTCCATGAAATAACTAACCTTATATTGGTTCATTTTAAATTTTCAAAATTTTATTTTTAAAAAAGAGATTTTCATAGAGCTCAAGAATGATGTAATAATTAATTTTAAGCTGTCTTGAATGAGTATAAGAATTTGAAACTTACACAGCACAGCATAGCACAAGTAAAGAAAGAGCATTTTTATGATTACAATTAGAGAATATTTTTCAACTCGTTTGTAGCAAAAATTCAAATGTAACCCAATCTCACAAATGAGTTGGCAACATCACAGAAAATAGTATTTGTAACCAAACATCCATCAATCACATTTGTTGGTAGTTGATTTTAAAGAGGCTAAAAGAAGAATAAAATAATAGTGAAAACCACATCACTATTTAAAACACATTAAACTTATGAAATTACAAATAGTTTTCATACCTGAATTTGAAAAGATCAGTAGCTGCAGTTTCATTGTCCGTTTCGAATAACGCACTAATTAAATGTTCAAATGCAGCAGGACCTCTAGTAGGAATAATTTCATACATGAAACGTTTCTGGTCTTCTATATCCGTAATCTACAAAGAAATTAAATAAAATAACAGGGGAAAGAAATGCTAGAAATCATAAATTGAAAAACAAAAAATAATATAAAATCTTAAGAATTATTTTTCATTATTAACTATAATACAGACTCTTTCATGGTAACTGAAATCACTTTCGATAAATATACAGTTTTTTTTTATGGAATGAAAAGCATTATCCCCATGACAAAAAGCATAAGCACATGTATAAAATAAACAACAAATAAATAACTAAAACATTATACAACACCAACATACCACTATAAATATTGTGTGTAATAACTATACGATATTGTATACTAATAATTCTAAGGACCTTGTTAATGGCTACAGCTCAGTCAAAATAAAAACTACTAGTTATATGTGGCATTCCAGACATAAAATATATACATCCTACTCCTGCCAATGAAAGCCACAACCTACAAAATTATCATGTTTAGAATCGTCAGTGTGTATAACTGCACACACTGGGTTTTAATCCATAACAAACAGTTGACAAATTTCCCGAGATAGTGACAAACATTGAATGTTTAAATTTAATTAGCCAAATTGAGACTATACATTGAGAATGCACTTCCTAACACTGAAAATACGCATTTGAGAACGCAATGCTAATTTGTATGTTCTAGTTGAACTTTGATTCAGGCTACATACAATGACAATAACTTGACATAGAATTTGAATGAAAAGTACCTGTAGCAAGGTGAAAGAATATATACCATAAAGATGTTTTATGGTATATATAACTTTTTAACGGTTACACTGCAGAACTGTAATGATTAATGGACAAAAGTTTTAGCATATCATTGACTTATTTTCATAGATTAAATTTTCACTCCTTTAAGTGTTTAATCCATGTAATCATATTTGTCAAACATCAATTCTAAGATCTTTTGGTAGAGTAAACTTCAATCGACTCCATACATAGTCGAATTGAAAATTGTTCTCCAAGTCAAAAAAAGGATACTCACTTTGTTTTTTCAGGTGAAAAGTTAAAACCAGAAAACACTGATTGATCAGAGATATTGTATTTTGTATTAATCTCTCAACTGTGGTCAGGGAAATAGATGCAAAATAGATTGAAAAATCTTCAAACATAAAATGGACATAAAACAGGTTTCTAAACAAATTTCACTATCATTCAATGCCAATGCAAATAAGGTAACAGTTAGTACATTTCCTTGCAGAACCCTATTTCTAACATAAATTAAAAGTGTCGTTCCTATGCAAACAAGAAAAGTTTAACTGCTCAAAAACCCTTCAACAAAGACCAGCTGTTTCTGTCTATACCTACTCATTTTAGGCATTACTCATGTACCTTCTTCAGGACAAAGAAAACAGTGAAAAAAAATTGACACGGATACTGTGAACATTCTGTTCTACAATTAGCATAATTCTTATGCTTGTTTAAGAGAATAAGTTACTGAAAACATAATCTATCACCTCTCTAATATGACAAGCCCTCCAGAAGAAACTGTCAATGACAATGACCTCCAATATCCCCATCACAATGTCCTCGAGACCCAGATGGAGATTGTGATGACTGAGAATTCAATCTAGAATTTTCCTTTCTAGAAGGTCCCTTAACTGAAAAGCTTATTCACTGGGTAGTTTACTGGCACAGCAGCAGAGCTTACTGTGGTTTAGGGGGTGATAACACCATTTATATTCTGTAAATCAGAGGCAACGACTAAAGACCTTTTTCTTACCATCAAGCTAAATACAATTGTGGTGATTATACATGTTCTTATACTCTCTATGTAGACAGAAGTGGTAGTAAGTATTGCCTTCTCTTTAAAAACAATGTCGTGAACAAGATGAATGATTTCCATTGCAGTTTGCACACTTTTCCTCAATTTGATTTGTCAGTATCATCCCATTGAGTACCACATTGTGCACAAACTGCTGGTTTCTGACAGGCTGTCATAATATGCCCACAACCTAAAACTTCTGAGAATGAAATGAAGCATAACCTGAACAAAGAGATAGCTCACTTTTATTTACCCAGGCTGAACAGGGTGTGTGGATCTAAGGACAGGGCAATGATTAGGTTTCTCCACTCCAGTTCCATGCCTCATCAGTCTCATATTGTCTAACCCTTGTAGACCAAGCTTATAAGATATCTCCTTTGTATCAACCTCCAATACGTCAAGGTTAGATAATACACTTGCAGGTATTTAGTCTCATTTGTGGTTATACTGACAAAGAGTGGTCAGGTATAACCCGACCAGTTAAAAAAGCCCTTACTTTTTTAACTGCTTTAGTGGTTCTTTTGAAAGTCTTTTTAGTGGCTTTTTCAATTTGACCACAAATCACCATAGTGTTTTCAGAAACAATCAACATACAGTCTCCAAAATTAGGGTGATACAAAAGACCATTCCAACAGACAAGCAAACTGGAGCTAGGGCTAAATATAACTGAGTTGACCCTGGTACAAAGGATAACACTGCAACTAACAAGGTATGTACATGCACCCATTCACCACTCATATACCCAGCAGTTGTCTATAAAAAGCTAAAAAATTCTAGCTTTTACTTACATTAAAAAAAAATTGCAAGGAGGTATGAGAAAAGTGAAAAAAAATATGTAGGAATACATCATATCTTTACCCATTGGGTTGGTCTAGTGGTTAACGTTTCTTCCCAAATCAGCTGATTTGGAAAGTCGAGAGTTATAGCATTCAAGTCCTAGTAAAGCCAGTTATTTTTACATACTAGATTTGAATACTAGATCATGGATACTGGTGTTCTTTGGTGGTTGGGTTTCAATTAACCACACATCTCAGGTATGGTCAAACTGAGAATGTACAAGACTACACTTCATTTAAACTCATACATATCATCCTCATTCATCCTCTGAAGAATTATCTAAACGTAGTTACGGAGGCTACCGGAGACAGGAAAAAAGAGAGGAATACATCTTTGGATATGGTTGCACTTTGAAAGCATTACAACTGTCACAGATCATAGAATGATGGTGTGAGAAATGACAGTGTAGTGTTGTTGCACTGTATCAGTGGTTATGTTGTTGGTGTACTGTGTTTGTAGTGTAGTGTTGTGAGGTGAGGATCTCTGTCATTAGTAGGAAGCAAGAATGTCCCAATTTATTTTTCTCCTATTACATACTAATAAACATAAGAAAATAGCTTTAAAATTATATTAACAGAAAAAAATTCCTAACAGGAGCAACCCACTTACACATATTACCTTGCGACACAAATGTGCAAGAATTGATCAAGACTGCCTAAAAAAAATTATTTCTTCACCTAAAGGGTTAGTTTTATTCATGAATTGAGAAGTATAATAATAATAATCTCTTAATATATTTTTACTAAAATGATTAATAGATAATAACTTAAGTAAATGGATGATATTCTTTTGTATAGTAAAACTTACTTCTTCAATTTCCTCTTTTAGATATGAGTTAATGATTTCTCTTTTTTCAAGACTATTTAATAGTTCATTAAATTTTCCAGTATTCTTGCATAATGATTCAATGTTATTAATTATTATCTCTCTTTCGATACGAATCATTTTTTAATACTGTTGTTAAAATTCAGCACTACTACCTAAAAAAACAAATGGTATACATTCAGAAAATCTTATTTCTTATTAAAATATAATTAAGTAGTACCTGGATTATGTCTAATAAATTTATGAAAAGCTTTTACTGAACAAAAAGATGCAGATGATCTGTTTATTACAAAAATCTTGCTATGTTTATTAAAATGGTAATACAAGCTGTTTTTCTCTCAATTCAGTTAGGCACAATCTTGCCTTAAGCGTAAATTCTAAATGCTGTTTGTCAGTTTTGTGTAAGTAACTTGCCTTAATTGGTTTTACTATTTTCTATGAAGAAATCCCATATCTTTATTACATCCAAATTTTGTTCATGTTTTTACTTCTTTGTATGAAGTAAAAATTTCGGTTTAGTCAGAATGGATATTTCTGTTCAAATCTGACTAGTTTCAGCATGATGTCTGTCTGTATGTACGTACATATGTATCTCTCATAGCTCAAAAACGATTAACTTTAGGATGTTCAAATTTTGGATTTAGGTCTGTTGTAACATCTAGTTGTGCACCTCCCCTTTTGAATCAACTGAACAAAATTGTCCAAAAAAGCCTATGTTCCAAATACATTCGGATTTTGGACTTTTTCTTAACTGCAGTAATAAAACCTCATCAAGAGCTTTTCAACAACATATCATAAATGGTACTTATTTTCATTGGTTCCAGAGTTATAACCAAATAAGATTTTAATTATTAAAATATTTGGATCTTAGAAGGCACATCAGTTCATATGAAAAAATATTAGAAGTTAATAAAATAAAATTTTATGTATTTTTCATTTTAATTCAAAAATTTTTACAGAGGTAAAAAAAAGAAGTATATATGTATATGAAGTTGGATTTGAACCAATGTGTCCATGGTTATAGGTTGACACATTTTCACCTGGACCACATGAAACAAAAAAAAAAAGACTGATGCAATGTGGTGTCCACCACAATGTAATTTTGTAACTTTTCACTTTATATAAAGAATTGGAAGATCATCTATTTTCAAATGAAATAAAGTTTAAATGGCAGCAAAAAATGTGTATATGTAACTTAACAGGTGTACAAGGAAGTCATGTAGTGTCTACATCAAGATTTTTTTTTAGTTTCTATTGGCATCTCAGTCTATTGGAAACAAGAGTTTCAGTTTCCTTACTTGAATGAATGTTGTTCGGAGTAGCATTATTAACTGACCATTTTCTCTCAGTCTACAAATTTCCTTATTTATTTTGTAGTATAATTTCATTCAGTACGTAATTCATAAAAAAAAGTTATTTATAGAAATTGAAGAATATAGTTTGAAGCGTACTATGTTTCCTGCTGTTGTTGCATTTAAAAATTTGCTTTTTATAAAAAAAAAAAATATAAACATTACAACTGGAATCATCTTTCAGAAAAGGTTTTAGTGATGATTAAACTACTAAAAATCAGTTCCCTATATCTTCAGCTGTAGTATAAGTAGGCTCAATAGTATAAATAGAATCATCTTCTAAACTTCTCTGTAATCATTATAGTCAGTTCAATAAAAATTTCTACTGAGAATGAGGCTAGACTTTCTTTAGCCATGAAAAAGTAATGTAGAGTTAATCAGCATTTCTGAGAATCATCTAATATTAAAACTCCTACAGTTACAGAAGTATGAAACTTATTCTAACATTATGCAGATACTGCTGTTAATAAAAAAATATATATTTCTATATTTTGAGTTTGGCAAGAACTTCGGTGATATGACAAAGTGTAAAATGCAAATTTATTTTCCTATTTTCATCATTAAAACTTACCAAAATGATTATCATTACCATTAAAACTGCAATTTTTTTTTCATTTCATACGAAAATTTATTATCTTGTAAATTTTAGTATCTTATTATTTTGTGGGAGAACTCAATTAACTTACCTTATTATTTACACAATTATAAATTATATTATCACAGTATTATTTTCATTCCTGGTTAGAGAATACTAAGGAAGTATAAAACGGAACTACTGAAATGTTAAAAACTATGTTCCTCACAATAATTTCCTAACTTGCAAAGTTCGTAAGTGTTTTTTATTCGGTACACTTGTTAGTAGTTATTTTATTTACGAGTAAGGTTAACTAATAAAAAATGCACCACATCACTTTCATAACAAAATAATTTTTTTTAAATCTAAAAATAAAATTCAAAATTGATTAAAAACCTTTTAGAAACGTAAATTCATAGTTTTTTCACAAGGAAAAATGCAGACCTACTACGCAACGTAAACACAACTGCACCCAAGTTGATTACAAGTAATCAACTCCAAGTTAAATCATTTTTTTGGAACCGGTTCTTGAAGACAGGTTGAGTAAATTCTCAGTGGCTCCAATCAACAAAAATTTATTTCAAGTTTTACTTTTTTACTTGGTCATATCAAACATTATATTCTAAAATAATTTCAAAATAATTATACTTTCTCCACCCTTTAGCAGCCTTATACATACATTGTATTACAGCCGGCAAGGAAGCCTGATACTCTTTTTAATGTTTTTATTAATGTAAAATAATTATATTACACGAATACAAATTCAGTCGAGAAGAAAAAGGAATGAACCATACACTTGCGTTCACTGGAACTGTTATGAGGTGTAAGAATACTATTTACTAACTAAATGTCAAATTGACGAAACTTCGGGCGAAATTATCCTTCATATTTTGTATTACTCGACATTATTATTATTATTATTCTGTATTATAGGCCTATAATAGTCTTAGTTTATTTTTGTAACGTGTACGTTGATTATTATTGTATAGTGTATGTTTATTATGAAATAAAATTAAAAATACCAATCTGTAAAAAAAATAATTGAAAAAATGAATGACTACATAATCAAATACTGAATCGTTATTGGTTTTGGCAACAATCTGGCGCCGCCGAGTCAGTCACTGTAATATTACCGGCAGTATGCAACAATGATGCCATTCCAGCTAATACCGAGGCAGGTTTACATTATTCTTACAGAAACGCAAATGCTACCACTTAACCAAAAGTGGGAGCAGAAAAAAGATATTGACACAGAATTTTCTTGAATGAATTGAAGAAATTTGTTAAATCTTGATCAGGCCAGCATCACAAAAAGCATGTTTATTTAAAAATTAGAAATTGAAATGGTTCACAGGTCCATAATAATTTTAAATACAAATCCAAGAAACCTGTTTATGAATGCTTTTAAACAAGCTCTAAAAGTGCAGTCTTTGCAATATAATACACTGGAGAATTCTCTTACAGAGAAAGGTGAATGAATTCCTTCAAGGTAATGTAGCAAAGTATTAGGTATAATTACCAAATCAGGTAATGCTTGGAAAAATAAATGTACTTTTCTTAATAGAAAAAGAAATTAATTTTTCCAAGATTAGTCCTTTTGTGATACTACGAAAGTAGTAGGAGGACCTGTTAACGAAACAAGGAAGACTGCGATGGGACTCTGTGTTTTGAGACCGTCAACGATATTCAGTCATCACGGTTATTCAAAGCAAAGAAGATAGGACTCATTGAGTTGTACCAAAGAGCACACTAAATACCTCCAAGGTAGTAGTCGCGTGCAGGGATTAGCTGAACTCCACACGAAATTGTAGAAGAAGTCTATGGACAAAGCGTTATTATTACATGTCGACGACTAAAACTTAGAAGTCACACCCTCCGCGTTGTATGTCTTGACGTTTAACAAACCTACGTGTCCCCACATAAAATAAAGGCTGGATTTCATAGGCTAGATATTCGTTCTTTCATCCCGACACCATTGCGGTGTTTTGGATGTTAGAAATACGTCATACGGAAGCGCGATGAACGAGAAAACAAATCTGTGCTTGCGGTGACCCATTGCACCCGAATGATCTATACAGGGATTCGCCGATTTGTGTTTAATGGACATAACAGTAGATCATGAAACTGTCCGAAATACATGTAAGAAGTGGTGATACAACAGGTAAAAAAACCATTCAAAACGTCAGCTACATCGAAGCTAGAAAAATCGTGCTAAACAGACTGCCAAGGTCATGTCTTTTGCACAGGTTGCTGTCGCTCCTGCAACCTCCTTTAAACCCAAGGAATGATATCTGAACTGGCGCCAGCCTTTGCATTTTAGTCTGTACAGATCATTAATCAGAAGCTGAAGGGTAGAATTGATAGGGATAGCAGTCTAAAGCCGTCTAATATAAAAATGGGCACGGTTAACAAGAATTTTTCTGCGCCGAGGAATGAGCCTTCACCTTCAATCAGTTCCAACGCCATGACAGGTAAAAATAGAATGCCGAAGAAGCCTGAAGCCAAAGTCGAAAAACCCCCATTCAGAAATCTGAGAAAAAAATTAATATATTAGAAAATGAAGACAAAGGACGACCAACAATGGAGCTCCAAAAGCTCGAAGGCTTTTATATGAGGGCGAGCATTACAGCCGCCCCACATACCATAGCGTTTAGAGATAAGAAAAGAAGAATTGAACTAAGTTTCGACCTAAGAGCTGCGAACAAATTCAAATATATCTGACGAAGAAGAAAGAAGGGTAATCAAAATATCATCCACTTCGTACGACCCGGTCTGTTGTGTTAACTTGATCGACTTCCTTTTAAGTTGTGATACGGTAGATGTGTTTTTGTTAGTGTGTCCTCGTTCTTTTTAATTTTTGATACCGTAAGCGAATTGTTGATCCCCTCTTCGACATTTGGATCGGGTTGTATGTAATGAGATTCATCTACGCTAATTCCCATTAAACAATGGACACATTTGAAGCTGGAAAAACTGTAGTATGTAGACTATATCCATGAGGTTACATTTAAGACGTAGGCTTGGAAGATTGAGTTAAAGATTTTGTTTCTATTTACCACTGCATTTGCTGATGAGATTCGCCTAAGACTAAGCACATCATGTTGATAGGCCGTTGGTTACTGCTTTTCGTACCTGGCAGATCCATGCGTATCCGACTCTACCGCAAACAAATACATTCGTGGACGGTAAAAACGTAAAAGCAGAGATACGTCATATTCGGATTACAAATCGATAGAAAAGACGAAGTCACATTATCTATGACTCTCGTCATATCTGTCTCGTGCGATTTGAACACGAAATATTCACCAACTTCCGCTCATGTTATTATAACATGCATGGCGGAAGATGAGTATCCAGTTTACAGTTTGAAGGAATTCGAAACGAATGCACCCCGTTGATTGTAATCGATTGTTTCAAGCAGAACGAGACGCTTCAAACGGGAACCGCAGACGTACGTATCGATTTTTAAATCAATATGCTAGCCAATAAGAGCGCGTACTGTCTCATTTTTCACGTACTATCGTCCCACGTACACCCGCTTACGGAAATAGTGGAAAAGGTTATGTAGTATGGGAAATGTTTATATCACAAGGACCATTTAAATGGTCATCATGGTGGTCGTTTAAGGGACGGTAGGTAATCGTGAGCGTATTTAAAACGGGTTTTGTGATATAATAACACTATTATTGGGTGGATTTTCACAACCACCACATACATGTCCACTGATGAAACCGATAAGGTATTCAGTTGCTTTTTCACCCGTTAACATGGTGCAATTCTACGTCGGATGAAGCAATTTTTACAAATCAACCCTGATGCTGCACAAAAAACCCATGTGAAAACATTACTGTTACCAAACACTACTTCTACAAACAGCATACCAGAACGTATCAATACCACCACAAGGATGACCAAAATGCCAGCGTAGCTGTTACCAATAATAATATATCTAGTAACTATACGACCATCAGCACCACAAGGGTGACCGCCATGCCAACATTACTGTTACCAATAAGTAACACTGCATCTAGTAATTACCATACGACCATGACCACCACCACTACTGTAAGCAAGACATCACGTCTTTAGAAAAAAAACGATGATGGTTAACTCTTTTAAAAAAAGTGGTAGGGAATGGGATACTCCCTACTACTTTTTTAAATTATATGGTTGTGGGGATCACCATCACTGTGATATAAATGTTGCATCACATCCCATTCGGGATTTAGCATTCGTTATGGAAGGAGCTATTGAGTATCATAGCTTCCTCGGTGTGTTCATCGTTAAAGAATTGTCTGTGGTCGGTGAAACCAGGTATGCGATTCTTCAATACAAACAGATGGTCGCATGGTTAGAGAAAAACTTTCACAATATCCACTGGGATTATGGAAAGGCCATGTTCAGTGAAGAAACCATGAAAATATTGTGTTCACATTTCACTACAATCTACACCAAAGGGTTGGAGAGAGCCGAATTCCTGTAACAATTTAAATACTACGTTCGGATGATACCGGACGATGCGCCAAAACCCAATTACATCATCCGTACCAGTCACCTAGTGAGGGAAAACGTGTTACAAAATGTAACTTACACTTACCATAACGAAAAGCACCTGTGGCAAGACGGTTGAATGGATGATTGGACGAAATCTAACATTTTAATAAGAGAGGTGAATCAAGCGGACAAATAAGAGACATAGCCGTATTCCAAGCGGAAAATTATATTGCTGTAAAAAATGCTGTTCCTCTGCAGGTTTCACGAATTGTCTTATTTACATTTTCATAGAACATTGTACTCAACGTCGTGTTCCCGTGAAAGAACGTTAATGAACTATTAAGACCTAAATACCATGCTTGATATCAACTCATTCAATGCAAGGAAACGATGGTTTGAAAATGTTAAAAACCGTTTCAAACCTGCATAACATTTTGATTCTATCTGAATCAGCCATTGCAACTCAAAAAATATCTATAAAGAAGGATGATACACGTTACAGTAAGTATTTAATGTTGACGAAACAGGGATTTTTTGAAGAAAAAAAATGCTTAAACGTACTTTTATCATAAAAAAAGAAAGTCATATGCCCGGAAGAGGTACTGTACATTATATCTTTGCATATATATCACTCAAAAAATCCCCATGCTTTTAGAGGAATTAACAATTCTCTTCCGTGTATTGGACATCCAACTGAAAAGCTTGGGTAACGAGGTGCATTTTTTCCACCGATTTAATAATTTGCAAGAGTTTTTTCAAGTGGTTTATGCGACTAACAGTTCAAGTTATGAGATCTATGATTTGCGAATATTGTGGAAAACTCTAACATCCTTCATGCTGTAGGCAATATTGGCAAAGCTTGGAAAGAAATCAAAGATTACACTTTGTGCTGCATCAAGATCAAACTGCATTTGATAATGGACAAGGAATTACAGGTACTATTAAAAATGAAGTTTTGCAACTTGTAGGGCTTAAAGTAGATGCTGAAGATATAAATGAACTTGTGGAAGGCAATAAGCAATTTTTAGAAAGTGAAGATGAGCAGCTAGACAATTCGAGTAGGAGTGATACATTTAAAAATCAGGGTCATCAAAAATTGACAGTGGTGAACCTTCAACCTCATCCTCCATTTCTCAGCCAAAATTAACAGTAAAAGGATTACAGGAGGCATTAGGATACTCAAAAAATTTTGTGATTATGTAACTGAAAATGATCCTGATCAAGAGCATGGTAGAAAAAAGTTGTAAATGGATTGTTAGATGATATGAAATGCTATATAAGATGGTGTTAGATCAGTTGCAACTATCCATAAAGTAGAGTAAACTAGACTATATTTTTTTTAATATTCCTTATTGTATTTAGGCCTACATAAATTCATTAAGCTATTTTTTTTTTTTTTTGCTTTGTTTTTACAATACTGTACTCTACGAAATCATATTTATATTCTGTTATTGTAAACATGTTTAGCTAAATTGTCTAAAAACTTTGTTTTTTCTACCTGCAAAAAGGATTACAAATTTAGTCTACTAAATAAGTACACATACAGATATTACACTGTACAGTATACTTTTTTGTGAAAACAGTTTTGACTTGCGCAACAATTTTCTACAATAGTAAAAATGTTATTTCTTTTAAAGCAAGATACTCAATTCAATTTTATTTCCTCTTTTTAAATATATAGAAAACATATAATATTAGAATACAGGAAATAATACCTACAAAGTAAAAACTGAGTGCAGGTATGAGTTACAAAAATTTACATTAAGAATAAAAATTAAAGTTAAAAATAAAATATAAAAGATGTACTCAAAAATACAATAGCATAATAAACAAATTAGTGAATACATCAGAAAGTCAATACAGTATACTAGTAATAAGTGACAGTTAACAAAAACTAATGAAAAAAAAAATTGTACTTTAAGCCTCTCTTATTTGATACAATTCATTTAATTATATCATTAATGATGTTTATATTAAGACTAGCATATGTGAAATGAGGGATGAAATTTATTAACTCATTAGAAATATAGGTGAATTGACTTCTACAAACATTTAAATTATTACAACATACTTCAAGTAATTCTTGAAGGTCGTAGATCATATAATGTTTCACAAATGGTAAAAAACATTTTGTATTTATTTATGAATAATATACAGCTTTTTAACTGTTACGACCTTGAATTCGTTAAATAAATCCCTGCTATGTAAAAGCCTAGGTCTACTCAAAAGCATCCTTAGTAAATATTTTTGGATTGCAAAAATTTTATTCAGATGTATATTTATTTGCTGCTCCACCCCATGCATTTATTCCATATTAAAGCGTGAATTGTTCACATGCAAAATAAACAATTTTATTAATTAATATTTGAGCTTGTGATGTGTGCAATTGATATGAGCATCCTAGCAAAGATGAGAAAATAAAATGCTTAAATACTTAACTGTAGTTTCTCTTTTTAATTTTGGACATTGACAAATTATATTAGAAGATTTATCACAATTAGATAGATGAAAAGCACCTTAGAAAAGTTATTTAGTGGACTAATATGCCAGTAATTTGTTAGGTTTTCAGGATCTCCAGATTTAAACAAAGGCACAATGTTAGTAATCTTAAACAATTCAGGAAAGTGTCTTTCAGCAAACAGTTATTATTATTTTAAATGGTTTTATTATGTATTAACTGTATGTAGTATGGGTTTTTAACTGAAAATTATCTATTCCACTGTTTGAGATAATTGGAATAATCAATTCCAATATTTTTATCTGTTAAACAAAAAAAAAATGGAATTTTGTGAGTTACTGTTTCAGGGTATTTGATTTATTGTTGTATGTACAGGAAATGCTATCATTTGCCAACTTTTCAGCATAAATTTTACACATTTGTGCAAAATGCTCATTTAATATGTCAGAATCTGTAGTCAGTTTAGAAATTTTTGTTTAAAATCCAGTAAGTCATTTATATATTCCCAAATTTTCACCCTTAGACTTCAACTGTGTTACCCAGGTTAGTTGTTTGTCCAACCTAGAAATCTAACCCGTGTGTATGCTTCAACTGGTTCACCATGATTAAACACTTGAGGATCAATATCTTCCTCCAAGCGTAAAAAGCTGATTCATTTAGTTTTCTCCGGTGAAAATGTGAATCCAGTCGTTTTACACAGAGATTCCAAACAGGTTATTGTATTTTGGAGCAGCCTCCGTTTTCTAGTGTGAACCTTTCCGATACAGTCGTTCCAAGTCGAATTCGGAAGTAGAAACCACTGAGGAAACTCACTCATGGAGTGTATTTAGGATTATTCTCCTCCATGCCGTCATACGACTTTTGCAAATCAAAAAATACAGCAACCAGGCGTTGGTGAAATAAAAATTCATTTTGTGTGACAGCTTCCAGGGCAACTACGTAATCAATAGATCTATCCTGGCAGAATCAGGGCGTTTCTCGTAAGGTACCACACCAGACGATGGTTTACCATTTGTTCCATTACCTTGCACAGGGTACTGATCCAGAAGATAGGTCGATAAATTGTCTGGCATTATTTATCTTTACCAGATTTCAGTACGGGGATTACCAGTGCCTCTGACCAAGAATAAGGAAATACCAGGTAAGAGAATATATTATTCTAGATACAATAGAGAAGTCTTAGTGCACTACCTGCAAGGTGTGATGAATATACTGACCCTGATATCATTCCTGGGGGAAATATCATAAGAATTATTCAAAGCATATTTTAGCTCACTGTAAGAAAATGGAATGTTTAATTCATTTTGCGAGTCTCCAATCACTAATGGAATATTTTCTACCTGCATCTTTTATCTCAAACTCAGAGCAGTACGATGGACAAACTTCCCATAACGACCTTCCAAATGCGGTCACTACATCAACTGTCGCAGTAATAAGGTCTCCACCGCTTTGCAGTCCAATTGGCTGTGGTGAATACACAGATTCATATATGGTTCAAACCTTTCTCCATACAATAGATGATGGTGTACGAGAAATGGATTCGACATTAATCAAGATTTTCGTTTAGCACATGGTGATCCCGCCATGTGACGATTCCAGTCATCACGCCACCCCCTCCGTACCTAGCCATGATGAGATTTACCGGAGGTCATTATAGACCCCCAACACCAAACAAAACTATAAAAATATCTATCATGACAACTAAAACCCCCCCAGCGACCTTAGCCACCCATGTTACACGAACATTCGTTCCTGTACGACCTCCTCAACTTGCTTAATAGCCATTATTTCATAAAACTCTCTACAATCCACTTGGCCCGGCTATTCCAATTGACACTAACTCTTAATCATCTGTTCTCGTAACGAAGGCAGACATACAAAACGTGAAAGGCATTGACCATTATACCACCACTCGGAAACACATCCGAATCAGCCAGGCCGAAAGAGCCAACCTATTCCTAAAAGCAACATGGCCTGAAAGAAAGTAAGTTACTAGGAGACACTCCACAGACTCCTTAGATTAGGGGAAAGAACATATGTGTAGCCATCTCATTAGGCAATTCAACCAGACTTTTTTTGTAAAATAACGTTAAACCACAAGAATATCAATGGGCTTCACTTCAGCAAACAGCCTTACGAGAGAATGCGATAAACCCCTATTACTGTTAACAGCAAGAGTCCGTCAGTAAAATATCCCTATAAGTTTTCAGCCTATCTGCCTATACAGGTGTGTCATACAACAATTTCCTCAGACAAACCTTTATAAAGGATACACACAGTCTTAAAATTTAGACCCAAATCTGGATTTACCACATGTTGAATACCAAAAAACGTATTGTATTCGTTGAATAACAAAGAACGTATCGTATACGTCGAATACCACGTGACGATATTGTAAACGCGACTAGAGTCTAAAACTTTCGTCAAAGAGCACTCCGAGGTACTTCTGAATCTGAACATAACAGATTTGGTGATGTGATAGATATACGCACGTCACGTCAGCCAAACAACCTTTCAGCAACATCATTGTGGTTTCATCCAGGCTGAATGCCATCTTATGCTGATGGCCCCACAGCTCTAGTATCCCACACGCCTGTGACTGTTTAATCTTGTTCCGTGTTAATCCTGTAACTAATACAAAGCGGAGGGCCACCACAGATTGTTGAATGCACCAGATATGTCCAGGAAAATCCCCTAGACATACCCAGCATGGCTATTCCTCACAATACTTATGACTTTAGGATAGCGTCCTCACAGAAAAACTAGACGGCATACAACCCTCAACCGACAACATTGGTTGCAGTCTCTTTCAGCTTCCATGTTTATTTGTTTTTCAAGTGGACCAACAACCATCGAAGAAATTAATGTGATAAAGACATACGGTTCCCACAAGGAACAGACGACCGAAACAATAATGTACTTTAAACACTATATTATTAAAAGACAGACCAAAGAGAGTAGCACTCATTTAGTGCTAGTCGTTTCATTTCGGTATACACCCTACATCCCTAACAATTTGTTTTACATATTCCAAATGTTGCTGCCTGCTTGCACAATTTTTTCCTTCTACCTGACCCTCTAATACTAAAGCAACTATTCCAGGATGCCTTAATATGTGGCCTATATATCTGTATTAACTATATTTTTCCAAATGCTTCTTTCTTTATCGATCTGCCGCAATACCTATTTATCCACCCATCAGATTTTTAACATTCTCCTATACCACCACATTTCAAAAATCTTTTCTTCTCAGGTACTCCTATCTATTCGGCATTTTTATATCACTCCTGCTTCGTCCATCTTTAGTAATTCTACTTCCCAAATAACAAAATTCTTCTACCGCCATAATTTCTACTACATTTCATTACTGAAGGCGTAGAACTTCATCCATGCCGTTCATTGTTCCTTCTAAATCCTTTTTACTCTCAGGTAGAATTACTATATCATCAGCAAATCATAGCATCTTTATTTTTTCACCTTGTACTGTTACTTCGGATATAAATTGTTCTTTATCATCATTAACTGCTAGTTCTATGTAAAGATTAAAAAGTAACTGGGATAGGAAACGTTTGACTTCCTTCCTTATATTCTTCAACTATTACTGTTTCTGTTTGGTTCCTGTAAATGTTAGCAATCGTTCTTCTATCTCTGTATTTGAACCCTCATTTTTTTAAAATGAGGGTTCAAATGCCTTTTCTACGTCTATAAATGCCAAGTATGTTGGTTTGTTTTTCTTTAATCTTCCTTCTACTATTAATCTGAGGCCTAAAATTGCTTCCCTTGTCCTTGTTTTTCTGAAAGCAAATTGGTCTTCTCTTAACACTTCTTCCACTCTCCTCTCAATTCTTCTGCACAGAATTCTAGTTAAAGATTTTTTATGCATGGCTAGTTAAGCTAATTGTTTTGTATTCTTCACATTTATCTGCTCCTGCTTTCTTTGGTATCATGACTAACACTCTTTTTGAATCTATTAGATTTTAATTTATGTACCCCAAAATTTTCCTTAACTCTTCTTTCACTAGTTCGCACTTCCTGTTTATAGTATTTCTTAATTGTCGATAGTTCCTTTTACTTTCTTCATCACTAGCATTCTTATATTTTCTACGTTCAACAATCAGCTGCAATATATCGTCTGAAATCCAAGGTTTTCTACCAGTTCTTTGTTCTGCCTAAGTTCACTTATGCTGATTTAAGAAATTCCTTTCTCCCATTCTTCTTCAACATTTTTTACTCAGACCTCTTGCGATGTCCTCCTCAAAAATCTTCACTTCCTCTTCATCAAGTTTGTCTAAATTCCACTGATTTATCTGACACCTTTTCTTCAGGTTTTTAAACCCCCAATCTACATTTCATTATCAGTAAATTATGGTCACTATCAATATCTGCTCCGGAGTAAGTTTTGCAGTTGAGTTGATACCTTGCAGTATCGCCTGGCTTTTCCATATTGTCAAATTCTTGTGAATCCAAAGCGCGTGTATTTTTGCACTATTACTAATAAACCTTGGTGGAGGAAAACTTGTCAATGTAATGGCTCAAAATAGTCAAGGCTTTTATACTTTAAGGCAAAGTTGAGAGTTCACAGGATTAATGATGCAAAAATCAAATAAAAAATATTATTTTAGACTAAAGATACATTAGCTACATAAGTTAATGAAGGATTCAATCTTGGAATGAATTTGAGAAAGCAGAATGGGTATAATTTCCAGATATTGTTAAAATCATTCTTGGTAAAAGCCTGAGAACTACATAGAATTGATAAGTAAACTTAAAAAAACTGTAATACAGTATGTCTAAAATTTACATTTGTACTATTTTTCACCTCACCTTGGTGTTAAGTGATGAACACTGAATGCTTTCATCAGGATGTATCAATGATGGAAACACTACCAGGAAAAGAACTTGAGTGTGCTTCACGATTACTTCTGAAGACTGAAAAAAGATATTCCAGAGGCTGAATACATGAGAACTAAAGAATAGCAGATATTAAGGTATGTTATACTATAGGCTGCAGTACAATATATCTTATCTAAGACCATCGGAAAGCAAAGAAATTACATGTGCCAATATGTAAAGTAGAATTAAGAAATATGGATTTTATTTGGATGGTTTAAATAACTGGGAAAGAAACATTTCTTTCCCAGTAATCTAATATTAATATTAGATTACACTTTTTAAGATTGCACATGCAATTCTAATCTTTTGATTCTAAATTTGTTCAAACCAAATTACACAAATCTTATGCAGTATTTTTCATCTCAATGTTTGGATGAATATATAGACAATTTTATAATCTATTTACAAGACAACTGCATTACCTTAAGCACAACTTAAGTAGTAGGTATGCTAAAACAAATATCACAGTTTGTTTGATGTATGGTGAGGTATATTGTGTTCCACTCTTTGTCAGCGACGTATTATTACCAGAGTGAGTGAATATTGCATAGTCTTACATAAGAACCGGTTCTTTGAAACGCAGCAGTTAATTACGTAAAGGGTTTCCTATTCGTCGCAGCTTTCAGCAAATGAAGAAATTGTGAGTTGATGCCTGATCTTTCATTAAAACAAACAAAAGTACTCGCATTTCTAGTCAGAAAACTATTGTAACAAGTCGGACTGTAGAACAACTTGTAGAAAAGTCCTAAAGAATTTGAAGTTGGAATGTGAATCCTAAAGAATGTGGTTTTGAAAGAACTGGACAACAGAAAAAATAGGACTGATACTGGTTGTTGAATATGATCGACTATACCTGTTTGTTTAACATCAGATTAGGCATAGTTTCATTTATCAGGATAATTAAATACCCAGAACAGCAGTTATTTGGAGTCTGAAAATCTATACCTAATACACGAGGTACCATTACATGACCAGAGATATGTATGGTGTGTGCTGTGCTTGCCGAGTGTTATTGGTCCAATGTTTTTCGACAACAGATATCTCTACCTGACAATTTTGAATGATGTTCAAAAGCTGACAAAAGAAAAGTCCTGCTTTTTCCACAGCATATAGCATATGGTGACTTGTCACACATCAGAGAGGTCACTTGCTTTTTTTTTTAATAACCGTTTACTGTAAGCGAACAGTAAGTAGAGGATTATGGCTACCCTAGTCACCAAACTTGTAACTTTTATTTATGGGGAATGTTGACAGGACAAGTTTAACAAACAATCCACACACAATCTATGAACTGGAGAATAACAGGATGTGCAGTGTGTTATAGTTACCACAATGGGAACTGAAGAGGTATACTTGCATTTGTCAAACTGTGGACACAAGTGTTTAGCTGCTGGGTGAATTTTACTCTGAAGATTATTAAGCTACTTTTTCATGGCTTGCCAAATACTAGTGGTACTAACACTAATAACTATACTACACCTAGATGTTTGATCACAACATAGTTTTAGTTGATATTACAATAATTATATTTACATGAAAGATAAAAATAACTCTTGATAGAACAAAATTCATAATGTTGCCCCATCATAGTTATTTTTATAACAAATTATTTGATAACAGACTTTTTTGAATAGATTGTCTGAATGCTGTACCAGAAGTATGTTTTGAGGATTTATTCATTCACGTTTTGTAAGCTCAAACTTTCTATTAATAGTAATGTTAATGCAATAATGTAGGAGATTTTAGTGTTTTTGAAATTACTTTGAATGATTGTCTATAGCCAGCAGGAAAAAGCACAAATTCAAAAAGTTTACACTATAAACAACTCATTTACGGTGAACTAAAAACCATCTTTTTTTAAAGAGAAAAAAAATTTAAGGTAGTTATTTATTAAAAGTAAGTATACTACTTACAGCAGCGGTTCAAGCCCACATTGACCGGTCTTCCAAACTATCTGTTGTGTAAAAAAATTACACTAACCACTTTTGATATAAGTAGTTGCAAATGATTATATTGTATCTAAAAACAAAAAATAGTCAGTTGCCAAAGTGTGATATTTATAAAATGAAAATGCAACTTCCAAAAGATAAAGTTTCTCAGAACATTGAGAATAAACTTGTTTCAAAAGAGAATGGTAAACACCCCACTTTCAATTGGCAAGTGTACCTGTACCTTTTGCATGTTCTACAATCACAGTATAACCAAATAGCTTCATACTTAAGCATATTATGATTTTACCTGTCTGTAAAACATGTATTTCTGCATTATAACAACAGAGTAGAAATTCATGGTGGCTCCTGACCACTGCCAGGCTGCTGTAAAGAAGAAATACTGGAGTAAACTTCAAGTAGCTCAGATACCAGCTATTTTTGAATGTAGTTCTCGTGTGATTTTTGACAATCACGAGAACTACATTCTAAAAGTTTACATTTAAAACTATGAGCGAATAATCAATTTCTGTTACAGACAAGCCCTTAGGCTATCTCAGCTGAAATGAAGGATCTCATACCTTTGTAGTCATAAGTTCGATCCTTTTCCTATAATTTTTATCAGATAGGTAAAAGTTTCTAATCTCGTCCTATAAGGTTTACAAATCATGTCATGTTGACAACAAATTATTTTTTTATGTATTAGATATACATTATTTTTTTATGTATTAGATATACATTATTTATTTAATTATATTTATTTGTTTGTCAATTCAATACGATAAAATAATACTTGAGTGTAATAAATAAATGTGATTCATTTGTGCAATTGTGTTTATTTTTTGTAAATTGATAATAGTCTTCTTAGTATTTTTGGTTCCATTCACAAAAAAATATTAATTTACTGTTTATATGTTAATATATTTTTGACACTCACAATTTTATTTTTTCATGTAATTTTTGTTTTTTAATTTGTTTCATTGACAAATATTTAGAACTTTTCATTAAATAAGTTGACAGTGTCGTTCCAGAATATTACACTGAATATTGGTTTTTTAGCAATATTTTTTTTTTTTTTTAGTTAATATCTTTAATTTGTATTTATATTTTTTTCTTTCTTCAATTAAATTTTGATTGAAAACCACATTTATTCTTTTTCTCTCTTTTACTTGTCAATAGTAATTTTGTCTTTAATAAAATAACAGAATTATGTAGATTTAAGATTGGAAAATAACTTTTAGTAAGATTAAGAGAATATGTATGTTTTTTCAGAAATTAATAGTATACTGTTCATAAGCTAATGCTTAAAATTAAAAAAATATTTAATAAATAACCCGCTTGCCATTCTTATTTCACACCAAATTCTCTTAAGCATATGTCAATTATATCACATCATACAAGTAAAATTAATACTTGCATAAAAAATGGGAGACTAAAAGAACACTGCTCTTGAATAATTGTACACTTTTCCAGCAGAAAATAGATATTAGAGTATCATCAAAACCTACCTCACTACAGAGTTTTTATTTACAAACTTTATGATCTAGTCACATAATTCAATACTAATCATACATGCTGAAGAAATTAGTGAGGTATCCCCTTTGGTCGATGATATCTTTAGCCCTTCTCTTGATTTCTTTTCCCTTCTTTTTATTTCCAGATTACCTCTGGAACATTTCAACCCATGGAGATACAGATGTTGAACCAATTTATTTGTTATGAATCAGTGTTTATCAGCCGTAAAAATTAGTTAACATTAGTTGTAACTAAGAGTACTTTCCGTGTATTAAGAGTGAGAAGTTTAAATGATAAAATTCTAAATGCTTACTTCAGATATACGAGACAAAGAATTTCTAGTTTATTTTTCCAGTCCATCCAATACTCTATTGGACTTAATTTATGTGGATTAAACACACACACACATTAAGAAATGCAGTAAATATAACATACTGCTCTGCTGGTACTGTAAATTCTCTGTCAACTGTTTTGATAAATTATGAACATAGTCCTATTATGTAAGTAGTCCAATTTCTGTTTATTGAGATATTTAAGCCCAGATAGCTTTTTCTCTTACTTGACTAAATGCTGCCTACTGCTTCACATTTGGCCATTACCTTTTGTTTTCCTAAAGAAGGAAAATTTCAGTCTGTTTTCAAACTGGGTAACAGGTAAAAAAACTACCAGGCAAAACAATTCAATGTGTTTGCTAAAGTTCTTGAGTGCATTTTTTACAATACATAAAACTTACTGAAACAATTGTGGGTATTAGAAAAGTTTCAAAAGTTTTTGATATTCTACACTAAAGATTGTACATGTAATGTGTGATTCCAACTGTAAATTTTTTTAGCAGTTACTTTCCCACAGGATGTAATTTTTCTCAAATTTTGGATCACTTTTGTTTCTCCTCTTCCCTAGATACTTTTTTGAAGAAGTCTGCAGTATTAATTTTTGTAGATAGAGATTTTTGTAGATAGATCAGAGATTAAATCTTACTTAAGTCAGAGAAATACAACTGAAGGGTATATCCTTCATTTTTGGGTAGAATTCAATGTTAATTTCACTAAGTTTGCAAAATTTCACTTTTGTTTCACAATTGGGAGGCTGTGCTTTACTTTATATAGATCTTTTGTCTAAATTTAAAGAGTACTGTGTCTGTGGAAATATTTCAGTATTTCAGTCTTGAACCCACGTTGATTTAATATCAATCTATTTTCAAAACACAATCACAGGCTAGTTCAATCATTTAACAGGATGGGAAAGTGTGAAAAAACAACCTCATTAAAAAGCACCAGATGTAGGACCTCTGTCTAGGTTTATATTTGACAACTGGACAACAGACACTAAAATGAAGAGGAATGAATTCTTCAACCCCACCAATACTTTAATCTACAAAGCATTGGTGGTCATGTTTTGGGGAATTTTTTTGACGAGGTTGAAGAAACAAGTTATTTCATATTTTCTATGCTTATGTTCTTGAGAGACTAAAAGAAAGACCAGTTGGACGTGAAAAGATGGACAACTGATAATTTAATTACGGCTGGATATTTTAACGCAAAATTTGGGAGCATACCTAAAAAAATAATATTTGTACTTTTGGCTGTCATTATCAACAAAAATGATGTTCAATGACAGTCAGGAATACTCAAGGTTAAACAGGCCCTGAAAAATCTATTTGGAACATTATTTCCTAGTGTCTAAAATAACATTACTAGCACAGTGTAGAAAGATTAAAAGAAACAAAGTATTATTAATCTGTTAAAAAGCATTTGCTGGGAGGAAGATATTTTAAAAGATTTTTATCGAAGAGATATTTGCAAACCCTCTCACCTTAGAAGAATGAAGGAAGCTTTGAAGAAAAACTATAAAGCCGCAGGACCTGATGCACTAAATTAAGTAACTGTTCCAGTACGAAGGAATTTCTGGTCATTTTTTATTTTCTGTTACACATAAAATTTACAGCAGATTGTATGCAACAGGTACAAAAGATTGTAGAGGCAATTCCAGGTAATAAGCTGAATAAATTATACTCTTGCAATGATAACATATTAAAAAAATCAATATGAAAGCACATTACATTTTTGAATTCTCAAAAAACCTTTGGCAGTTAATAAGCCTGGGAATGCCCTTGCTTGATCATTGCCCATATGCGAGTCATATTAATCACTACTGTTTTACTGTACAGTATTGTTGGTTGTAGTGAGATTTTTCTGTTAAGAAAGTAGTGAAGAATCTGCCTAAAAGCAATGTGCTGAGAAAACCTCTGCAACTGAAAATGAGATAGCATAAACTAACAAATCTCTTTATGTTAACTTGTTCATCAAGGAATCGATATGTATATAGCAGAGTCTGACCATGGAATAACCTAATGCAAAGGAAATTGGCGATGTATTGCTACATTTTTTCAATCAAGGTGATATGTAAAAGTACAATACTGAAAAATCAAAATGTACAATTCCTTGTTAAGATCACCTTTGGGTTTGTAGTTTAAAATGGGAAACAGCAACCCACTTCAGACAAATTTCTTTGATTCAGTTCCACACAATCCTAATTGAAAAACTTGCCTGTTGCCTGGTACAGTAACATTTAATAGGAGACAGTTGTAGAACATAATGAATGAAATTGTGAAATCTCTCAGTAATACTTAGCTGCACTATTAAATCTCTTACTATTAAATCCAGTATTTATACTTGACGTATGATATAAACAATTTTCAAGAGAATAACATTTGTGAGTAGGGGTATTATAAACATAAAAATATTCATATCAATAATAATAACTGAATCGCTTGTATCTGTATTATTCATGTTTACTAGTCTGGATTTTTTTTCAATGGTGGAGTCTGGAGCATTTACAAGATTAGTGTTTTCAGGTCTTAAAATATTTATTACAAGTTCAACCAGTACTGCATGAAAGGTTCTGTAGTGCTGATTACCTTATTAAACCAGTAATAACATACAACTACGTAAAAACATAACCTAAAAAACTACTAGAAAATGAGGGAATAAATAACATGCCACAGCCTTTTATAAAGTGTAATAAGAAAATGAAAAGTGTCTAAAAATTTCAAAAATTACAAACCTATTTTAAAATATTTCTAAAGGTCACACACAAATTATACACCACCATATTTTAAATATTTATCATAAATTGAAGTTAATTTTTCCTGCACTTTTCAATTTCAGATTTCACTACATTCTTTGAGAAGGATGATTTGGGGAGACAAGGATTAGATTAAATCATATCAAAAAAATAAAAAGATTCTTTACATTTACTAGTCTATATACTGTGTGGTTTATTATTAACATTATTTTATTATGTTATAGTTTAAGTATTATCTTTTATTTATGTTGACCTGAGTTTTTTGTTTATAAAAAAAAATTTAGCATTAAGAGTATGATTCAAATCAAACTTTAAAATAATTTTTTATATCATAAAACTCTCATCTGATTGTGGTTCACATCAAGAAACGTTTCTGCATAATGCAGAAAGTGATCACCACATTCAAGGTAAATTTCTGTTAACATTTAACTGGTAAAAAATTAAATTTAAATATCTTGGAAAATCCCAACAATCGGCAAAATTAAAAAAAAACCACAGTAGCATTGTGCAAACAGAAATTACAGCACACTAAATAACTTGAAAAATATTTTAAAATATGATTTACACTCTTAAAGGAGGGAAATCTGACAAAGATGCTTTGTTAGAGCAAGCCAATGGGAAACTGAATTATACAAACCATTGCAGACGAAAAGAGATAACTTTCGTTATCTCTGAAGAAACTGAAGCAACATTTTTGTTTAAACCTCTCCAAAAATCTTTTTCAGTTGAGGTGAGTAATAATGTAATCCAAAAGGTGGAAAATTATTGCTATTCAGAAAACAACAATGATCTTTGATTTTCGTAATTGAAAACATAAATTTTAGCATGAAAGGATTGTTTATGTAAATGAATTTTTATTTGTTTATTTTGTTTATGTAATTTTATTTTTCTGATTTTTTCAGATTTTAGGAAACTCAAAAACTTTAAAATGAAATCATTACCTGTCTCAGCAACACATCACAATCAATCATTGTTGCAAATGCAATATTCTAAACCAATACAGTTGTTTAGATAGATGGGAGCTATTGTCTGATCGGAGGCATATAGGGAGGGAGACCAGGAACAAATAAACCTTTGAAAAACATCATATATGACTACGTGCAAGAAGTGTAAAAATATCTACACATAGGACTGGAAGTGATTTACATTTATTCCCTTCCCTTACACGATACAGTAGGTTGACAAATCAAATTCAGCTATATTCAAATATACCTTATCTGTAAAGCACTATAAAATCTTATACAGAAATCATATATTTTGGGTCAAAATAATTGATGTCATTTTGTGTCAGAATATTGATACAGGACAATTCAGAATCTAAAGTGAATAGGCTAGACTTATAAAACACTTGGTTCCATGACCCACTACACTGAATGAATTGAGGTAAACTTTACCAAACAAACCACAAACTTGTAGATTTAAATCGCCCAACACATTCATTAAATTTGATGACATGCTACCTTTTGTTTTTTAGGACTAATCAAGCCCAAGAGTTAATCGACGAGCCAGCAATCCTGGAAGACCTTAACAAACATTCTATCCTACCACATTATAATATGGTAGGACAGGTATGCAGAAATTTATCATAGAGTCACAGAAAATGCCATAGAAATACTGATGGAATAAATTATTCATTATTTAGTTTGCTTTTATTCTCAAACTTCAAAAGTTAGAGTAAATTAATGGTTTAGGATACACTTTAATTAAATAAATGTAATAAATACCCTTTAATAATTAATATAATGTAAGAATGAATTTAATACAAAGGCGCTTTTGAAAGCTTCTGTCAAATTTCAATATCTTTGTTTACAACAGAAAGGCTACCTGTAACCAAGGTTTCCTTTTTTACCAGTTTCACTGGTTATCCAACAATCCTTACGCCCTTCAGCACCTTCTTGCCAACATTTCTGCATTTAGCCAGCATCAAGACCTACAACCTTAAATGTAAGACAATGACCACAGTCTGATTATAACATCAAAAGTGTCAGCTAGCAAAAGATTTTTCCAGATTGCAATTCTTGGGACCCGAAAGGGATAGATTGTATTTTTATATGAAATCTAACAAGAAAAATTTACACTATTTATGTTTGGCATAGAATAATTGTTAAATGGTAATAAACACATAAAAAATTAAAACAAAAATAAGACAATTTGATTCTGAGTAAAATGATGAATTGAGTACACAGAAACTAATACAAAAATCATAATTTTTTTAGAAAATTTCGTTTTTTAATAGCTAGTTAAAATCTGCTACATTTTGATATATTTTCTTTATAATAAACTTCAAAATTCTTGCATCGTGTTTAGTTTCTGTGATTATTCATACTATTTTATTATTTTGTTAAAATATTTATGTTCATTACTCACTTAACAGAGTTATTTTACATCAAATATAAAATTGTGTTTTTCAACTCCATTCTTTGGTCTTTTACCTTGGATTTCTTGAAAACTAAAAGTGATTTTTTTGGTTTTTTCTTCAATTTTTTAGGTCAGGATTTCATATAAAACTACTAAATTAGTCCCTTAATTTCAATCCCATGAATTGCAGTCTGGTTTAATTTTACTGAAGGCAGAAATCAAGCAAAATGTTTTGCTAGTGACACTTTCTAACGAAGCGTTTCGGAACCTATGTTTGTATGAACTTTCTTTTTTTTCACCAGTAGAACAAATCTGAAAAATCTGTTACATTCTTTATGAATCATTCTACATATACGCTATAAAATCATTGGATTTTATAAGATAGTAATTTTTTCAAAATATATGTTATTTACTGTCCTTAGTCATAACAACTGATACCTGAAGTAGCAGAAAATGTGTACCATTTGAGTAGGTGGAGAGTTACAGTTATTAAAGGTGCACTGAAGATAAGCACCATCTTAAGGAAAACCAAACTTAAATCTTTGCTTCTTTTATCTGGAGCAAAGTAATGGCTCCACATAAGAGAACATAATTAACTATGATTTTGGCTGCTGAAAAAATTGCATTTGCCATTTTTGAAAGAGATTGCTGTTACAAGTACAACTGCTCTCTTTGACTCAGGGGGAGGGGAAATAGTGAATTTGCTAATTTACAAGATTAAGTAATTAAAAAAATTACGAAGGTCTTTTTAATTGATATTTCCTCTTCACTCAACCTTTTCCTAATCTGACCAGTTTAGAAATGGTTATTAGAAAATTAGCCTAAAGAATTTAGTCAATTTACAATTCATTGTCAGAGATGACAAAAAAAAGTCTCATGTTGAATGAGACTTTAAGAGTCTGTCACTAGAGTATGTCAATGAGATTTTTTTTAACACATTCTCTTTTATGATTTTGCCGAATTGTACATTCTTACCTGTAGTATAAATTTTTCTTTAACTGTGTTTAGAGGTAAGTAAAAATTTCAGAAGACTTCAACCCTTCATCCAAGAGAAATTGTGATTCACTGCACAGCACCAATTGCTCAGACACTGTAACAGAGATGAATCGGGGGAAAATCATGGTCCAATATAATTTGTAGGTTTGAAAATGTCTGATGAATGTCACAACACAACAAACACAGCATCAAAAAATGTAAGGGAGGGAACAACATCATTTATATTTAACTATTGCCAAGTAATGTAATATTATAAAAAATATTACATATCACACTCATTACAAGTAAATGAACACTTAGAAGTAGTAACACATCATTATAATTGTTTCTAATCAATTATTTTCTATTTTCTATTGTAATTATGTCTAAAAATTTTTTAATTATTTTGTGACATATCTAGTCATGTTTCTTGATTGTGTGGAATAGCTTCTGAAACCGGCACAATGTTTTTGTTTTTTTTTTTGGGGCGAAAAATGCTTGTGCGTTATCAGCGCCTGGAGAAAAAAAAAGGGAATAAAGCAATATTGTAATGTGACAGCTGAGGTATGGGTTTGCTAGTTTTTTCTGTTATATACTGGGTGATTTCAATAGATAATTTCAAATCAAATTTTGAAAAAATGCTTTGAGTGTAGAACAACTTGTGTGATGAAGTTGAGTTAAGTTAAAAGTATGGGGGCTCTTCTTTCTAAATTTCATGGATCATTAAGATATGATAAACTCTTTTTACAACATATTCAAGATCCTGATAAAAATTCATTCACAGTAAAACTGCTAGTTTCTATGTTTGTTTCTAGACTGTGTGGAGAATCACTAATTTCAGAACATAAATAACTGTAGTCATGCCCTTGTCTTTTAGGCAAGGCTGTTTTGCAAATGATACAGTATTTAGAAATACATCCAGGAATAACTATTCTGGATGTTATAATTATGTTCGAAAGATCATGCATGGATGACGTTATGTCGATTGTAAAAAAATTGCTTTTGACATGCAGATTTTACATGTGAAGAATATTGTTAATTCTTTTCTTATAAAACTTACTGTCATTTAAAAAATGATTGAGAATTACACAGACATGAGCAGTTATAAATTGTTCACTCAAGCTGTTAACGTAGTTTAATGACCCAGTTCTGTAACATCAAGTTTATTCTTCAGCATGTGCTTTCCAGTGCTATTGTTGAAAGTGGATCTAATAATAAAGATCATAATGAAACCAAAACTTAATCATAGCAACTATTTTTTCTTTGAAGAAACTGCTAACATAACTATTGACATAAATCTTATGTTTTTAAAAATAACTAATTTTTATCAAGAAGAGATGGTAGGAACAAATGCTATAGAAATTAAAGCAGAGTTTGATTTGTAATAACTGATTTTTTTGTGAAAATCATTACACACTAACTTAATTTCAACTTTGGACAATAGATTGAACTAGTCTAGAATTTTTCCATCGCATGCAAGTCTAACAATTCTATTTTCTAAACTGGCACTAATTAGAGAAATCATGGTTAGGCAGAATATGATATGCTATATGTATATTCCAAATGAGACTGATAATACTTTATTAGAACAGAAAATATAAATAAAAAAATTTTGTTTGTAGATACTGAAACATTCATGATATACCTATAAGCAACAATTCATATAGTGAGAAAAGCTATCATGATCAATAACAGGATCCTATCAGTTTCATTGATAAAAATTTATTTTCAATTAAGGAACCAATAACAAAATTTACAGTAGCATAATAAAATGATTTTATTATTTAGCATATTTGCATTTATATCTTTCCTTTAACCAAGCAAACTATAGTAAGTATAGTTTATAGACATTGGATACAATGACATCAGGCATGGTGATCAAAAACCTGTCTTGGTTGGTTTGGTATACTGTTAATGCATAAATACAGTATGTACATTATTTATAATAACATTGGTTGTGACATACTGGTTATTATGACTTATCTCCTACCCCAAAGCAATATTTCATCACATATTGACGGACAGAAGTGACTCATCGGTAACATAGTATATCTACATTGTAGCTACAGAAATATTCTGATGGTTAAAATGAGTCACAATTTCCTTTTTTCTTATATGGTTAGACTCCTTAGGGGAAGACAACCTCGATGTGACAGTTTCAGTCACCACGCCAGCCCCTAAATACCTAGCCCTTATGGGCAACCAGAGGTGATCAAAACTTCAGCAAAAGGCATCTCTCAGCCTTGTTCTTGCCTCAGCAAATGTCACGTGTGTCATTCTCATTGGTGTAATACTATCATTAATAAGTCTCAAACAAGACTGAATAACAAACTGAAATCCACTAGTTATTCGAAAGATAAAGAGTTGAGTTCAATATGCAATAACAAAGAATATGAGAACAAACATTAAACCATAAATACAAAACAAAAATGTTCCCTAGATTCCCCTCAGCAATCCTTTCTTTTGCCAAGTAATTTGTTTTTCTTTTCTTTTGCTGTGAGCAAAATAATGCGGGTACAGTATTTTATATTATGTATCCTGTGTAATTCATTCAATAGTGATTTAATTTTGACTTCATGAAAAACTATCATGATTGAAGAAAAGAAGCAATATTATCTGGTGGTTAGAGAATGGCAAAACTAATAAGGACATTGCCCAAGAATTAGGCGTAGGTCATTTGACAGTATCTGTGATATGAAAGAACCATGAAAAAATTGAAGAAAAATTTTGAAACAAATTCTATAAAATCAAAAAACTACTACCTAGTCAATGGTTTAAATACTGTAGGGCTAGTAGCCCTGTTAGCAGCCCTATATTGCAAGATAAAAACGACATCATCAACCTGCCAAATCTTCCAAAAGTTTTAATGGCAATGAAAAGTTTTGATTTAGACAAGAATCTTCAAAAACTTAAGCAAAATAGCAAACTTTTTGCAGAAAAAGTAATTTTTAGAATTTTTCTCTATCTTCTTTTACTCTACCATATTTGTATTTATTATTGTATTTTTGTTTAGTGACAATACACTAATACACTGTACTAGCTAATACACTACATACTGTAATACGCTAATACAATGTATTAGCAAATGATTTAACATATCTCACCTTTCAAAAAACCCCTTGAGTACCTCTGTAGCTCTGATCCATTGTAAACCTTCAATTCTTTGCTGAAGATCAACACATTGATGTACTGTAAACCATGCTTTTAGGTCTTCCCAAAGGTACAAATGCGTGAAAAAAAGGTGATCTTGCAGGCTTACACATGACAAATTCACCTCCAGTAAATTTCTAAATACTGGCAGTATTTAGAAATTCTGGCACCACTATGACAATTTTAATAAATTAATTACATTCCTAATATATAGAAACAGCTGTTAAATTTCAAGAATTACCCAAACAGTCAATTAAACTATTTGTTCATGTAACAAAAAATTATTCAATTCTGGATAACCCTTACTGTTCTTTCAACACTAGTGTTCTTGTGCTTCATGGTTGTTCTTGATCACAAGCTCCAAGGATAAATGTTTCTGGTCTTTCTTAACATTTCGTGCAGTATTACATCAAACTCTTGTTTTTCACTATGTTCTGCATACAGATGCACTTTGATTGCAGTCTACTAGTCCACACATAAGATGCGGTTGTCATTTCTATGTGAGAACAGACTTCATTTTCAAGAAAACACAATTAAGGAAAATAATAGTCTTTTTCTAAAATAAAGTACGATAAAAATGAATATAAATATAAAAAGGGTGGAGGCATTCAACAGTTTTGAGTTGGCAATGCTTCTTGTGTGGGTTGTAGGAAGAGTTGCTGAAAGTAATGGTCGGGTTACAAGTGATTTTGGATTCAATGAACAATAAAATGTTGGTCTGTGCAGCAGCAGCACACATTGGCATGATTTGAATTTTCAACTGTATGAATTGCAAAAGGTTGTGCATAAGGATTAACAATTGCTTTATAAGCTACATTAATACACATTTTGGACACAACAAGCATTGCATGTCCCTTGTTGCCAATAGGTGATACACAATGAACAATAGCCTCAAGAGAAGTCATCATAAAACAATATTACTAGTTTGTTTGTAAATATTGTTTGTAACTAGTATATTGTTTGTAAAACTGCCGATATTAGGAGCCTACAAACCCATGCAAAATATATGAATGGCTACTACAAAATCCTAAGGACACTGTGTGCTGTGCCATTTAAGCTCAGGTAATTATTAGGCCCTATTTCTTTCAAGATGTGATAACTATGTCTGTGAATGCCAAACATAACATGTTGAAACCATCTTCTGAAGAATGGTGAGAACATGATTTCATCAGGACACTGCCACACAGCACAACTCTCAATGAGCAAGCTTTCTGCTGCATTCCCTGGGCAACTTTTCTCTTGGTTTGGTGGCATTCAGTGATTCTCATATTCAGTAGGCCTTACTGTAGAAGACTTTTTATGGTGACAATGACAGACTGAAAAATGCATTTTGTCAGGAAAATGTACCAGAGAGATGGCAGTAATGCCCTGACTGACCATGAAGGACATCTCAAAAGATGTTATATTTAATATGAGACCCCTATTACATTTATTGCAGCATGCAATAAGTTTTCTTGCTTTCAAAATGAGTTAACGTTAAATGCTGCACCCTATAAAGCACATTAGTAGAATAAAAATAATTTATTAGGTATTCAATATAGCAACTTTTAATCTATGCTACTAGTAAATTTCTATGGCTAAATTTAATAATTTAAATTATTTCAGTTTAGTTAACTTTTTTTATTAATGGTGATAAATATTAACTAAAAATTATATCAATATTCTGCAATAACTGTTTTAATTAACAGATTAGTGAAATCTGTTAAATCCTGGTTCTTAAGGATTAATGAGTTGTAAAAGATAAAGAAACTGAAATGGCCATAATTTTGAAATTTGTGAACATATTTAGACATGTTTATTGGAAAACATATATACCAACTGTTATGATTTTGCTCAATTATATTTTAATATAATTTTCCTTTAAAAAATACAGAGAAATCACCATCTTTTCATACAATTTTTTCATTTTGATTTGCAGATTCTACTAACAATTAGCCAGATAGAATTATGATGCACCAAACTGTACATAATGTATATGTACACAATTTTTATGAAAAATTATATAAGCTATTTCAAAATATGTTTTACATGAAAATAAAGAAAAGTTATAGTTAAAAACTATAGCTTTTTAGCTAGCTAAAACTTTACCCTGATTTCTGCTCTTAAGACAATGAGGCTTGAATAAATGTTAAGTAGTTCTGTTCAGTAGTCCTTCCATTGCTTGAATTTTGATTGTAATTGTCACTTGCACAAACTGTTTTGACAATATGGACTTCTGGGAATATTCGTGATGCACAAGTCTGTAGTAGTTAAATAGAAAATACTAGTCAGAATTACTTTCACTTTACTCTTCACTTGTCTCAGTATCTTGGAAGTAATGCGACTTCCGCTGTGTGATGACAACTTTGGTTTGTGGGTCATACACACTTACCAATAATTCATCACCATTTGTGGGATCTTAAGATGTTAATACGGTGGTGCACACATTTTTCAGCATGTTATGTCCAACATCAAAATGAGCTTTTCTGTTCAAAAGAAAACAACTTTGGTACAAATGCTTGTGGCTGCTCTGTGACTGCACAAATCACTGCCAATCTCAATTTCCTGGATGATCAGCCAAGATTTTCTGTTATCAAACTGTGCATTTTTAATGGTATTTGGATTTTAGCTTTGCCAAACAAAATGCACTAGTCATAGTAAAATGAACTCGTACAGCTTACTTCCTGAAAAACTGTTTAATCTTAAGAATTTTCACTTAGTGTACACTTGCACACTTAGTAATGTCATTATTCACAAAGTTTTACAGCTCAGATTCAAATAAACTTAAAAAGAAAGAGAAAAGAACTGAATCACAGATTTCTGAGCTGCACCCAGAAAATTGGTTTTTTGGATTTCTGGATAGTTTTTTTCTTGTGGATCAGGGATTTAAAAAGTTTCCTTTGATAACTACCATGAAATACATAAAACTTCAGAATGTAATTCTCAGGAAATTGCTATTACGTAAAGTCAATGAAAAAGAAATGCACTAAGAAATCTGACTTATCTATAACAAAAAGCTAAAAATAGTTGGATTGGGCAAAATTGATCAATAAACTAGTGCCTAAAATCCCCTCAAAAACTTGAGGTGAATTTACAATGTTGATGAAATTATACAAAATAAACTTGATACAATTCGGAGCTTATGATGCAATACAGAGAGCACTATGAACAATAATGCTATGTTTTGGTTTGTATTTTATTATCCTTAAACTTATTTTTTATTAGAGATTTTTTTCTTCTAATGTATATGTTGCAATCTTTTCAACTAATGAATAATAAGCAATCCCCCAAGGCCCAATGAGGTAAGGATGACTATGACACAATGAAGTTAGTCTTGTACAGACTCAGCCCGAACATTCCTGAGATGAGTGGTTAATTGAAAATCACCAAAGTACAATAGTATCCACTCATAGACTAGCAATCTAATCTGTACAAAAGCAACTAACTTTTACTATCGAACCTCAGAATTTTCAACAAGGAATTTAATCTTTCATAAGCAATTTTAAGTAAATTTGTGCCAAACCCTCCAAACAATAGTTTTTTAACTCTTAAGTTTTTTGACTTTATAAAATTTTCTTGGAACTAAAGTATAGTTAGAACTCTGGTTTTTTTTTGTCCTAAGAATCTTAGTATACAGAAATCAGGGCAAAATGTTTTGCCAGCCATTTTTAGAAAACAATTTTGGGTCTATGTTTACATGTGAATTACTTCTGTTTCTTCTTGAGACACCCATCTTCATTCACTTCATACATGACCTATTACTTTGAAATTACTACTAAAATTTTAAAAAAACATCTTCACCAACCTTTTTTTTACAAGAAAATAGTTGTAAAATTTAATAAAAAAATAAAATAGTTCTTAAAATTTCAAAGCCTACATAACTTTTAGTCCAGATGGATATTTTATTACATAAAATCTGGAGAACATTTTTTGTTTTAATAAACTGACCTCACTTAATTAAAGTATGACATACAAAGTTACACCAGAAATTATTTTAGCTGTCAAATATTTTAAATTGGAACTATATGAAGATCTGTGTTTTAATGTATGTTCTCTCTGCATTCTCTTATGAACAAATCACAAAAAGTTAATATAAAATATCTCTATCGCTGTTAGAAGTGTATTTTAATACTTAGATTTATATTGAAAAAGTATTATTTTATTAGTAAATTGTGTTCAGTATGACTTTTTAATAGTCAGATTAGCAAAAAGATAGTGATGTAAAATAAACTAATCAGGGGCACAAATTATGGGAAAATATTTGTTTTGGCATCTAAATTTAACAAATAGAAGAATCCAAAGTGCAAGTAGGAGTAGTTTTATTTTTAAAGGTTGGAGGACCAAAAAATGGGGTTTTCATGATTAATTCAACTCTAACTCAATCCAAGGGTAAGCCACATATTTTTTTTTTAAATTAAACAATTCTTTATTATTCCCTTTCAAATAACTTATTAACAAATGAATAAGCGAGATGTAAACCTATTCAAAATGAAATGCTTTGAATGTAATTTTCTATATAATAAGAAGTGATATAATAAGAAGAATATGTTATTTAATGAAACTAATGAGAATGAATAATAACTACAGATATTAATGATTAAAAAATTTAAATACTATCATTCTGGAAGTGCCTGTTCATATGGAAAACGAAATAATATGTAAGTATATTATTATATAAATATATTTTTTTAATATAATTTTAAGACATCTTAGAATTCTAAGATGTTAAAAGTATCTTACCATTACATATTTGCATTATAAAAATTTTCTTCCAGCGACAGAATTCTGATGGGTAAATCATAATATAATATTGAATAGTTTTTTTGAAATATCTATTCGTACCACTAGGTAATGCGCTTAAAATAGTTATTTGTAAACATTTCATTTTCTTTGTTTACATCAAGATTTTTTTCACATGCAAGATTGTAACAATTAATAAAGATAGAATAGAACTAAGTAATAGATAACAATAGAGCTAAGTAATTTGTTAGAAAATTACTTGTCCAAATGAAATATTTGGACAATATTTCATTTGTTCATCACTTGAATGAACAAATGAAATATTACAATATGTTATTCTAACATTAAAGTGTCATGAATACTGAATATATTACCTACTTCAGCAGTGAAGTGCTTGGAAGAACATGAATTCAAATCTTAAGTCTGACTGTATACTCCAAACTGTGAGTGACACTTTTTATTTGCCAAAGCAAATGGCATCTCCAAGGAGACAGCTCTCAAGTAGCTGGGCTCAGTTCTGCCTGTTGAATTATAATGCCTCAAAAAATAGCTTCTTTTTATCTGTTAAGTATTCATTATGGCAAAAATAAAAAAAATATGGTTACATGAAAGTATTATGTAACATTAGAAGTCAAAAGTAAGCAAATTTTTAATTGACTAATGCTTAAACAATTAACTCATCCTAAATGTTACTGTAAATCAGTATAAATGTTAATATAAATTATCAGAAATGAAAGATTTTCCCTTGATAGCAAGGGGAATATATGCAGTAATGATCAGAGACTGTTAAAATAAAATAGCAAGTTTAAAATTTGTTCTAGAGATCAAAATCTTATAACAGATTTGGATTGCAAAGAGAAATTGTATTTCTATTGAAAATGAATTGTTCAAAAACTTATTGTAACAGATGATTCAATAAAAAATATGTTAAACAATAGAAATACATTTCTTTCTATTACAACGGCATGAAAAATTTAAATATCAATGCATGATCATCAGTTTTCAGGGAAAGAAATTTACAATCCTAGCACAATTTGTAAGTACATTAAATTTTTATCACACTAAATATAAAAGTACTCTTTCACTTTTGACAAATTTTCTTTTTCATCTTATGAATGTATTATAGGCCATCACCCAATCATTTTGTTCATCTCTTAACATATTTTACATTCTCTGAAGTAAAGTATAGTAATAAATAAAATTTATTTCATCTTGTCAAAACAAAATATTACCAAATCAAAAATTATTTACAATCAATTACGTTGTAGGCAGCCATAATTACTACTGAAAAACCACTGCATGAAAAGGTTTTACACCCACTCTAAGATATTTTCACCAATTTAATAGAAATAAAATGTTAGGAAACCAGATAAGAAAAACAATGTCAAAAAAAAAGTGTATGTACACTACTTTAAATTCAAGAAGCACAGTTTCCAAAAATTGATAAAAGTGTTAAAACTGATAAAATTGATAAAACTGCTACTAATCACAATCCTCAAAAAAATAAAAAATAAAAATAAATGTAATAACATCTAATGAATTTATAAGTAAATCAATGCAGACAAAACTTTTGAAACTTTACACATGCAGATTACAAGCAATCTTAATACACCTAATGTAATATTGAAAAAAGAACATTAAATTATTATCTTGCATGTAAACAATACATTTCTATATAAAAAATAAAAATAAAAAAATGCATTTAATTTACTAACAAATAATTTTGAAATATGCTGACTAATCAGGCTGTTCAAAACAACAGTCACTATTACCCTTTCTAAGTACAATGGAATTTAATTTATTAATTTCTTTCACGAATTACAGGCTTAAGGACCAATTATTACAGCCACTTCCTTCTACTTTTTTTTAATAACAGATGAACACCATCTGAATCCAGAACCTTTTGAATGAAAGCAAACACTATCTCATAAGAATTACATAAGATGAAAAATCTTTTTTACTGAGAGTTTAATTAAATAATTTCAAGATTATGGCAGCTAAGTTTCCATCCCCATTTAATTAAAAGCACACAATTTACTAACTCTACTTCACCTGTATCAACATTCACTCACAATTGTCTATCCCCTCTACCAATATCACTCTACATTGTAATTTAATCATCTGACTGCTATCACAACTTCTGCACGAAACATACTTGATTGTTGAAAATAAATTTCACTTTTGTTTAAATAGGAAGAAAGTAAAATCACTGGTCACGCTGATGAAAATGAAATCACTAAATGGGAACTATCACATACAGTTGACATTGAGAATGTATAACATATTTAAAGGAAAACTTTATCAAATATTCTGCAAAAGAAATCCACATTGAATACATCTAAGTGGGCGGATCATTACACAGTTACTGTGTAAAAATATAGTGAATGTCAAGGATCATGTATGTTGAAAAACAAAACTTAATGACTCAGTTTTCATAAATATTCATAAAACCTTACTTGATGTATACAAGTCTCATAAAAGGCCAAAAAATAAACATCTATTCATTCACTTTCATGAACATGCAAGGTAGAAGTCTACTAGAAAACAATACCAACAAAGAAAGTATTCAATCCAAAGTATTACTGTCTTTTTTATTAAAAAAAGGAAGATTTAATTTTTTACTCATAATAATTCATACACTGTATACTGATGTGCAAAAAATACTTTTTATATAAGCTGTAACTTATAGTGTCATTCGTTTGCTGTCCAACATGACTATTATATTCTTTTTTAAATCTTTTCTCCCTACCATAATTTTAAACATAACATATAATATACAAAACACTACTATTACATTCTAGATGCAGTGACTTTATGTCTGTACGCCTTAAGTTGAGTGTCTCAAATGTGTAAAGCTTATAAACACTAAATGAAGAAGGTTAGTGGAAAAAACAGATACTAATTATTTAACCTTAAAATTTCCATTCAGCAAATGAAACTATGCACAAAGTTTTTTTTGGCTATATACAAATATTATTTAATAGTCACTTATTATTTTCAAAAAGTAAATATATATAAGCTGAGGGTACAAAAAAAAAATTTAATGAGCATTTTTCTATTGCTGATTTGGAATGGTGCTAATAATTACAGATTATGTTGCAAATTAATGGATTAAGCAATTTACTTTTACAGTGATGAGAAATGTTATAAAATGTAACTTTTTTTTAACGTGCAATTAAAGTTAAAATTATTAAAGAAAGCAGCGAGTGTAACATGTGATTATTATTTTACCACTGAAGAATGCACAAATTCTCTACTTGCCTCAATGTATACAGTAACATATTAAAATATTAAATGGTCCACAAATCCATCATTCTTCATGTGAATGCGCAGATATCATGTATCAAACTATTACAGTTAAGAAACCATATTCTCTTAAAAATCAGTAAATATGAAGATCAGAATTTCATAGATAGATTACTTTATTTTTGTTCATACTACTTCTACCCAAAAGTAAACATATTCTTTTACAAGTTACTAATTTCACATATTACTAATTTTTGTAAGATTAAAAACTTTTTTCAGGATAAGACATTCAAAAAGGAACATAGGAAGTGATATTCCAATGGCAGAGGAAAATATTAACAGCAGCAATAATTACAAATGAGGTATGTTTCATAACTATTTATATGCAATTAACAGCCAGATTAACTACACTAATTATAAAAAAAGCCTTTTATTAAAGTAACCAATAATACTCACCATGTAATAACAGAACTTGCTATAAGATATAACAAAAATACGTTTTCTAAAATGATACATCCAGTGATCGATACTGGCATTTCATTATATACTTCCACGGTTTATAGATATTACGATCAAATTATATACCAAAATAAGTTTGAATATTTTCTAAGTTAAGTGATTATTGAACAACGAATTTAACAGGACGAAAAACATGTACCCATTTCATCTTCCAAAATATATCTCGACAAGAATTAACGCAGTTTTCAAACCGGCAATTAAGTAAACCAATGCAGATAACATCGCAACTACTAATAGGAACCGAGATAATAAAAATGAGGTCGAAATATAAATAAGCATTACTTTACCAGGTACGGTATTACAAGTTATTTTTTAAAATTACTGAAATTTCTGTATAAAAATACTACTACTAATACACCAAAAGACAAAATAAACGTAAAAGAAACGCAATTTTCTTTTTAAATGTATTATTATTCTTACAATAAATTCACATACACAAATTAATCGATTGACGAACAAACAGCTCATTAGTCCAAAATATAATATCGCCATAATAGAAGTTTCATAGTGTGATATGGGAGAAATCAAGAGATTTCATTATAATACTAACAAAACTCTCTTAAGGGAAACTAAGTAAATGGATTTTTCATTTAACATAAAATAACAAAAAATCTTTGTTAATTAATTTATAAAGAGAACTAAAACTACTTATATAAATGTAACCATTGATTAATAAAGACATTTTACAAAAAAATAATTATGTCTACGTATTGTGGAATAGCACGATCCTCCTCGGTCGGTTTCTGTCGCACGAGTTCCCGTTCAATTCAGCAAATGCAAACCGCAAACGCAACCGCAACCATCCGTTCGCCCGAACTAACGGGTTAATACGGCGCGTATCGGCGCGGGGATCCACCACGGAGACTCATTCTGGCAAAAAAAGCCACAACGTTAGAATACGTCAGATATTTTAAAAAGATATTTGGTTATAATTATAACAAACATGCAAAAGGCTTATACATAAATTATTATGATACATGTAATATAACTATTTTCAAGCAACTGTACCTGAGAACAATATGAATTTCTATGTGTCCTAAAATAAAATTATTATTACAGATTCATAAATATAAAGATGAAGAAAAATATGAATATAGATTTATTTCATGGCATCAACACTGGGATCTGCAAAGTGGAATTTTTTGTCATATTTAAAAGGTATTTATCAACCAGAAGGTACTTCTAAATAAGTAATACTCAAGAGTATCCAACACTTTAAATAAATTTTTCAAATCCCAATATACTAAGTTTTTAGATAAAAACCACAATATTTTTATAGTAATTTGTATAACATTAGATTTATGACAAAGACAACTTTAAAGGACTACATCCTACATCATAGTTAGTTTTCGCCTCTTTGATTATATTTTTATTTTGTGTGATTATACACACTTTTTTATGGAACAGCAATAAATATTTTTCTTTTGTTCAAGAGTGTAATCACACTGAAATTTTTACCATAGATCATTAATATTGGTTCAACAATATTCTGGGCTAAACACCACACGCAGCGTTAAAAGATTCCAGTCTAATGTGCAAAATTTAAGTTGCCCTGGTGCATAATTTAAATTGCATGAGAATTAAATCCCTATGACTGTGAGAATCATTTCTGCTTTGTCAGATGTTTGTCCTATTTAGTTTATTAATCATTAATGAATGTCTGATAAGCCACGTATAAACATAGCAAGACTCCTACACCACTGCATGAAAATTCCTTCAAAAAATGAGTAATTATTAAAAAAATTCCAATTATAAATTTCTTCTATCAGCAAGACCTTACATAACTGGAAAGAGTTGTTAACAACTACTTCACTGAAGAATGCAAATATGATTCAAACATTCTTTCCTGCTCAAGTAGCACATTTTCTTAATGTAAACTGGCTTTCAACTAGAAGTACCATGCATACACCTAAAATATGGAACCACTTACACTTCTTTCTCCGGACTAATAACAGAGTTGCTGTTCTTTAGCTGGGAAAAAGACTGACTGTTAAGTTGATTTTTAATTGGGGTGCTTTAAGGATTAAGTTTATTCAAGTACCCGACCTTACTGATGTTCATTAGTATGCTGGCCAGAATAATTTTTAAAATTATTACTTTGTAGATTACTTTAAATTACTACTATAAATTAACTATTTAAATTATTACTTTATATTGCTATTATATGGTAGTACAATTATATTCAAATCTTTACTTCAAGTAACCCAAAAGATAAATTATTTTTTATGACAAGGTAAGTCGATGCTGCTGCTCATTGCTATATAAGAATACTATCATTGTTTCCTACAGAAATAAACAAACTAAAGAGGATAAAGTGAAGATTAAATGCCAACAACCTAAACCATATTCAATAAACAGTTACTATAAAAAAACTTGCATCAACTGGTGCCTGCTGTTCATGTTGTAGTCTGTAGCTTTTAGAAATCAATAGAGCAAATCAGAATAAAAAAATAGTAACAAGGTTTGTTTCTTGAGAAGGGACCCTCTTGGACCAACTTTACACAGGTGAATTTATAATTGTCAATGGAATTTTTTCAACATTATTATTATCATTAACAATGTTTTTGTAACAATAAAACTCACAGATTTACTGTCATTGAAATATATTCTTATGATTTTTCAGAATACAGATTTTCATATACTCTTCCTAAATCCAGAGCCCAGAGAAAAATCCAACTTTTACTTAGTAAAACAGACAGAAAAGTATGTTTTTGGAGTGTACGCAAGAGTAATTTCCTCTACTCAGTTACATAATACTACAAAAATTATCAAGGTTATCAATTCTGGTAAGGACAAACTGATAAATCAAAACTGTATTTCTAGAGGGTATTTGAACATTAACTTTTTGACAATTACCTCATGAAAAATAAGCACAAGCACTTAAAAAGGAAAAAGAATAATTTCTTCTCGCTGCACTCCAAATAAAGCTTTCATAATTTGTTGAGAAAGTAATGAAAATAATAATTTCTATTGTTTGCTTTCACTTATTTTTTTTTGTTCTGGTATTGTTTCATGGATGGAAAAATTTCTTTAACTTCTTTATACTAGGTGAAAAGTAATATACTTTCTTTGTAATAAAAATACCATCTAAAACCTTTTTTTGTCATTGGGGAGAAAATGACAGTAATAAAGTAAATGACAGTAAATGACAGTATATATATATATATATATATATATATATATTATTGATATTAGTACTAATGAAATGAATATCATAAGTTTATAGGATTATTGTCATAGCTGTAATATTTATTAAATTAGAAATTCTAATAACTCTATGCATTTGGAAATGTGCTGCCTTTGCTATACAAATTTTTTTTATATTACCCTATCCACTTCTACCTTGAGTCATAATACCTCATCTGGAAGCAATTAAATTCATTTTTGTCACCATGCTTATCTATTAGACATAAACCTGAAGCAAGTTACTAAACTATTTCTGGCAAATGTTCAATATGAAGGCAGCCAATTCTGCACTGTGATTGCAGAATAAATTTAAAGACTACAGAAAAAACTTATTTAAACTTCCATTATTATTTGTTCAAAAAGACAGGCCATAACATGCTTTAGAAAATTAGCTGTAATTCTTATAAGACTATTTTTTTTTAAAATTAAGTCACCATACTAACATGAATCATTATCAGGGTTCAAAGAACCAAAATTTCAGTACACTGTGGATTCAAAAACTGTGCAAATAAAAATGTTGAAATCTTATTTATTAAATGACTTTTAAAGAAATTTTCCATTTTCAAAATATTTTTAACTGCAAAATTCAGCACTATGTATGCAAAGTAATGATTTTTATTAAAAATATTTAAATTTCACAAACTATTTTCTCTAAAACATCTATAGCAGTCAAAATCCAAGAATTAAAAAAGTGAAAAAATATAATCAAAAATAGATATTAAAAAAAGCTAATGTGTATAAAACATACTGTGTAATACTGCTTACATACTAATAATACAATACTATTTATAATTATCAATTTACCTCTGCAAGTAATGCAACTGTTTTTTCTAATTTTTTTTTAATAACAAAGCAACTATAAAGTCTAATCAATTATGCTGCCTTTCAGAAAGGGGTTACAGAGAAACTGAACGTCCTAAACAATCAATCAGGAAAAATACTTTAACTATAATTAAAAAACATCAATCACTAATACAAAACAGGTATCAGTTTTGTTTTCCTGTTATGGTTCTTCATTTGTTACGTGTAAAACTATACTGTAAGAAAAGCGTTATTAGTTCGTTAAGTGTTTCCCTATATTCTTGATTTATTTATTTTGCAAATAAAATGTACATGAACCCAAAGGTGGGATCAGATTTGAAAGTATAGTCAGTAATTTTTAGGAATCTTAAAATTTTTAGGAATTGTTTATTTTCAAGTTCGACAAGATTGTCAGTAATTTATATAAATCTTAAAACTGCTTTATTTTTAAGTTGGATATCATACGAAGGATAGTCTACAACTCATTTGCTACAGCATCCAAAGAACACAATGGCCTACAGAAATGGCATTTTGTGCAAATGATGCAAATATAATGCTTCTTGCACACTAGAGGTGTGCAAATTATTAGACTCAAGTATATGCTGCCATAAACTAGGTCTGTAAAACTATTTTGCAAAGAAATTATGTTTCTTAATATTATTTATTGTTAAAAATTGTTTCATTTAAATAATTTAGCAGGGAAATTTTGTTTTAAAAAAATTTCCTTAATGAAATAAGGGGACTTGTTCCCATCAAATGTTTTTCAGTCTATTATACACATTATTGGTATTTCACTGTAGCTTCTTTATTGTGATATCAATGATATGATTTCAAAATAAGAGGTTATAGGAAAGATAGCACACTTATCACCTAGGAAATAGGTTATAAGTTGGTTGACATTTTACAAAAAATCAGTCACTGACATTAATATTTTACTCAGATATGGCAAAGGCTTTGTTTCAAAACGCAAAGGTAGTTGAAGATACACTTGGAAATGACTAGAGCAAGGTAAACTTAGATAACCATTTTCTTCACACATTTCCTAACTAAGTGAGGCTATCAGGTACAGCAGTAGTAAGAATAGTAACAGTAATAGTAAGGGTAATCCTGTTTTAGACATGTCTAAAAGGAGAATACTACATACTTTCTTCCTCCTTTACTTTCAGGTAGTCTTTTCTAATGAATCCACATTTTCAATAGGCAAAGAGTCTACAGTACATACACCAAATAAAAGATGAAGAGTTTAAATCACAATGTATTGGCCAAACAGTGAAACACCAAACATCTGTAATGGTGTGTAGCTCCATGTCACGAAAGGAACTGGAAGACTGGACTGCTGTACATTGTAGAAGGGAACATGAGACAGGACCAATACAGAAAAGTTATAGAAACCAGACTCCTTCCACAGTAGAAAGACTGGTTCTCTGATGGAGACTGTTTCCATGCAGAACAAGCACCCTGCCACAAAGCAACATTGGTTATGAATTTTCTTAGAGAAAATAATGTGAAACTTCTTTCTGATCAGATAATAGCCCAGAAAAAAATCACACAGAATCTTTGGGAAGTTGTCATTACACTGCTTAAAAAGAAGAAAGACCTAAACGATTGCTACAGCAAAACAATACCGATAGTCGTTTCACATGAAATCCTAATAAATTCATACATTGTAAATTTTAAGTAAAATTAAAAAAATAATTTAGTTTACATAAAAGGATTCAGGGTAAGCTTAGTTAAAATTCAGATACAGAGAAGGCTAGAAGCTAGATAGATAGCTTCTAGCTTCTTTGTGCTAGATTTAAACTAGATTTAAACACTATATCTAGCTAAAAGCTAGATGCTAAATGTTTCCATTTTGCTTCATTAGATAGTTCTGGCTATTCAAAACAATACATCAATCCTGGATTATGTCCTTTATTAATAGAAAAAAAAAAACAAGCACATCATAAGCAGTTGCTTTCACGAGTTAAGATGCCAGGGCATAATCTCAATCTGTAAATATCAAGATATGGGCTATTATATTTGTTTTTATAATGACATAACATGCACATTTGGAATTTCTTAACTGATCAAGAGATAGATATCTGTATCAGAACACAGAGAATCTGTGACATAGACCTCTGAATAATTCAGATAATCTATCTATAGCACTGAAGCAAAGAGCCAGGCAAGATGTTTGAATGGAACTTGTGCTTCAATAGGGGATGAATCAGTAAAGGGCAAAAAGAGATTACGGGCAGCCTAAATGATTACAACTCCCAAAAATGTAAACAAAACCAGTGTATGATTTTTGGGTCCACAAAATGGGAATTTATGAAATCATCAATGTCATTTTAGAACAGTGCAGACATTATACATATCTGAAACAAACATCGCTGCCAAGTTTGATCCAGACTTGTGACCCACGAATAGGCTAAGCAGTAATCTTTATAATGGAAGATCCAATACCTCCATGACTAAAGAAGGTGAAAAAAAATATAAATCAGATGCGAGTTACTGGATGCATATCATTTTCTTTGATATTCACAGTTATTTTACAATGATTACGTCCCCAAGGACGTCTTGCTCAATCTCCAAATCATGCTCCATGATTTGGGTCTCTGCAATGTCTTCTTCTTCTGCTAGGTGAAGCTCAGATGTAAGGTCACCATTTTGACATCATATAGGAGACCCAGATCGAGTTGCAGATTGTACTTGAAATGCTTGAAGAACAAGACTTCTCAGGACAATCCAATAAAGTGAGGGGAGTACACTGCTGAATAAGGTCTGCTACTTCAAAAAAGGCAGTAAAAAAGTTTTATAAATTATATATTTTTCAGGACTGGTCTTGGAACTTTTTGCTTGCCTCTTAACACTGTTTACATGCTTCTTTGTTAAAACCCAGTTCTTTTCTTGCAATACTCATAATAAAAGTTATCTGAATACAGATATTAGTAAAGAAAAAGATTTCACGTATTTTTCTATACTATTTGTCTTTGGGACAATTATGAGGATCATTGAATAATTAAACATTTTTAGTGAAGGAAAAGCTTAATAAAGTTTCAATTCCATGCATTAAGTGTTAGTTGGGAACCTTGTGAAGAGTGTTAATTAGCTGTTCAATTAATATTTACGTAAACATAACCTCTTGTCTTGGTTACAATGGTGTGTCTGCTTGAAGAAAATACTTTTGAAGAACAGCGTTCTGGGATCCGATTTTAACTTTCAGAAAGTGTACAACCTTCAGAAATATTTTCTTGGATGAACAAAAAGTATAGCAGTAGTTGCATGAACTGTGCAAGTTTTTACATGTGGGTGGATAAGTTTAAAGTGGCCATAAAAATGTGATGGATGAGCATTGCCCCAGGCATCTGATAACAGTGTTGACCTCAGCATTAGATTATCGCACTGATTCACTTGTCTAAGAAGACATACAACTTACAGTTAAACAAATTGCCGAAAAATGTTGAGTAAGTGTTAACACCCTCTGCCACCCATCTGTTCACAGCCCTATGGGCTAAACTGGAGGTCATCTTCAAAACTTCTGCTTTTGAAATATTTCAGTCTATCTTGACCAGGATGCCACTGAAGCGAATATCACAAGTGACATTCCTATCAGTGGTTTACTATTTAATGAACTCAAAACAAAACACATCTTACAGAGTCTTAAGTAATACTGCAAGGACCTAACTACAAAAGAACTGAACTTCTTACCAGTACAAGGTAAAAGTGAGTTCAACACAACACAAAACATAAAAATATTAACATTGAACAATAGTAATACAGTAGTAACATTGAAAACTGAACTACTGTATGGACTTGTGTAAGATGGGTTCTCAGAGAGCTTACTGTTCATCACAGGGTGGAAGAAGAACTGGATGAGAGTTTTATTACTCCAGTCTTACTTTACTCCCTTAACAATACATAAAATTAATACATAAAACTCTCATTAAGTGTAATGAGAGTTCTTAAAAAATTGCATTATAAGATGGCTGACAAGATTAAATACCTCCTCTGAAAGGAAATTTTTATATTACAAAATGCATGTGCTAAATGATCTCAAGGATGCTCTATGAAAAGTTTGCAAGAACCTTTTAGGCAGTCAAAAATATTAAGAATACTGTAGAATTAGTCTCCATCCATCAGCCCCACATAATTCTTAGAAGGCAGATTTTCTAAAGGCAGGAGCTAGATTTTCTAGGAACCATTATCTCAAATCTATGAAGTTCAAAGATGAGCTTCCATCACTAGAATTTGTTACTTAATGTAAACTCTATGTATATATAAAATATTTCACTCCCCCAGCAGTTATAAGAGATTATTCCTTGCAACTGCCAAGTACTTGTAGGTCAAATGATACATGTTTATATAAATGCCTAAACATGTGATCTGAGACTGCTAATGCCTGAATTCTTTTTACTAAAAAATACATATTATCTAAACAACCCACATTGTTTTTAATTTAAATAATCATTTTTAACTTTACTGGAATAGTCACCTTTTCATTAAAAAATGGGGTTCAATTTAACTTTTGAAATACGTGTATTTATTTTTACAACAGAAATTGTTAAAACAATTGCAAAAAACCAGATCTCATTTCTGCAATTGATAATGTAGAGAACTGAATTCAGAAAATTACTTTTCTGAACAAGGTATACTTTCTTTATTGCTTTGTAAAACTATTAGGATTTCTTTCAGTCAAATGAATTTTTCACAATAGTGCTTGAAAAAAAAAATAAATCTCATATTTCTGTTTTAACTTCAAAGCTTGAAAACATTTAAAAATGTCAATATTTGTTCTTCCGAAGAATAAGAAAATGAGTGTTTATAAGAAAATTTTCTCCAGGTCATTCTAATACTTCTTGCCTTCTTCTAGCTTTTAATAAATATTTGGATACTTAACATTTAATATCAATATTAAGTATATTTTAGATGAATTCAATTTTTCATTTGTCAATGATGCAAAATAATCTTATTGTGATTTACATCTAATCTTTCATTATGTATATAATTACCCTAAATATAAACAAACAGGCAGATTTAACTATAATTGTATCTCTTGATTAGAAAAACCTCCTAAATTTTGCTTATGCAAAACTATATAAAATACCCACTCATTAAAAGAAACATATAAAAACGTTAAAATATAGAAATTCTTAAATTATCACAGTTAATGTAGCATGCGATTTCATTTTTAAAAACCATGCATTACAAAAATTAACGTAGATAATTGTATTACCTTCGATCATCATAATCCCGTGTGTAATCATCATACATGCTGCGGCTGAAACAAAATATATATTTCAAAATATAAATGGATTAACACAGTAAATTAAATATAGTTTGTTACAGTACACTTCAACTATAATAATACTAGTGGAATGCCAAACTAATAAAAATTAATAATGATTGTTTAAAATATAATTTATTTATTTTAATTATTATCTTTTATATTATAATTATATAAATGTCAGGACCAAACAGGTTTTTATAACACTCACATTTTTCTTATAAAAGAGAAAATGATTGAGACAACTTTACTAACTTATTATAATCGATAATCACATATTAGTTTATTTAATAATTTTATTAATTAGATTTGTCTGAAGTTGTGGGTGAAAATACAATCTAAACTAAGATTTAAGAATAAATATAAACTTACAAATGATTTCTCCATGATAGAATAACCATAGTCTTATATATAACGATATAAGCAAATAAACTAACAGCAAATTTAAAATTAAATTAGAGGAAACAACACTATTCCGCTAAGATTAGTCAGTTGTTTTCCTTCTCAAATACTTTTTAAATAGATTACAAAAGCGAACAGAAAGCTTTTTTATTTTCTATGTAAGAGAGTCATCCAAAAAGTTAACAGTTTTTGCTTTTAGAAGGATTTTTTAATTTATTTTAATATATGTATCATAATTTTAATTCTTTGAGCTATTTTTCCACATAATCATATCCTAAGTTCAAGTATTCGTCAAATCGTGGCACTAGTTTTGTATATTATCAAGGAAATCTGTTGCCAGTCCAGTCACTCACCAACAGCTGCTTTGACATCACTTTCATAGTGGTTCCCACCAAAACCTACAAAGTATTCGTTTAATTTTTTTTGGTTTCGAAGGAGATCAAGAATGATACCCCACTGAAGAGATTGATTTACTCTGGTGTGTAGTACAAAACCCATATTTCATCACAATCTCTATGGTACCACTCCTACAATGACAGAGCAGCAGACAAGCATTTTTATTTGTGATTGTCAACATTCTTTGGAACCATTGGACACAAACTTTATGTTAATTTAAGTAAACACTCACAATTTCACGTTAAAGACTGTGACCATACAGGAAATTTATTACTAACTTCATCTAACCTCTTCAACATATCTGTCAATCTGATAGTTTAGCTGTTCAGTACAGTAATGAGAGTAGGGGGTTGTCCTGAGCATTACTCATCATGAACAAATGTTCTCCCTGCTGTAAATAAGCAACACAGTTTCTTTATACATGCATTCATTATACTGTCTATGTAGGGGCAGTAATATGACAATGAATTTCCACAGAATAAACATCTTGCGCATTCAAAAAACATATGACTGATTTGTAACTCACAGTCTGAGGGATTTTCAATTTATTTATTTACTACACATACATATAAAATCACTCACAGTAAGCTATAAAATTTTGTACAACACTAGCAGAAAAACAAACCCATTGTGAGCAAAGCTCCACACGAATGCACAGCAAATTCTTACTTTTTGGGTAGCCTATGTGTAACATAATGTGCAGTCTCCTTAAACCTCCCTACAGCATGCTCTTGAACATGTTTCTATAACCAATATTTAAGTTTTCTTTAACTGTACCATGAAGTTAGCAAGAAATGAAAAGTTAGCACATCTCAAAAAAAAAAGCCATCATATCATTAATCACAAAGTCCTCCATTAAAACTTCAGAAACATAACAAAGTAGCTCCAAAGGTACATAACTCTGATTTTATTGTTTTATGGTTGCATAATGTTGTCCATTGAATTTTCTAAGAAATTTTCATTAATCTTTGGAATAAAGGAGCAAAGCTATAAGGAATAATAAAAGAAATGATATAAAATTTAATCTAAATTTTAGATCTTAGAACATTTTGTGATTAATTTTTGCTTTTTAAAACCTTGATGTTTAAACATATTATTAAAACCTTAATGTGTTCCTTTTTTTCTTCCTTATTCCTATTTTTTTTCCAGTGCCTAACAGTTATAGTTATAAAAAAAATAGTTTGCCAAGTATATGGCATACTTCGGAAGCATTGTTTGGGTTTCAGGAAAACGTGAAATTCTGAAAAATGGACTGACAGCTAAATTACAAAATAATAAAAGCAGCAACTAATGTTATGTTATTTACATGTAGTCAAATAATAAAGATATTGTAATTCTGGATTACAGTGAAACAAAACTGAAGAACTGAGAAGAGATCCTTAGAAAAGGATTAATGTTGCACTGAGTGGAGGAATTCCAGCTAGAAAAGGTGCAGGAATTATTAACATAAAAGGGTGTGCACAAACTATTGGCTGAAAAGGATGTAATGCAATAAATGAGAGAATTATAAAAATCAACTACATATGTGAGGATTGATAGACCTGATCCAAGTGTATGCACCCCAAAAGAACAGAGGCGAATTATTTTTGAAAGTACATACATAAAAAGGGTAAAGAAATGAGAAAACAGGCTTTAATACAAAGCTGGAAGAAAAAATGGCATTGAGTAAATACTGAGGAACCACATGGATACAGGACAGGTAATTTGTGTTAATGGAATTTGATGAAAGAAATTAACCTATAGTTATATGCTTGATTTTGTGAAAAAGAATAATACGAAAATAACATGGTATACTGAGGAGGTAGAAAAGTGGTGGGTATAAACTTACTGAGAAATAAATTAATATAAATGGATAAGAAAATGGTAGCAGGAGGTGACCACATCCCCTTTAAAAAAGATATAAGTTTACACATTGGAAATTCACGCTTACCAGGAAGAAGTTTCCTGAAATTTAATATATATAAATAGAAAGTACGATAAAAAAAAGTATAAATAAAAAGTAAGGGTCTTTACTTCATTTTAATTCCAAGACCAATGGAAAAAAATACAATATCAAAGTGGCCACTATACAAACAAAAAAAATTTCCTGGTTTAACTTGAACATTACCAAAAAGCAACCATTATAGAAGCTATCACTGAGAAAAACAAAATAGCATTTTTTCTGAACTTATGACGTGGCTATTTTATATATAAAATAGCAGCATTATATATTACGCAGTATTTTTTTATAAACAATCTTTGAAATCAATTTTTTTTATAATTTTTAATAAATTCAGTTTTTTCTTAAATCAATATCAGCTTTATTCATTCTCTGTAACAAGATAAAAAAGATATAATAATTGCAGTTATATCAAGTGTCTCTCTCAAGAGGACAGAGTTAAGATTAAAGTCATCCAAACAAAATCAAAGTTAAAAAAGGAGACAATTAATAGAAATAATAAAGTAATCAAAGCATATGAAAAACTCTAAACTGATGGAACATTAAATAATTGAAAAATTCTGTAAATGGAAAACTTGTTTCAAGAAACAAACATAACTTAAGCCTAGGGGAAAAATGCATCCATGTAAATTTAACCATTTCTGTTTGATACTTATAGTATCAAAGAAAATGGTCAAAAGGTACCAGTCATAATTTCCAGTTTTTACTATAATATTACTGTAAAAAAAAGTATTTCTATAACTTACACTAACCTAAATCTGGAAGCACCTGATGGTGGAGGTGACCTTCGACTAAACATGCTATAATCTCCTGAACGCTCAAATGAATCACGCAATGATGAAGGAGGTCCACGAAGGCTAAGTGGAGGAATTTCTCGACGAGTCCCAAGAGAAGGTGGAGGCAAAAAGTCTCTTGATCTAAGGGATGGTGGTGCTGGTGGACCAAGGTCACGCGGTGGGATGGGAGGAAAACGACGATCAAATGAATCATGTGAATCATCAAATCTTGAACTTGGCCTGTCATAATAACGATCATAATAACTATCCTGTAACAAAGATTTTTTACAAATTTCAGTTGGAACTGGTTCAACTTAAGTTTCTAGGTTTAAGAGAAAAATTTACATTTAACAGTTTACCCAACTGGCATTAAAAAGAATATACATTAAAATGAACAAATTTTGGAATTGTGTAATACTACTTATAGATCTGTAAATGTGCAATTCAATTTTTAGTTTGAAATACTATAAAATGTGATGACACACATTAACCGAGGGTGTATATAATGATAAAATTAAAATAAACTAACAAAACAAAATGTACCAATGTAAATGCAATGGAAATCACATTAAGTTAATCTGATAACCAAAATCAAAATCTTGGTTTGAAACAAACACCAAATTAATCAGATCAAATTAATAATAGCAATTATGGGCAACTGAACATAACTTTTACAAAACTCTGTACACATCTTAATTCGCTGTAATAAAAATACCTACACAAGTTAAAATATGCCAACTGCACAGCGCAACACAAGAACAATTTGCAGCTGCTGAATGCTACAGGTCCCTGAACAGAAATCAGCCAAAAGTACAATGCTAATAACTCTCGTGGGCTGCATTATCTCTAACAGCAAAGCAGTCATATATTTAAATACAACCTACGGACAAATTGTAAATTTTGGATTAGTAGGTAAAATACTCTTTTGTGGAGACTTCAATTCCAGCAGCTATTTACCCTTTTGATAACCCAACACATGGTGAACGACAACTTAAACATAAAATAACCTTTTTTTTTTCCTGTTTATCCTCCGGTAACTATCATTCAGATAATACTTCAGAGGATGAATGAGGATGATATAAATGAAGTGTAGTCTTGTACATTCTCAAGTTGTACATTCTTGACCATTCCTGCGATGTGTGGTTAATTGAAACCCAAACACCAAAGAACACCGGTATCCACTATCTAGTACTCAAATCCATTTAAAATCAACTTTTTACTAGAACTTGAATGAATCCTGGAATTCTCTACTTCCAATCAGCTGATTGGGAAGACGCGTTCACCACTAGACCAACCTGGTGGGTAAACATAACATAACCTGGTTTTACTCCTTATTTTTCTCATTAAGATCCCTTAATAAAAAACTGTAATAACTCTAAATCTAATAACATCAGTACCCCAACGGCAATTATCACCCGATTGTTATTCTTTAACAAAATTTACCTGTCCCTTTATTTTTTATATTTCTTGTTGTTTCATGATCTTCCCTAGAGTCCAAAAAACCCACAACATAGAAAGGTGATTTTTGGCATGATTAATGTACTTTTCTCTTGTTACAGTGAATACTAACTAACAGAATAGTAATATCTATAAACATAGGTTCTTCATTTTCCTATTTAATCTCCAGGAATTACCATTCAGGTAATACTTCAAAAGATGAATGAGGATGATATGTGTAAGAGTGTAAATGAAGTGTAGTCTTGTAGTCTCAGTTCAACTATTCCCAAGATATGTGGTTAATTGAAACCCAACCACCAAAGAACACAAGTATCCACGATCTAGTATTCAAATCTGTATAAAAGGAATTGCCTTTACAAGGACTTGAACACTGGAACTCTTGACTTCCAAATCAGTGATTTGGGAAGATGCGTTTACCACTAGACCAACCTGGTGGGATTATAAGCATAGGTTAAGGATACATATCTTTTTTTTTTCCAAAATTCAATATATATATTCTTCGTCCAGTTTTGTATGTAATAATCATGAATTAAAAAATGTATATAAAGTAAATTCAATAAATTAAAAAGTTTGTTTTTCCTGAAACTTACTGTATTTTTTGGTGTATAAGACATGCCCAAGAAATTTAATACAATTTTTTTGGAAAAAACCTAAAATTTAAAGTATAGTTAAAAAAAAAAATTGGTAATTTAAATATAAAACTGACTTTATAGAAACTTGCAAAACCCATGTCACTGTCATCTGAATATTCTCTCTCATCACTGTTTGCATCCTCTTGTTCTTCATTATCATCGTCATACAAAAAATGGATCTTCACTTCCATCAAGGGTGTTGCTAATTCTGCATTTCAAGAAAAATTTAACAATAGTTTATTCATTCACTTTTGACAAAGACCACTCACACACCTGAGATTGATGGCACTTTCAGAACAACTTTTGATGTTAACTGATGTACACCAGCATTCATCATCCACTTGTTCCACTCTGCTCTCAAAGACTTTAAAGGGCTTATTAATAATACACCAAGTGGCTGTAGTTGTGATGCAAGTCCTCCTGGTAGGACAACCAGTTCAGTATTGCACTCTTGGAATTTTTGTTTGTTTCCTTCAGATGAGCCTGAAACTGATCAAATACAAGAAGAGCTTTCTTCTTTAGCAGTGCACCATTCCTTCTTTTCCATACTTTGTCTATCCACACTTTCATCCATCTAACCTTTCTCATGAACATGTACAATCACTCCTGTTATTTTTTCTTTAGGCAGTGTCTTCTGCTTAAAAATTCAGCTTCGTACCATCAGCACAACATGCAGGAACTACAGTGTAGTGTGTTTTCTCATGTCCACTGGTTCTGATTGTAATGCTTTTCTCATCTTTCTCAGTTAAGTTCTATTTGAGGGCACATCAAAATTTAGGGATGTTTCTTTCAAAATTGTGATTTTTTCATTGTTGAATCACATATTTATGAAAGGAAATAATTTTTCTTCATATTTATTTGGCATTTTTTGACAGATTTGTTTTTGAACGCATACAAAGTTAACTATGTTTCATGAAACAGCAACACCATGATGCACCACCTTTAAAACCTTCTGGGTTACAATTACAGGCTACTATTTTGATTCTTTTATATAAATAACTTTTGTTGAAATGGCAATGCCATTTTGCTGATTTTCTTGCACTCATTTCAAAACTTTGGTCTCAAGTTTACTACGTTCCATGCGCTTCTCTTTATGCAATTTGAACATCTCCTTCTGACCATGACACATTTTTTTCTGTAGGCAGAGGTCCAAAATGTCTTGTCAGCTTCCCTGTTTCAGTGATCTGCATACTTTACAACTTGCAATTTGTTAACTTGAAGTGTATAAGAATGTTACCTACTTTTCCATTACTAAAAACAATCAAACTCACAAAAGTTATCACAACATGTGAACTCAATACCGATAAATGTCTGTAACTGAGTACTCAGATAGAGATTACGCAACTTAAATTGGGACTCCCCGTTCTGAGCCAATCACGTGCTAGAAGTCACGTAAAGGACATGCATCAACTTGGTTGCAACATTCACCTGCAATAAAAACCTTGGAACATAAAATGGAATGCATATAACTTTGAAAAGATGAAAAAAATCTATTTTTAATATGAATTTTTGAGGTACAAAAGTGCATCATACACCGAAAAATACAGTAAACAGCTTATGTAGTTTTACTTGCAACAAAACTCTCAGATCACAATTTATAAATTATAATATATTAAAAAATACCATAAATAAATATTTCAAATACAGATGTGTAGACTGTCTGCATCAGTAACGCATTACTGGAAGGATCATAACACGAGATAGGGAAACTGGGGGATGGTCTTCACATGAAATGGGCAGATTATGTTTAACTATAAAATCTGGAAATTCCTTGTCACTATAATTAGTCAATGCCACAAAATTATTGGTTCTGTAGCAACCCACCCACACCTAAAATTTTCTTTTTTTTCTGTTTAGCCTCCGGTAATTACCTTTCAGATAATACTTCAGAGGATGAATGAGGATGATATGTATGACTGTAAATGAAGTGTAGTCTTGAGATGTGTGGTTAATTGAAACCCAACCACCAAAGAACACTGGGCATCCACGACCTTATATTCAAATCCGTGTAAAAATAACTGAATGTCAGTTATTTTAAAGCCAAATTCCTAGTAATGTACTAAGGAATTGAACGCTGGAACTCTTGACTTCCAAATCAGCTGATCTGGGAAGACACGTTTACCACTAGACCAAATCAGTGGGTTTCACAGAGCTGATCTAGTCATCCCATTTCAAACGGTCCAACTGATGATATAATTGACCATTAAAAATTTTTTTCTTAATTCCTTTTTAATTTTGTACATTATCTGATGTTTTCGTAATTAAGGAAAAGTTATTTCAAATACTTTAATCAAATTTTTAGATAAATGTCAATTTTATAAGACATCACTTGATTTTTTTTATAACTAAGTTTTTATATGTAGGTTTCTGTTAAGAAATAAATACAGCCTTAATTTAGCTAATAATTGAAAAAATAATAAAGATATTATACTGCCAAAATACTAAAAAAGTAATTTAAAAAAAAACAAAAAACACTGATTATAAAAGAATGAACATCCAAATAAAGCATTTTCCTAACTACATATATATATATATATATATATATATATATATATATAATATATATCTAAGTAGATCCCCATAAAGGAGCTTTCTAAACATGTAAACGATATGTATACATACCAGAAAAAATGAATTTCATAAAGATGAGAGAAAATAGTATATGTAAATATGATGATTTAAATATCAAAAATGAAGTACTTTTATGTACAAAATATCAAAGTTTGTACTTTTATTGAGAAAAAAGTAATCTACAACTTCTAAAATTAATGATGATGATGACTGAAGCTTAAATGTGATAATAACTAAGGATATTATAGAATTCAGTTCATTTTTACTTCCTTGTATGAAGTAAAGTATTGTGATCGCAAAAATTTCAGTTTTCAGATTTCAATGGAAATATACATTCTGACCATCCCTGAATCCATTTTGACTAGTTTTGGCAAACTCGAAAACAATTAGCCATACGATGTTGGAATTCTGGGTTTAGGATTGTTTTAACCAGTTTGTGCACCTCACCTCCCTTTTTGACTGAAATTGACAATCAGAAGTATCCATAAAAGCCAAAAATCTTAACTTTTCTGACTGCAGTAATAAGTCCTCATTGAGAGCTTTTCAGTGATATATCATAAATGGTACTTAATTTCATTGTTTCCAGAGTTATAGGCAAATGAAATTTTAATTAATGAAATATTTCAATTTTACAAGAGGAAGGCACATCGATTCAAATCGAACTACAACTTTTTTTTTTCAATTATATATATTGATTTATTAACCTCTGAATGTAAAAAACATTTTACGATAAATAATTCAATAAAAAAAAATATCAAAAAAACATCCGAAGTTATTAATGAAATAAAATTTTGTGTACTTTTCATTAAAAAAAAAATATATGTATATGTAATTCAATAGGTGTACAAAGAAGTCAATAGAGGTACAAGAATGTTCTTATTCCACATTAAAATTCAATTTTCTTTCAGTTCCTAATGCTACAAAAATAACTGCAGTTGATTAATATTCTACAAACATTATTCAACTTACAGAAAAATCAACATATATAAAATTAATAGTAATTTAATAACATTGTTATAACATGTTATTTATACCTTCATGCCAAGTCTACCACCAAGAATTGAGTCCCTTAAAAATGGTGGTGGTGGTGGTGGAGGGTATGGCTCACGTCCAAACATGCGATCTCTGAAACCTCTATCTGGACCTCCCATTCTGAAACAACACGTAACAAAGAAAAGTAATTATTGTTGTATTATTTGTTATTTTCCTTAAGATATTATGTAGATGACATAAGTTTCTACACTGGTATGCAGAATAAAAATAACAAATGAAGAATTCAAATATACAAGCAATGATGAAAAATAAAACAACTAGCGACAAAACAGCAAAGTGATTTTATACAGGATCCCAAGAGGAAACTGAAACACTTTGAGAATACATTCTGAAGGTCAAAAATAAAGTCAAAATTTCATATAACCTATTATCTCAAGATCTTTGTTTTCTGCTATGGCTATTGCCACAGCATTTCTATCAATATTCCATTTCATGTTCTAATCAATATTGCATTTCTGCAACAGAAAATTATGTGGTTTTAAATGTAATTTGACTTAAGAATGTGTCAAGTTTGTAACAAACTTGACACAAGTTTGTGTCCCAAAAGTGTATTTACATTATTTGAAAACGCACTCACTCAATAAAATGTCAAAGTTATTTGATTTGGAGAAAAACTTTGCATTAACAAAAAATCTGTTGAGATTTAAATTTTTATCTAATTTGTTGTTCCAAAAAAATTATATAATTAAAAGGAGTAAGAAAATGTTAGTCAAAAAAAGTGAAGGAACTTAAAAATGTACATTGTACCCTTTTTTAAAAAATATCAAAAAATAATACGAATAATATATAGTATTAAATTAATTTTCTGTCTGTGGAAAGAGAAATGAACATTGGTAAAATAGGCTCAGCATACAGGATAGTTAAGGAAAATTATGGGGAACATAAATTAAAATCTAATAACATGTTAAACAAAGATGGTACAATATATAATGCGAAAGGTAAAGTTGATAAGATGGGTGGAATATATTGAAGAGTTATACGGAGGAAAATGAATTAGAAAATGGTGTTATAGAGGAAGAAGAGGAAGTTGAGGAAGATGAAATGGGAGAAACAATACTGAGATCTGAATTTAAGAGAGAATTAAAAGATTTAAATGGCAGAAAGGCTCCTGGAATAGACGGAATACCTGTAGAATTACTGCGCAGTGCAGGTGAGGAAGCGATTGATTGATTATACAAGCTGGTGTGCAATATTTATGAAAAAGGGGAAGTTCTGTCAAACTTCAAAAAAAGTGTTATAGTCATGATACCAAGGAAAGCAGGGGCAGATAAATGTGAAGAATACAGAACAATTACTAACTAGTCATGCATCAAAAATCTTAACTAGAATTCTATACAAAAGAATTGAGAGGAGAGTGGAAGAAGTGTTAGGAGAAGACCAATTTGGTTTCATGAAAAGTATAGGGACAAGGGAAGCAATTTTAGGCCTCAAGATTAATAGTAGAAGGAAGATTAAAGAAAAACAAATCAACATACTTGGCGTTTATAGACCTAGAAAGGCATTCGATAACGTTGATTGGAATAAAATACAGAGATAGAAGATCAATTGGTAACATGTACAGGAACCAAACAGGAACAGTAATAATCGAAGAACATAAGAAAGAAGCCGTAATAAGAAAGGGAGTCCGACAAGGATGTTCCCTATCCCCGTTTTTAATCTTTACATGGAACTAGCAGTTAATGATGTTAAAGAACAATTTAGATTCGGAGTAACAGTACAAGGTGAAAAGATAAAGATGCTACGATTTGCTGATGATATAGTAATTCTAGCCGAGAGTAAAAGAAACAATGAATGGCATATAGATGAAGTCCTGCGCAAGAACTATTGCATGAAAATAAACAAGAACACAATGAAAGTAATGAAATGTAGTAGAAATAAAAAAAGATGGACCAATGAATGTGAAAATAGGAGGAGAAAAGATTATGGAGGTAGAAGAATTTTGTTATTTGGGAAGTAGAATTACTAAAGCAGGAGCGATATAAAATGCCGAATAACACAAGCGAAACGAGCCTTCAGTCAGAAATATAATTTGTTTACATCAAAAATTAATTTAAATGTCAGGAAAAAATTTTTGAAAGAATATGTTTGGAGTGTCGCTTTAAATAGAAGTTAAGCTTGGACAATCGGAGTATCTGAGAAGAAAAGATTAGAAGCTTTTGAAATGTGGTGCTATAGGAGAATGTTAAAAATCAGATGGGTGGATAAAGTGACAAATGAAGAGGTATTACAGCAAATAGATGAAGAAAGAAGCATTTGGAAAAATATAGTTGAAGAGACAGACTTATAGGCCACATACTAAGGCATCCTGGAATAGTCGCTTTAATATTGGAAGGACAGGTAGAAGGAAAAAATTGTGTAGGCAGGTCACGTTTGGAATATGTAAAACAAATTGTTAGGGATCTAGGCTGTAGGGGGTATACTGAAATGAAACGACTAGCACTAGATAGGGAATCTTTGAGAGCTGCATCAAACCAGTCAAATGATTGAAGACAAAAAAAAATTCTAATAATTTAATTTCCTATAATTTACAGTAATCTATAGTTGGTAATATTTACAGTATTTAAATATGATTTCGATCAAATAATAGTCAATTACTATCATTCATAACACAATTTTTGGATACAATTTTAACTTTCAAATGTAGAGTATACATACAGTATTTTCATTTGTAGTTTTTTGAAATAGAGATTCACAAGCTGCAAGATAGAAATCGTTTTGTTGTCCACAGTTTCAATTCAAAAATATGAGATTAATAATCAATAATACTTAAATAATAATCCAGTAATAAATAATTTTGCAATAAAAAAAGATAAAATAATAAATCACCAAGTAGACAGGACTTACAATTCTGAAACTCTTCATTCAAAGGCCAAATGGAAGTAGCTCAATCTTTTGGAGGAGTACTTTCTTTTCAGATAAGAATTTAAACTAAGTCTTTTTACAATGAGTTCATTTATCTATACCAGAATAAATAAAGTAATAAAAGTTAACAGAATAAACGTACCCAGTCTTTGGACATTCTCTAGACCAGTGGCCTCCTCTTCCACATCTACAAGGTAAAAAAGAAAAAAACTATTACACAAAAAATATATAATGTAAATGTAATAATGACAAAAACAGCCATTACAAATCAAAAACAAGAGCATTAGCAACATTATTTTCAATAGATAAGACATGAATACAAGCAGCTATTGTTATCACTGACAAATCTGTAAATCTATTTTATAGAAAAATGCATGTTTATAATATTTCTCATTTTTCATTATCAACAACTGTAAGCCGTATTCAGCCTCATTCATCTATTAACAAACAAAAGAAATGTATAGATGAAAACAGTTAGCTACCCTTTTTAAAATGATTTTTTTCTGCCAATACTGAATACCTATAAAATCCATAAAATAAATACTTTTAGCCTATCCATTCCAACACTTAATTTGCAAGACCTTCTTCTTCTATTCTTACTTTAGTCCATAACCTGATGGTCACAGTACCAGGATGTTTCAGGTAGCAATCTGCTATCAAAAATGTGTGATGAGAAAATGAGAAGCAAAAGATAAAGAAAACAAGATCAAAATGGAAAGTCAAAATATGAGTTTTATGAATTGGAACATGGAATATTAAGGTTTTGACGAGAGAACAAATCGCCTACAGAGTTAGAAAAACTGTAAATGTTTGGAAAGAATTAAGTGATCAAGGCAGAGTGGGTTGTGGGCGTAATGAAATAAAACCTCAATGCCAACACTTAAGAGAAGGATAAGTGGACAAATTAAGAGATGTGCCGTCTGGGGTATAATTAATTTTATAACTGTACTACATTTCCCAAAATATTGCTATCAAAACTGTTGAAAACTCACAAGTTACTTTTTCTATGTGTGAAATAAAGAATAAAGTTAATGAATAAAAATAATAAGAAAATGAAACTTTGGTTCTTGTTCAGTGGAGGCAGTGGTGTAAGGTAGCCATTATTCACTGTTTCATTAACTCAACGTCCTTACTACTATTTGCAAAAACGGCAGTTTTATAAAATCTTGTTAATTTAATAACAGTGCTATTCTTTTAAGTTCCCATAGGTTTTACCAGCTATGTTACTTTTTGAGCACAAGTTTTTACTAATTTTCTCAGGGGTGTACCCAGATGTACATGGTTTAACATTCTTGATTACCGTAACTTATAGGAAAAAGACCGCTTCCACAGAATCTCTGCAGCAACAGTCTCCAAACTTGGGGATGACCCATCATAATTTTGGCTACGTTCAAGCTGGTGCCCCTTATAGAAGAAAAACTCAGGCCTGTTTTCTCCTCTGATTTTTAGTTACGGCACAACTTGACAATAGTTATAGTTATCACTAATAGAAACATTTTATTGGGATGATTTACGCACGTTTCACAATTTTTAATTTAGCTTTATGTATATTCCACAGCCTATTTAGCTTTATTTTTCTCAGAATTATAAGTATTCTTTTCTTTTTTTTTGGTAGACTGTTTATAATGAAAGAGCAATTGTATACTACTACCCTAACACCTACTGATATGATTAGACAAAAAACTAAATCTGTAAATAAGCTACAACGAATATTTAGTTAGTAATTGTGGTTGGCAGTTACATCTGAAAACACATGAAGACCAAAAAAAGAAAACATCTCTACCAAACATAACCTAACTTGACTACTTTCTTTTTCCGTTTAGCCTCTGGAACCACCATAAGGTATTACTTCAGAGGATGAATTGAGGTTAATATGTATGAATGTAAATGATATGAAGTCCTGTACAGTCTCAGGTTGACCATTCTGAGATGTGTGTATAATTGAAACCCAACCACCAAAGAACACTCACTGGTATCAATCATCTTTGAACCTTATAATTCTCGACTTTGAAATCAGGTGATTTGTGATGAGTTCACCACTAGACTAACCCCATGGAGTGGGTTAACCTAATTTACTAACTTACTACAATGATTGCACTAATAATTGACCACGAATTAGAAAAGACCTCGAATTACAGAATACTTTTAAAGTAATTAATGAAACCAGAACACACTATTAACATTCACAATAAAAATAGAAATTTCATCATTTTATATGGCATCTAAGTCTATTATTTTGTTTTGTATTCACAAAGGAATCTGTTTTATTACACAATTTGAACACATTTATACGATGTAAAATGTTTTATTTAGACTAGAAAGAATATGACCCAATTTTTTCTCAGAAAGTGCTCGTGTATGGGTGTGTGTATTATAATTGCTATGAGAATTACGGATTTATTTATTATTTACAAAAATAGCTTATTATATTAGCAACATATTGATATATTGAAACACATAATAAATTATGTTATACAGCACACCCAAAAAAAAAGAAATTTGTGGTCATAAATATGTCACTTTTACTTAGGTCGAAAATATCTACTAACATATGTTACTTTATTGTACGAGGACGAGTGTACGCAGCTATTACATGCGTACAGATGCATGCGATTTTTTTTTCACATATTGGGTGTTTTTTTAATTTGTGATTTTTTTTTATATAGACAATGAATGAAACAGATTAGGTTTACTCTTGACGAAGGACTTTCAGATTATGACGAAAATGACAGTGACGACCTTGAGGGCTTGGACGACATCAAAAATACTGAAATTAGGGGTATTGATTTTTCAGAACTGCATCTCCAGAATTTTAGTAGCAACAATGATGATCCAGGTCATTCGAGTAATGATACTGACACGAAGCAGGAAATAAATGTAGCTGGTTCAGTTCTACATCCACCTGCTGAAGGAAACTATAATTTATTTCATGAAATCCATTATCGTTCTCCAGTGCAGTTGGATGTTGAAATGCAACCAGCTGTTGAGTTTCCTCTCCAAGATAAGGAACTTGACACGGCAGAGTAACAAGAAAATCCAACTGACCGGGCCCAAAATAACAAAACAGTTACAGATGACGAAGGTTACAAGTTAGAAGTTGTCTGCCAGTTCTTGGAAATCCCTGGTTAGTTTGTACTGATAGGCGTAAATATGACACTAAACAGTTTGCCTTTTACAGGTCCGGAACCAGGTGCATTTGTAAAGAATCCCGACCTTTTGGCTAAATCCGCTCCGCTCCTCATAAGAGAGGTCGGCCTAAGAAGCGCCGTAGGAATTTACAGAATGTGCCTGAATACATTCCTGTTCCCTGTATTCATGGGCAGACACCGTTTGCCATATTTATGTTGTTTTTTGGGGCTATCCTCAAAAAAGTAACATTACAATTTGTATATTCAAAGCTGTAGACCTGATGGACCATTACCTAAGGACAGAATTCAAGGTGACAGTCTTGATCAGATGAAATGTTTCTTTGCAATCATCCTGGAAATGGGTCATATACTTTAAGACACACTTTACAGAATACTGGTCAACTGACGAGGTTTCCCGTTATCGCATGGTTTGGGAATACATTACAGAGAACTGTGTTTCTTCATATTTTGAAGTATTTACACTTCACTAACCAGGATCCACAAATAGAATCAGAAATGCAAACTATGACCATCTCTGGAGAGTACGCGAAATATTTGAAATTGCACGTCAGAAATCTCGTGAACTCTGTAATCCACGACAACAAATTGTAGTTGATGAGGTTTTATGTACCTACAAGGGTAGAGTCTTGTTTTGGCAGTATATACCTAGTAAACAAAAGCGCTTTGGGATAAAGGTTTACAGACTTTGCGATAATTCTGGGTACACATTCGATATGAGTGTATCTCAGGAGACAACAAGAGGAACTAAATGTAAATGAAACTATTACTGAACGTACAGTTATCAATCTAATTGCAGGTTATGAAAATTGTGGATATCATTTGTATATGGACTATTTTCTCTCATCCCTGCAATTATATCGACAACTGAAAGATGTGGGAATTCTAGCTTGTGGAACAGCTTGATCCAATCGTGCTGGAATGCCAGCTGAATTCACACAAAACAGACGTAAACAATTAGGTTTGACCAGACACTGGTTAGCCTGTTGTATGACATCTTTTATTCTATTCAATGACAAGCGAATGGTAACACTTCTGTCTTCTATTCATGGGCCTGCTGAAGAGGGTAAATACAGCATAACAATTCGCGGTACAGAAAATGTTGTGAAACCTGTAATGATTGTAGAATACAATAATTACATGGGGGCTGTTGATTTATCTGATAATCTGTCTTCAAGCTATTGCTTACATAGGCGCATGACAAAATGGACGAAAAAACTTTTTTTCCACATTTTTGATATGCTCCTTGTCAATGCTTATACGGCTTACAAGTCAGTCAATAAGATGGAAAAGAACCAATCCTTCATATGGTTTCGAAATGAGGTTTTGAAAGGGCTTGTTTCATCATCTACGGGATTTTCTCCACAAGGATCTTGTATAAGAAATTGTGAATTGTTACGTTTTGAAAATAGTGAAGCAAGACATTTTCCTAAACATGAGGAAACAAACAGTTTTAGACAATGCGTTGTGTGCTCGGCAATAGCATTCGCGCAAGATCAGTCTGGAGGTGTGTGGCTTCTGAGGTACCACTCTGCATAGACTGATGTTTTCTCGTGTATCACACACGCCAAAATATCACCAACTAGGAGTAAGTGCTTTTTATTTATAAATTTATTACTTCATTTTATTTGTTTAGGTTATTTATTATTTGTCATCTATTTCATTCTTATATATATACAATACGATTTTATATACATAGTAACATAAAAAATACCTTTAGTAAAGGGGGGTAATAAAGTTCATGAAATGAACTTTATTACCCCCCCGCCACGGCGTGTAATAGCACAATACTGTTTAAAAAAACTTTTTTCCACGTAAAACGTCTTAGGAAGTCCTTTGTATATTATATGTAAAGCTAAGAAAAAATAAATAACTATAAAAATTTCTCAAAATTGATATGCTTAATTATTTATGACTGGTTTTTCATCATATTTTGCCCAACTTTCAACCGATTTGCTTTAAAGTATTATTTTTAAAATCAGCAAACTATGTTTTGTAAACACAAATAAAATAAAAAATTCGCTAATAAATGCGGTAGAAATGCGCAAAAAAAATTCTGCAATTAAATTATCGTAATTTTTGAACAGTTTCAATTTTTTTTTGTTACAGGCATAAAAAATATCCAATCTTAACTTTTTTTTGTCAGAATCTGTTAAATCTCGTTAATATACCGTAATTTTTTGAAATTTTTTCACAAGAGTGTAGCTAAGACTATAAAGGGAGGCAATCAGATACAGACATATTTTCGCGGAGCGCTAAGAAGCGCAGATCATTGTGATGGGAGAAGGTTAAAAAGTTTTTGGGGCCATAATTTTGAAATCAATTGAGAGATCAGGTTCATTATTTTTAAACATCAATTGAGAGATCAGGTTCATTATTTTTAAACATCAATTGAGAGATCAGGTTCATTATTTTTAAACATCCATTTCTAAGTGGTTGTAAAATTTAATTTACAGTTAGGTTTTTTCATTTGAAGCTTTTTTTTTCATTACAAATTACATTTTGGACAACTTCTAGGTACTCTAGCACAGTTTATGAAATTTCAGTTTAATACAATTAACCAGTCCTGGGACAAATTTATATGTTAAAAATACAAAATGGCAGATAGGTAATAATCTAAATGTTTCCAGATATAACTTATTTAGTTTTTTCTTTATTTTGATGTGGGATATCATCCCCTGAATCTCTGAAGGTTTTTTCTTATAAACCAAAAATCCAATATATATATATATATATATATATATATATATATATATAAACAAAGTTATTTTATTCCAACCCAAAAATGCCTATTTTCTGACAAAACTGTTTTATGTTTAATCTAAGCGGGACAGAGGTATGGGACCACTTTATTCAATTTCTTAGATAAAAAATTTAAGAAAGCACCAAAATTATCCCTAGATTTGTATTGTAAGAATTTTAGTATAATGGTTTAATTTCACAGAGCGAACAAAAAACAGAGCTTCATTAGAGTGGGTTTTGGCTTGCAAAACAGTTAACAGTTTTTTAGCCTACGTTTATATGAACTTTTTTCATATTTTTGGCTATAGAATAATCTCCTAAGAGACTGATGTGCAATTTGGAATCACTCTGTATATCAAATTTTTTTAAATAAATGACTAATAATTAGCATTAAACAGGAAATGAAACTATTTATGTATGTTTTGCCTTGAAAAATAAAAGTGAAGTAAACCAACTTATTTGTACAGATGTTTTGTTCAGATAATAAAACAATAGAAAATAAAATTCTATACATTGAATGAAAAATAATTACTCAACTTTCAATATCATGTAACACTGTTTTCAGTACAATTGCAAAAGTTAAAAAAAGGTCAATCTTTTGATTAACAAATTCAAACAGAATAAATAAAAATGAATCCTTATAATATAAGATAAATAAAACAAAATATAATACTACCTCAATTTACAAAATATTGATTTTTTGAACTACCGACTAAATTTATAACTAACAACTCTGTAAAAACCTTAAAATTTGGCCTACCTTCAAAATTTAAAGCATACATCTTTTAATCATGTTAACCTAAAAAAAAAATTTGCTGTAGGCTGCGCTGTGAGGAAAAGTATTGTGACTCATCCCAATTGTTAGCTGAGATTTTAAGCCTTCTCTTTCACGAACAGATGCTAATCACTAGATATCAAATTTGGACAAAGGAAAACACATCTCAACCCAACTGGTTGTACCACCAAAGCCAAAGTATGATTAGTGGTAAACAGAAGGTCATTGTCAAACAAAAAATCATACCACAGAACAATTTTTATTTTGAATGGTTCTTCATAACATCTTTAAATGTTTTATAATAGAATACAAAGTTTGATTATCCATGCCACATTCCATGAAATCAACAGATTAGATTCTTCCTCTGATCAAAAATAATTATCAGAATTTTCTGGGCAAAAAACAATTTGTAGACACTTTCAAGGTTTTCTCTATGATTAAAGTACAGCCTTGACTCCAGACAGATTTTTAACCTTTTATTTATATATGAAACCCATGTCTCAACTGCCCATATTAATTTCACCTTGATTTCAATCCTGTAATTCTGGATTGAACATTTTCACTGGCTTGTGAAAATTTCAAAACCCAGTAGGCACAAAACTTATACCCTAACCATTACTAAGATTTCTTGAAGTGCATGACCAACAAAAAAATATCGAAGCCCTCAAAAAATGGTGATTATTTGTTAGTATATATCATCAATCTTCTTAGCTAATTCATTACTCTCTAGACAGCCAGCTACTTCAGTCTTTATCATAACTTTTTCCAAACATGCTGTACATTTGTACCATTATACCCCAACTCTTCATAAACTTATGTGACAAATGGATTTCTAGCACTTAATTCCTAGCTAATTGAAATCTTACTGAAGAATACACTTCACAAATGGCTTTCAACTGCAGCTAACTTTACACATTTGTTATTAAATAATAACATAGACCTCCTTTTCACCACTGTTACATGTGGTGCTGTACAATAGTAGACTGCTGTACTAAAAAGGCAGTCCTCCTTTAAAGTCATTACTGGCAAAGGAATGGTGGGGGGGGGGGTTGTAGCGACCTGACACGCTACGAGGTGGGATCTTCTCCCCTCAGGGGGGAATTCAGATGTACTAAAAAGGCAGCAACACTAAATTTGCTCCTCATTTGCTATGTGATTTCCTAGATAACTGTCAAGTAAATTAAAGGCTTTTTATTGTTTTTATGTATTAAACTGATAATGCATATTACACTACTTTTTTCTGTTTTCTTATGAGGTAAACTACAGATATGTCATGCTTGTTGTTTTCCAGCTAAATTTAATTTTAAATTATTTAATCCAAACTCCTTTTTAAAAGGTAAATTGCTTTAAAAATAAATGATTTTTTCTTAGTTAAATCAACAAATGAGACATTTCTGAGGAGGGAAAGTGCAACGATAAACTCAACTTCCACTCAATAGGAGCAGTAAGAGTATTAGTAATGGTGAAAAACAAGCTTGCCTCTATGCAAGGGATGAATAAAAATAAACTTAAGAAAATTATTAGAATAAAAAAATAAGTCAAAATATAATTCTAATAAATTTAACAAAAGTCAAAACACAAGATAAAAGGAGGAAAAAAATTTGTAAAACTAAAGGCATACATAACAGAGGTGGAATTAATGAACATTAAAGAAACTTTTCAATGAATTGAGGATTTAATAAAACAAATGAATTAAATGAATTCTACAAAATGACAATACTTTCCAGAATAATATTTTTTATTATTAAAAAAAAAAAGAAAAGTTAATGTTAAGAGAATATAATGATCACAGTCAATTATAATATAAAGATGTTCTCCACTTAAGAATTGCTTTAGAAATTTCAAATTTCAGGATTGGATATAGTAAGAGGAAACATTACCCTGCCAGATTGTACCACCATTAATTGAAAAGCTTGAAGTGGAAGAAGTGATTAGTAGATAGAAAGATGAAGATGAATTCTAGCAGAGGTTTGGAAGAATGAACACAGTGATTAAACATAAGTTCTATATTAGAGTTTGGTTTGTTAAGAGAAAATAAGTAAAACTGGCCAGATAAAATGAATGTAAACATGTCAACAGCATTTTTATTTAAAGCATTTATTTTCTATTTTTTTCAGTCTTAAAAAATATATTTATAACAAAAAATTTCTTATTGCTAAAAATATTCTTAATAAAATTAAACTTAAAATTTATTAGATGCTAATTTTATGACCTAATATATGGGAAAAATAGTCTGCAATTATATTTTTTAAAACTGATACAATGAATTGTATAGCTACTCAAGTTACTCACTCTTTCTACCTCAAAACAAGTTGTATTTCTTCAATATTCTTTTACCCAAAATTAATATTTTGGGTACACTAGGTGTTAAATATTCACTAAAATTGAATTAATTACTGTAACTTGTCAGAACTTTCTAAATGTTTTTTTCTTATCACAGAAAATAAATAAAAAAATAACTTTTGTAGTTTAACCTAGTCAACTTTTGATTAAATCTACAAAAAAAAATTGGGCATTTTGCAACCCACTCAGATTAATTTTTGAGCCATTACATCTTATTTCTTTATAAACATCCATTTTCAACATGTATTTACAATAAATAATTTTTGAAGTATGTGCCAGCCAACATAAGTTAAATAGAAAAATAATCTGTATAATACAAATCCTACTTCAACAACTTTATATATGCCTTAGGCGAACTCGGATGAGATATGATTGTGAATCTCTCTCTCTCATATGCTCTTGAGATCCCATTTTACAAGTAGGAATCCTGTTTAGCCATCAAGCAGTCAGTTGAGGTACTAACTTATGTTTATGTTTAATTTGCATTGGCTGGCACAGATTCAAAAAATTTTTTTGTTAAGTACTTTGAATAAAGTATAACTATTTGTAATTTTTTAGTATTATTATTAGTTGAAGTCTGTTTTCATTTTTGTTTTTTATATATTATTATATTTGACAGCCAGTTAGTTACTGTACTTTCTATGTACAATATAAATTTTGTAATTGTGAAAAATACTGAGCTTGACTAGGATTCAAATCCTTCTGAATGAAAGCCAGACATTCTGCAACTACACAATTGGCTATTTCAATGATATTTTCATCATTTTGCCATTTATCCAGGATTATTTCTCTTCAAAATTTAATCTTCCTTGATCAATTTCATTAGCTATGTACTCTACTGCAGGGTGAGTACAATAGGCAACTCTTCCTTTCCTATACGGTTATTCCTCATCAATCATATTAAATGTGAGACTCATTTTTATTGCTGGTTACAGTAGAAGTTAATAATATTGAATCTAGTTAATATACTGCAATCTATTAGATTTTAAACAATTGAAACGATAAACCAAGAGAACATATGTGCAGCTAAAAAAATTCATAAAATAATTTTAAAATTACATTGCTTGACAATGAACATGAGCAGAAGGGAAATCAGATCAGTAAAATCTGAGTGCTAAAGGGTTAACAGCTTGCAAGAGATTCTGTCTGTTACTATATAAACTTTTAATATTGATTAACAATTAAACATGTCTAATTCAGAAACTTGTTTTATCATGGTTGTATGAATCAATACGGCCAAAAGAAGTAGCAAACTATTTAGTTTTATATTATATTCTATGTAATTTAATTTTTGGTATTTCATTGTCATATTTCATGTTATTACAGTTATAAATTATTTAATAAGTTTTATAAATCACAAATAGATTGTAATGAACATTTTATTTAACTAGTTATACTTTATTATTTATTTGTCAACAAAAAATTACAGTTATAGTTACTGCACTAAGTTTAATAGCAGAAGTAAAATTTGCAATGAAAGATTTATAGTGTTTGGTTTAATAAAATAAAGTTAAGCTAGTAAAAAATTACATATAGTTTCACGTGGTAAAAACTGGATTTAAAGTTTGGTATCGTCTTGGCTAATTCTCAAATAAATATTAAACTAAGAATTTACCTTTTACAATAAAGATTAAAGTAAATATTTTTTTGGAACCATTTATGTCTTAAAAACAATTTTAGATTACAGAGAGGTTTGACTATCAGAAATGGGATTAGGGGACTGAATTTCAAAACCCAATCTAATATTTTACTGTAATATTTTTACCAAACTAATATTTTATTGTAATAATGAACATAAAACTATACCTGTAGCACTGTTCAGGATCACCCATACCAGGTCGCTGACGCACTCTGCTGGTTGATACTTGTACTTTTATGGGTTCACCATCAACAACAAACCCATTTAATTCTTTAATGCAGTTGTTAACATCATTTGTGTCAATATGCTAGAAAGAAATGCAAATTAAAAACTAGAATAACAACCATATAACCAACATACAACTCAACAATGCAATTAACAAAATGTTTTTGCAAATTTCAAAAGTTAACAGTGAAATACACCATGAATAAAACATACATCATTGAGAAAGAAAATGTTGCTGAATTTAGCATATATAATTTAACAAATTTCAGAACTGAATGATAAATAAAATATTCATTTAATTTTACTTTCATTCAATAGTAACCGACGTTTATATACTGGGCAATTCAAAAAGGACTTCACAATTTTAAAAGCATATATCGATTTATTTAGATAATACAGATTTGGTTGAGGTCTCATTTCATAACAAAAAACGTCAAGTTTTGACTCGCATAGTTCATTAGTACTGAATTTGGCCATCAGATAGTCTGAAGAAATCACCTTGATGTGTCTGTTGAGACTGGCATTCCACAAACAACTGTTTGGTGCACAAACAATTACACTTGAAGCTATACAAACTAACCATGATTAAACAGATTACAGATGACGACAAAGTTGCTCTACTGCAGTTTTGTGTGGAAATGATGGATAAAGTTGCAGAAGTCAACATTTTGGGCCAAGTGAAACATCATAACTGCCGAATATAGGGTAGCGAAAAATCTCATGAAACTTTTGTAGCACATTCATGATAGCCCTAAAGTCAATGTTTTGTGCACTAAGCAAACAAAAGACTGTACAGCCTGTTCTTCCAGGAGGCAATCATAAATGGTATTGTTTACCTGGTTATGTTTCAAAATTTTCTAATTCCTCAGATGAAGATGACCAAGATGGGCACTATTACTATCAGCAAAATGAGGCACCAGCTTGCTACAGTCCAGAAGCCCAAGATTTTCTTTATACTCAATTTCCAGGGCAGTGGAAGGTCCAATCGCATGGCCACCTCTCTTCCTAGGTTTGAACCTGCTCGACTTTTTCTTGTGGAAAGACTGGGTTTATGTCCCACCTTGCCAGCTCTTGTTGAGCTAAGACTTTGAATTAACACCGTAGCTATAGAGGTAACACGCTCGATGTGCTGGCTACAGTCTAGAATGAAATCGATCTCGTATGGGATGTATGTTGCATTACAAAGTATAAGCCACATTAAATCAAAATGAATGTTGGGTGACAAACTTAATTTTGTCTCCTTTTTTAATTACCCGGTACATATATTACATATATTGACATTAATATAAAATATAGGATGTTTATAAAAACTGTTTTAATAATTCAGGGTTGGTACCCCCAACATTGAAATAAAGATAAAACTTACCGGCTATCCACAATTTTGTATTTTTAACACAAAAATTTATTTCTCAGGAATGGTTAATTGTATAGAGCTAAACTATTGTACACTACAAGGGGTAGGGGAGATTTACTTGAAAATAATTAACCTAACTCTCAATCCATTTCAAGATTGTGGTAATGTAATTTTTTAAACGTTAATATCTTTGCAACTGCTGGTTCATCTAATGTTATTACAAAAAACATGTTAAGCGTTTTATGAGAAAGAAAATGATAGCTTATTAATTCAAATTCATAAATAACAAAGTTATGGAAAACATTTACTCTAAACAATTACTCTAAATTAAAAAACCAATATAATTTCCTTCCAAATAAAATTTCATGTAATAAATTCTATTATTATCTAATAATATAGAAAATATTACAATAAAATCTTATTGAAATTATAAAAATATTATAATAAATAATATAATACTGAAAAATAATTTACATTAAAACAGATTTTGTAATTAACAAGTTGTTGTAAATGTTAATAAAAACTAATACCCAGTTTACCTTTTGCTATTGACCAAGTGAATACACAATCTTTATTGTAAGAGTTAATTATTTTCCTTACAGTTTTATCTTATTCATCATGGAAGGTAATGTGCATCATTTTTACACTAACTTAGAAATAGCTGATGTGATACTGCAATACTCCTGAGACGAGATGCTGTATGAGGAACACTTTCTTAATCAAATGTTACCTTCTCACACTGTTTTCATCCATTAATAGACGGCTCAGAGGCAGAGGAAGCTTAAAATCTGAAAATAGGCCTTGGAGTTCAATTTTAGTAATGCAGAAGTTTGGAAGGTTTTACATGAGCATCAACTCAATGTCTATTACTACCAGCGAGCACAAATTGTTTTACCTTGACGTTATATTTAATATTATAGCTTTGTTCAGCCTATGACAATGACTATCAGAAAATTTATTAATCTAAACTTTTTTATTTATACTTTCTTTACTGATGAAGCCAATTTGCAAGATTGGCCATTCTTAACACCCACACTACACACATGTATGGTCAGTTGAAAACCCTCCAGCCATTTCAGAGAATTGTCACCAATCTGTTTTCTGTTAACATATGGGCAAGTATCCTAGGCGACCATTTTGTCTGTTTTTTACTTGACTTGAAACAGTCTGTGAAAGATTTTACATTTCTTGATGGCTGAGCTTTCACTTTTACTTGAAGATTTGCCACTAAAAACACATGCAACAAAATGGTGTTATAGAAAAACTCATTACAAGTTCAAGATCATTTAAATGAAGCAAATCCAAACAAATGAATAGGTCAAGGAGGTTTTCTGACCTGGGAAGACTATTGATCACTACACACAATTGATATGAAAGGTTCCTCGACTAAATTTCTGTAATTGATAAAAGTATTTCCATCTCTCTGACAACAAAGAACTAAGTAGTACGATGTGTGTACAAAATTTCATTACGTTTTGTCACTGCAGTCTCGAGTTATAATAGACTGCATACATGGTGTTCACATGATCTTGTGCGAGCTTGCGACATGGAACAGAGAAACGCAATAAAATTTTGTGTTCGAATTCAAAATCTTTTGTTGAAACTATTTCTATGACACAGCAAGCATTCAGTGATGAAGCCGCAGCTCTTACAACAAAGTACATGAGGTGGAAGCAGTTTAAAAGATGGCAGAGAGTCGTTGGATGACCAACAAAGTGGGAGGCTGTCAACAGCTGATAAAAACATTGCAAGTGCACATGCTCCTGTTCAAACAATTCATCTTGCCCTTCAGGCCACAGCATAAAAACTAAACAACACATGGTACATGAATCTCCAAAAGGTGTGCTCTCATTTCGTTCTAAACTTCTTGACTGAAGAACAAAAACAGGTACGCCTTTCTTGCACTCAAGACTTCGTTGAAACTGTAATTAGACATCTGAATTTTTTGTAAACAATTGTAACTCGGAATGAAAGCTGGTGCTTCGTGATCCGCAAACAAAGCATCAATCTGCTGCTTGGTTGAGTCCTGGAGCACAAAGACCAGCGAAAATCCAGAGTGAAAACTATGTTGATTGCATTCTTTGACTCGAAGTCTCCAGTGATTACTATTTGCTCACTGGTAAGGCAGCAAGTGTTTCTCCAGGTTAGGGGCGGCTGTGAAAGGCATCTGTTCCCCATGTTAGGTGCGGCCTATTAATATGGTTGGGCAACCATACACATAGGTGGAAATTACAGGAAACTACCACCTTATACTATTCCCCAGAAACACAAATGATGGTCCTCAATGTTAAAGAATCTGGAGTTAAAGCTTCCCTCAATCGGTTCTCCATGAGAGGGAAACAGTGAGGTCACGTGCAAATAAAATTAGAATTGGAAAGTGGAATGTTTTGATTACTTAAAACAGGAAGCTAGAGAATGCAAAAAGAGAAATGGAAAAGAACAGGGTGGATGTGCTGGGTTTGAGCAAGGTGAGGTGGGAAGGAAGGGGATTACTTAAAACAGGAAGCTAGAGAATGCAAAAAGAGAAATGGAAAAGAATAGGGTGGATGTGCTGGGTTTGAGCAAGGTGAGGTGGGAAGGAAGGGGAGGTTATAGAGTAGAGGGTACAAAAATCTTTTATTCAGATTGAGAAAGGACTGATGAATATGGAGTGGGAATTTTGCTGAGCCCACAATGAGAGACAGTGTAGAAAGATTAAGATATGTAGATGAAAATATTGATGTTAAGATTAAAGGGCAATGGAAAAGATCTAGTGATAATACAAGTCTATATGTCAACAAGCCAACATCAAGATGAGGAGATTGAAGAATGCTATAATAAGATTCAGGAACTGATAAGATGAGGTAAGGAAAGGAGCTGGCATTACACTGATGGGAGATTGGAATACGATGATACAGTAAAGATCAGAGGGAAATGTTGTGAGAGACTTTGGGTTAGGTATAAGAAATGCAAGAGGGACAAGATTGGTGGATTTCTGTAAGGAGATTCCTTTAGCAATTGGTAATATGCTATTCCAAGTCTACAAGAGATGCCGATACACATGGACATCAGTAAGTGGAGAGAGGTACCAGATAAGATACTTTATGATTGAAAACAGGTGTAGGAATTGTTTAAAAATTTCAAAAACATATCCAGGTGCAGATAGATTCAGACCATAATCTTGTGGTGGGAGAGTTACAGATGAGGATGAAGATAGTGAACAAAGGAAAAAGAATAGAGAGGTTAAATAGGGAGGTACTGAAAGATGGTGACAAGAAGGAAAGGCTAAAGGAGAATTATTTGGTAAATAGAGAAAGAAGGAAAGAGGACACAGATCCAAACACAAGATGGATATATATAAAGGAGGATCTAACAAATGCCACCAAAGATGCTGGAGGTAAAAAAACAGAATGAAAAAGAGGATAAAGAAAGAATGGGTTACCGAGGTGATGTTGGATAAAATTATAAGAGAAGAAAGTGGAAGAATGTCAGAACAGAAGGGAGTAAGATGCACAGGGAATTAATGTATTAAGAAGAGATATGCAAAGGGGGCGACACAAAAACATCATGGTTGATGGAAATGTGTAAAGATATTGAGAAATTGGAGAAGGTAGGGAAGTTTGAAGAGATGTATAGAATAGTTATGGAAATGGTATTTTAAAAAGGTAAAAGTAAAATAGAATGGAAATTGGAAACTAGAATGGAAACTAAATGGTTGATGGGAAGAATGAGATTCTAGGTAGATGGAAAAAATATGTGGAAGAATTTTACAAAGTAGATAAAAGACCAGAAATCCTAGAAATTGAAGATTAATCAGAAGTGTGTGAGGAGGAGGAAGGTTATTATGGAAGGAGAGGTAGAAAAAGCCTTAAAGGAAATTAAGAACAGGAAAGCATGTGGAGTTAAATGAAATACCAGCTGAGCTATGGAAAGGTTTAGGTGAAAGGGGAATTAAGAGACATCAAAAGCCTGTGTAATTTGATATACGAGAGTGGTCATTGGCTAGAAGATTTCATGTTAATTATTATGGTCCTAATTGAAAAGAATAATTTGAAATGAGTAATATAGGAGCCTTATATCGCATACAGCTAAGATACTGCTAAGTGTTGAATGAGAGACTTTCTGGAAGACTAGAGAGATCAATTAAGGAAGAGCAGTTTAGGTTTAGAAGAAGAAAGGGAACAAGGGAAGCAATAGGATTAATAAGAGTGATCGGAGAAAGATATACTGAAAAGCAAAGAGATTTATATGTGGTCTTCATAGATCAGGAGAAGGCATTTGACAGGGATAAATTGCTGAGAATCTTAAAGGAAAAACAGTCACTTGGAAGGAAAGGAGAAATCTGTACTTGTCACAGAAGGAAAAAATAAAAATTGGGAGAGAGTTATCAGAGGAAAGCAAACTTGGGAGAGGGGTGCGGCAGGAATGTTGTTGTCACAAGACTCTGTTCAACTGTTACCTGGAAGTGATAATTGAAAACAGTCAAAGTGGTAATAAGGATGTAAATACTGGAGGAAGGTGGATAGAGTGCGCATTAGGTTCACTGATAACATGGCGGTGCTGGCAGAGAGTGAGTACATGATGAATGAGATTGAGAAAACCTTTATATACCCTAGCATACACAAAATTTCAGTTCTATATAATTAACCATTCTTGAGAAATAAACTTTTATGTTGAAAATACAAAGTGGTGGGTAGTAACCAGCAAAAGATTTCCCAGAAATAAGTTGAAAAATTGTTTTCTTTATTTCAATTTCAATGTGGGCAGACCAACCCCTGAATTCTTGAATGTTATTATTGCACATGCAGAGGGAGTCTGATTTAAAAAACATTTTTCTACATCACTTCCTTCTAAATGCACTAGGTCCAGCGATTCAAAAGTCTGCGTATTTCTTCTAAGAATATTGATTGTTTACAAAGCCACTTTTGCAATGTTTTTCTGCACTTAAAGGTGCAGGAAAAACAACCTCACAAAGCAACCCCTTGAGCACCCCAAATAGATGAGCATCTGAGATAGCAAAATCTGGATAGCAAGGGCATTTCAAAATATCAAAATTAAACTTGTTACCCATTGGCACACAGAACCTCATGACTGATGTTCAAAAAAAAAGGCTACCTCACTTTCACTTATTCATGATCACTTTACAGGTTGCTGAATCTTTACTGTGGTAGAGGTTGACTGGCATCCTGCACCCTCTTCGTGCATCACTCTTGTCCAGCCATTTTTTAAATTCTCAATCCACAAAACACACTTGTGATAAAGCACTGTCCCCAAAGTGTGAAAAATATTTACAATGAATTTCAGCCCCCTTCACACCCTCTGATTAGAGAAATCTCATCACTGCTCATAGTTCCTCCTTCATGCAAACTGCTAGTGAAGCAGACACGCTTACACTGTAATAGTCATAAGGCAAATGACATAATCTGGATCAAATTTTACACTTGTAACCAGAGTTTTACCAACTTTAAACACACATATGTGAAGGCAATAGGCAGTATAACAACCTTGAAGGTGTGTTATGGCAAAAGTGTACTAATTTTTTAATTACCCTCATATTAATGTATGTAAATAAAAAGTCCAATTTAACCTTTAACACAGAAAGTAGATTCATAATCAAAATACAACATTAAAGAAAATTTTTCAAATTAAAATGTAAGTAGTTTAAATAACAAAAAATTTAAAAACCCATAAATGACTGATTGCCATGAAAAACTAATTCTAAACGAACAATTTTAGATATTTACATAAGTGTAAACAATTTCAGATATTTACATAACTAATTGAAAACATTCCTTAGAGAATAGCAACAAGCAACAACTTGAAGTCTATTGGATAATTTAAGCTACAAATCAACAGAGAACACAGTTTCTGGTAAAAACACATTCACTCTGGCAATGGGAAAAAAAAAGAAAGATTAATTAATGTAATTAATAACGATTAAAGTAATTAAAGATTAGAGTAATTAATGACTTAGAATATATCTAAACAGATAATATAAGCTAAAATAAATGCTAAATCTATATTTAATGAATTTTTTGTAAAATAGTTTTACAAGCTAATGCAAGACAAACTGCACTAATAGGAAAACAGATGAAAAAGGTTTTTTTCTTGGTTGGCTCCTACATTTTTTCTTCAATTAAATTTAAGCTCACAAAAAGGCACAAAAAAGCAACAACAATTAACCTTTTTCTTTTGGTTTTAAGGTTTTTCTTTTTAAAATTCTTTTTATAATATCTTGTTCTTTAATGCCACAATTTGTATGTCTGTTTTAAGACAAAGCAAACAGATGTAGAACAAAAAAAATTTTTTAAAGAAAAAACCCATACAGTGCCGCAAAGATTTGCACAAAAACAAGTAGGTACCTCCCCAATTTATTTCTGGAGTTATATTCTGAACTTTACCCACTTGCATTTTAAAGTAAACTGACTAACAAGCAAAAGTGTGAGGTTGGGGATACAAGTTAATAATCCTGTATTAAGTTTCATATCATAGTACATAGGTTGGAAAAGACAGTAATTTGCTTTCTTTTCCAACCCAGTTGTTCCACTGTCAATGTTTCTTTGCTGTAAAACTCATTGCATAGAAATATTATTAAAAATATTTTTCTAATTATTAATGTCTTTTATGCCAACATTGCTGCTGCTTCCACTTTCTTAATGTTAAATGATCACTGTTGTTCTGTAAATTCTAGTAGGTACAGAGCTTTTAAAACTGTATTACAATGTTGAATGAAAAAAAAAAGTTTTCACATTTCAGCATTGTTCTAATAGGCTTTTGACAGGATAGGCAAAAAAGCTGTTGTAAATAGGAAATTATTACAATAAACTTGCTAAAAAGCGGGTAATATTGGTTAGCACAAGAACAACACTGACATGAAAAGTGATTAAAATAGCACCTTTCACTATGTTACCATAAAAAAAAAAATCCATCTGCTATCACAGGTTAATAGTTTGAAACAACTTTTCTTAACTGTTTTTTTTTCTTTTATTAATATACAAGGCATGCTTTTTTAAGCAAGGTACTCTACCTTTTGAATTGCCATTAGGCAACAAAGCAGGATTGCACATGACTTAAACGTGGTATAATACTCAGCTGTCAAGACAATTAAGACAGCATCAGCTATGTGATTGTTGCAGTGTGTAAGCTATTTACAAGTGCTACAACATGTAATATCAATAACTGTGGGGTTCAATTGATGAAACTTTTTTGTAGGAAAAAATAGTGCTGCTGAAATTCACAGGTGACTGAGGTTTATGGGTCAAAATTATGAGTAATAGTAAATTTAGGCAATAGTGTCTTATTTACGGAAAGACAAATAAATGTTCATGATGAACATTGCTCAAAAATAATAAGAAATGGAGTAGTGTAAAATGGATTATTGGCAACTAACACACATCAGAATTATTTACAAAACCATAACAGAGAAACTTGGTTGCAAAAAAAAAAATGTGTGAGAAGGGTGTTGAAAATGTAATGGATACATGCAAGTAGAAATCACAAGTATCAGCCAGCACAAAACTATTTGTAGTAGTTTGAGAAAGAAGAGGATGAGCTAATATATAAGTAGAGATAAAACTTGTATTTCTTAAACAAATGTTGAATCATAACAGTCAATGCAATGACAACACTTCAAACACAAGCAAATACTTCATCATCATCATCATCATCATGGCCAATGTTTTCTAGATCAAGAAAGGCATCTTCTTGGCCATTTTCTGAAATCTGGAAGGACTATTAATGCAGAAGCATACCGTGAAAACATCCTTAAACTTAAAAATGCTACTTAAAACAAAGAATATTTTGACCCGTGGGTAACCCCCAAAATATCTCCCTTAGAAGCAATTGCATGATTACTAATGTGCTTTTTTTACAGAAAGAAAAACCTGGATAGATATAGTATGGTGCTTTATTTGTGTAATGAATAGTAAATGGACTGTTCTACTGCAATGAAATGAAATACTGATTTGCTGTCGCCTAGGTTTAGTATGACAGTCTGCAATCAAGGCCTCAGAAAAACTGGGAATACTTGACATAAGAGATGCAGCCACATTCCTGTGGTTGATGCAGTAGGATATCACCCAAGGAAATGTACATACAGAATGAGATTTATAGTGGTGCAGGAAGTCCACTAGGCAGGAGTCAAAGCTCAGGAAATATACTTCATAAGCTCAAAATTAAAAAAAAATGTATATATTTACTTACCACAAAACCATAGTTGCGCACTATATCACATTCAACCACAGTGCCATATTTAGAAAACAGTGCTCTCACTTGTGGTGCTTTAATATTATCAGATAAATTACCGACGAACAATTTAGTAGTAGCAGTCTGAGGTCCCTTACGACTAGTAGCAGCTTCAACCTTCATAGCAGTTCCATTTACTAAGTAACCATTTAAGTTTTGAATGGCATCACGACCAGATTCCTCATTTTCCATATGCTGTAACACAAAGTATAACATAAAAGTCACAGGAAATGTTTACTCATATCAAACTACAAGGCTTATTTACAATAAATACTTTCTAATCATATATGAACTGAGCAGCTTAAAAAATAAATTATTTATAATAAAGAAGGTATAATTTTAGTTTGTCTTTGGCCCAGAGAGCTGATCTAGTGGTAAACTCGTCACAAATCACTTCTACAGGTGATTTTTTTAATCAAAGGTTCAGAGGTTCTAGTAAAAGATAGTTACTTTTATATGGATTTGAATACTAGACAGTGGATACTGATGTACTTTGGTGGTTGAGTTTCAATTAACCACACATCTCAGGAATGATTGGCTTACGAGTATGTACAAGACTACCTCATTTACACATCATCCTCATCTCAATGGGTCACAGGGAGGGGGGTTACTTATTGTTCACTAGTCGGAATAATATGTTTATCTTGCAGTAACCATGCATATACTCTTTCACTGCAGAGAATATTTTTCTTTATAAATATGTACAATAATACAAACATATACATATGAAAAACTGTACCAATAAACCAATATTTTTTCATCAAACTTAAAGAAATTAATTGTAATTTTCTAAATTGAATTTTTCATATACAAAAATTAATTTTTCAATTTAATTTTTATATTTGAAAAAAATAAAAATGAAAATTGCTATGTAATTATAATAAGTATATGGATTAATTTAGTTAATTTTTGTTGCTTCCCAAATTATGTTTTATTTAGTAGAGTACTACTATTAATACATAGTTGTTATATATACTTTTTACTTTCCCTTCTAGTGCTGTAGCAGAGTTATAATTAAAAGAGAAAGTATTGAATTTGGTCCAATTTGGGCATATGCAGCTTGCACTGAATCTTGTCATTTTGACACCTAAGGAACCCAAAAACCCTGATTGAAATCACCTTATATCTCCAGAACTACAGGTCCGATTTTGACCAAACTTGAGTCAGATTACTTCTATGCATGGGGCAACTTAAAAGATCACAAAGATTGAGGCTGTAGAGCAACGTCACCCTCAGTATATTGAGTTTAGTTAGTGCTGACCATTGCTGTTTGTACCACAACACCCGCACAAATTAAATACAATATGAATGCGCACTTTTAGTTAAAATCACTGAATAAAATAAAATAAATATTTTAACTCAGAAACAACTGAGTTGTCAGCTTTTTAGAGTTTACTTATTTTCAGGGAGGGGGAGAAGATAATCATTGGTGAATGGTGTGTAACTGCAAATTTTAAATATTTGTTTAAATATTGGTTTTGGTTTAAATTTTTTGAGTGTGTTAAAGTGGTTATCTTAAAATCTGTCATTTTTATCAGATGATTTAAGCATGCTTTTCTTTTTATTAATAAAAAACACATTTGTAATCCATTTCAAATTAGAATTTGAAATGGATTACAAAATTTACATTAAACTGCTTTGCTAGAGAAAAGGAATAATCTTATCCGTTGTAGTTTGCATTGTTTTCTTTTTTTTTAAATTTATTATTATAATTATTTCTTTATTATATTATTATTATTGAATATTTAGAATTATTATTAGTTTATTTTTATTAATAGTGAATGAAACAATTATTTTTATTTCAATTGTGATTAAAATTAAAAAAAATTATTGAGGAAAATAGATAAAATACAGTTACTGAAATAAAATAATGTATAGATTGTATAGATATAAGTACTCCCTCTATGAATCATGTGACCCTGCCGATGATGAGGGGGGTTTGAGTAGTCAGCGATACAGAGTAGCTGGACCGAAGGTGCAACCATATTGAAGAGGTATCTGTTGAGAGCCAGACTAAGGAATGATTCCTAAAGAGGGCAGCAGCTGTTTCACTAGTAGTTGTTAAGGGTGTGGGTCAGAACGACAAACATCCATATCAACATCACTCAATCTTTTGAATAATGCGCAGCTGAACACAATGGAAAACTACAGCTGCTTTCTTTTTCAAAAAAATGTAGCTCTGCATTTTCATTTAACAAAGATGGAGGCGTCTTCCTTGGTAAAAGTCTTCCTATTCAGATCTCCGGGTGGGGACTACTAGGGAAGGGATCACCAGAAAATTAAAAAATTTCATTCTATGAGTCAAGAGCGTGGAAAGTCAAGAAAAGGTTGGTAGGTTAGAAAATTTAAAGAGGGAAATATATAGAATATAAATGTAGATACGAATTAGCGAGGTTCGGTGGGAAGAGGAAAACTACTTTTGGTCAGGTGATTTTAGAATAATTATCTCAGCTTGGGCGGGCAGGCAGGCAGGCAGGCAGGCAGTGAACAAGAAGATAAGGAAGAGAGTAGGGCATGCATAGTGATAGAATCATTGTAATAAAAATAAAATAAAAAACCAAACCAACATTGATTGTTAATGTCTATATGCCTATAAGCACCCATGATGATGAGGTAGAGTGTGTAGACAACGAAATTGATGAAGCAATTAAACATATAAAAGGGGATGAAAATTTAATAACAGTTGGAGATTGGAATGAAAGTATTGGAAAAGGCAAGGAACGAAATATAGTGGGTGAATACGGGCTGGGCAAAAGGAATGAAAGAGGGGGACCTCTTTGCTAACATTTACAGGAACCAAACAGCAACAGTAATAATTGAAGAACATAAAAAAGAAACCATAATAAAAAAAAAGTGTGTCAAGGATGTTCCCTATCCCAGTTACTTTTTATCTTTATATAGAACTAGTAGTTACTATGTTAAAGAACAATTTAGATACAGAGTAACAGTACAAAGATAAAGATGCTATGATTTGCTGATATAGTAATTCTAGCTGAGAGTAAAAAAGATTTAGAAGAACAATTGAACGGCATGGAAGAAGTCCTATGCAAGAACAACTGCATGAATACTAACAACAAAACGAAGTAATGAAATATAGTAGAAATAACGAAGATGGACCACTCAATGTAAAAATATGAAGAGAAAAGATTATGGAGGTAAAAGAATTTTGTTATTTGGGAAGTAGAAGATGGATGAAGCAGGAGCAATAATATAAAATGCTGAATAGCACAGGCAAAACAAGCCTTCAGTCAAACAATTAATTTTTGATGTAAACAAATGATGTTTATAACTTATAGGCCACATATTAAGACATCCTGGAATAGTTCCTTTAATATTGGAGGGACTGGTAGAAGGAAAAAGTATGCAGGCAGGCACTGTTAGGGATGCATGATGTAGGGGGTATACCAAAATGAAACGACTAGCACTAGATAGGGAATCTTGGAGAGCTGCATCAAACCAGTAAAAGGACTGAAGAAATAAAAGATAGAAGTTAAACCTGTTGAAGTAAAATTTATTTGAATCACATCAGAAAAAAGAATGTTATTTTATGAATATCTGAAGAATCTGAAGGGTACTGGGAGAAAGAAAAACAAGCATGTGATATGCTTTGGGAAAACATATGGGCATTTGGACTTTCATGTTGATGTTAAGAGACAAGACTTTGTGAAGAAGTGGCTCTGTAAAATGTTACAGGTTATAACTGTCTATTCTTGTGGAATTAGCTAGTTTTCATATGAAACTCATAATATTGCAGAATACACAGCCTTGAAGGAAACTGTGTATTTAAATCATGAGGCTTATGAAAAAGGTGGTTGCAATTAGAAAAAAAATTACAACCATAACTTTTCCTCTTGTTCAAGAGTTTCTTTTTATACAGTTTCATTTATCATAAATCTTTATTCTGTACCTAATTAGGCTCCGGATTCACACATCCACAAATGGTTGATAGTCGTTTGAGCATAGAAATTGGGTAGAAGAAAGATGTCTGAAGAAGCCTAAGGTAATGTGAAAACTGAAAATAAACCACTGATAAAAATGTCAACTGAGGTAGGTTTTACATCAGTAGCATCCTGAAAGAGGTCTAGCTGATGAATCCAATATGTAATCAGTCTTGACTTGTTTTACTGATCCTCAGTCAATAAGTTGTACTGAACTATGGTGTACTGTCAGGCTGGCTCATTACGATTAGGAACAGAGATGGTGATGTAGAAATCAGAATCACAACAATGTGGGGGGATATCTTCTCCGTAAGGGGTCAGGTGGTGTTTGAAGATAATAAATAATCACAATTCACTATTAATCCAAACATATATTACAACAAACCACTGGTTTTTTTAACATCTAACCAAAATATATTAATGTTTATATTGCTATTATTTAATGGCAGTGTATCTAATAATTAGATACTGTCAAGTTATTGATTAATGCTTTGATAGAATATTAATAATTTTTTTCTTTTAAAACAGGCACATCATTAATAAGAATTTTATTTTAAATGTACCACTCCTTCATAATAAAAATAACATATTTGGGTATGAAAGCAAGATTTTTATAAATACATGAACTATAAACAAATCAAAATGATATAAAATCTTGAAACTGAGACTGTTGAAAGCAACACGATTGGTGAAAGGAGGCAGGGAACAAACCTACTTTGCGGCACTATCAGTGCAATTGCCTAAAATCACTATATGGCTGGAGATCCTGCAAAAGCTCACTGCTGTATTACGGTGATTGATTTGCAAAATGACAATGAATCTTGCAGACAACAGGCTGTAACATCAGCATTCATGCTATTTATAATATTAATTTTGTAAGATACCAAGATTTGTGTTTTTATTATACTGACAAAGATCAAAGCAGTAATTAACGAGGGAAGGCAGTCAAGGGAGTTAACATGAAGTAACAGTTAAAGAATGGAGGTAATTATATATTTAAAGCTGAAAAAAAATAGCTAAGTTCTGAAGCCTAGTGGAGCAGTAGATCTCTGCTCTTCCTGGTATCGATTAACATGCTGGTTGGAGAATACCTCATCAAATGCAGCTGATGCATCATTGTTTTGTGTATAGATATTCTAATGGTTCATTTGGTTTAAATGGTCAAGCTCAAAAAGTGGTAAGAAAGTCAAAGATGAGACAAGCCTGGATGTACAATTACTATTTGTAAAAATGTCATTGCCAAGTATGAGGAGAGATTTAAGGAAAAAAATTAGGAACTAAGAATGATAGCAGCTGATGCTGATGTCAAGAGAGAAATAACTTAACAAGAATACTTCCCAGTTGTGCCATATTTCTTGTCAGAGACCAGACATGACTGTACACAATTACCAAAAACATCCTTCATACTGATAATAAAATAAAACTAATAATAATAAAACTAATTGTTTCAAGCAGAGCATGAAATTTGTGTTATCACTATGATCCTACAAATAAATATAAGTGTTACAACAATACAAGTTACCAACAGCAAGAAAATTTTTCTTTCTTTGAAGAAAAAAGCCAATTCTTATGTCTTTCTACAACAGCAAATGGATCTGTTCCCAAATTTGTGATATAAAAGTCATTAAAAGTACTCAAACACTTATGAGGGATTCACCATGCCCTAAATATGAGGGACGTTCAATAATTAACAAGACAAATTGATGTAGAGAAAAAACAGTTCATTCAATGACAATTTTTGAGGGTATAAGTTGGCAACCTTGGGAACACATTAAATCAGCTGTTCGTTCATAATCTAAACATAACCTCTTTTGTTGATTTCAGAATGTCAGCTCTGCTTGAAACGTGTACAACAGATCAACATTCAGTGATAAGATTTTTGCTGTCAGGTGTGAAACCAGCAGAAATTCACTCAAGAATGTTGAAACAGTACAGTGAAATGTGTTTAAACCACAGTAACATGTATAAGTGTGTAGAACAGTTTAATTTAGGCAGAACAAGTGTGACTGATCGCTCTGAAGTCCAGTTGAAGTTTTGACTATCACACTGGAAATCTCATAAATGATCTTATTCATGAAGACAGGCGAGTCAAAATTTCTGAAATTGATAGTTCACGTAATATTAGATTTTGGAACCATGCTTTCAATCATTCATAACGGGCTGAATTATTGAAAAACATGTTCGATATGGGTTCCAAGACAATTGACTCTGCCCATAAAGACACCCAGATTCGCATTTGTTCTGAGCTAAAAGAACAGTTTGATGGAAGGTTCAATTTACTTTCTAGATCATATGAGTATAACCTGTGAGGAAACATGGTACACACCATTTCGAGCCCAAATCCAAATGGCAAAGTCTTGAGTAAAAACATCCAGATTCACCCATTAAAAAAATTCAAAACTTATGTGTCAGCCAGTAAAGTGATGTTGACGGTCTTCTGGTACTCGCAAGGCCCAATTTTGTGTGACTATTTAGAACAACAGACCGTGAACAGTAAGTACTATTCTAACATGCTCCAACAGAAAGTGAGATCCACAATAAGGCAAAACAGGATGCATCTCAAAAAGTGTGATTCTCTCACATGATAACACACAACCCCACACTGCTCACAGAACAGGAGAAATATTCAAGAGATTGATTTGGGAGATGTTGCCACATCCTCCTTATGCCCAGACTTAGCCCTATCCAATTTTCATTTGTTCAGCTAGCTCAAAGACTTTTTATACAGCAAGAAGTTCAACAACAACAAAGCAGTCAAAAAAGCAGTACACAAATGGTTCAAAGAGCAAGGTGAAGACTTCTACGCTGCAGAAACCAGAAAGCTCACAGAATGGTGGGGAGCAAGGGTCTAAATGTTGCTGGTGATTATGTTAAAAAGTAGTTTACGTTTCATTGTCATTGAATAAATAGTTTTTTTCGATAAAGAAAAAACTATTTATTCAATGACAATGAACATCCCTTGTATTTTCCACCAACCAGGCAGATTATTCCTTCATAACAATGCACTTAGAGCAAACTGGATGTAGTTGTTCAGGGTATTTGCATCAATAAAACAGTTAAGTGTGCATTGCATTCGTGTACATACACGATTCTCTTCCTCCTCTAAATTATTACTCAATGTCTGATCACCCAGTGATTGAAAGTGTCAATCATCCAGTGACCATCACAAATGATCATCCATCATCCAGTGTACTTCCACCGGACAGGAGTCTGCCAGGGAGATGTTGCCTCCCCACTCCTCTTTAATGTCGTAGTTGACTCCATAATGCGATGAGTTTTAACTGACTATGGCATGTTCACAGTCGATGCTGAGGCCACTGATATTCTTTATGATCTCCCACATAGCCCAATCTTTTGGCCTGAAAATGAATGTGGATAAGACATGTACTAACAGAAAGCTCATGCACCCTTGTCCAACTGGATGGTGTGCAAATTGAACAAGTGCAAGAATTCAAATATTAGGGGGCTCACTGGTCCAGAAGAAAAGTAGCTACAGTGAAAATAATCCACCGTCAAATTGGTCAAGCAAATGCTGCATTTGCTTCCCTGAAGTGGTGTTTGTGAAAACAAAGCAACATCTCGCTGATGACCCAAGTGTGTCTTTTCCAAACCCTGATCCTGCCAATTTTATTGTATGGAGCAGAAATGTGGACACTATTTAAGAAACACCTAAGCAAACTTGAATTGTTCCAAATGCGATGCCTACACCAGATCATGTCTTGCTTCACAATCGCATTAAAAATGAGGATATCCACCTTTGCTGTGAACAGCAGCCAACAATCAAGTAACAGATTCAAAAATGAAGACTGCAGGAAGAGTGGAAACCAACTACCGTACAAACTGCTCTGGCATAAACGACCCACACCCATTGAAGAGTCCAATGAATGGCTCCAAAGAAAACTGGATCAAGCACATCAATGATGATAAAAAATAGTAGGCTAAACCTTAATGAGGCCAGGACAACAACAGCTATGGACCACCATGAATGGAAGTGTTTTATTAATGAAATCAGACAAACACTGGCATCCACAACAGCATACAGGCTGAGTTAATCCAATCCAAACACCAGCTAGGGATAAAAAACCCAGTAATTATTTTCTGTGACCAAAATTCAAGTTACCATTGAAAGGTTTTTTTTTGTTGATATTATACCCATCCAGTAAAATAAGGCATACGAGTTACACAGCCACATGAGAACAAGACTTTTAATAGTGTAAATCTCCAGAAAACATGACATGCGAGTACATGGTCATATCAAAAAAAGATTTGCAGAGGGTTAATCAAATATAAACAATACTTTTGCCTCATTTTTTTAATTTTATTTGAAGAATGCATCTATCTTTAAATGCACAAAATGTTATTTCTCTATGTAATTTCCATTAACTTAAATACTTCTGCCACTGTAAAAATCAGTGGGACACCTTTCATTACCTTTAAACTACTGACCTCTCAATAGTCAGCAGTGGTTCAAGCCAACTACCAGTCACAGTCTGGGCTGTACTGACAGGCATGTCTTGACTACAATTTTTTGTTTGATTGCTGCAGCGGTGTGTGATTTAGAATTGCTGTATAACAGGGACATGTTATAAATTGAGATTTCACACATTTTTTAACACAGCAAGCTACCTTGATCTCAGTTAAAATTTCACTACAGCATGCAACATTTATCTCAAACATCATAAATAGAATCATCGTACATAAACAATTTAGATATAAAATAGAAGCTAAATAGATAATTGATAAGTTAGAAAAATAGTTAAAAGTGATAAGAAATAAAAATCCAAAATACAATAGCAAGGACAGCTTAACCAACATCTTGTCTCCTGATATGCCTACTTGATATTGTAATATAAAGAATAGTACAGGCAATTTGTCATCAAAATAGGCTGTATTTGAAAATCCTTACGTACAGATTGATCTTTTGTCCATGCGTTAGGGGTGATGAGGGAAGCTTAACTCCAGATTTTTAGCATCCCCCTCCCATAGATTTTTGAAAACTCGAAAACTCAACGTTTTTGAATGAATTTTTCTCTGAATCTATGCATTTTAGAGAAAAGTTTTTCAAACAAAAAATGTAGAAGACATTCTCCTCTAAAATTAATTTCTGTGAAGTAATGTCGTATAATTTGAAATTGAAATACTAGGTGGTGCTGAAGTTGTAAATGAATAGACCGGTTTCGAATACGTGCCCAATTCACAACATTTTCACACTTTCACAAGCTACAGCTCCAAAATGGTTAGTCTTACAAGAACATTTTTTAAAAAGTTTTAAAACTTTTCCAAATGCAATACAGACGAAAAACAATTTTTTCCAGTGAAAAAACCAAAAATAAAATAAGTTTTTTACAACTGCAGCGCCACCTAGTATTTCAGTTTCAAATTATACGGCACAACTTCAAAGACATTAATTGTAGAGGAGAATGTCCTAAATTTTTTGTTTGAAAAACTCTTCTCTAAAAATGCATAATTCAGAGAAAAACTCATCTCAAAAACTTTTTTGAGTTTTTCAAAAACCTACGGGAGGGGGAGATGTTAAAAATCTGGAGTTAAGCTTCCGTCATCACCCCTAACATATGGAAAAAACATGGATCTGTAGGTAAGGATTTTCAAATAAAAATACAAATTGACTACTAGAATAAGAATAAACCTATTAAAAAACATGCCATGGCTGGTCAAATAAAATAAAAATATCTAAATTAACCAATTTCTTTAACAGAAAATATGAAAATGCCTTAAAAAATCAACAGCTCCACTTAGTCGATACAAAAAAAACATACAAAAAAATTGTTAAATGTCAAATCACAATAATCAAAAGTAAGTTACACAACTTTAGTACCAGTATATAAAACAAACATACTACTTAAAAGATTGCCAGATTAAACTATTTTTTATTATTGGTGGAGGTAGATGCAAACTTTGCTTTTTTTTAAATTTCTACATCAAACTACTCATTAAAACATCAGTGTTGTGTAGATTTTTACAATTAAAATCTTCTGTGGTTGTATGATTTACTATAGCTCTGAACTGGGTTCTTATCTTATTGACCTTGTAAAGAACTCTCATTTCAAAAGCTTCTAATCTTTTCTTCTCAGATACTCAGATTGTCCAAGTTTCACTTCCATATAAAGCGACACTCCAAACATACACTTTCAAAAATCTTTTCCCGACATTTAAATTAATTTTTGATGTAAACAAATTATATTTCTTACTGAAGGCTCGTTTAGCTTGTGCTATTCGGCATTTTATATCGCTCCTGCTTCGTCCATCTTTAGTAATTCTACTTCCCAAATAACAAAATTCTTCTACCTCCATAATCTTTTCTCCTATTTTCACATTCAGTGGTCCATCTTTGATATTTCTACTACATTTCATTACTTCGTTTTTTAATAAAAAAAAATAGTCTGGAAAACAAAGCTTCTGCTATTAACAAATATTGGATCACTTAAGCACGTAATAAAATTTTGTTATTTACAGGAAATTTTGTAACATATAATCACAAACTTTAAAAATATTTTACTTCTGACTGTCTATACTGTTCCTGATGTTACAGATTCACCTAACTTATTATACTTTTGATTTTGTTTTACCAAAAGAATCTATTACAGTATGGATGCTGCTGATAAAATAAACAGCTTATGGAACTTACTGGAAATAATTAAATTTAATAAATAAATACGTGGTACTTATTGAAGAAATGCATTTGGTATACCAAACAAACAGATATGAGGAAAAAATTACAAAAACCTACTCATCTCTGAAAATAAAAACATACTCTCATCTTTTCTTTTCTTTTACTGTTTATCCTCTGGAATCCAATTTACATATGAATTGTAAATGAAGTATAACCTTGTATAGTTTCACGTCAACCATTCCCGAGATGTGTGGTTAATTGAAACCCAACCACCTAGGAACACTGGCATCCACGATCTAGTAATCAAGTCCTTAGAACTCTTGACTTCAAAATTAGCTGATTTGCAATGGCTAGTTCACCACTAGACCAACCCGGCAGGTTTTAATCTTTCACCCTGGAATATACTAAAAGTATTTGAAATTTTTAATATTTCACCAAATGGCTTCGATGGCATGTGACACCTTAGAATCTTATGGTAGTTCTGATAAGGGCTGTTTGGAATTTTGTAATGATGGGGCTCTAAAGGGCCATTTGTGTGTTCTGTGTGGCAAGTTAGTCCTAGAGAAGGGTTGTGGGTGCAGGAGCTGGTTTCCAGCAAAGCCAGCTCATTCATTGGAATCAGACCGAGCTTCTCCTCAGTGGTAGTTGGCAATCATTATGTTGAGTAGAATCACCATTTAAAGCACTAATAGACAATGAACCGACAACCTGCTTGTTCTTCATACTGTAATTTCTTACAACAAACAAATATAATATGGCATCAACTTTGTTACTATCATCCATATGCCAACAATGGAGCACTTTTAATTAGATTAAGAATAAGATATTTTGGGTAGAAGGGTGATTTTTTTCATACTTTTTTTTCACTCTAAGGAAACATCTAATAAATGAATGAATCCATATCATCATAAGTCTTTGTATCATTATCTTCCTTTAAATACTAAAATTGATTTGCTTTTTTCTATATATAAATACTGTCTACGTTTTCAACAAACTACCTACTTAATATTTCTCTTTTTCCAACAAGGGAAACCAAAAAATCAAAAACTGTACAAAACATAAGACCTACCTACTCTAGATTCAACAATAAAAAGTAATTCTTAAATAAAAGATTTGAATACACAACCACATTCAAATGAATGAAACTGCAAAATTAACTCTCTACTTATTATTTTTTACCAAACTATTCAAACAGACTGGTACTCCTTGAAAAGACTAGGGAAAAGATTGTATAATGCACCATCAACAGTATAATCAATTTTTTTTACATACATTAGACATAATATTTTACTCTACTGATGAACACAATTTCATCAGTAGAGTATTAGTTTATTGCTGTTAGAGATTAAGCACCTAAACTTTAATTTTTTTTAACACAAAAGAATTTGCATTTACAAAGTTAAAATTATGAAACCACTAATTTTTAAAAATTGCAAGAACACACTTCCTAGTTGGAAAACTGTGTTTTACAAAGTTTATGTTAAATCAGTGCAATAAGAAATTCTTCTGGTACAGATGCCCAGGTTACATTCAATGTGTTGAATAAGATTTCTTCTTCACGAACAGAATGTTGTTCTTGCTGTGCAGCAGTATATGAAATATCAAGGCTGTGATCAAGTGATATATAAGCACCAAAACATTCAAGCAAAATTTCTGTGGCTTGAAATCCTACCAATCAGAAATCTTTGATGATATTCTCTCTGTGCAACTCATGTATTACCACTGCAAAACCCAGAAATAAAAGTCTGTGTATTTGTTCAGTTTTTGGTTTGAAAATCAAGGCCTAATTAATTCTTTGTTTTTAGAGACTGGGATTGACGTTTTGTTTTAGAAAAATGTAATAACTGAAATGGAACTTATTTTTTGTATTGGCATGGTTACATGGATTATTTTTCAAAGAACATGTTTTTACCTTCCAGTTGTGGCACTTACATTGTTTATTGCAAATAGTTCTCAGCTATAATGATGTTAAATTGTTTATAGTGTTCTCAATCTTTTTTATATTTTTTTTTTTGTGGACCATCTCTTTTTCATTGACTGGTAAAGAGCTTTTTTAATATTATTTTTAACAATTAAACTGCATTTACATGAATCTAACTTTGATTGTAATTTTGAATTGTTTATTAATATTGTTTGTTTGAATGTAAAACTGTGGTGTTAAACACATACAACTTTGGATTGCCAGTTGAATGATGTGTTATTTTTCCCTTTGTAATTGCTACCCAATCACAGACCCTCAGATCTTCTTAAAACAGTATTATTCAATGGAAAACTTATAAGGCATTGTTAAATAATGAAAACATGCAATATTCCAGTCACTTACTTAAATATTTATTGGTATTCAAATGTAAGAGGGCTAATGTTGAAGTAACGTCCATTTCTTAACACAAACAAAACTTGTCTAAGATATTGTCAATATTTTTTTTTTTATTTCATCCTTTACACTTCTCTACATAGTTACCTTGAACATAACTAAATTGTTTATGCCCACGTCACAAATCAGCCGCCTGAAGACAATTGGTCTGCTGTTCTCACTTCTTCATTGGTGCCAAACCGCTGACCGCCAAGAAACTTCTTCAGGTAGCAGAACAGGTGGAAATTAGTCAACGAAAGGTCCAAGCTGTAAGGTGCATGGTCCATTTATCCCATCCAACACATCCGATTAAGAATTGAGCAGCAGAATGAGAACGTGGATTGTAATGCAACAATAAAACTCCAGATGACAGTAGGCTACATCACTTATTCTGTATAGCACGCTAAAGTTTTGTCAAGGTCTTGCAGTACACAACTGAGTTTATTGTTGTCCCTTTGGGCATAAAATTGATTAACAAGACACCATGTCTATCCCAAAACTCAGCTGCATAATCTTGCGTGTTGATATTGTCTGTTTGGCTTTCACTCTGACTGTAGATGTTGTGTGTTGCCATAACATTAACTGCCACTTTGATGCTGCGTTGATGCAAGAGACCCACATCTCATCTCCCATGACAATGTGGTCCCAACAAGTTCATCTTCCTTCATTATATAAGGTCAAGAAGCACTAGAGCCATTCTACTTTTTTGGTATTCTTCACAAAGCAGTCTGGAAATCCATAGTGAGCAGTTTTTAACTGCAAGGTTTCAGAGATTTTGTACAGCACTGACCTTGAAATTTGTGACAAAATAGAAATCGTGAATTTTGCGTCTGATTACAGGTCGGCCCGATCATAGTTCATCATGGACACTGTCCAACCCGTCCAACAGTCTTACCCATTTACACACTTGGCAGTCACTCATTGAATCAGGTCCATAAACCTCAAATATCTGGCAATGAATGTCAGCTGTTGACCCATTCCTTGCAGTCAAAAATCAAATTACATACCATATTTCACAATTGGCAGGCCACTCAATTATTTTAAACATTCCAACTTCATAATATAAACTGTACACATAGAGCCACACAAAATTTACATAGCTAACGCTAATAAAATTAGAATTTTGTTTCATTAAAAATAGTTAAAATATGTGCCACATTTTGATAAGTTTTGTTTTTAGTAACTTCAAAATTCTTGTTTGTATTCAGTTTCTGTAAAGTTTATTCATACTACTTTGCTCAGAATCTCCAAGTTAATTTATGCCAAACATAAAAGTGTTTTTTGAACAACCCCCCAATCTTTTGTCTTTAGCCAGGTCTCAAAAATTACTAAAAAATAATTCTGGGACCTATTTTTTTTCAATCTTTCTGGTCAGATTTCATGTAGTTTACTCCATTTGGACCAAGAATTACATTCTGCCAGTTAGCCAGGGGCTTTTCATGAAAAATCATTGCATTCTGTTTAGTCTGTTTTCCCCAGAAACAGATAGGGATTTAGGGATTTCAAAATAGGTCATACACAATTTCACAAATGTTTTTTCCTTGCAACGAATGAATAAACTAGCTTTAATACATTACATATTATTCATATATTTAATACATATAGATTCACTATTCAAGGATGATAATCACCATAGTATGAAGTTAGGCAATGATCGTTTCAAGTGTTAAATTATTACTTTATCTGAGGGCATAATGTCAACTTACCACAAATCCATAATTCTTGACAACATCACACTCTACAACTTTCCCATACTTTTCAAAAAGTGGTCTTATATCAGCTGAAGTTGTTTTGTCGACTAAATTCCCAACAAATATTTTGAAAGTACCAACACTGCTAAAACCTGGCATCTTGCCACTTGCCTAGAACAAATTAAAAGAGAAAATGAAGTTCTTGACTTAACTGCAAAGTAAAATTGATTTCAGAATAACAATAATAATCAAAGAAACTTACCCCTAAAATCCTGATACAGTTTAGTTAGAATTTCACAGTTAAACTTATTTTTAGAAAAAAATTCAATAAGCAAGATAGTTTGTTTATGTGCAGACATACGATGCTATCTGCGTAAGTATGGGCTACATATGAACAAAATATACTAGGTAAATTCAGGTAGTGTTAAAAACTGTATAGTAATGAGAAAAGTTATACTTTAAAAAGATAATGGAAATGTAAGTGGCTAAATTGGAAAAAACCAGAAGCAATTATGAAATTGTAAATGGGTCAATCCATTTGAAGTGAACCAAGAGCGACTGCTTGACCACTTGTTTATTACCTGTCTCAGGACCTTAATTTTTATTTAAGTAGTTTACCTGCGATTGCCATTTTTGCTACGGTGCATACATGTACTTTTGTGATTGTAAGGGTTTATGGAAAAAATCATAATTAAAAATTATTGGTCCTGGAAGGATGAAAAAAAAAAAATTTTCGCTTTATTCTAATGGGGCTGGTGATAAAAATCACAACTTACAGAGTTTTTGTAGATGTTCATGGTAAATAAAAAAGTTTCTTGTATACTGTACTAATAAAAAAGTTATAACTTCTCAAAAATCTTGAAAACCCTGTTAAAAGCAATACCATTTTGACTCATTAAATAAGTGCTCCAAGGGGGTTTTCTTGTCTTCTTGGCATTTTAATATTTTTATACTTATTACTACAGTTGAACCATTCAACTGTAGTGTTCATGTTACAACAGGCTATGGAAGAAGAATGTTCCATAGGAATTTATGTGAGCGAGTCATAAAACAGTGTATGGTACAGTGCCAAAACAACTCATTAAAATTTGTGAATTTAGTGATGAAAACAAACTTATTTTTTTACATGTTAATTCAGATTCACTAATCTGTGTAAATATCATGAAAAAATATTTTTGTCAAAATTCAGTAACCTGTATGGACAGTTCTGTGTGACTCTTAAAACTTAAGACAAATAACATTATAGCAAGCTCTTAAAGAACATATTTTTCCAAATTTAAATTTAGTTCCTGGAAAATCTCTGGGTATTAACTGTTTCAAAAGTATTTTTTCTCAGCAGAGCAAAGAACTATATGAATGCGAAGACCAAGAGCATTTACATTGCCCCACATTACAATATTGAACAATTGAATGCTGCTTCTAGCATTTTGGGTGTACCAGCTCTATCAAAATTGAAAAAATTAAGCATGGATCTAAGGCCCACCAGCATTAAGTATCTGAAAAATAAAAAATAATCTTGAATTGTGTTTTGACTCAGAAGTTTCTGAAAATGAAAATACAACTCAATCTGCTTCACATGAATATGATGATTTTATTTTAAAACTAAAGGAAAAATGTGTTCTTGCTTCTACAGAGAATAAAGTTAAAATTATCAGTTTACTTCCCCAATCTTGGACCAGATCTAAAATAATATCAGATCATGAGTCTGGTTAGACTTCTAGAGAATTTAGTTAATGAGCAAGATATTCTACCAGAGTTATGTAAATAAAAGACATAAAACAGGAATTAGTAATGACAATTAATAAAGTTGTGTAATTTTATGAAAATGACAATAATAGCAGGCTGTGTCCTGGTAAAAAGGACTGTGTTACCATGCATGTTGATTGTGGCAAAGTGCCTAAACAAAAGCACCTTGTTCTAAAATAAACTTAGAAGGATTGTATATCTCTTTTTTTCTCCTGAGGAAAAAATTGAAGATTAAAGTTCTGCAAACTCTATCCAAAATGGTGTATCTTGGCTGGTGCATCTGGGATTCATACAGTTTGTATCTGCCTCCACCACCAGAACATCAAACTCATATATGATGGTCCCAAACTTAATGTTGATTATAAGTACTTAGTAGAAAGCTTTGTTTGTGACAAGGATAACTACAGCTGTATGATGAATGTGTGTAACAAATGTCCAGGTAAGCAGGCCGTGTTTGACATTCTGAACTTCTCATATCTGGCTACACCATATATGGTGTTATAATACACCATATCTGGTGTTATAGGTTATAAAGTTTTTATTTGTACAATACACAAGAAACTTTTTTATTTGCTATTTATATATACAAAAATACTGCTAGTTGTACTAATTTGAGAAAATAAAATTAATGGTCTCAAGAATGGTCCATCTGGGACCAAAATAGTTTTAAGGTCCTGAAACATGTAAGAAACAAGTGGGCAAATTTCAATTTTTTTGGAATTTGTCAAGCAACCAGATTTTTTTTGGAGCACTTCAAATAGATTGATCCAAATGTCAATTTGCATGCACTTCACACTTGCTTAGCATAAAGACTGAAATTGTCTACATGCACAGTTTCATTCAGGTGATCATGTACTACCAAGACACTCATAGAAGATAAGTACTGTTCCTAGAAAAAATTCCAAATAATTACACATACACTGAACATAATGGCATACTTCAATCCTGTTTAATGAACAACTTCACATATCAATTTTATTAAATCTAATACTACAGCTGTTAGAGATGAATAAAAATCAAACAGGTTTTTTTAATCAGTATGATATAAAAATACTTTATTAGTATAGTACGCAGAGTGATTTTCCAGAGGGATTGCTGTGCAAATCTCTCGGGAGATGATTCTATAGGCAAAATCAGAAAATTCATAGAAAATATGTCAGAAAATGGTTAGTTTGTGATTTTTGGCTCACGTAACATTTAGCCCTGCTTCTGCTCCCTCTGTAAAATTAAACTGTACTAAAATTCCTGGGATACAAATTCAAGGTAAATTTGGTGCTTTCTAATGGTTTTTGATCTAAACTATCAAATAAATGTGGTTTTAGATATCTTCTCACTTCGGTTTCACGAAGAACAGAGTAAATAACACTTTTTTTAGGTTTGGAATAAAATGACTTAATTTCTAATGTTAAAAATTTTTAGTTAATTTTGTAGAGAATTTAATTCTGAATAAAGTGATGTAAATGTCCATTTTAAACAAAAATTAGAGTTTAATTAGAAGCAAAACACACAAACTGGATTGGAAAAGTATTTTAAACAGAAATACTTAACATATTAGAGCTAAAAATTATATTTAACAATATGCTAAAAATATATTTAAATGACATCCTACTGAAACATATTAAAAAATGTTTTTTCATAGGTTGGAAAAAACAGTTGATGAAAAATTAAGTTGTCTTGATTTTAAATATTCATTTGAGCTCTGTTTGAGCTGATATTGTTCGGTCAGTCATTCACAATGGGTGATGCTACAAATTCGTTTTCATTTGGAGAAATGCCTCCTCTATGAATCATGAGACCTTACCGTTGGTGAGGGGGCTTGAGTACTCAGTGATACAAGAGTAGCTGGACCAAAGGTGCAACCATATCGGAGAGATATCTGTTAAGAGCCAGACTAAGGAATGATTCCTGAAAGAGGGCAGCAGCTCTTTCAGTAGTTGTTAGGGGCATGAGTCAGGACGACTTAAACGGCCATATCAACATCACTCAGTCCTCTGAGTACTGTGCAGCTGAAAGCAATGGAAAACTACAGCTGCTTTTTTTTCAAGAAAATGTGGCTCTCTGCATTTTCACATAGCAATGATGGAGGCGCCTTCCTTGGTAAAATATTCCGGAGGTAAACTAGTCCCCCGTTCGGATCTCCGGGTGGGGACTACTAAGGAGGGGGTCACCAGAAAATTAAAAAATAACATTCTATGAGTCGGAGCGTAGAATGTTAGAAGTTAAAAAAGGTTGGTAGGCTGGAAAATTTAAAAAGAGAAATGGATAGGATAAATGTGGACGTAGTAGGAATTAGTGAGGTTCGGTGGGAAGAGGAAGGCGACTTTTGGTCAGGTGATTTTAGAATAATAAACTCAGGTTCAAATAACGGGGAGGCAGGAGTAGGTATCACAATGAACAAGAAGATAGGGAAGAGAGTAGAATATTTCAAAATGCATAGCAATAGAATCATTGTAATAAGGATAAAATCAAAACCTAAACCAACAATGATTGTTAACATCTATTTGCCTACAAACGCCCATGATGATGACGAGGTAGAGTGTGTATACGAAGAGATTGATGAAGCAATTAAACACGTAAAAGGAGATGAAAATTTAATAATAGTTGGAGATTGGAATGCAAGCATTGGAAAGGGCAAGGAAGGAAATATAGTAGGTGAATACGGGCTGGGCAAAAGGAATGAAAGAGGGGACAGACTTATAGAGTTTTGCACAAAGTATAATTTAGTAATTGCAAACACCAAATTTAAAAATTATAATAGAAGAATATACACTTGGAAAAAGCCAGGCGATACTGCAAGGTATCAGATAGATTATATCATGGTTAAGCAAAGATTCAGGAATCAACTCGTTGACTGCAAAACTTACCCTGGAGCAGACATTGATAGCGACCATAATTTGGTGATAATGAAAAGTAAATTGGGATTTAAAAACCTGAAGAAAAGATGTCAGTTGAATCTGTGGAATTTAGAGAAGCTTGAGGAAGAGGAGGTAAAGATTTTTGAGGAGGACATCGCAAGAGGTCTGAGTAAAAAAGATATGGTAGAAAATGTAGAAGAAGAATGGGAGAATGTTAAAAAGGAAATTATTAAATCAGCAGAAGCAAACTTAGGCGGAACAAAGAGAACTGATAGAAAACCTTGGGTTTCAGACGATATGTTGCAGCTGATGGATGAACGTAGAAAATATAAGAATGCTAGTGATGAAGAAACTAAAAGGAACTACCGACAATTAAGAAATGCTATAAACAGGAAGTGCAAACTAGCAAAAGAAGAGTGGATTAAAGAAAAGTGTTCAGAAATGGAAAGAGAAATGAACATTGGTAAAATAGACGGAGCATACAGGAAAGTTAAGGAAAATTTTGGGGCACATAAATTAAAATCTAATAATGTGTTAAACAAAGATGGTACACCAATATGTAATACAAAAGGTAAAGTCGATAGATGGGTGGAATATATTGAAGAGTTATACTGAGGAAATGAATTAGAAAATTATTGAGGAAGAAGAGGAAGTTGAAGAGGATGAAATGGGAGAAACAATACTGAGATCTGAATTTAAGAGAACATTAAAAGATTTAAATGGCAGAAAGGCTCCTGCAATAGACGGAATACCTGTAGAATTACTGCGCAGTGCAGGTGAGGAAGCGATTGATAGATTATACAAGCTGGTGTGTAATATTTATGAAAAAGGGGAAGTTCCGTCAGACTTCAAAAAAAGTGTTATAGTCATGATACCAAAGAAAGCAGGGGCAGATAAATTTGAAGAATACAGAACAATTAGTTTAACTAGTCATGCATCAAAAATCTTAACTAGAATTCTATACAGAAGAATTGAGAGAAGAGTGGAAGAAGTGTTAGGAGAAGACCAATTTGGTTTCAGGAAAAGTATAGGGACAAGGGAGGCAATTTTAGGCCTCAGATTAATAGTAGAAGAAAGATTAAAGAAAAACAAACCAACATACTTGGCGTTTATAGACCTAGAAAAGGCATTCGATAACGTAGACTGGAATAAAATGTTCAGCATTTTAAAAAAATTAGGGTTCAAATACAGAGATAGAAGAAATATTGCTAACATGTACAGGAACCAAACAGCAACAGTAATAATCTAAGAACATAAGAAAGAAGCCGTAATAAGAAAGGGAGTCTGACAAGGGTGTTCCCTATCCCCGTTACTTTTCAATCTTTACATGGAACTAGCAGTTAATGATGTTAATGAACAATTTAGATTCGGAGTAACAGTACAAGGTGAAAAGAAATAGATGCTACGATTTGCTGATGATATAGTAATTCTAGCAGAGAGTAAAAAGGATTTAGAAGAAACAATGAATGGCATAGATGAAGTCCTACGCAAGAACTATCGCATGAAAATAAACAAGAACAAAACGAAAGTAATGAAATGTATTAGAAATAACAAAGATGGACCAATGAATGTGAAAATAGGAGGAGAAAAGATTAGGGTGGTAGAAGAATTTTGTTATTTGAGAAGTAGAATTACTAAAGATGGGCGAAGCAGGAGCGATATAAAACACACAAGCAAAACGAGCCTTCAGTCAGAAATATAATTTGTTAACATAAAAAATTAATTTAAATGTCAGGAAAAAATTTTTGGAAGTATATGTTTGGAGTGTCGCTTTATATGGAAGTGAAGCTTGGACAATCGAGTATCTGAGAAGAAACGCTGATGCTATAGGAGAATGTTAAAAATCAGATGGGTGGATAAAGTGACAAATGAAGAGGTATTGCGGCAAATAGATGAAGAAAGAAGCATTTGGAAAAATATAGTTAAAAGAAGAGAGACTTATAGGCTACATACTAAGGCATCCTGGAATAGTCGCTTTAATATTGGTAGGACAGGTAGAAGGAAAAAATTGTGTCGGCAGGCCACGTTTGGAATATGTAAAACAAATTGTTAGGGATGTAGGATGTAGGGGGTATACTGAAATGAAACGACTAGCACTAGATAGGGAATCTTGGAGAGCTGCATCAAACCAGTCAAATGACTGAAGACAAAAAAAAATTATAGAAATGATGGGCATGTAGTTCTAATTTTAGTAAACTTAGTAAACTTTAGTAAATTTAAGTAAACAAATATGGATTAGCAACAATGTGTGAATACTGAAAAAATTATACAGATTGAAGAATACCAGATCACCAAATATTTGAGGCTTTGGAGAAGCAAATTTGAGAAACAGGTGTCTAACTGATCCCAGATCTCTATGAGACAAGAGACCTGGGGATTTTACTAAATTTCTTAATCAAAAATCATAAGGAAGCACCAAAGTTACCCCTCGATTTCAACCCCAAGAATTTTAGTACGATTCAATTCACAGAGGGAGCAGAAAGCAGGGATAAATATTTTGTGAGCTGAAACTTGCTAATGAACAGTTTTCTGACCTAAATTTGTTTATATGATCCTTTTTTCTTATTTTTGCCTAAAGAATCATCTCCCAAGGAATTGCCATGCAATTTGGAATCATCCAGTATATTATATGTAAACAAAAAACATTTTTATATATTTACAAATATATATATTTCAAAATTAATTTTTGCTTACATCAATTATACATAATTAATTTTCATATTATACATGTTTCATATTCATACTGTCGTAATTGTAAAAATCAGATTTTCATAATCAAAGAGCACTTTGGGGAGGGGGCAAGGAAGTAGAGTCATGACCAAAATAATTTTTCAATTTAAAAATAGAGGCAAACTCCCAAAAAAAAGGACTATAAAAATCAAGATATTTTTGGTTCTTTTCAGTTATCTACCCTCCACGTATTTTTTCCGTTCCAACAAGTGTTAAGTTAGGAAGTGGATTATAGTAGTAGACTAGCAGGCAGTTTGATTAAAACATTGATTTAAACAATGATTGAACGTGGCAGGCAGATAACTGTATTTTTTATTTTAACAATTTGTTGGGGAATTAATTTCAAATTTAATAAAATTAATGCTTGATTAACACAAGAATCATGATCTCTTTAACATAGGTGTTACGAAGAATATAAGTTGAACATATGGTTAAGGGCTTAATGAACTTCATATGATTGGTATAGATGAACATCTTTCAAAAAGATAATGTTTATTCAAATTCTTTAATCAAAATGTATTATTTGGATTAAGGGATCATAAAAATGCATGCTTCCATATTTATTATAGCTTTTCAAACTAGTACCTTATTCTTACAAATATGTTTAATTTAAATTATGTCAAGGAAAAGCTGGTTATATAGTAATACTAAACTGGGAAGAAATTGACCACAGAATAATTATTTCATCAAGAGTTGAATGACAGCAACACAAAGTACAACCACCACTCAATGATGTTCCAGCTATCCCTTAAAAAAAAAATTCCATACGGAGGTCAAAAAGTGCTTTTTGGAAAGATTAGAGATGGAACTTCATCATGTTAGTGTATTCAAAATTAATTTTGTTACATAACAAAAGTTAGTTTTTTTTTTCAAATTTTGGGCCCAAAATAAAGAAGGGCTTAGGATAAGAGGTCTGTTTATTGCCTTTTAACTCTTATGTACTAGTACTACTAATAAACAAGAAAAATTGGAGTGTCCATTAAAAAAAATGGCTGCCAAATCGTAAGATTTTGAAAATGTCTCGTATTTGCGGCCCAAAAACCACATGTGAGACAGGTGACAAAAATCTGAAATGTTTAAAGCAGTAAGTACTTTTTATGTACTTTAAAATCATATAAAATTTATGTTGTTACTAAAAGGGGGGTAGACGAGTAATGAAGCCATCAAAACCGCTAAAAGCACAGTTCCTTTGTATCATCAACACTTATCTAAAAAATTCACAGCATGTATTTTTTCTGATAATGTAGACCTACTATACAAAATTTTTTTTTGTCTATAATGAGATAGCTTATACGATAGAAGTTTGTTACTTACAAAATGACACACACACACACACACACTCATGTTTAAACATGAAAGTGAATAGACATGCATGGACATGAATGTTTATGTAATCCTGAATGTAAACATTGTTGAAGGCTCAGTTACTGTTTTGATTTCAATGTGATATGTTGTATTGCTGCAAGTGTAAATACTGTAAAGTTAATTTATACTTTTTTAAAAAGTAATTTTATTATTAGCAGTGAACTTCTGTGTGTGCGTGTGTCACCCACCAAAATGTAAAACTCATTTATCTGCTCTAAAAATGAAATTTGATTATAAAATCCTCCTTTCAACCATGATGTGATATAGAAAATGAAGTGTGCATGCTGTCAGTGTGAAAAATGTCCTAATGAAGTGCTCAGATTACTACAAGGGAGCTGGGATGATTTTGATTCTGGAATTATCTTCAACCAGTGGGTTTCTGTTGACCGTTGTGAACTAACCACTCAAATTTAAATAATCTTGTTAAAAATAATTTTGTAGCAAAGAAACAAGCTAATTTCCTAAACACTAAAAAGGAAAATTTGTTGGAGGGTGAATGTATTGTAATGAGAGACCTCTCAAAATTTTTCTTTTTGTGATACAGGATAAAGTCCAGTCATATCACTGGTCAAAAACTAATGCCACAGTACATCCATTTCTCATATATTTAAAAAAAAAGAAGGAAAATTACAAAGCCAAAGCTATTGTATGATTAGTGAGTACTTGTAGTGTATATATAGTGTAGCACAGTACTACAGTTCTGCTTCCAAAAGCAAGTTATAAATAAAATAAAAACACTTATCACAAATTAAATTTTTTTTATTTTTCTGATGGCTTCTCAACCCAGTATAAAAACAAAAAAATTTCATAAATTTGTGCAATTTCATAAAAAAAAAAAAAATGGCAAGAGCACTAAGTTATGTTAGTGAAGTCTGTTCTCAAAAAGTGCAAGATTTATTCACAACTTCCATTAGCAGGAGTAAAATAAGGTAAAAGTGAATTGAACAACTTGTTAATATAATTGAATAGTTTTATCATTTTGTAATAATTACTTTTCATTCTGTAATTGACTATTTATTAATTATCAATTTATTCCTTCTAATTTTTATAATCTGAAAAAAAAATGTACTTTTGAATACGTTGATTATGGTTAGAAGGAATGGTGTTTTTGGCAGTTTTGTTGGCTTCATTACTTGTCAACCCCCTTTGAGGTACAAAATTTTATAACGTTTAAAGTACATACTTACTGCTGTAAACACTTAAGATGTTTGCCACCTGGCCCACATGTGGTTTCTGGACCCCAAAAATGAGACTTTCAAAATGTTACGATTTGGTGGCCATTTCTTTAAGAATTTTTTTTTTCAATTTTATTTTAAAAGCAGGCTTGTTATCCTAAGTCCTGCATTTTATTTTGTGCCCAAAATTTGAAAAAAAAAAATACATTTACAATTTGTAAATGTAGCTTCAGTAAACATTACAAGATTTGGTTATGTAAAAAAAATGAATTTTGAGTACACCAAGATGAAGTTCCATCTTTCCACCAAAAAGCCCTTTGACCCTTGTACGATGTAAGATACGAATACTACAGCTCATAGAAAAAGTAACAAATACGGCTGTTTTTATCTGGTGGCGAGTTAAAAGATAATACTCAGAAAAGTTTTTTAAAAATATAAAAAAATATTTTTTGGCCACTACAAGGTTGGTTAATAATTAACATATACCAAATATCAAAAATAGTGATACACTGATCATTTGTTGAATTAAAATGGAATACACCAGCAATATATATTATTTACACAGTAAGTAACTTGGCTTAAGTGAAATTCAACTGAGTTTAGTCAGGTTTAGGTCAAGGTTAAGTTGGTAACATTAAATTTGTATAAAATACATTATTTTCGATTAAATAATTGTGTTATATAATTATGAACTCAGCGTAATAATTGGTCAATTTAATATTTAAGGTTAATTAGATGAAGTTGATGAGCAAAGCAAGCATTAGGGTTATGTTGATATTGTACAAAGTTCAGTACACAGAATATCATTAGTTACCTAACCTATCAATTGAATTTCACTTTAGTTATTTACTTTGTAAAACAATGTATTTTACAATTATGCATTGTTAAATTACAAAATATTTGGAGGGTACTGTGTAATTTAGAGGGGTGTAACTTGTGAGAAAGGAGTTGCTGATGAAAAATCTCAATTGTAACGAATAACTTAGATTTTAAATAATGTATATTCCAAATTTCATCAAAAATGGAGGTGAAACCCTAATTCTACATTATTATTGATAAAGCATATTTCACAATTGTTTATTTGCATACATTTTTTAACTTTAGTTTCTAACATATTTTATAATAGTTTCAAGGAAATCTTGAGCTACAGCCAACTGATCGGGTTTTCAGTATTTATGAGCAAATACTGTATCATTTTTTTTACTTATATATATTTCTTTCAGTTCAACCATGTATCCTTTACTGAATTTACAGCACCATATAAATCCCACTCTTGATTAAATTTATTTTATCTTTGGCATTTCTAATGACAGAAACAAATTTCCTACATCTAGCCAAAGTATATTGGCTAGAAAGTTACAATCATGATAATACAAAATAATATCCCATCCTTCACATTTTTATGATCTACTCAAGTGGTATGCATTAGATAATGGCAGGCAATCTGAGTTGCAAGTTTCAGTGGTTTAATGGTTTTAAGCTAAGTTTACAATTTAAGCTATTAAGCTTTTGTAATTTAAGCTATTAAGCTTTTGTAATTTAAGCTATTATATTAACTAAAGACTTCTGAAACAGTTTTGTTTTAAATTCTATGAAATATTTTTAATCCTTTTTGAAATTAAAATGATAATTTCAATTCATTAACTGTTTACCATCCAGCTCTTTGCTTGTAATATGTGTAATGCTCCAATTTGACATGATATTAAGTGACTTAACAATTTGTTAAAAAATGATTCTCGATGCAGAGTGGAAACAATATGTTAAATGTATTATGTTAGTTGTACTGCTTTCATTAAGTTAAGATATGTTTCGTGAATTAATCTCAACACTTGGGTTTTGCTAACATTTCACTTGAATGATTAGCTGAACCAGCTTTATAAAACACATTATCCCCCACAAAGTTTAAAATGAAACAAAACCATTGTAAATTAATCGAATAAGCACAATAATAAAAATAATCTTCCTACAACACATAATACATTAATATTAACCACTGAAAAAACCATAGTTGGGTTAGATTTACAAAAGTATTTCTAAAAGTAAAATTATTTTCCTCAGCCTACTTTTTATTTTTTTAACAGTACGATGATTTGAAAAATCATCTTTGGTCAATAGTTCTGAACTCACTTGAAAATTTTATGACCGGCAGTATTTTACAAAATGTTTTAGGGTGAAAGATTAAAATAATCAAAGTCTAAAGAAACAAAACATCATAAAAACTAAAGTGAATTTCAAGGTACTACTATTTCAAATACGAAAAATGAAGGCAATTCTAGAATTAACTATTAATAAAGGGGCAGGGAGGTACACCTATATCACGACATTGCGATCACGAGTTACACACAAGAAAATAATAATCTTACACAAAAACAAACATTAAGTAAACTTACAGGCAACTATAATGCAGAAAAAGAAAAAAATTTTCGCTTGAAATAAAAAAATAAATATTATGCAATAAAATGCTCCTCACCGGCTAAAGTCACAACAGATAGCGGCAACGCACGGGAAGAAGCGTCCAACTTCAGTCAATAATGGATAACAATGCAAAATGTTTAATATGAAATGTTTCATAACAAAATGGTATAAATCTCAGAAATATGTTTTCTTAATATTCAAAAAAATATTTAAAATGTCAAACGTTCAAAGAAAAAAATACATTTTTCAGGAATTAACTAGGAAATACTGGTTGAGGTCATATTAATATATAGACTTGCTATCCTAAAATAAATATAACTTTAATAAGAACTAATCTGAAATTACATATCTCAATTTCACTTTAAAATTGTCTTCATGATAGTGTTACAACTTTGTCATGTTGGTAATGAAAATAAATAAATATCAGCTGATGAGCAATGTACTTAGTGCTCCTTAGGACTTTAAGCCACTAGTTTTTTCGTTCTAGAATAGTAAAATTCGGAAAAATTTTGGCATTATATTATTAATCGTGAAGTCATTATTACTTTCTTTTTTTTTTAATTATGATGAAACGAAAAATTTGATTGATTTTATTTTTAACATCGTTTAATTCAACGTTTCATTTCATTAGAAAATATGTTTCTTTTTAATTACTGAAAAGTGTTACGTTCTCGCTTCTACTTTTAGAACCACATAGAATTCAATGCCAAATTATTCATATAATTTCAATAGTGTTGAGAATTTGGTCACTAAATCTGTTATAATTTTCTTCATTTATAACGATTTAGTTTCGCCCTACACATAATAAGCCATTGGTGTTAGGTCAGGTGACCTAGGAGGCCAATTAAATGGTGTGCCTTGCCATATCCAGTGGTTTGTAAATTCCATATTCAAATAATTCCTGACTAATCTATGTTTATATGAACATGGGGTAATCATTTATTTTCATATGTAGAATATGCCCTGGTATTCTTTATTTTTCTTAATGATATGTATATATATATTTATGAAAATGTATCTATCTATTAATAAAAAAAACCCAATCATCCCAGAAAGCTCAGAAATAAAAGGTTGACTTAGATGTACTCTTACTTTTACTCCCTACTCAGGCTAGTCACTCTTATTAGTGTTAAATAAGATAAAATCCCAATGAAGTGAGATAACAAAAATTTAACTACATTAAACATATTAATTATGTTAAAATTTAAACAAGAAAAGTGTTTATTGTTCTTTCTAAATTAATGTTTTTCTGAATATATTTAAAATTCCTGAGGTATTTAGTAATAGGCCAATGCTGTTATTAATCAATGGCTTTTATATCGCTGTTCCTAATAAAGTAAGTTTCCTGATTGAGTCTATTCTTCAATGACATTTAACTAAAGTTTGTATCTGCCAAATTCCCCTTAATTCTATCTTCTTTCTTTCTTTTACACAGTTCTTGTATCCTAAATTTTAATCTTCGTCTTCATAAATTAATGTTTAAGTGTCTGCTGTTTTGAAAGATTTATTTTTATCCTTACTGCTGTTGAGGAAAGAGGCCAATTTTCTAGACATAGTTACTGTAACACTAGATATATTTATGTTAAAAACATAATTGTAAAAAGATTATGTAAAATTTCCAGGATTTTATATTTATGAATATATCTTTGCTTAAAAAATATAGTAATTTATTTCGAAAAAAAAAATGTATTAATTTCTCCACAAAACCAGGCTATGAACTATTTTAATGTTTTAGTTTGACCAAAAAGGAAGGTTTTTTTTATAATTATCTTGTCTTTGGTAATAGTAATATTAATTCATTTGTTAACTATTTACTGTTAAAATAGAACTTGGTCATAAATACTTTTTAACAGTGGTTGTTACCAAGTATAAAAATTCCTTTTAACAGTATCTTTAAATTGTATTTTAAAATAAAAAAATATGTATATAAAATTTAAAAAAACCATATAACAGTTATAAAGCAAGCGTTATAAATAAAAAAATCTATCAGTTTAGGAACAGATTAATAATTTAAAATAAATTTCTTTATAACCAGTTGCAAAATTTTCTTTTGAAACTTTTCTAAGACACTATCCTTGTAGGCAAAGGCTGCGTAAATTAATTATATATTTATCTGCTTTAGTTTAACTGTTTTTTTAGTTTTTTTATTTAGCTAGAACCAGATCAAGAAACTGACATCCTGAGAATGTAATTATTAAAGTTAGACTTGGACTGCAGCTGTATAAAAAATATACAAAGCAATAGTAGCCATAATCTGTAATTTAACAAATAATGGCCTACAACATTTATTATAAAGTTTGTTCTATATCATTAATTTTTTGCGGTGGTGACTGGCCCCAAAACTTAAGTGTGAACTCTTTAATTTATATGGCCTTGAAAAGAACTAAAATAAATGGCAAACTGCTAATTTCAAAGTAGCTCAAAATGTTATTAGTATATAAACAAGAATTAACAGTTTAATACATAAAAACCTTATAACAGTTCTTCAAGAAAGAAGTGGATCTAAAAAAAAATTTAACTTTACCAACCTCATTTTCCACCATTCTTAAGTCAGGCAATATTTTCTTTTGCATCTCTCCTACGTTTAATACTAAACTAAAAACCATTAATGCTATGCACCATTTAATCTTATGCTGAGATTGTATTTTTATTTTAGTTGAATTAATAAATTAAACTTGTATTGTATCAGGCTACAAAACTGATTTAAATCATTCAGTATAACACTGCAAAGGAATGAACCTAGTATACACAGAATCAGTATAGTATACTGTAGTTAACAGTATACAGTAGTATGTAGTATATACAGTATACAGTAACAGTATGTAGTTAACAGTATTTTTTTTTTTTTTTTATGTGCTGAATGACCTGATTGGTACACACACTCCCTACTTTTTTTTTTTTTTTTTTTTTAATAGAAAAACTTAAAGTTACTAATAATTATTAGGTTTCCTTATCTTATTTTTTTTTTTACTAAAGGCATCAACAATTAAATCTGTAATAAACCAGGAAACATATGACACAAGAACATTATATTTTAAACAAGTCAAAGGGTTTAGATTATAGGTGTGAACAAAATAGTTAGGCAGACCATAAAAATTAATGCTTTTTTCCAACTTGAAAAACTTTTTTTCACAAAATTTACCATTACCCTACAATCTATTGGTAATTTATTTTTATCTTTGTTTTGAATAACATTCCCATATTTTTTTCCTAGTTTACTCTCGCTCTTAATTGCTGACTACAGCTTTACATTCACTTTGTATATTTGCAGAATAATTCTTATATGCTTTGTTTTACAATATGTAACTAGTGCCTGCAATATTTATTTAAGCTTATGTATTTATTTTTGAATGTCGACTGGTCAGATGTATTAACAAAAAACAAAACATCAACAAATTTTTTAATGATGTGCTTCAAAATCTTGAGCCATTTGTTGCAACCCTCTTCACAGACTACACAACTGTATCTATATTTGAAAATAATTATTTAAAAGGAATTGAAAATTTTACAATGGCAAGCCAAAAAATAATTCACTGGATGGATTGTAAACATTTAATTTTAAATATGGATAGTACTGTTGCACTGTACTTCTTGAATACAAATTGATGTCATGGGAATAGAATTTACATTAATGATAACAGTTCTATTTTTGTTATCCATCAAGCAAAATTCCTGGGTGTTCCATTACATTATTTTTGGGTGAGGTGTTAAGTTCTTATGGGATGATCAAATTAATTTTGTTTCTTACAAAAAAAATCCATACTCTTTTGCTTTAAAACATCTTAACCTTGATAAAACAGTAAACATTATTAAATATATATTATGCTTATAGACATCCCCATCTAAAGTATAATTATTTTTGTGGCTCCATCTTCTTTAAAATTCAAAAATGGGCTGTCAGATCCATTATCTAGTACCCATAAGTATGAATCTTGTAAATCAATTTTTAGAAATAAAAATGTTAACTTATCTTGTGCTTATGTTCATGAATGTGCGATCATTGATAAAAAGAATGATCAGTTATTCTTAAAAAATAACAATTTCCCCTTCTACCAAACCAGACATTATATTATATAACTCAACACAATACTTCGGCTTATCAAGAAAGAACCTTATTGTCCTTCTGTTTTCATTTTCAATCAGTTAACAAACCATTTAAAAGATTTCCCCATGAATGCAAATAAATTATTTTCTTTCCACTGATTTGAACATTGATATAATAAGAATAATAAAAATTTGAAATATGTTATATTATCTAAGCATGTTAAAATTTTATAACCTGTATGTGTGTGTCCAATAACTAAATTATATTTTATCTTCAAAGTTATTAGAAAAGTTGAACTTCTTTATGAATTGTCTTAATCAGCTGTATGTTTTATATTATATTTTCAAATGTTTGAATTTTATATATTATACTATTTAAAAAAATGTTTTATCTTCAACATGTGTTTTTAATTTCTACTTTTCTGAAATCTGATAGAATATTTAACTTCCAAAGCCACAAAATATTCTACTATTACCTTTTTATTTAATAGAGTAATAATATTTTCAAAGATGCCCTGCATCTTCAGTTCCTGCATGCAGTACTTAGTAAAACATTTTCTCATAAGTTTAAAATAGCCAATTAACTTTATCAACATTCAGATAAGAGTAATATGAATTATTGCTTCTGGTTTGGCTGTTACAGTCATCCTGAAATTAAATTATTCTCTATACAAAGTCTCATTTTTTTATTCACTTTAGCGAATTCTTTAATTAATGTTTCTTTATATATTAATATATATAATAATTTTCCAAAATGCCCTGTTTCTACATTACTAATAATGTATAATTAATTTTAATTATACACATGTTTTGTTGCTTATTAGTTATTTTTTTTTTTTGTTTTTTAATAAATGATGTGCTACATTACTGATATTTTTAAAATATTTATTTGCTCTCATGTGTTTTTGAAAATATATTTTTAAGATTTGCATGTCTTTCCATTATAAATGTACTAGCACAGATTTCATTCTATTCTATAAATTTCATTCATATTTTACTTATTGACTGACTATTGTATTAATCAGTTTTAAATATTGCAACACTGATGGTAAAAACCCTTGGTACGTTCTAGTATCAAGTAGGGCTAATTACGTTTACGTGCAACATATGCTAAAAATATAAATAAAGCCTTAAAAAGGATTCTGATGCTTACTTTTAAAACTGATATTCTAAATACTTACCAATAGTCTTTAAATTTCTATTTGTTTATCTAATCCTTGACTAAATTTATGTAAAACTGTATTAGCTTCAATTTTAATAATGCTCTCAATGATTTCAATCACTGAATCTGTTAACGAGTTAACTAAAAAAAGTTTGTTGCCCTAATACTACAAATTAACTTTTAAAGGTCTAAAGTTGATGAACAGTAGTTTTAATGGTTTTGCTTTATTACAAAATCAGCTTCCATGAATATTTGAATTTGCAAAATCAGTTAGTATTCAGTTCCATTTTCTTTCTTTCCTAAGGTAAACAGCAGAACCTGTTTTAAGCCTTTAACAATATGCACGTAAATGTCACTAGCCCTACCCAATATTAGAACATACCAAGAGTTTGGAAGAGAGAAAAAACTTGGATAGTCACTAATGCAGCTTTGGATAGACGTGCATTCCGGAAGAACTTCTAGTTCAGCAACGATATAACCTACAACAATTATTGTCTCTTTAACATACCTTGAGAGTGTTACCAGTAGTGTAATATCTGACTTCACTTCCACTGTATGTTTGTTTATGCCACTGTGGTTGTTTTCAATTTTGTGCATTAAATTTCCTGTGAGTTTGTCAATATCGATATATTATTATTTGATGGTGTCACAGGAACTTTCATTTTGTAATTATGAGGCATATTCATAAAGTAAGGGACGTCTGATTATTAACGTGAGAAAAGGTTTTTACTTACAGTTTTAGTTTACTACATATCTACTTCACTTTTCCTCACTTTTTGTAATGCTGCACCACATTCTTTAATCCCTCTGCACAGAAGTTCACCCTCTGGGAATTGAACCAGTTGACAATGGTAGCCTTGAGTTTGTCATTTTCAAACAGTAATTTCCAAGCCACTTTTTCAAATGCAAGAAGTAGTCGCTAGATGCAAGGTCAGGACTACGTGGAGGTGGTCAAAAGGTTTCCAAAGAAAATCTTGAATCGTCTTTTTGGTTAAGGCAGCGGTGTGTGCATTGTCGTGAAAAAGGATTACGCCAAACAACAGTTTTGCACATCTCAGTTTGGTGAGCGTTTTGCAGTAAATGTCAGCTGTAATTGTTGATCCACGATCCATGTAATCAACCAAAATGACATCCCTTCGTCCCAAAAACGGTAGGCAACCTTTTTCAACTTGAGTGCAGAGGTTGCTTAAACTTTTTCAGTTTTGGGAAACTTCAATGGCAATTTTACTTTGTTTTTAGTCATCAAGAAAATCTAGTACTATAGTATAGTGTCAAGAAAATTTGATACTATCTACTTTTTAAATGGCAAATCAAATTTAAAAAGTAATATTTTTATAATTTAATAATATATTTGAAATTGTTATTACAACATTCATAGTCATTCTTGTGGTCTTCTTTACTGACTATTGTTGTGAATCTCACCCTGCATCGGCTGATGTTATTACTAGCAGCTTTTTTGAGTTAGGCATACATGTACTTAGAATTCGGTCAAAGTATGCTGGATTTTAAACAAGCTTATTCATTTAGGGCTTAACGCTATCAACTATCAGTTTATAGATTCAAATAATTTGAAACTTAACCAAATTTTCTATTTGTTCCTCCTTATAGAGTTCTGGTCTCATACATTTAAGTCACCTCCCGTAATGAATTCAGATAAAAATTAGAGCTTTTGTGTAATACTTCAAATAGTTTTAACAAATCGTGTTTAAAATAAAGCTAAGAGATATATCTGTTGCAATGTGTACCACTTTCTGTTGCAAAATTATAATTGACTGGAAAACCTGTTATTACTGTTACTGTTTTTATTAAGTTTATAAGCTGGCTTTACCTGTAAGGAAACATCTCTGTATAATATTACAAATGTTAATTTCAAAAAAATAAATATGTCTTTAAAACAAAACAGCATTTAGTCTGTTTAGATTAATGTGCCTACACATTAATCTTCTAGATTTCTATTGCAGTCAAAGATGTTTAATTAAAGAAAAAAAATATTGTACAGAACTGATATAAAATGGTATCCCAACGCAACCCAGCAGACTGGATTTATTTATTTTTTACCTCTAGGACACTGTTAGGTATTTGCTTCAGAGGATGAGATGAATGACAAGTAGCGTGTGAAAATGCCAAGCCTGACCAGGATCAAACCTGGGACCTCCAGATGATAGGCTGAGATGCTACTACTTGCACCATTGAGGCCAGCCACCAGGTTGGTATAGTGGTGAACTCGTCATTGCAAATCAGCTGATTTCGAAGTCAAGGGTTCTAAGGTTCAAATCCTAGTAAAGGCAGTTACTTTTATACAGATTTGAATACTAGATCGTGGATACCAGTGTTGTTTGGTGGTTGGATTTCAGTGAACCACACCTGAGACTGTACAAGACTACATTTGATTTACATCCACACATATCATCCTCATTTATCCTCTGAATACCATATGGTGGTTCCGGAGGCTGTACATAGAAGAAAGGATCCCAATACATTTTTTTTTTTAATTTATATTTAATATGTTACTCTGTTTTGTATTTTAAAGATAAATTTGAATTATGTCTTAAGCATACTACAAGCAGTAAATAAAAATATGTAAGTTGCATTATTTTCCGTAACTGTTCTAAGTTTGTTAAGCTAGAACGATATTACTGCAAATTGCATATCTTTAATATCAAATTAATCAGAAAAAATCATTAATTAAAATCTTTAATAAGAACTTAAAGAACTGGTTGAGCTAACTGCAAATGATGTTAAGCACATTGACAATTTACATTATTTTTTACCTACAAATTTGAGGTTAACAATTTTTAAGTTGTTTGCATTTTTACCTTTTACATCTTAGCTTGTAAAATAGAACAGTTTGCAGTATAACACTTTTCAGATATGAAGGAACAATTCACAATCCAGAAATGTTTTCCTAATCAGGGTGGCTGCACACAGCACACAAACGATATGTGTTTTGGGGATAAAAAAGAAAACACTGGGGTTAAAGCTGTGATAAAAAATCACAACATAAAAAACAGCTAAAAATTTTCAGGATTTTGAAACTTTTGTTGTTGTTAGCATGCAATATTCATGAACATTATTTAATTATAATTGGCAAAAATATTTAACAAAATCATTTGTAATGAGACATTTTCATAGGCCTTATCTGGTTTTTAATTAATTTTACTTTATTTTTTCAAAAACTATATTTACAGTAAAAATTAAAAATTATTATTATTTTTTTTAAAAACCAGAAAATTATACAATCATAATCTAATTTGTTGTGCCTGAAAATAGAGCATCACATTTTTCAGTAATGAAGACATTTTCATAGGCCTTATCTGGTTTTTAATTAATTTTACTTTATTTTTTCAAAAACTATATTTACAGTAAAAATTAAAAATTATTATTATTTTTTTTAAAAACCAGAAAATTATACAATCATAATCTAATTTGTTGTGCCTGAAAATAGAGCATCACATTTTTCAGTAATGATTTGCCATGTTGAGCACATTTAATGTTATACATGTTCATTTTCAGCTGGCAATATTTTTCCTCAATTTTTATTTACCAATATATTGAAACGCTTAAATATGCGAAAAAATCTTTCAATGAAAATTTCAATGACCTTTTCTATTTTATTTAGACTATACAATGTTTACATATTAATATGAATGTATTTTCATTTACAGCTCATAGTCATCCTTAGAAAATGTAAATGCTTAATTATTTTAATAAATATAAAAATAGTTGTGAGATCAACCATGTGATATTCAAGTCATCAAAATCTTTTCATTTTTGGAATTTTCCATTGTCAAATACTCAAGAAACTTAATTGAAAATTTACAATTTTTACAACTAAATATAATTGAAATGTACAAAAAAGATTTATTTATAAATATAAACGAAAAAAATGAGAAACTAGTTCATCACATAGTATTGCTTTTCCCCATGGAGTATATGTTGTGCCATCTTCTGCATAAAAATAGGGCCCAAGAATTAGTCGCCCAACTGTTCTGTCTTGTTTCATCATATTTTTTGATAACCTTTGTTTTACAGTTATTACAATGTAATTTTGTTTCATTCCTGTAGAATCTACTTTGAAGTGCTCTGTATAGTTGCATATGACATCTTCATTATAAAGCATAAGCATTGAACATTTAGTTTTTACTTCTCTCCCTTCACTGAAATATTTTATTTTAACAAAAATTTTACACTTCCCTGAAAAAAAATTGAGATTTTTTTTAAACATATTTTTGTTTAGTAACACAATAAATATGCAGCCTAATAATAAAAAAGGAGTAACAACATTTAAAATAGGGAAAAGTAACTAAACTTGAAAAAAATCATCCTTCAATTTATTTTTACTTACGCTTATCGGTAATTAATTTTTCAGAGACTGTTTTGCAACAACTTAATTATAAAGGGTACAATTAATCAGTACATATATTTCTTAGGGATTTGCCATAAAATAAATTAAAAATTCAGAATTTAGAAAGTACTGACAATAATAAAGTAATACACTATTAACTCTCATTAATGTTAATTATTTGAATAAATATAAAAATAATTGTGAGATCAAGCTTGTGATGTTCAAGTCATCAAAATCTTTCATTTTTGGAATTTTCCATTGTCAAATACTCAGGAAAACAAATTGAAAAATTACAATTTTTACAACTGACTACGATTGAAATGTACAAAAAGATTTATTTATAAATATAAACGAAAAGAATGAGAAACTAGTTCATCACATAGTTTACACATGATACCGTAATATACACATGTAAGCAGTTAACAGTTCAAAGAAAGATATGATAACTCCATTGTTACAATCAGCATCACAAAGGTTGTCACAGTAAAGAGGCATATTAGTAAAAAAGTTATGGAGTAGTAGGCTTCATGTATCCTCCATATAGATTGTTTTCTTTATCAACACAAGCACATACTGCTCGCTAATAATTAAGCACAGTTTAGATAGCAAGTGACACTGATGCTGGTCATTAGCCATTAAAACAGACTGACAGCAACTGTCAAAATGTTTTATATCAATAATTAAGAGGAAGCAGTCCATCAATTACAACTTTGGCCACTGGTACCCAACTTCATACTCTAATTTTCAGATTGCTATTCTCAAGTCATTCAGGATATTGTGAAATCATCAGTTGCAACTATATGGAGTACTGTCTATCTAAGAACCAAAAATGTCTTACTTTTTGTCTTATAGATGTAAATATTTTCATATTTGGTTTATACTTCACCAGTATAATGTTGGTGTAATATTAAAACTATTTTTGCAGATAGTGAAACACCCAAATATGTAATACCTTTCAGGAACTTAATTTAAAAAAAAAATTACTTATGTTATTAGTACATTACAATACAATGTCTAACCAAATATGAATAGACATTCATATGTCTATTCATATTAGACATATGAATAGACTGAATAATTCCAGAAATGAAAAAAACAAATGAAAAAGTTTTACGTACTATTTAATCCACTAACGCTGGTACTTGTAGAACAAGTACTAGAATGCTTCATTTGTTCAGTCACCATTGTAGTGTAATTATGTTTTGAAGTATTTAATATTCTTAAACAAAAATTTATTATTTTATTATTAATCTACATGCCTATTACCGAATAAAATCTAATATTCGTATCTGTAAATACTGTTAGTTAATATGACGATGCTAACAAAACTGTGTATTACCTTTATTTAAATTATACTGAACAGGATAAATTAATCAACTCGAAAGGCTTGAAAATGGCATAATTTACAAATAAGTACAGTACTTAAATGACACCTCAAGCATCTGAAACACAAATAAACATATTTTATAAACCTCAAACAATAATCAATTATAATATTAATTAACTACATTTATGTTTTCCAATAAAATCTTTAAACTATAAATCAACATGTGTAAACCAACAATATATATAGCACTAAGTTACTGACAAAAATGTTTACTACCGTTGTGGAATTAATACTGAACATCGTGTATTTACTAGTAAGACCGAACAACTCTTTGCAACAGGATGAATTCAATATGAAGCAAAAGATTTTATATGTAACAGATGTACCTGAAAAAAAAAATTGATTCGTCAGAAAAATTATGTTGATATTAATGAAACAATAGTTATAATATCTAATAATTACCATAAAAAAAAACATTGTTACCTGTTAGAAAATATGGTGATGATAGTGAATAATTATCACAAACATTATCTTTAAATTTAGGATCTGCATTAGAATCAGGCTGGACTTTTGAACAGCTGACCGTATATTTGCATCCTAACTACATTCTTTTTTACAAATGAACACTTCTCTAGGCACTACAACTAAACACACACAGAACATGCGCAATACATATGTTTAAACGATATAAATGTCTTATAAATATATGTTTGTTTCATAGACCGGGTATACCTTACTTTTTCATCGTCCCTCGTAGTTTACTGACTGTTAAGCAGTCTTGAAAGCATCCTTTTTTAAAATGAGTACAGTGTTAAATGTTAACATTTACACCTAAAACAAAAAATAAAAAATAAAAGTATTTTAATATTCGTAAACAAAAATTTATTATTTTATTATTAATCTACATGCCTATTACCGAATAAAATCTAATATTCGTATCTGTAAATACTGTTAGTTAATATGACGATGCTAACAAAACTGTATATTACCTTTATTTAAATTATACTGAACAGGATAAATTAATCAACTCGAAAGGCTTGAAAATGGCATAATTTACAAATAAGTACAGTACTTAAATGACACCTCAAGCATCTGAAACACAAATAAACATATTTTGTATACCTCAAACAATAATCAATTATAATATTAATTAACTACATTTATGTTTTCCAATAAAATCTTTAAACTATAAACCAACATGTGTAAACCAACAATATATATAGCACTAAGTTACTGACAAAAATGTTTACTACCGTTGTGGAATTAATACTGAACATTGTGTATTTATTAGTAACACCGAACAACTCTTTGAAACAGGATGAATTTAATATGAAACAAAAGATTTTGTATGTAACACATTTTCCTGAAAAAAAAATTGATTCGTCGAAAAATTATTTTGATTATATTAATGAAACAATAGTTATATTATCTAATATTTATCATAAAAAACTTATTATTACCTGATAAAAAATGTGGTGATGATAGTGAGTAATTATCACAAACATTATCTTTAAATTTAGGATCTGCATTAGAATCAGGCTGGACTTTTGAACAGCTGACCGTATATTTGCATCCTAACTACATTCTTTTTTACAAATGAACACTTCTCTAGGCACTACAACTAAACACACACAGAACATGCGCAATACATATGTTTAAACGTTATAAATGTCTTATAAATATATGTTTGTTTCATAGACCGGTTATACCTTACTTTTTCATCGTCCCTCGTATTTTACTGACTGTTAAGCAGTCTTGAAAGCATTCTTTTTTTAAATGAGTACAGTGTTAAATGATAACATTTACACCTAAAACAAAAAATAAAAAATAAAAGTATTTTAATATTCGTAAACAAAAATTTATTATTTTATTATTAATCTACATGCCTATTACCGAATAAAATCTAATATTCGTATCTGTAAATACTGTTAGTTTATATGACTTCCTAACAAAACTGTACATTACCGCTCTTTAAATTGTACTGAACAGAATATAGTAATCAGCTCGAAAAGCTTGAAAATGTAATAACTTAAAAATAAGTACAGCACTTAAATGACACCTCCTGCATCTGAAACACAAATAAACTTATTTTATAAATCTGAAACAATAATCAAGTAATATATTAATTAACTACACTTATATGTTCCAATAAAATTTTATAATTATAAATCAACATGTGTAAACCCACAAAAAATATAGCACTATGTTAGTGAGAAGAATGTTTACTACCGTTGTGGAATTAATACTGAACATCATGTATTTATTTGTCACACCAAACAACTCTTTGAAACAGGATGAATTCAATATGAAGCAAACGATTTTATATGTAACAGATGTACCTGAAAAAAAAAATTGATTCGTCAGAAAAATTATGTTGATGATAATGAAACAATAGTTATAATATCTAATAATTACCATAAAAAAAAAAACATTGTTACCTGTTAGAAAGTATGGTGATGATAGTGAATAATTATCACAAACATTATCTTTAAATTTAGGATCTGCATTAGAATCAGGCTGGACTTTTGAACAGCTGACCGTATATTTGCATCCTAACTACATTCTTTTTTACAAATGAACACTTCTCTAGGCACTACAACTAAACACACACAGAACATGTGCAATACATATGTTTAAACGATATAAATGTCTTATAAATATATGTTTGTTTCATAGACCGGGTATACCTTACTTTTTCATCGTCCCTCGTATTTTACTGACTGTTAAGCAGTCTTGAACGCATCCTTTTTTAAAATGAGTGCAGTGTTAAATGTTAACATTTACACCTAAAACAAAAAATAAAAAATAAAAGTATTTTAATATTCGTAAACAAAAATTTATTATTTTATTATTAATCTACATGCCTATTACCGAATAAAATCTAATATTCGTATCTGTAAATACTGTTAGTTAATATGACGATGCTAACAAAACTGTATATTACCTTTATTTTAATTATACTGAACAGGATAAATTAATCAACTCGAAAGGCTTGAAAATGGCATAATTTACAAATAAGTACAGTACTTATATGACACCTCAAGCATCTGAAACACAAATAAACATATTTTATAAACCTCAAACAATAATCAATTATAATATTAATTAACTACATTTATGTTTTCCAATAAAATCTTTAAACTATAAACCAACATGAGTAAACCAACAATATATATAGCACTAAGTTACTGACAAAAATGTATACTACCGTTGTGGAATTAATACTGAACATTATGTATTTATTAGTAACAGCGAACAACTCTTTGAAACAGGATGAATTTAATATGAAACAAAAGATTTTGTATGTAACACATGTACCTGAAAAAAAAATTGATTCGTCGAAAAATTATTTTGATTATATTAATGAAACAATAGTTATATTATCTACTAATTACCATAAAAAAAAACATTGTTACCTGTTAGAAAAAATGGTGATGATAGTGAATAGTCATCAGAAACAATTTCTTTAAATTTAGGATCTGCATTAGAATCAGGATGGTCATTTGAACAGCTGACCGTATATTTGCATCCTAACTACATTCTTTTTTACAAATGAGCACTTCTCTAGGCACTACAACTAAACACACACAGAACATGCGCAATACATATGTTTAAACGATATAAATGTCTCATAAATATATGTTTGTTTCATAGACCGGGTATACCTTACTTTTTCATCGTCCCTCGTATTTTACTGACTGTTAAGCAGTCTTGAAAGCATCCTTTTTTAAAATGAGTACAGTGTTAAATGATAACAATTACACCTGAAACAAAAAAAAAAATTATAGTATTTTAATATTCTTAAAAAAAAATTTATTATTTTATTATTTATCTACATGCCTATTACTGAATAAAATCTAATATTCGTATCTGTAAATACTGTTAGTTAATATGACTTGCTAACAAAACTGTACATTACCGCTCTTTAAATTGTACTGAACAGAATATAGTAATCAGCTCGAAAAGCTTGAAAATGGCATAACTTAAAAATAAGTACAGTACTTAAATGACACCTTCTGCATCTGAAACACAAATAATTATATTTTATAAATCTGAAACAATAATCAAGTAATGTATTAATTACTACACTTATATGTTCCAATAAAATCTTATAATTATAAATAAACATGTGTAAACCCACAAAAAATATAGCACTATGTTACTGAGGAGAATGTTTACTACCGTTGTGGAATTAATACTGAACATCGTGTATTTATTAGTCACACCAAACAACTCTTTGAAACAGGATGAATTCAATATGAAGCAAAAGATTTTATATGTAACAGATGTACCTGAAAAAAAAAATTGATTCGTCAGAAAAATTATGTTGATGATATTAATGAAACAATAGTTATAATATCTAATCAGCGTGTTTGTGATTATTCACAATCAGCTATGTTACCATAAGATGTGTGCACGATGGTGCCACATCTGTTGACCGGTAACCACAAATATCAATGTTTTGAATCTGCTCTTTCTCTTCTTCAACATTATTCCAGGACTGGTACACAATTTTTGAAACAAATCATCACAGGGGATGAGAGCTGGATGCTTCATTACAATCCTGAGCATCACATGAATGGAGACACAAAAATTCACCCCAGCCAAAAAAAGTGAAAACATCCCCATGTGTTCGAAAGTTTATGCTGATAGTCTTTTTCGATTTTGAGGGAGTTATTTAAAGTAAATTTATGCCCCAAGGAACAACAATCAATGCCGAATCTTACTGTGAGTCTTTAAAAAGATTGCGTAAAGCCATTAAAGACACGGAAAATTGAGTGATGGAGTCGGTTTTCCTCACGACAACGCTACTCCTCATTCAGCTCATATGACACAAGAGTTACTGCAAAAATTCAAGTGGGAAGTGCGGCCTCATCTGCCTTACAGCCCTGACCTAGCAACCTGCAACTACCACCTGTTTGGTTCTCTCTAGTGACATTGGGGAGGGAAGCAATTCCCTAATGATAATGAATTGAAAGAAGAAGTCCTTAAATGGTTGAAGGAAATTTTTATGAGAGTAGAAAAACTTGTCACAAAGTATGAAAAGTGTTTAGAAAAAGCTTGGTGATTATATAGAAAAATAGATAGAAATATGTAGGTTTTTTATTCAATAAAAAAAAAGATTGTCTCATAAATATGTGTTTGTTTTATAGAGGGGTGTAACTTACTTCCTTATCATCCCTTGTAATACCAGAACAATTTCCAGGCTCTTAAAGGGAAAAAGGCTTGAAAAATACAGTTTTAATTCATTTCAACCCAGTAATGGTGTGTTTGTAGTAGTCTTACAGAATCCTATTCCATAGCTTTATCTGTGATGGATTGTTTTCTTACAAGAAGTTTAATTTTTTATCCATATATTTTTAATCCTTTTAACAATATTTGGTGAGATACCAAATAAGGTGCAACTCTTGCTATTACTTTATTATTAAAAAACATATCTTAAATAATTAAAATATAGACAGTTATGTTCATCCTCTCAGTACCTTATATAAATGAGTTCATACTGCTGCTATTATAATCTGATACAGAGAATGGAACTGTTGTTATTGGTATTTTAATTTGAATAAATTTTTAAATCTGAATATGAAAAGTTTTCATTATATGTTCTATTTCAATAATAAAATCATTGTGAATTCAAACTTTATTCATCGATTGTATTTTTGACTGTATTACGTTATTTTCTTTAGAGTAAGAGATTTAAATCTATCATTACTTACTTTTGTGTTATTTATATTTGAAATTATGTGTTTATTACCTCTAATATGATCAGGATGAGTGATTATATTAGATACTTTTAAATATTTGTGAAACCTTTTTAGAAGCTGTAAAACAGCTTTTAGAAATTTTTTATAGTTTTTTTTACAATTTTACTCCTCACATTCTATTTTATTAATCCCTATTTTTTTTAAATATTATAATTAGGTTATTTAAATTGGGCTATATATAAAAAATATAATTGCCAAACACAACACATCAACCTCTGGAATATAAACTGAACTTCTTTAACCACATAATGTCTATGTCTGTAAAAAGGATGCAGTTTCAAACATACAATGAACACTGGAAAGCTCTCCAGAGGAACACTTCCCAATCTATCATACATACAAATCACATACATATCCATGTACATAGAGATAACCTTAATCATGCACACAAAACAAATGAATATCAAAGCAACTATAGATTAATAGTAACAAAATAATAATTCTGATGACCTCTACACCTCCCCTTTTAGCCATCCACATTCTTTTGCTGAAGATTAAATTCTTGGAAGCTGGACTGCCCTAAATGGGAGAACATCCAAAACAGAAGAATTTAAAACTTAAAATGTTGCACAAAGAAAAATAATAACATTATTAATAAAAATAACTATAACAAATCTTAATATACAAAATCTAAAAATACTTTTAATAATTATAAGAAAATATTTTTAAGTAGCTGGAACATAACCAAAAAAAAATGTGATCGTGCAAGCAATTTTCACGGTCCAAATCACTGTCTGAGAAGTTGACAAAATAACACACTCAAATTTTAGAAATGTTCACAATTCAACAATAATAAAAATTAAAAACAAACAGAGCTTAAGGTAAACTGAAATAAAAATTGAATGACAAAATTATACAATTTATACTAGAGTATAAACTATGGAAAGAGTAATCAACAAAATACATAGAGCAATTCCAAATTCTATAGCCAAAAATAAGAAAAAGGTTCATAATGAGTGTGTGGTGTGTATGTGTGAGTTGTTTTGTTGTACTTGATTGATAATGGGGATAAACTGATATCTATGGATGTGTGTGAAAAATGGTGTTTGTTATACATGTAATGCAAATTCATTTTTACTGGTTACTGGTTAGATGTGAATTTTTTAATTCTGCTATGATAATGGGAGGTAGTTATCACATATTGCTGTGGAAGGGTGTTAATGATGTAAACAATAGCTTCTTAATGAATCAGAATAACCTAATAATTCACCAAAATATTAAGAATTTTGATATTTTTTTATCATTGGTAAGCAGCTGGAAGATTAAACAAGATATTGCCTTTCTGAGACATGCATGAAATCACTTTATGAAGCTTCTATATATACAATAGATGGATATATATATCTTCTTTTTTTTTGTAGTAATTTTTCTAAAGCTACTAGGCTTATTGTGTTTGCACCTGTTATAGAGGATTTTACTAGTATGACAATAGATTGTGAGTCACCGGATACAGATGAGATGTTATTCTTTTGGAATATATTTAGTTTATTTTTTACACTCTGTGTTTATAGCTGGAATAAGGCAAAATTAGACTTGAAGACCTTCACCTTCCCTTTCTTCCTACAACTCTTAATGTGTTAAATGGTTAATATTAACATAAATATTAATGAAAGAATGGATAATAATGATGAACAATATCTAGAAATACTCCATATGAATGGGTACAGCTCCTTAGTTAATTTTATACTAGTTTTTTGGGGGGGGGGGCAAAAAATGGATACTAGTTACTGATAATGATAAACCAACCTGTATCCTGTATTAATTACATATTTTATAAATCAAGTTTATATAAACACAATATTTCTAGTGTTGTCATTCTGACACATTTTAATAGTTATAGGGCCCATTGAAAAATGGCTGTTGCCATTGCTATTTCTAAGGCTGAACTCAAAATAATTTTGTTAAGGATTTTAAAGAGGTTCTGGATTATGATAAATTAAGGTCATATTTATATGAACATGACTGGAGTAAAATTCTTGATAATGATGATTTTCAGTTTATAACTCTTTAGATATTTTATTAGGGTATATTAATTAATCAAAATATGTTGGATTATCATTATCATTAATCAATTTATGCCATGGACAACAGTTGGGCTGTGCATTGCAATTTCTCAGAAATGGATTGTATAAGAAATGGCGTAAAAATCCTCAGCCACAAAATTAAACTGAATACATTAAATTTCAGAATAAGATAGATGTGTGGATTATGGCAGCTAAAATTCAATATTTTAAAAATATGAATTGCCTACTAAGAATCAGTGAAAAATTATAAAGCCCTATACTGGTATGCCTACTATTAAAAATAAAATGTGTAAATGGTAAGTTGTTTCTGACGAGGATGAAATTGTGAATATTTTTAATGAATATGGTTCTTGGACCTATTCTATTTATAATATTTATTAATGACCTATTTTTACCTAAATTTTATGGTAAAGCTACATCTTTTGCAGATGATACTGCTCTAGTATATTAATCTAAAAATCTTTTCAGATTTCAAACTTATCTGGAAAATTCAGGCTTATGGTTTTGTCAATAAATTAGCTCTTAATGCTTTAAAAACCAAATATCTAATTTTTACTTTATCATTTGTCTCCAGCTTATTAGCTCCATTAATATACAATAATGGTGATTGTGCTCATATTCAATTACAATGCAACTGAGGCATTTCAGGTAATTAAATACTTAAGGTTGATGGTAGATGGAATTTGCATATAAGAAGTGAAAAGATATTAGTTTATATGCATTAAAAAATTTTTATCATATTAAAAATATATTTTTTATATGACAAATCTACTTTTACTACTTGATGGGATTACAGCAGGTAAAAAACAATATTTAAAAAATAAACTGCCAAGAATCAATGGAGAATTATATATCAGTAAAAGGGTATGTCTGCTATCAAAAATAAACTATCAATATGTATATATGGTAAATGTATTTATGGTTAAATGGTTTCTGGGTATTTCTTGATACCCAGTTAAACATTTACTTTTATTAGATAAAATGTGTAGTGCTGAAAGGTCTAGCTTTAAAATGTTTTGCATATTATCTGGAGGGCTGAAGTAAGTGGGCTGAAGTAAGTGGGCTTAAGTAAGTGCATAGTTGTGCACAACTATGTTCTAGAAATATCCTGCAGGTGAACTGTGGAGTCCCCTCAGTAATCAGTTCTTAAGCATACTCTATTCATAATCTTTATTAATGATTTGTTTTCGCTTTCGCAAATATTTTATGGTAAAGCTTATTAGATTCATTAATAAACCAAATTGTTGACTGCAATCATATTCAATTTAAATAGTATGTATCTGTCGGTATCAATAAAGATTGACACCGACCTGGTAAAAATGTAAAGATATTGTGTTGTCTTAAGTGAGAGAAAGGATAACTGAAGAAAACAGTGCATGTGTGATGTGAAGTGAATTAAGGTCTTTTTATTTTAATGTTTTACTAATTATAATTGTTCATCTGGTACTCCTACTTATGGTCAAGCTTTAGCTTTGTGGGTAGTATATTTTCATATGTAACTACAAGTTTAACCACTAGACTTACCCGATGGGTTACACTTACGTGCATTGTGTACTGTTTCTTGTCTTTTTCATGTATGTATTATGTATTAACAATTGAAAATAAATATATTTACTGTTGTCTTGTATTTCAAAAGCTCCAGGAACTAATGAAATCTCGTTATGAGATTGTACTTACATTCTTTACGTATGACATAACCTAGAAATGTCACCTCAACTTATATTTAAACTAGCACAGAGATCCATATTAACACTATTTTTTTTCATCTATTCCTCGATTACCTGCAGGTTTTTTAAATACATATTGGGATTTTCGGGGCTTTTTTTTTGTAGTTAACCATAAAAACAAATGATCAACTAAAATTGACAACCACCACAGCCAGTGTTTACTTGATACTGCTGTAATAATTCTAGCAATGAAGACAGAGCCATAATTGCCTTTTTAACATAAAATATCCATATGTACAAGAGTATGAAATATTATTTTAGTAGAGTTCATTATTCAAATGAATTTTTACTAAAATACATAGGCAAGTAAATGCTCGCGCACGGTAATATTTCGGTAACAAAAATTCAGCAAATGTAGTTATTACATCTTTTTTAGGTTTTACCTGAAGATTTATTTACCCGAGTAAGACTACTCTTTTAAGTAATTTTAACAAATAGATATTGGTAATACAAGCTGCAAAAATGCTGGACTTCTTACTAAGCAGTATTACACTTTTTTTTTAACGTAAACCTATTCAAAGCATAAACTTACTCAGTTTTTTCTAAGTACCACATCGGCGAGGGATATTCAAAACCCGTCTTGGCACAAGTCTCTCCCTCCAGATTCCTTAATTTACAAAAATCAAATTACTGCATTGACAAAACTTGATTTTTCCAAAATATTATCTGCCTTAGAATAACTAAAAATTATGTAGTGGGAAGTTCATATATTAACCTTAGTGGATATTATCCTCTAAAGAGAATAAGATGTTATCAACTTGCTTTAAACAAGACTTAAGTCCTGTAAGGGCGTCCGACAGGATTTCTGAAATCTGTAGCAAAAGAAACAAACCTGAAAATCGCTTCTAATTAATATATTACATCCAGCGATCCCTTCTAATTTGATACTTACGCTTAACACCAAAAACCTGAAGAATACACGTACACTAGCTGCTTTTAATTGATAAAACATCTTACAAATTGATGTTCAACTTTTTCAAATTTGTTCACTAAATAGATGTAAAATGTAATCACGTCATTTCTTAAACAAAATTGGACCAAGATTTACGTGGTCACTAATCTCTAACTGGATAAGGGATCCTTATAACGTAAAATACAATAAAATGTTCAATATTGACCACAAAAGTTCAAAGTCGAGAGTTCCAACGTTCAAATCCTAGTAAATGTAGTTCGGATTTGAATACTAGATCGTGGATACCAGTGTTCTTTGGTGGTTTCCCCCTCCCAAGACCACTGATGATGATCTAGCAGTTACGAATTGCGAATCTCAGTGGTTCCCTGGCCTCTAATCCCGGGACCCCACAGGATCCGGCGATGCCGTGCTCTGTGAGAGTTGCTCACCCAGTAGGCCGGGACTCGATCTTTTCTTTGGGCCATGTCTCAAACCAGTTCCCCTCCAAGAAGCAAGGAGGGGATCTACCCGGGTTTCCGGTCTTTTTAATTTTCCCCAAACTCAACGGTCAATCATTGAGAGCGGCCACCTCAGCGAACCGTCCTTTCATAAGCAGTGCTGCCTTGTATTTCCCAACCACCAGTGTCTGTCCCTATCCCACTCAATAGCGTATTATTCTGGTTACCATTGAGGCTACGTTATCCCATTCATGTTTTCCTTTAGCATGTACTGCAGCGTGTTTTCCGGATGCAACTGGCTTATTCCAAATGAGTGCCTAATCTCGTTCCACCTATTACATCAGTATATGACAGACACAATTCGTATTGTGAGATAAGTTCTTCTTCTTATCAAAGGCCTCGGCCCACGCCGAGACCACGTATAAAATAATTGTCATCGCAATTGACAAAATCAGTCTCCTTTTCGTTGGACCATGTTGGAACATGGACCCCAGGTATCTGCTTATGAGCCTGTTTAGCTTACCAATCACAGCCTTGACACGCTGCGTCACCTTGTTCAAGTGCTCCGTATACAGCCTACTGATTTGCAACCACACACCTACATATTTAATACATCTAGATGTGAGGATTATCATGCCACCTACTCTGACTTATTTCTCCGATTCTTCTCCTGCCTGTTAAGGACTGCCGATGACTTATTAGGCAGGCGCTAATGTCAGTACTTTTTCTTCAAGCCATCTTTGTATACTATCGACCGCGACTGCTGCACAATCCTCTACCTCTTTTTCCGTCTTGCCGGCGACCAGGAGAGTAGCCAGGTCGTTGGCATAAGCTATCCCCTTCAAACTCCAGTCTCAATTCTCCATCGAAGGCAAAGTTCCACAGTAGTGGCCTAAGGACAGACCTCTATGGAACCCCCCCGAATTATCTCTACCGGAATTTTACCCTCTTCGGTACATACATGTATTTTCCTCTGGAGTAGATAAAGAGTTTATTATGCCCCTCAGATAATTACTAATATTCCTTCTCGTAATTCTTCGTTGATTGCAGGCCAGGGCAGACAGCCGAAAGCTTTCCGGACGTCTAGCAGGACCACTAACGGAATCCTCCTTCGACAACAGGTGCCACCCGTTTGGTATGCAGATCAGTTACTTACGTATTATAACGCATCAAACCTGAACCTCCCCTTCACAAAACCTTATAGGGGAGAATCCCCCCCGGCATTTCTAACTCCGCCAATACACGATCAACAATCAGTCTTTCGAATAGTTTACTGATCGTGTTTAACAAACAGATTGGTCGATACGTGACTCCTTCCATCTCTATATCCCTCTTATTCAATACCAGAAACAGTCGTGCTTCTTTTCAGCACGCCGGGAAACGAGAGCCCTCTAGGGCCTGATTAAAGGCATCTAACACAATCCAGGGTATCTGGCCACCATTTCCTTGACTATTTTACCTAGAACCAAATCTGGTCCTGGACTCTTGTTGGGGTGTAATGTCACCACAGCATTCTTGAGCTCCCCGATCGATGTCACCACAGCATTCTTGAGCTCCCCGATCGTGAACCTCGTGTTGTGTTCAATTGTCATCTCTCTCCATTCTGACTCAACTACTGGGAAGAGTTTCTCTACAACTCGCAGCACCCCTCACTAGAAAGAGGGAGACTGATCGTCCAAATCGGTCCAAGACCAGTTTGTAAGCACCCTCTCCAGGGGTTTACTTCAAGGTCTTCCAGCAGTTCGTGCCATACTCTGACCTTGGTGTCCTTTATTGCATTTGTTAATGCCTTTCTGACACGGCAGTAATCTTCTCTTAGCCCCTCGTTTACCCTACCGTTCCTTTTAGTATCTTGCTACAGCCTCCTCCTCGAGGCAAGTGCTGCAGCTCTTCTTTATGATAGCACGTCTTCATGCATTTTCTACGTATTCCGACAATCTTTCTGGCGTGATCAGAACATACCCGATACCTCGTCCACATCTCTTGTCACTGTTTGTAGGTTTCCAACGTGAAACTAACTAGTCCAGGCCGGATGTGCCCAACGGTAAAGATGATTGCGTGGTGGTCTGTGCTAATTCTTCTTGTTTCACTGTTCAACCACACATCTCAGAAATGGTCGACCTGAGACTGTACAAGACTACATTTCCCTTAAAACTCATAAATATCATCCTCTGCACTGATACCTGACGGTGATTCCCGGAAGATAAACAGGAAAAAGTGTTCAATATTGAAACATACTCCAGCGCCACGGAATGAGCGGCTGGGAAATAAATAAAACCATTGTACGTATGTGCGACTATAATAGTGATGGTAGGGATCGTTATTTTACTCCAGTCAGATAACCAAAAGAACGGCCATTTTCACAACACAACCAATCAAGAATTAATTCAACCAATCTGATATAATAATGGACAATTTGACCAGGAATTTGTGTGTAGAGAACTTTATCATAGTGCATATTACGAGGTGTACCTAATTATTTTAAAAAGATTTCTTACACATTTTGATAACTGTTATTGATGATGATGATGAAGATGATCGCTGAACAATGACTGACCTGACCCAATCGGTAGTCATTGAAACGTGATCTGTGATCTAATCGGTGCTCATTGAATAGGGATCAAGTATTCAATGAACGGTGATTTATGACCTGATCGGTGCTCAATGAATAATGGTGATCGGACCTGATCGTTGTCAATGACAGCTGATTAGTGATGGTGGTGATTATTAATTGTCAGTGTTATGTTAATGTACTTAATCTACCCTAATATTTGTTGTGTATTTCAGATTACAATAATCTTTAAATCGTCGATAAGACACTGCCATAAAATTTGTAAAAATGTTTGATAATGTAAAATTAGTGATGGTGGTGATTATTAATGTTAAGGGTAAATTTAGTTAATGTACTAAATAATCTACCCTAATATTTGTTGTGTATTTCAGATTTTAATAATTGTTAAATCATCGATAGACACTGCCAATTGAATTTGTAATAATGTTTGACTTAGCAAGCTGTGTATTATATATTATTTGATAACATAAAATTATTTTACATAATCTCGCCGCTTTTTGTGCTCTAGCCGCAGGAATTAGTGTGTGGACTACGTTGGTCATACTGTTATATTTGATAATGTAAATCAATTCCCAGAATAAATTTACTTCAAACAACTAACTGTTCAAATACACATACAATTGGGAGTGACGAGATGTATGGCTAACACTGTTGTAGTGGTAAGAATAAGTTATAGCAGAATAAAGTTAAAAGTTCCATAAAGTTTAAAGAATGTTTTTCTTTAAAATTTAAGGGACTTTCAAACATGAAACTAAGCAATATGAATTTGTGCCCAACTTTCCCACCTTGACTCAAAATAATCAGAACCCAAAATAATCAGTGAATTTTATTGAGAAAAACTATGAATTCTCTGGGAAATTTTAAAACATTTTAAACTTTTACCTTTAACTTTTTTCCAGATGTTGATTTTTTATAAATATTTACTAATTAAATTCTTTATGTACCAGGGCATATCATTTAAACCTCTGTTTGTGCATCACTTCTGTTTGGAAAATAAACAAATAAAAATCTACTATAATTAAAAAACAATAGAACAATGTTAAAACCTGACAGAAAATTATATTAATTATATTTTAATTTTAACAATTTTCAGTAAAATTAGAATCTATGACTAAAACATATATTTTATAAACAATAATAATCTGTCTATTGGTGTGTTTTCCATCTACTATTTATAGGCACCCAATATGATACAAAGCTAAAATTGATGTTTACATTGCCACTGATTGTAATGATTACAAAAATTAAAAAAAATATTGAGTTTTTTCAATAGGAAAAGAGCAGTAAACATTTTTTCCAAAATTCATACTTAAAATTTATGACTAGTGAAACGATAATACCTTCAAACGTCAAGGGTATACCTACATTCAACAGGTAGAAATAAAGTGGGAGGAGAGGTTTCAATGAAGTGTTGCACCTAAAATATTCACAAACAAAACTTTCCTCTGGTATCTTCAAAATTAATTTATGTTTATTTATTATAATTGAAGTACTAATTGCAATATACTTAACCAGTATTTGCTTTAAAAAAATTCATGAAAATTACAAACTTTGCTTATAAATTAAGCAAATTAGAAGAAATTTACCAAAATTCTGAAATGTTATAATATAGAAAAAGAACTCAAATTTTATAGTCACTTAAATAGAATGGATGATACTAAATTAATTTTTTTTATAAAAGGAAAACCTAAATAATTGTGTTTAAAGTTTTTAAACTAGTCTGTTTCAGATTAATAAAATTGTTTCTTCCAAATGTCTTATGCAGCTAATTAATTTATTTATTAAAAGCATACACAATTCACAAAAATACAATATATATATATATATGTATATATATATATACTGTACATACTGTATATGACTTACAGGTCCAATGAAGTAAAATATATATATCTAGATATTATCTCATTCCTATTTACTCCAAGAAGAAGCTGATTTAAAAAGGAGCTTAAGACTTTTGCAAGAAAAATTCTATCATTTTGAAAATAATTTAATAACCTAAGTATTATTTATTTTTTTTGTTATGCTGTTAAATGAATAAATATACTGTACTATGCTTTTCACATTCATATAACAAATTTGAGTTTATGAATAAAAAATTTTGAAGCTTTAATTTAAATCTTTGTCTCAGCTCGTAAAAGCTTACACGTTTCTTCATGTACAAATGTTAAACACTGTAAGCAAACCATTAAAATAGACAGCTAGAATGGGGAAATCATTAATGCTACTTAATATTCAGCAGGAATAACCATTACGCAACTGATAATTTTGAATAAAATTCTTAACATGGTGATTAGAACTGATAGCAAGCAAAAATAATACAAAAGAACTTAGTTCATGAGCGCAAAAAAATAATATTAAAACTGTAAAAAAAAAAGTTTCAAGTAAAATGTACGTAAAACTTTAGGTCTAAATTATCATGTGGTTCAAATTAAATACAAATGTTAACTCTTAAAAACCACTTATATTTTTAATTTATCTAGATAACATTTTATCAAGTAGAACTCTACAAATATTTAATGTGCAATGCAGTCATCAAAAACTCACTTTACTATTTTGTACAGTAAGTCAACCAAATTAACAAAATGTCATCATTACTTACTTTTTTCATCCACTTGTTTAGTATAGAGTAATATACAGTATTCCTTACTTTTAGTAAGAGACTGTGGACAAAATATATTTCAATATTCACAGAAACCGATCACTAGATTTATAAAATAATTTTTTGTAGTAATCAGTCAACTACACCAACAAACAAACCTATGCCATTAAATTAATTGAGTAAAAACTATAAACACAGCGTTTGTAAGGACAATATCTTTCAGACAATCACATCACTATTAAACCAAAAAATCCTTAATCTGCCAACATTTTGATTTTTAAAGTATAAGCGGGAAACAATTGTAAATCTTATGAATGTAAAGTTAACTAAATGTATTACAACCAATATTATTCTGAAACTTATCAAAAATCCAATAAAAAAGAAAAAAGAAATTAAAATACTATCTATATTTATAATATATTATTAATTTGCATGAATTCATTATCTTTCTTTGACACACATACATCTCTTAATTTTTTTACTTCCTTGTACAATATAAAGGAATTATTGTATTTGCGAATAATTTCCATATTATTAACTTCAACAATATTCTTTTGTACAGACCCTTCATTATCTGACAGCAGCCAATCTTCAGATGTAATTAATAAGATGCCTCAGCAATAATTTATTTATTTTCAAAAACAATTTAAGGATATGTAAAATGTTTAAAAAAAACACGTACAGAAAAATTACACTGGTTGAATCCTCCTTATGACTAATGAAATGATAACCTTCAAATGTCAAGGTTATACCCACACTCAACAGGTAGAAATAAAGTGGGAGGAGAGGTTTTAATGAAGTGTTGCACCTAAAATATTCACAAACAAAACTTTCCTCGGGTATCTTCAGCCGCAGTAGTAAAGTAAAGCAGCTCAAGTTTAAGACAATTTTGATGCAATAAATTAATTTATTGCAAAGATATATTATATTTATTAATAGTATAAAATATAGTACATTTATTAATATGCCAATAAAAAATCATGGTACTTACGTATTAACACCACCGCAGCTACAGCTTTATTTAAAAACAAAGTAGTCAATAGGATTTCGGTGGAAAATGGGCTGATATAGTTTAAATAAAAATAACCTTTATTTATTTTATAAATATAATTTAACCAAACTTAACCTTGTGCAATTATTTATTATTTAAATAACAATAATTACTGAATTTATTAAAAAAATACTCAAAAATTGCTGTGTTAATAAGTCAAGGTTAGCGAGCGAAGCGAGCGTAGGTTAAGTTTGGTTAAATTATATTTATAAAATAAATAAATATAAATAACCATTTCTTAAAATTAATAGACTCAATAAAATAAATACTCAATTTTAAATAAAGCTGTAGCTGCGGTGGCATTAATATGTAAGTACCAAAATCATTCCACATCAGTAATAATGACTGGTCTTGTCTATAAATAAAAAAAAAGCTGACTTTCCCATGGGAGAGAAAGTACCTTGAATTATTCTCAGGAAGGCGTTGTTGTAATCACTACAACCCAAAATTAAATTTACATACAAATGGACCCCACTCAAATTCATAGTCTCATTCAACTGGTAATTTCTCCCTTTCTAAAACTAACAAAATGATGGTGACAATTACAATGAAACGGGAAATACTGACAATGTTTTATCCTGATGATTATTTCTAAAATCAAATAAATGCATCTCCAACAATATTCATGCGTATACTCTATTAGTATAAATCTTAAAACCTTATCAGTATGTCATCATTAAATCAAGTAAAAAATTAGCAATTACAAAAGCAAAATTAATTTAACAAAATCTCAAGGATCAGTAAAATTAAAAAATAAAAAAAAAACAAACAATTATAACAAATAAATTGATCAATATGTGTTTAAAGTGTATCAGTGCTGATTCATCCACTGATAACTTAAAAATTTTGTTTTTGGCAACAATAAATATATATATATATATATATATTTATGTGTGTGTGTGTGTGTGTGTGTGTGTGTGTGTGTGTGTGTGTGTGTGTGTGTGTGTGTGTGTGTGTGTGTGTGTGTGTGTGTGTGTGTGTGTGTGTGTGTGTGTGTGTGTGTGTGTGTGTGTGTGTGTGTGTGTGTGTGTGATATCAAACCATGCCTTAAGTAGGTAAAATCAATTTTTCTGATTTTCACCATTTCTAATAGAACACAAAATTATGAAATTGTTGACCTTCTATCTAAAATATGCAATTGATTTTTCATATCTGTTTTTCTGAAATGTTATTAAATAAATAAGAGTTGTTACCTTTAACGTTTTTCCAGATGTTGATTCTTTTTTATGATCATACTTAAAGTCTTTATGTACCTGGGCATGTTATTTTAATCTCTGGTCATCACTTCTGTCTGGAAAATAAACAAATAAAAATCTACTATAATTAAAAAACAATAGAACAATGTTAAAACCTGACAGAAAATTATGTTAATTATATTTTAATTTTAACAATTTTCAGTAAAATTAGAATTTATATTTTATAAACAATAATAATCTGCCTGTTGGTGTGTTTTCCATCCACTATTTATAGGCACCCAATATGATATACAAAGCCAAAATTGATGTTTACATTTCCCCTGATCACAATGGTTACAAAAATTAAAAATTATTGAGTTTTTTCAATAGGAAAATAGCAGTATACGTTTTACCAAAATTTTTACTTAAATTAGTTTGAGTAATTCAAAATTAATTTATGTTTATTATAATTGAAATACTAATTGCAATATACTAATCAGAATATATTTACTTAAAAAAAAAAGTCTAAAAAAATTCTTGAAAATTACATCACCATTTATAAAAATGATTGATTATATCATATTGTAAAAATCAGAAGAACTTATTTTTTCCTTACCTTTTTTTAAAAAAAGTAAAACCACTTGTTATTCAAGTTGAATTAAATTTAAAATATTGGCTGGTTTGAGAGAGTTGAGCTTAGAAAAGATTCATATATTTCCACCATAGATGGTTTGAAAATAATGATAACATAAAATTCACAAACAATTTGTGTTTGTAAAAAAACAATTATAATAATTATAAAAGTACAAAAATAATTACATATCTGGAATTAATAGTTTATTTTTGTAAACTTTCCTAAAGGCGTTAAAATTTCCTAAATGTCAATAATAAGACACCAAGCATAATAAAATAAACACTCTCAAAAGTTTAATTTTTGGGAGGAATTTCCAAACCCTTTGAAATAAAAACTGTGCTGGGAAAAGGTGATGGTCTCTCAGTAATATTGTTCAACTACACCCTGGAAAAATTTACTGAGAAATAGAATATGATAATACCAATATTTAATAAAAAAGAAAATATAAAAATGGAGCACAACATCTAAATGTTTAAATGTAAATGTTTTAGCATTTGCTGAGGATTTGGTAACTTCGGCAATAGACATTAGAGAATTCAAACATTAGAAAATGTGCAAACAAAATCAAGCTGCAAATTTCATATATTGGATTCCAATAATAAATGTAGAATCCAAACCATGAGAATTTCAGTATAACAATCACTAAAACAAGTCCAAAAGTTTAAACATTTAGGTGAAATAATTACTTTGAATGTTTTTAAAAAAAAAAAGAAGTAATAGCCGCCGGAACACAAAAAATGAAAGTGGCTTTCAACAAAATAAAAAATTCTTATTCAAAAACCCATAATTAAGACACTAGGAAAGCATAATTTTACAGAAGTGTTGTATAGTATGTAAAGTCTACAGAATTTCTAAGGAAAATCTAGTAACTGTTAAAAAAATAATTTTAAGAAAACTCTATGATCAAAACTCAAGTATAGTTCTTATAAATTAAGCAAATAGAAGAAATTTACCAAAATTTTGAAATGTTATAATTTGGAAAAAGAACTCAAATTTTATAGTCACTTAAATTGAATAGATGATAGTAAATTAACATTTTTTTTTTATAAAAGGAAAACCTAAATAATTATGTTTAAAGTTTTTAAACTAGTCTGTTTCAGATTATTAAACTCTTTCTTCCAAATGTCTTATGCAGCTAATTAATTAATTTATTAAAAGCATACACAATTCACAAAAATAAAATATATATATATTACTGAATATGACTTACAGGTCCAATGAAGTAAAATATATGTATATATTACCTTATTCCTATTTACTCCAAGAAGAAGCTGATTTAAAAAGGAGCTTAAGACTTTTGCAAGAAAAATTCTATAATTTTGAAAATAATTTAATAACCTAAGTATTATTTCTTTTTTTTTTGTTAAGCATAGTACATTATATTTATTCAATATAGTTACTATGCTTTTCACATTCATATAACAAATTTGAGTTTACAAATAAAAAATGTTGAAGCTTTAATTTAATTCATTTGTCTCAGGTGGTAAACGTTTACACGTTTCTTTATATACAAATGTTAAACACTGTAAGCAAACCATTAAAATAGACAGCTAAAATGGGGAAATCATTAGTGCTACTTAATATTCAGCAGGAATAACCAATATGCAACTGATAATTTTGAATAAAATCTTTAACATGGTGATTAGAACTTACAAGAAAGTAACTTAATAATGCAAAGTAACTTAGTCCATGAACACAAAAAAATAATATTAAAACAGTAACAAAAAGTTTCCAAAAATTTAGGTCTAAATTACCGTGTGGTTCAAATTAACTACAAATGTTAACTTCTTAATCACTTATATTTTTAATTTACTTAGTATACCTCTTTATAACAATTTATCAAATATACCTCTACAAATATTTAATATGTAAAGCCGCTTTCAAAAACTCAATTCAACATTACGTACAGTAATTCAACAAAAATAAATAAATGACATTACTTACTTTTTTCATCCACTTATTTAGAACAGATTAAATATGTATATATCATTTACACACTTTTATTAAGAGGAGCATGTGCGAAAAATTTATTTCGCTATTCACGGAAACCAATCAGTAGATCTATATTATAATTTTTCGTAGTAAGCATTGGAGAACTAAACCACCACACAAACGCACGCCATTAAATTAATTGAATAACAGCTAGTAACATAGCGTTTGAAAAGACGCTATCTTTGCAATCGCATAATAACCGGAAAATCCTTTACTGCCGACATTTTGATTTTTAAAGTCTACGCGGGAAACAAGCCAATTGTAATACTTATGAATGTAACTAACTAAATGTATTAAAACAAATATTATTTTGGAACTTATAAAAAGCCTAATGAAAAAGAAAACTAAATTAAAATACTATCTATATTTATAATATATTATTAATTCACACGAATTCATAATCTTTTTTTAATACACATCTTAATTTTTTTACTTCCTTGTACGAAGTAAAGGAAGTATTGTGTTCATGAACAATTTCGGTTTTCATATTTCCGAATATTTTATAAATGGGGTATATTAACCTTTTATTGTCAATCATGTTCAATTATAAACATATAAAATATTCTTCAATTTTTAATTTTTTGGTTGTCCCAAATTAATGGTTAGGCGTTTTTAATTTGGTGTAATTTTAAAAAGTTAGAATTTAAGGAAAATTAAAAAAAGGAATTTTTACTTTTTGAAATCAGCCATTAACAAATTAATTTTCCATCTGTTTAATTAATTAATAAACAACAAATTAATCTGTCAACATTTTATTTCAATCCGAGTTACCAGTGGTAACACGAATTGAAATAAAATAGTCATCTGACTATTTAATTCTAAAGAGACCTGAATCAAGAACAACACTTTCTGATTGTAAACTATTCATGTCCCCTACCGTTTTAACACATTTTTACTAAAAATTAATATAAATATAACTTTATATGATCAAATACTTTCTAATGATTTTTAGCTTAAAGATAAGAAAAACAGTTGACAATTCACTTTCAAACTTTAAGTTAATTATTCTTCCAAACACTACCTGTAATTATCAGTTCTTTCTTAAGCCCGGTTAGTGGTGGTATTACATTGACATCAGCTATCATAAATATGTAGTTAAACAATACATGTTATCTACATTATCTTTGTTAATTAAATATCTTGTTTTTGTAATGTGTTGTGTGGTTATAAATTTCACAATTGTTAAAAGGTATTCTGAATTTGATTCATAGTGATGTGTAAAATTTTACTTGTCAGTTATAAAGTATGTATACATGTTCTATTTTTATGAATTGATTTGCAAAAGTTTAATATATTAATCTGTGTTTTAAACAAAATTGTGATGTAGTTTTTACTGTTTTTTTTTATTTATAAACATTTTGATTGCTGTGTTTATAAATGTCCACTCTCTTAAATTCTGTTTATTCTAAAAAGATGATTGTAGTGGAATTGGAATGATACTTTCCACCTGTTGATAGATATGAAACATTACCATGGTGATATTCCAATGTTTCCTCTGATCACAGGCATGAATAAAATAAGATGAATAAAAGAAAACAGATGAATAAAAGAAGATTTCAGTGTCTTTAAAGCATTAATATCTATCTAACACAGTGTAAGAAAGTGTATATCAGTTTAAAAGACAGATCTGTAGGCTTATAAGTTTCAACAGCCTGTGTATGGTTAGAAGGTTCAAAATGCTTCTCTAAGAGCAGAGACACCAAATTTTTAACAGCGAAAAAAAAATGAAATTAAATTGAATGTTTTACCGAGATCACAAAAAAATGAAAATAAAATCTTTTTGCTGTTTACATTATTTAAAATATTTGTTAAATAATTTGATGTAGACACCATATGACTTCCTTTATGACTATTAAATTACATGTACACAATTTTTTTAAATGAAAAGTACATAATAAAATTTTAGTGATATTTTTTCTTTTTTTTTTTTTTATTGTTACTATTGAATCATTATTTATCGTAAAACTTTTTTTTACAGTCAAAGGTTAATAATTATTTTTAAATCAATATGTTTAAGTCAGAACAAAAAAAAAGAAAAGTTAAAACAAAGGAGCTGAAGTCTGTTTCAAACCGATGTGCCGCCTTCTCCTTGTAAGTTCCAAATAGTTTTCATAAATTAAAATATTTTTTACTGTAACTGGAACCAATGAAAATAAGTACTACTTATGACATAGAATTGAAAAGATAAATATGAGGGCTTATTACTGCAGTTACTTAATAGTCAAAAATCAAATTTTCTTTGGATTTTTGTCTTTTTTGGACACTTTTGGTACAGTCGATTGTAATCAAAACAGCAGGTGCACAACTAGATGTTACACCAGTCTAAATTCCAAAATTTCAACATCCTACAGCTAATCATTTTTGAGTTATGGGGGATACATACATATGTACATACAGATGTCACGCCAAAACTAGTCAAAATCGATTCAGGGGTGGTTAAAATGGATATTTCCATTAAAATCTGAAAACAAAATTTTTTTGCGATCACAATACTTCCTTAGCTTTGCACAAGGATGTAAAAATGGAAATATCTGAATTAGTAAACAAACGTTTCCTTAACCTATACTGAAAATCTGTTAATATGCTATGCTTAGCAATAAATTTCAAAAGTCCATTTTTCATAATTCTTTCTAACACTTTGGAAAATACAGACATATCTAAATCTGGCTATAGTTTTCTAATTAATTTAACACCATTTCTTAAGGATATGAATAAGAATGAAAATTTAAAGCAGCTGGCAACATTCCTTAATTTGTATAAAGGATGACAGCATCTATGGTTTTTTTTTTTTTTTAAATATTGGCAGGATTTAATCAGTACTTACAGAATGTGTACATTTTTAACATTTACTTTTTTTATTAAAATAAAACAAGTTTTAAAACAGTATTTTTATTTCCTGTTATTTGATAACCTTGATGATAATAATAACTGTTATTTGATATCATTATGCATCAACATAATGATATTTTTGATGCAGAATAGGGTGTTACTGATGGAGTTCTCCATGGAAGGAAGACCCTCTACTTAAAAGGTTATGTATGAAACTAGTGTTTCTTCAAATTTATAAAAGTATTTTAATAATTTTGAACAACAGCTTGAAAGTATAACATGCAAGAAATTATTATTACTATCTGATGTTATGAATATGAGTACTTTCTCAGTACTTTATTGATGAAAATAATTTGGTTTATTTCACAAATATTGATGAGCTTATATTGCACTTAGAACAAGTTCATAAACCTGAGGACTGGTGTCTTTTCATAGATTTGTTCAAGTATAGTTTAAAAGTGGTTCTACTATACAACGGTAACAAATATCCTCTGATACCAATCGCTTATAGCATTAATTTGAAAGAGAATATAATGTGATGAAAGACGTTCTTGAAAATATAAATTGTAAAAAACATAGCTGGAACATATATGGTGATTTGAAAGTTATAGCTATTTTTTTAGGCATGCAATTAGGCTACACTAAGTACATGTGTTTTCTTTATGAATGGGACAGCCAAGCTATGGATAAACATTATGTTACCAAAGAGTGGAAGAAACGAGACAACTTAACTCCAAATGGGAAAAATATTATTTATGAGCCCTTAGTTGAATCCAAAAAAATATTTTTACCCCTTCTCCATATTGGACTAATGAAAAATTTTTTAAAAGCAATGAAGAAGTATAGTCACAGATTTTTATGCATCAGGCAGAAATTTCTGAATGAAAGTGAAGGAAAAATTAAAGAAGGAATATTTGTAGGTCCTCAAATAAGAGAGTTGGTCAAAGATGATGTATTTAACTCAATGTTAACTAATGTAGAAAATGCAGCTTGGGCTTCATTTAAAGAAGTTTGCAAACATTTTCTCGGCAAACAAATATATGACAATTACCATGTTATTGTTATCCAACTTCTGACTTCATACAGAGCAATGGGATGTAATATGTCCTTGAAAATACATTTCCTCCACTCACATCTGGATTTTTTTTCTGGACAATCTTGGAGATGTAAGTGACGAACATGGTGAATGTTTACACCAACACATTTCAGTAATGGAAAGCTGCTATAAAGAAAAATTGAATATTAACTTGTTAGCTGATTACTGTTGGACATTAATTCAGGATGTGCCTGAGGTTATTTATAAAAGAAAACCATCAACTAAATCATTCTAACACTGTCAAATTATAAATTTTACAGATTTTAACGATATTTTTCCTTATTTTTTTTTTATAAAACTAAGGGTAATAGAAAAATTGTATTTACAGATCTGTAATGTATGCAAAAAAGCAATACAAGAAATGGTATCACACTTAGAGAAACATGAAAAAAAATGTTTTTTGTCTATCAGTGATATTAATAACATTTAGGTTTATCTAATAATCAGTTGATGTTATTTTAAAATTCATTGAGAGAGTAATAATGTTTATGTAAAATAAATTATTTTAATTTCATTTAAATAAATTGAACCTGAAATCTTTTAGATCTTGAGGTAGCTTATTAAAAAATAAAAAAATAAATCAACGGAAATATTGGATCATTCTTGAAAGTCAAATTATTTTGTAATGTAACATGAAAATAATTGTGTTGCCTGGTTTGATACAAGGAACACATCCTTGTTATGTTAATATTGTGCTTTTTGTTTATTTATTCATTTATTTTATTTTTATATTTACTAAAAATTTGCCAGTAAAAATAAGCAGACAGACATCTAATGATCAGTTCATTTTGACTTTTTCAAACAACCCCAAGATGTATATTTTAGACTGCAATAGACGTAGACATAATAAATAGTTAACAATACCAAACTTATCGATAGATTGAGATATCTCAAAGTGAAATAGTGAAAGTTTTATCTTGTTGCAGACAAAATCAATTCAGTCATCCATGAAAATTTACAAGACATTATCTACCAAGGTGCTCATTTTACGCTGTGGATAAAATATAAAATTTTACACACTGAATGGTTCCTTGAGTCATTTTACATTTTAGGTTTCTTTAACAATGTTATGTATAAAAAATACTGTTGTAAAAGTTAAAATTATATAGCTTTTATTTAAAATAATCATGAAAATGTTAAAAAATGTAGTAAAATTTAATTTCAACGTTGAACTTTAAATCAGTTATATGAAAGTAAATACAAATTGGTAATTTAAAATCAAGTTGTATTAAATCACTGGAAACTCTTTTATGAAATAGTTTTTAATCATTACTGGAAAAAAGTAAGAGAAAAGATCACATGTTATGAATTAAATTAGTCTGTTTGTGATTTAATGTCATTAAAATATTTCATTGATGTGCATCTATAAATCTGGGAATATGATAATTAAAAAACTTTGTGTTTCTTATAGCTTTAGAACTATAATTTTGTATTTTGGAAGGTCTTGTAGCCACTTCCCTTTTTGTGGATTTCTGATGCTTTAAGTCATCAGAGACTGTATGCTCTTTTTTTCATAAGTGTGATTTATTTATTCGTTGATAATAAATACATTGATGTAGTTTAGTAAATGGTATTTACTGGGTATGGAAGAGGGTCTATTTTTCATGTCACTTTTTATGATACTGTTTGTTTAATATTTTTTGATTGCTTAATTTAGCATGTTAACTTTTTAAAATGATAATATTTTAAGGAATTCTCAATTTTTTGTTGCAGTTATTATAAGATGCATGATTGGTGTTACTCCACAGCTGATTGTCCAATGTTTCTTGAATACTTTGTACCATATGTTTGGACTTGTTACAGAAGAAGACCTCTATGCGGTCAGTAAAATAAGTCTTCATTGTGTTTTTTTAAAAATTTGCATACTACTTCACACATGTAAGGCCATATTCTTAAAATCCAATTAAATTATCAAAAACAAACTATAATATATATATATATATTTTTTCTGTATAGATGTATAATACTAATAAAAAGATCCCTTTCATTATTGTTAAACTCAGCTAACAAAGTTTGTTTGTATTTATTTTAAATAGCTGTAAATAGTATTTGTGCTGTGTTATAATGTAGAAATGTCTAACTAGTGTTCACACAAACTTGTTGATTATTTTTTTTTAATATCCTAAACATATTTTTCAATTTTACTCACATTCACAGTTTTTTTTTTATCTAAATCATACTTGGAGTTAACATTGTTGCAGGGTTCCTCTGCTAATGACAGAATAGCAGACAGTCAACAAGTGAGTCTGCTTTACTCTATCAATTTCACGCCACCCCCACTTAGGTCACCAGAGTTACCTCCCTACTGTTATTTTTAATTACCCACAGCTATGGCCGAACCTAATATTATATATGAAGCATCAGCTGAAACCTAGGTAGGTCACAGCCTAGCCTCATCTTTATGTTAGTCACATGTCACTAATATCTTTGTTCAGGATATAACTAGTTCAGCAATCACCATACACTTCAGATTCAGCCTACCCTATCTCAGTACAGTCACTTGACCTCAACAAACTATTGTTAAACATTATTTTACTAAGGAAAGCACAGCTGAAGCTCTTCTGTGTTACATCAGAGCATGCTTCTCTTTTTCTTTAAAAAGATAAGGGTTTCCTCATTATTTTAAAACCTCATGTGTTAATGGCCTGCAGATCTCAGTATGCTACTGCTTATATCTCTTTCAATATATTCTTAATAGCTATATTCAACCACATGACTCCTCAAAACAACTGCACTAAATGCAGAATTAAACACAGAAAATGAAATTTTCTGTGTTTTCAGCTACATAGTTGCACTTCAGGACACTGTCTGATAATACTGATGTACTCCCTCATTTGTGTGTTAGTTATAAACAGGTCTTCTCAGATTGCAGTATGATGGACTATCCAGGGCACTTAATATGTTATTCCACCTGACTGAGTTGAGTGTGTATGCAACAAGAGTACGTTTTAGTCTCTTTTCCACCACCTTTTGGCTTTTATTTCCCTAGTGATGCCAATGACAAACCATGTATTAAATTCTTGTCCTCTCCTGCAACTATGCTGGTTTTTCAGAAGGCTCTCTTTTAAATTGATGGCTTCCTTTAGACTGTTAAATGTGATTTACTGCTGTTCTATCTTTTCCATTGCAATGGAAATATTTACTGTTGAACGAAAATTACTCCAATTAAGTTACTCTTAGCTAGGAACAGAGGGGGTGGTTTGGCGACCAGAGACGTCACAAGGGTTCTCCCTCGTGTAGGGGGGGGGGAGAAATTGAGATGTTGAATGTTAATGCTATACGATGAAATAATATCTGGTATAGTTATCTGATTAAAAAGAGCAAAGTTTAGGATTACATCCAATTTGGATGTCCTGTCCATTCTAACCTATTGTAGACATCACATAGTTTATTGAGTAATACCCATTGCACATGCTGTCTTTAAAAAATTTTCTTTTCCAATTGTTGCATAAACAGAGTCAGGCAATCTATTAGTAAAAATTAGTAATTTTCCTCATCCCACTTATGTATCTGATTTAAAAAATACATTTCATCAATACTTTAAGTTTTTTTTTTTTTATATTTCAGTTTTCTGTATTATAATTCTGCATTAAAGAATAATCTGCAGTACAATTTATCATTCTTTACAGTATTATGTTTTCAGTATTCAACTATATATTTTGCATTTTTTTCGTCAGTAATGCCCACGTCAATTATTTCAATCTACCATTAATAGCATTTTTCGTTTTTGTCACTTACTTCATGGGTTTTATGGAAAGGTGAGATCTATGTATATCTCACCTTTTGTTATTTTAAAACTATTTTTTTTTCTGACCATACGTTCATACTGATTAAGTCAAGGTCATCTAAATTTTTTTTTTGATCGGTTATTAACAGTCTACCAACAAAGATATTTTATCCCAAGCATATTTGTGACAATTTTACAATGAAACATCTTGAATTTTTTTAAAATTGACCTTATGAGTAACTTGTTCTCAAGTGCAATTTATCAAGAATGAAAACATTTTACTGAAAAATTAGATAATCAAATTTTTTATTAATTCATTATTCAGACTGGAGCAGTCTTTTGCTGTCATTTGATCTTCACCGTAAACTTAATTATATCACTTCTGGTTCAGCCATAATGTTATCACTATGTATTTGTGATACACCTATGAAATATGGAGGTGAATATTTTATACTTAAAACTATCTATCTATTAAGATTCTCTACATGTTCCAGTTTTTTAAATTTTTCTATTACCCTCATATTGTGAGGAACAGCCTGTATTTTTATGGAGTTCAATATAATACTGTGTATCTATTAATTTTAATATTATTATTTTACAGCATTAGGACCATCATGTGGTCAAATGTTATGTGAATGCGATCGTAAATTAGCTGAATGTCTTAGAAGGCTTCCATGTCCACGTAGTAAAGCTGTTTGTACTTCTTCACCATGGAGATTGTTACAGAATATATTAATGTTATAGCACTGGTATAATTCGGTGAGTTCTGCAATTTACTATTATCAATCAGTATTTATTGATAAACTAATTAGTACTGTGCATTTTAAGAATAGTTTTTCTAAAACTTTATTTTCTAAAAATTTATTTTGGTAGATATCATTTTTAGATTTACATGCAAGACTTTCATTTTTATTCATGATTCACTTTCAAATTTACTTGAACGTATCTCCCATAACTCCAAAACGATTAGCTGGTAGAATGTTGAAATTTTGTATTTAGGACTTCCTAATGGGGACACCTCCCCGTTTGATTGCAATCAACTGAATTAAAATCGAACCACCAAAAATGTTCAAAAAATCCTAAAATCAAAAATATTTGGATTATGGACTTTTTCTAAACTGCAGTAATAAGCCCTCATTGAGAGGTTTTCAACGATACATCATAAGTAGTACATATTTTCATTGGTTCCAGAGTTTAGCCAAATAAAATTTTAATTAATCAAATATTTGGATCTTACAAGGGGAAGGCACATTGGTTCGAATCCAAGTTAATATACAAATATTTTTTTTACTTTTTTTTTCTTTTAATTTTATTGATTCATTAATAATTATTACCTTCTGATTATAAAAAAAATTTAACAATAAATAATAGTTCAATAATAACAATAAAAAAAATATGAAAAAAAAATCAGAAATTATTAGCGAAATAAAATTTTCTATACTATTCATTTTAATTAAATTTTTTTTTTCAATCAGAGGTTAATAATTATTAAATCAATATTTTTAATTTAAAAAAAAAAATTAAAAGAAATGTATGTATACGAAGTCGGATTCGAACATTGTGCACATGGTTACGGATACAACACGTTCTCACTTACACTACGTATCTACTTGAGCGACATGAAACAAAATTAATATATAAACTAACATAAAATGCTGATATTGATACCACAAAAAATGTGATATCCACCACAATGAAATTGTGGTGGATATCACATCTACACACAACTATCCACTTTATTAAAGAATTGGAAGATCATATCTCACTTTCAAATGAAATAAGTTTAAACAAGGTGCAGAAAAAAAATGTGTATATGTAATTTATAAGGCGTACCAGGAAGTCAAGTTTCTTGTCCATATCAGATTTTTTTGTTTTGTAAGGCATAGGTTATGGATCTCAACCAAATGGTGTTGTGTACTGTATGTAAAATGGCCTGTTTTCCAAAAATGTTTATTCTCTCCTTTAATGTAATCTGTGCAATAGCAGTGTTGTTTTTGGGAAGTTAGGCGATAACTTTTCAGATTGTTCATCATAACCCACCATGTTGGTCTGGTGGTGGATGCGTCTTCCCAAATCAGCTGATTTGGAAGTCGAGAGTTCCAGCGTTCAAGTCCTTGTAAAGACAGTTACTTTTATACGGATTTGAATACTAGATTGTGGATACCGGTGTTCTTTGGTGATTGGATTTCAATTAAGCACACACCTCAGGAATGGTCAAACTGAGACTGTACAAGACTACACTTCATTTACACTCATACTTATTATCCTTATTCATCTTTTGAAGTAGTACCTGAACAGTAATTCCCGGAGGCTAACCAGGAAAAAAAAAGAAAGTTGTTCATTATAAAAAAATAGTTGTGTGCATCTGGCATTATGTAACATAGTAGTACATAATCCTCTAACAAAAAACTTCAATGGTATTAATTTTATTCTTTCTATTGAATTTATGCTGCAGTTTTAACTGCTTAATTTTCACCATGTTTTCCATAACAATTGCTTGCATAAAAGAAAGAAAAAATTGCTTTTGATAAAAAAAGTCTTCCTAATTTTTTTTGCATCTCATCTGAAATCTTAGTACAAGATTAATATCATTTTTATAATTTTTTATCTACTTTTTTGTATTATCACAAATACATTGAAGTAATCAAAATCTAATGTTTAAACTCTTGGAAAATGTGATAGATTGTATTTCTTCAACCTGATGTTTCTGCTATACCTTCAACATCTTAGAGAGTAGGATGTTGAAAATGAGAGGTGTGAAAGGTAAAATCTCGCATTTAACAAACTGGTTTCTATAGATCACCAAAGTTAAAGTATGGTAGTTACAGTACCGTAAAATTCCATAAACAATTTTATATGTTATATGCATTTTTTAAAAAAATTGACTTTTATTTATTTGTGTAGTCCTTGGCTATATATCATACTGATTTTAATTTTTCTATTTCATTGGGTAAGAAGTAGTATATAGCTTCACCCACAAAAATCGTAAATCAAGAAAATGTTTCTTTAATTGTTTCAATCTTATGAAATTTTAATATATTTTCTAAATGATGCATAATTTTCAATCTTTATGTCTTTGAACCGTTTGATTTGTTCAAATTTGCCAGAAAGCAAATTTTATCAACTAATGATTTCCATTTTAATTACTTGAAACACTCCAATAGCCAATCATTACCGCACATAAGGATACTATTACATGTTGCTTTTATCAACTTAAGTTGCTGGAGAATTTTTTTGAAGATTTATAGAAAATTTTATAAATTCTCTCTTTTCCATCACAAAATTGGAACAATATAAAAATTCAAGTCAAAATTCTTACTTCTCAAGTACCACCTCTTAATGAGTGATTTAACTATTATGTAGTTCTGCCATTTGTTGATAGATAGTGTCACTTGTCTAAAACAAGAAACGTTTTAGATACATTGTGCCTATTTCAATTATTGTAATATTAAATTTGAGAATAGTGAGAAAATTTATTCAAAGTATTTTTTTTTTATGGTATTACATCCTTCATAACTCCGTCTATGTTTTATGCTTTTCTTTTTCTTTTGCTTTAAGTACTTGCTGTCTAAACTAGTGGTGGGAAATCAATATCATTGCTTACATATTATATGCTCTTCTGGTACAACTTGAGTTGATTTTATATCAGATACCTATAAATGGTGATTAATATTAGTTATAATTATTAAAATTATTACTTTGTTTTGTTTATATTTTTAATGATAATTAGTCACTTTTATTTGTTTCAGATAACACTTTAAAATTATTAATAAATAAAAAAGTATTGACTGTGATATTATGTAATAATACACTGTAGTATAATACACTGTGTTTACTGATTTAAAAAAAAAATAGTTTTGTAGTAAACATATCATCAATGATACTACCTATCAAGTCATTTTAATTTTTAATCATATAAGTTTTAGAAAATAAAGAAAAAAATGTTCAGCCAATGGATGGATGATTATAAGCTAAAATGAACAAGCTGATAAAGAGTGTATGGTTATTTGAATGTTTTACGAACTTTGTTAATAATGTGATGAATGCTTGTCCAAAAGGTTAGTATTTAATTAGATTAAATTAATTAATTAATTTAGTATTTAGTTAGTGAATTTTTTAATTATTTCTATTAATGCAATAAGAATGAATTATTAATCTTTAAATTGAAAATTGTTTCAGCATTTTATGTTTATTTACTGAAAACTTAAAATGGCTTGTATTTTCGACCTGATTTCAGTTTTTATTTTAACTTCTAAGAAAATAAGGGAGTATTGCATGGATTTTGTTATTGATATTATTATATTATTTTAGGAGGGTTAATCTGTACATTCCTGTATTTTTATGAAGTGCAAATTTTGGATTTTGATATGAGTTTAATTTTAAACAGCAGTGTATTATTTAGGCAGAGTTCTTGGTTAAGTTTATTTAGTTTGATTTTTATTCAGTTGCCATCATTGTTTCATCGTGTTGAATACTCATAAAAATGAATACATTGAAGTGGTTATTTTCATTAAATGTATATGTTAATTGGCATATCAACTTAGAACTTTGCAACACATTACAGATTTTGATTATGTTTTCTAAGAAAGTGCTTAGATTAAACTATGTTACATAAACAGGGTAAAATGATAAAATTGGTATACTGAAATTTTATCTAGTTTTATCACCCTTCATAATTTTCCTCAGTAGTTATTTCTGGAGCTTGGTATTCTCAGTTAGCATCCTAAGACCACTAACTAATATCTCCTGATTTATTTCATCATTTTGGCAATCATTAATCTGCTTAGAGCCATTCTAGTATTACGTATCTTAGGTGGAGAGAGGTTCATGCTTTGCTTACTTTTGCTGACAAGGTTCAGGGGCAGCGATTACTCAAATTCTTATGTAGGATAAAAAAAAGAAAGCAGAATCAACAAAATATTAACAATTTTTATTACATTTAGGGGAGGAAATTAAAACAGGCAAAAAATTATCAGCTTGCATTACGGTGCCCAAGTGTACTGCCAGGTTAATTGTCTGCAGTAACTCGATTGTATATCAATAGATTTTTATGAATAAGGTGTACTTTTGTTCAAAATAAAATTTTGTAAAAGTGAAAATTTGATCAAACAAATAATTACAAAGCTATTGAAGATTAAAGAATTAAGATTGCGGCCATTTTGAAATCTTTGAAGGTGACGTTTTCAAAATTTTTTATTTTGTAGAACAAGACACTATTCTTAGATTTGCCAAATTTAATTGCAGTAGGTTTTTTGCTCATTTTGGTGCTCAGAATCACTTCCTGAAGTTTGGAAAATACGTCCCAGTACACTCCATATATAAATATATGTTGCTTATATATAAACAATCAAACAATTGAAAAAAATCACATCAGTGCTTAAATTATATTTTATTTTGTAGAAATAATTGGTATATAATTTGTATTGCTTTATCAATTTTTATTTAAAAATATGAGTTTTGCTCCAGTCTTTTGGGTAGAGATTATTTTAAGAAAAATTTATTGTACTTCATCATTTGATATCACCAGAGATATTCCAATAAAATATATAACTTATAACAATGATCAAAGATATTAAGATGCATTTAATAAAAGTAGTTGTTTATTTAATTTATAATAATGATTCTTTGATTATATTGTTAGATAAAACATTAAATATTACAACCTAAAAATTTATGTTCCATTATATCATTATGTTACCATTTAGGTAACATAATATGAACACATATAGAAAGATCAATATTTTGGGAGGACCACTTGATAAAAAAGATTTTTGTTAGGAATTAATTATAATTTTTATCTGTGCATAAGCTTTAAGGTTAATACAAATAAAATGATTTTTTTTTAATCTGCTTGTTAAATATTTATTTAATTCTTTTCTGTGTTAGATATGGTTTGTCATCGTAGTTAGAAACTGTAAACATTTCTGTTATTCATAGGGTTTGTGTGAAACTATTCACAATGTTAAATTAGTTAATATATATTTCCCAATTTTTATGATCCCGATCTGTGCTAAACAACTGCAAAATATTTCATGAGTTACTTGATGTAAGCCAACGTAGTGGTAATTCACAGATCTGACTTTTTATAAGTAGTTTATTTTTGAAAGTAGTTAATGCAATCTGTGAAATTGTATCAGATTTTAGTGTTAGTTTTGGTTGTAGTATGTTTACAATAGTATTATAAAAAAAATAAGAAATGAAGAAATATTCCAAGTTGATCATTGTTAGTCTACAAAATATTTGTAAATGGTTTCTGCAAAATGTTATTTAGACTATTGCGTTGTCTCCTATTATGTAGCCATAATTTTGAACTGAATCTCAGAGGAACAATAATGAAGTGCTAAATCTTACTAATTTAAGTTTGTTTCTCAACTACTAATTGAAAATACAACTTTTCTACTAAAATTTTTATATAATTTTCTTCTTAATAAGATACGCTACAAGTATATATATTTGTTCTAAATGGGTGGGAAGTCCCCCACCCATACTAAGACTAATAAATACAGCTTAATTGGGCTCTCTACTGCTGCCAATTCTCAATGTTGATATTGTTCAGTGCTACTGGAAAAGATGGGGAGGATAAGCCATGGTGGGGGTCATCCAATGTGTTCATTCATGGTGGGATGACCTTAGTAGTAGTTGACTATGGAATGATGGCAGATATGAATATGTTCACTGTTGAAGAGCATTTGTTAGGTTGTGTATGGGTTCATGAACGTCCACACACTGGTAAAACATTGGAGAATATTATGAATAACTTCTTTGTGCATTTTGGGAAATCATCACCATCACAGCAAATGTTACTGACATGGGAGAAGAAGGCTTTTGCATTGGGAAGTGTTCTTGATGCACCACGTAATGGGATATCGAGTACTTGAGCTGAGACATGTTGCTGTGGAGACATCGATTCAACAATCTCCGATGAAATCAATGCCCAGACGTTCTGCAGAATTAAGCATTACAAGATGGACAATGCGAGACTGTATGCAGAAGGACTTTAAAGTTAAATGTTTTCATCCAGTTACAGTTAATGAATTAAGGGGCAATGGCCTTGATCACTGTGTTTATGCGTGTCAGTTATTGACTGAATGCTTTCTGAGAACAATTATAAAAAAGAACGTCATGTTCTCTGACAAGTTTGCGATTTATTGAAGCTCTCGTAACTGAAATGTTTATTCTGTGCAAAAGACAGTATTTTTATTTTCATTTTATAAAAATAAACATTTTTTTATATATTTGAATTAACATGCTGAGGTGAATAAATATTTATTATTGGATTTTTTTATTTCTGTGCTTCTTAAATAAGCAAATAAAAAAATTTCAATTTGTAAATTCTGTTGTTATTTAGATAAAAATGAATTATTGCCATGTTTTGAAAGATGTGATAGAATGAATCTTACTATAACTTCACTGTAATACTAGACTGAAACATCCTAGGGGAAAAGAGAACATTTGGATAAAGTGGCTCTTAAAAAAAAAAAACAATATTTATGGCAACTAAACAAAGCTGTATTATTTAACCACTAGTCTTTAAATAAATTTATATTTGTAGCTTTTACTTTGAATAATACACAGTGAGCAACATAACCCTGAACAACCCTGAGCAACAGAACCCGTAACATAATCGCTGCAGAATCAGTAGGCTATGTTGGAATGAAATTTTATGATTGATACGCATAAATTAAATAAGAAAAACATAAAATATAATTTAAATGTTGTATTTATTTACCTTATTGTTACAAAAGATGTTCAAAATGACCACCCTGGACATCGATGCACTTTTGTGCTCAACTGATCATATTGAAAGTCGTCACACAAGACATTGTCATTTGCATTGATTTCTCATTAATGTTCACCTTCAGTTCATTAATATTGTGAGGGATTAGATGCATAAACTTCCTTTAAGTAGCTCCTAAGGAAAAAAAATCACAAGTAGATCTCTCTGGGGAACATGGAAGCTACCGTCCTCTGCTGACAGCTTGTTGTCTGTCTCCTTCAGTTGAAGCACAGTTGTAACACGATATGGTTTCAATTTTAATTCATGAAGTATTTTATGACAAGATGTGTATTTAACACCAGATTGTTGGGATAAATTGTGTATAGTTTTTTTTGGCCTGGCAGTAATTCTCTTTTCAATATCGGCAGTGGCCTGTGGAGTCCTAATGATTTCGTTTTGCATTTGAAATTGAACCTGTTGTACACCATTATTTAACTAAATCATGTATGCTACTCTTCGCTGGAATTCAGGCATTTGGAAATTTTTCTACATATACTTGATGTGATTCTTCATACAACCCAGAACGAATGTAGGCCTCAACTGTAGCTATCCTCTCCTGGATTGAATAAGGTGTTTTACACAAACACAACTGCACTCACAATACTGCACCGCAACAAAATGTATACTACACTGACATGTAACCATCTGACAAACAGAAACAACAATTAGTAGTAACATATACGTACATCCACTAGTCACACTAGTTGTGTGAGAGTCTTTCATAAGTAATGTTGGGTAGTGGTTTCACTATGTGTTCGGTTTTATGTTGCTCACCCTGTACAATTTAATATGTATATAGCTTAAAAATATTATTCTTTTTTTTACAGTTTATCAGCTCTATTTCAAGAAGCAGTATAACATATTTTGGACTGAATGTTGTTTATTTGATTAAACTTATTTAATGTCTTTAATGAGTAATGCACTGAAAATTAATTTTTCAATTTGATTCATATGTTGAAATTTACCATTTTATATGTTAGTTTATTTTATTTTATATATAGTTTTAGAGAGAGGTTGTGAAGACTGATAGTTATATTAATTAATATAAGTTGATATCGATAGTAATATTATTAAATGTAAAGGATAGAATAACTTGCACTGGATTCCTTATTTAAGAATTGAATATTTTTCAGATCTATTACAAATTTTAATGGATCTGTGATAAGAAGAAAACTGCTGGTCCTTTGTTAAGAAGGTTGACTATGCTGCATATGTTTAATATTATAATTTAAATCTTGTCAGCTACTACATCAGTCATTAACAGGTTATGCCTGCTTATGAGGTGGAGTACTGTAGCCATGGTTCCTTTCTAATAATTTCTATCTAGGCTTCTTATAGCCGCTGATTTTAGCACTGGATAGGCTAAATTATAATTAAGTCTGTTAGTGTTACATAATATTAAACCTTATTTATGACAGAATCCTAATCCATTATTCAGCTACACTGCATACTAATGTTCATTGGTCAGGAGTTGGAAAAAATCAATCAGCTGTCTGTATTGCAGTATCTGTTAGTGAATGAAAAAACAACAAATTTATCTACCTCAGTTTTATATGTAATTGTAAGTGTAATATTTCAAGGATACCTGATAATAATACCAAATTTTTATAACATGATAGCATGTCAGAAATTATTTGCTATATAAGAATTATTCTTTCTTTATGGTGCTGTTACTGCTTGCTTAAACCAAATGAGTTACTGTCAGCTTATATGATCTGTTTAGTACAAGTAATAATAGATCTCTGTTACTTTTGTTTGTCAGTTCATCTTAATTCATTTTTCTTTGCTGAACAGTAAGGAAATGTTTTGTGTGGATAGGAGGGATTTAAATGCTGAAATTTTTCAAAGGTTCTGCATGTAATATAGTGTTACTTTATCATAATGAATATGACTGAATTGAACATTTAAAAAATGTTTCAGTTTTGCTGGGGAACAAAAAATAATTTTTTTTTGTCTCTGGAAGAAAAATGTGTGATTTTGATATTATACTTTCTTCTGAAATCAAATATATCGGTTTTTCCTCATCATGCAAGGTTTCCGAGAGCAGGTATTTATAATTTCAAACATTTTAACTTTCTGCATTCTTAACTACACAATATTCAAACATCTGACTCACCCAGAAAGTAAGAAATTATGATTTTCTGCTATATTTTGCCTGTGGAGCAACCCTCTTGATAGTCCAACAATTATCGGCTAGCATATTAGGATTCCATTTGCCCTGATACTTCAGGGCAAATACTTTTCCATAACTGAAATTTCCTAATAAAAGTGCTCCCCATAGTAATTACTAACTGTACCAAGATTTTCCGGGAAGAAATCTAGGTGCAAGTGCAGGAAGTGTACTTTTAAGGACATATTACAACCCAAATTTTTATAGATGTTATAAGATTGTTGAGAATGTCACGATAATTTTCCACTTTTCAATTTCCCCAAAAACTATGAGTAAAATTTTTGAATGCTTGCCAAGCTGGTTTCTCCAGTGGATTCAATAAATAGTTCCTCAAACTTTTCATCATGTATTAGTGATCGTATATGTGGACTCACAAATATTCCTTCATTAATTTTTACATCACTAATTTTAGGAAACTTCTGTTTTAAGCACATGAAACCAGTAGTATTGTCCATGGCCTTGACAAAATTCTTCATTAATCCTAATTTGATGTATAACAGAAGTAGATACACATTTTTAGGATTACACAATGGGTCATGTTTCACATTTTTCTGTTCAGCATTGAGTGATACACATTTAGACCATTCTTTTCTAATGAAATGGTTTTTTCTATCCCTACTATCCCAATCACACAAAAAACAACAGTACTTTGTTTAACAAAGCTGCATACCAAGAATAAGTGCAATTACCTTCAAATCACTGCAAATATTCCATTCATACATTGCACATTGAAGCTTTTCCAATATAAATTTAAAGTTTTATATGTTTGTTTTATAATAGCAGAGTGAGCCACAGGTACTGATGAGAATTTATTGCCATTATGCAGAAGCACAGCTTTTAAACTAACTTTAGAGGAATCAATGAACAAGTGCCATTCTGTTTATCTTCATTACAAACTGTCTCCATAAGAGAAGAAATGTCGTTACAAAACACAAAGCCATTTTCTTCAAAAAACAGTCTTTAAATTCAAAATGATGATTACAATAAATACATATCTTTGTACTCTTTTGAAGAAGATTTCATCCTTTTAGCCGGGAAGCAAGCATTTCAGACTGTTTTTTGGATAAATTTAAATCTTGTATGAGATTGTTAAGATTTTCTTGAGTCAGTAAATGAGGCTCAGATAAACTGTCCTTTGTTCAAAAGTTTGTTACCAGAATCTGTTTCTTTTTCTTCCTTACTTCCATCAGACTCTGAGCTCTCTTTATTTATTGTCAAACGTTCTGGAGGCTTTGGTATGGGCAGCTCTTCACAGTGTGGAACTGGTCTCATTACAGGTTGCAAGTTAGGGTACACCACTGTATGTGTTGATTTTGAGTAACCTTTTTAATGTTTGTTAAGCAGAAATAACAGTCAGAAGAGTGATTTTTTGGGTTCCCTCCAAATCACAGAGATAGAAAATGGTGTGTGGCATGTGCCATTTTTCCATGCAGTGAGAAGCCTAGAACATGACAAACAACAGATATGTGGGGCCCAGGTCCTTGTTTGGTCCCTGACTTTTACACCCAAAATAAAATTCATAACATTTTTTTACTAAAGGAGTAAGGTTTCACCTTTGGGACTTGAGCATCACTTCACCACATACATAACAAAAATTGTCAGAATGATTTAAACAAACTCTAGGCATTTTGTAACTAAAGACTAATTAAAAGAAATAAAGTTGTAAATATGTAATACACAATAATTCAGACACACAAAGCACTTACAATGACGTGTTTACTGGTTCACTAATACCTTACAACTGGCTTCGTTCTGATGAGTGTGTGCAACACTAGGTCACATTGTACATGTCTATACACATCTGAACCTGCACAACAGTAGCAACACTACCCTTTGCGTTAACTCATTTGGTCCCATCATAATTACAATGCTCTAATAGCTTTTACTTTACAGTGAACAAATGGACGAAAAAACGTTTTAAACTAATTAAAAGAATTAAAATAATATAAAAACTGTGGGTGATTCCGAATACATATTTGAAAAAGATAAAAAACTGCATTAAACACACCTATTGGTACTCATGAGACAAAAATCATATTGATCAGTGTTATTATTAATAAATCAACTCTCAACTCTACACTGACAGTTGTTAGTCAGTGGATTTCATTATAGATAGAGACTTTATTATAGCTAATTCTATTGCAAATAGAATATTATATACAAGTTTATTTCAGCTATATACAAGTTTTATATAGCTGAAACTTTGGTTAACAGTAATTTTATCGCCATTATCTTCTCTATCCTGTAAAATTACCTCATGAACACATTTAAAATTATGAACAGAAGTAGATGTTTACCCAACTTCTTAATGCTTGGGGAACCATAACTGAATTTTTCATTAAAATCATGCTTAATTTAATTTCAATTATGCCTTCATAATTTTTTTATTTTTAAAGTATTAATATTATATGATATGAACAGCATATGAATTTCAGCTTCTGCGGAACTCCTTTTGTATATAGAAAACACTTCATGATCATGTTCTTTCTTAGTGTATGAATGAAGTTGAATATTTTTATTTTAAATGACTTTAGAAACAAAAGCAAACAAAGAAATGAATTGTAATCTGAGCAGAGTAAATTGTACAAAATGTCACAGACTAAAATAAGAATCTCTGTAATTTTCATTTAAGGAAAAAAATTCTCTCTGTTAAAGTTTTTGATTAATGTACTTTTTTTTGTATAAACTGGTTATAAAAATGATTTAGGCTGATATTTTAATGACCAAGAGTATACCAGTGACATGATTGCGCAAATGAAATTCAAAATAACAGTATCGTGAAAACGATTTGAACAAAGATTCTGCAATATCACAGGTGATATATTAGTTCAGGTTTATTTGCAGCCTGTTAGTTACATGCTGTTTTTTGTAATCTTTTCTTAATTTTTATAGATTTAGCAATGATCTTCAGTTCTTTAATAAATAATTTTTACAATTTCAACTGGGGTAAACCTTTATCAAAGCCACTTTTAACCAAATACTAATTTTGTTAAACAGTATTGAAATATCCCTTTTTTATTTATAACTAGTGGACCTGGCAGTGCTTCTTGCTATTGTTACATTTAAGTATATGAATTAAATAAATTTAGTGTTAAATTTGACATATGTAATCTATTTCATTGTACTGTTTCTTCCTCCTTTTCATTTCTTCTGTATTCTTTTATTCTCTTGGCTCAAATTGTGTGTTGACCAATATTTTATCATTTTGGATGGATTGTTATTTTTAAAAAGTAAAAGTTTTATCTTCTATATAAATATTAATATTATTTTTTACATTTTTGTAACCTACAAAAACAGTGAAACAGACAATATTACGAACAGTATTATATGTACAATATTAATTCACTCTTCATTTTCCTTTCTTCTTAGATTCCCATAATGTTTACCACAGTTCAAACCTCACCAATCTCACTACTATATAATTTATAAAAAAAAGTGCAAATAAATAGCCTAAAACTTCTTTTATTAAATTTAATGTCATTGTATAAATAGAGAGGTATCGTTTATATCGATTGTCATTATCTATACTGATCGTTGTTTATGTCAATATTGACTTCCTTGAACAGTTATTTTGTGAGACCAATATTTTTTTGTCTTTCTGGAAACATTGTTATTTAAATATGTAAACTAATAACATGAAATTAATATGTAAACACTTATGGGACAAATAATAATAAATTTTGAAATTTTCAGTTAAATCGGTTACATAGTTTTTGAGTTATTAGGGCATACACAAAATAAAGATTGTCTTTTATTTATGTATATATTTTATAGAAAATTTGCTTCAAAAAGTTCTCAGAATCACCGTCTTTTTTTTTAAACAGCAATAACATAAAATTATTAGTTCATATGTTAGCAATGTTCATGACATCATTATATGGACAAAACCGTGATTTATTTTTATTTTCTCTGATTGTCTTTATTTTCTACATGATTTTTATTTTCTCTTGAACAATATCAATAATAGTTGTATGTTTGAGTTACACTGTCAAAGTTTAAAAGTCTGTTGTTGAAACTACACAATGTTAAATTTCATTTATCATTTAACAAATTACATCCAGAATTATTTCAAAAAGTATAAAGTAAAATAGTATAGAGAAAACAAATTTAAGAATGACGCAAGCATTTTTGTGAGAGCTGTCTTCAAGTTGATGAAGTTTATAGTAGGTAATCATTCACCACGGAAATATTGAAAGATTGAATGTGCTCTAAATGATTAAAAATAACATATTGAAAATAGAATTAGATGTTTGAATATGACTGAGAAATTGCCACAATTGTCTGAAAGCATATTATGTGTGGTCAATACATTGTTCCAAAGAGGTTGCCAGCACATCAGTTCAATCTGGATAAGCAGTTTGTTGATATGGCACATTGTAATATCTCTACTTCATTGACCACACTCTGTTTGGCACCAACTGATTTTTACTCTTTTTTTTATTTAAATTAATTCTGAAGGAAAACCCATACAAGATGCTAATGACTTCTATACAAAAAAAAAGGATCTGAAGTAGGTTTTTAGAAAGGTTCCAGGAGTTCCAATAAATTTATGAATGGTGGCAAAAATGAATAATGATGCAAAACGTAAATACTCTAAGAAAATATCATGTAAAACGTTTTAACGTATAGTTTTTGAAAAGTAAATGTATTTTTGCAATTTTTATAAGCTGTTGTGTATGTAATACACAAATAAATTTTAACCTTTTTTATTCTTTTTTTTTTTTTTTTAACTGAATTTTTAACAATATATTATTCATTAATTTAAAAATTATTTTTTTTATCTTTAGTGTTTAAATGATAATATACTAGCGACATTCAATATGTTCTTGGCCTGACACAAAGATGGTGTAAGTAAGGCCAAAAGAATATGATATTTGTAAAGTATGAGTAAAGCAAACAAGTTTTGCTTCTTTTTTTTTAAAAAATGGCTAAAACTAAAGTACCAGCTGTTAGATTCTACTTTGAGGAGTCTTTGCTGTCTGGTATCATTTTTGAAAGTAAAAATTTGGCTGCTGAATTGTATATGGTTGAAAAAAACATTCATGATGAACGCTTGGGCTCTTAAATTGTCACAAAAATCCACAATACCATATTTAATAAATGGTTGCCAACTGAAGTATGCGAGATTGCTATCATTGTAAACCTTTTGATAGACTGTGTCTAATATATTTTACACAATATTTTGAGTGTGAAAAAGTTTTCTATTCAATGTCAGTTTGAATTTGAATTCTGTTACTGTTACTGTTTGTGTTAATGAAGAATTTTTGAATTTTGGTTTCTGAATTCTGTTACTGTTTGTGTTAATGAAGAATCTTTGAATTTTTGTTTCTGAATTCTGTTACTGTTTGTGTTAATGAAGAATTTTTGAATTTTTGTTTCTGAATTCTGTTACTGTTTGAATTTGTTTCTTATTTTATGTAGGATCAATATTATAAATTGGTGTTAGTGAAAGTAAGTTGGTGAAAGACTATTTGGGTTAGTGAAAATAAGTTTTTTAAAAAATTTACATTTTACAAAAAAGAAAATGCAGTTCAACAATAACAGTAAATGGAACATGGATTCACCATTACCTACTAGAAATCAAACCAAAAGAAAGTAGTCCAAATATGGGTTGGAGCAAATGAATATGCACCAAAGAAAGCAAAAATGGTTCCATCTCTAGGAAAAGTCATGGCTATGGTTTATTGAGATTCTTGTGATGTGGTCACAGAATTCTTGGCAAATGGTAGGATCATCATCGAGGAGTATTATGCTTTACTATTGGCTCAGTTGAAGGGTATTATTCAGGCAAAACACCTACATCTGCCCAAAAAGAACTGCTCTTTACAATGATAATGTGCTTGTAAGCATATCTATGTTGTTGTTGCTGCAAAACTCCATCACCTACAGTTCAAAGTGTATGTGTGTATTCACTGGATTTGACTACCAGAATTTTACTTTCTCTTCCCAAACCTGAAGAAATTACTCACCAGATAAAAATTCACTTCAAATAATGAGGTCAAAGCTGAATCAACTGCTGATTTTGCAGAGTTGGATAAATCGGATTAGACTGAGTGTTAGTGCGGGAAGTATATACCTAGAAATGTATACAACACTCAGTATTAATGAACTTAAAAAAATGATGATTTTTTTTATTAGACTCAAACAATATACAATGAACATGACTTTAACCACATAATAAATTATGAAAAGTAATATATTGAATAACATATTGAAACAACCTATTTCCTAACACTGATGGTATTAAAAATATGGAAAATTGTTGGTCTAAATGTATTGATTTTTTCAAAAAACATTGTCTGAAAATAATGTGTCTTCTTTGCCAGGCCAACAACTTACCAAATGGACCTCATAATAAAACCCAAGAAGTCATTAATAAAAAAAATACTTTAATAATTAATTTCTTACTTTCTTCACTCCTATCTATTCTAATAGGTTTCCAGTCTTAAAAGTATTTCCTGGATTTTATTGCAAAATTCAGGTTCTGATCTACTTAAAAATATAATTATTTTTTACTGAATCTGATTTTTTGTTGGTACCTATTCAGTTTTTGTTGTTGAAGTTCAATAGACAGTAACATCAGTACCTCACAGCTCAACTTTGGATGAAATCGGTTATGACTTATTTTATTGGCTGATTTGTAGTGTGTTAAAATATTTATGTTTTTATAAAATTCTGTCTGTAATGGTGCGATAACTCATTAGCTTTCATTAATTATCCTAATTGATAAAAGTGTACATACTGTTCACTGAAACTGAATAGAATATTATCTACGTGGTTTTAATCATGTCTTAAATGGATTTAGTCTTCTAGCTAAGCTAACCTAATTGTTATGTGTATATATTAATAGAAAAACATTCAAGTATTTGTTATTGTATTTTATTACCATTAGGATTTAAGTTAATATAATTAAATTAGAAAGTTTGTGCTAAGGTATCTAAGAAAACCTATTTATAAGTAGATTATATTGAGTTGTTAAATATTTTTTTTTTTTTTTTTAAATAACTGATATTAATTTTTGTTACTTATTTTTTATTTATCTTATTTGTTGCTATTGTCTATTATCATTTCATATTAATCATGACTACAATTAAGTTTGTTTTTTTCTTGTGATTCAAGTTTGCTTATTTTTCTTACTACTACTAGTATTATAATTTTGTTCTGTTGCTTTCCAATGGCTTCAGTGTTTGATCATTCAATTTGTTTTATTTAGTTTTTAGTGATTATTCCTCTAGTACTTATATTTCATTATTGGAATGGAATGCAAAGTTGGCAGGAGTTTATTACTCCCTACTTTATCGCAGAACCTGGACAGAGTCCCTTGCTGCTGGATCAGTCTAATCGGGCTTGGTTTTAAAAGGGTTATTTTTAATCTCGGATCTAGTTTTTTTCAAGTTTTGTCTATTATTAATTTAGTGAATTTAAGACGGATTTAATTGCATTCCAATCCGTTGTTAAACCAGCGTTATCGAACCCATTTCATGGGCCGACCGCGGAAGGCTAGGCTTATAAAGCCTGTCCTCCCGACGTAATTCCCCTTCAGACCGTCCACTGAAGTCCTTTCGGTGCTAACTCTTAATAGGCTAGCAGGAATACGCCACAACGGGGCACTAGCTATAAGGAGGGAGCAATGCGTCCCCTTTTCCGGAGGAGTCGCAATTGCTGGGTTATTTTGTCTTACTGTAAGTTTTTTTTAAAAAGGAGAGGTTGTGTAGAAGCTTTTCATCCGCTTCTGGTATGGCTGCCCTTCAGGACGCATCTCTGCTGGGCTCTGTTCCGGACTCCAGTCCATTTTCATTATTATAATAAAATTAACAGCATTTAATTACAAGATAAGCAAAAATATTTATTTACTTACATATTATTAGATTTTTATTTATTTATTATAATAGATATGCAAAAATATTACTATAATATATAGTTTCAAATAGTAAATACTGATTCAGTACAAACGTAAATAAGTTTGTAATAAGTTCTTGTTATTCAAGGGTGATACATTTTAGTAATTTATCGCAAGCTAATATAAAAAACTCTTATGTGGCAGTGACATGGAAAAAAGAGCATTATATTCTTTGATAATTCAGTAAAACAAAATTAGTTTTATTCTGTATGTAGTCACCAAATTAGTTATGTTACAACAATCCAATTCTAAGCTATGAGATGATTATGAAAAAAATAAGTTATTTTTATCAACCACAAAGATATTTACATTGACCATATAATTCTTTATTTAAAAAATCTTTTTACCTTAAATTATCTTCTAGCAGGAAAATCTTCTAAAAAAAATCTCCTTTACAAAATTCTGTTGACTCCATTATGGAATGGTAGCATCTCACCTTTTCATCTGGAAAGTACCAGTTCAAATCCTTGTCAGACATTGTATTTTTCTTATGCTACAAATTTTCCATTTCATATTACCACACACAAGCTTTTTGCTTATGTGATTTATTAATCATAAAAAACTAAAGTAAACATAAAATTATCATAGTCTGTTTTTATGATGAAGAATAAGAAGTGATCATATGCTTAAAAAACTTACAGGTCAAGTTGAGGACACCCTCCTTTTTTGAAGCATGTTTATAAAAAGAGAGGATCATCATCATTATGCTTTACTATTGGCTCAGTTGAAGGGTACTATTCAGGCAAAACTCCACTCCATTGAGCATTAATTATTTGAGTATTTAATTATTTGTTGTTCACTGCTTGAAAAAAATACAAGTTTCAATAGTTTTAGTACTTTATATTTCTTTGAAGATATATCTTTACAGTAACACTGCTGTTTCAACCTTTTAAATTTTTATTTTTATTCTATTGATAAATATATCAAAGAAATATATCTGACTCGGAATATTCATTCAAATTGTAACAGGCTGACGTCTAATAACAATTACTGTGTTTACAATGAATTTCTAACTAGGGACTTAACCCTAAGCTTTTCAAGTTAAAGGCAGAAAAGGTTGTGCCTATTATTGCTCAAAAATGAAAATTGGCAAACAACTCCCTTGTTAGATGCAGAATTTCATTTTATGGGATTCATTATAAAATTAAATATGTCTGTCATCTGTTTATTCATTTTTGCCATTATTTTCCTACATCTTTGATTCTGTATTATTAATTCTTTCAAACATTTTTCTAAATTAAAAAATTTCAAACACTACCTTGAATTCTATTGTTGTAATAATTAATAATTTACTACTATAAAATAACTAAAGCAATAAGTATTAAATTTGCAAATAATGAGAGACTGTAATGTAGGAAATTATTGTTATATTAGTATCTTTATTATAATCAATATTTTTTCTTAAGGAAATGTTACCATTATGTACCATATAATTTAATGACAAGATATTATTTTTAAGTTAAAATTATATTTTTATTTTTATGTATATTTTAATTATGTAAATAGAAATAAATAAAGAAAAAGGGTTGTGATAAATGAATTTTGAAATAAAATAGCAAAAAGAAACACTCAAGAACTGTTTGCAGAAAATGAAAATCTACACAATTACATAGACTTTTTTATTGTAAAATGATTATAATCAGTTAAAAGGAATTAATTATGAAAAATAAGTATATACATTCATCTAATACAGAATTTATTTAATATTTACAACTTTTTTATATTTTGATTTTTAATTTACATTTATTTTTAATTACTTTCTTTTTAACTATTGATGATGATTGTTGAACGATTTAAATACATATTTAGTTGTAATTTTCATTTTTTGAATGAAATTGTTTGAACATTTGTTTAGAATTGTAAGTAGTAATATGTTTTTTAAAGAATTTTAATTATTGATAAGTATGTAATGAATGATTGTTATTATTAATAATTAAAAAAAAAATAATATGTTTACATCTGTCACATATCATCTAAATAAATTTAACATTTATCATACTACTTTTAATGTAGTCGCTTAATATCAGTTTATGTAACAATTCCAGAACTTTTCAGAATTTTGGTAAGATTTTCTTCAAGTCCACAGAGTCTAAGAGAAATTCAAAAACAATTGCCATGCAAGGAACGCACTCACACGTTCCTCGCATGGCAAGAAACCTAGGAGCATGAGATCAGAGGACGATGGACCGCAAGGCTTATCCCTCTTGTCAGACCATGCACGAAGCGGCGGTGCAGAGAGGTGGAGTACTACATGACCCAATTTTTAATGGGTGACGGGTACTTCGCTTATCTCCATGTCATAGGAAAAGCGCCATCCCCAGACTGCTTCTATTGCCCCGTTGTATGGGATGACACTGCCTTTTTCAAATGTGCTTGGTGGGCGGCAGGTCGAGGGACACTATAGGCAGATCTCGAAGCACTGAGCCCCCACAATGTGGTTGTGCAATGATGCTACGTAATCTGAGCAGCTGGGAAAGCGTAGCCCGATTCATCAACAATATTTTCATGACCAAAAAGGTTGACCTGGTAGTCCTGAAAATTAGGTAGCACCTAATCAGGCTAGTATCGGAGGACTTGACCAGAAGTAATGTGTTAAACGGTTCTGGGTCGAGTCCTGGTAGAAAGGGGAGTGGTTTTAGTTGATAGTCTGGTGATAGTGATTGGATAATACCATCAGCTGGAGTCCGACTTTCCGTGTGTAAATGTATTTCCACCTCCCTCTGAAAAAAAAAAATTATTATTATTTTTAAAATATCTAATCATTAAAAAAAAACTTAGATAAGAAATTCTTTTGTGGACTAGAAATTGAACTCAAGGTGGAGTGGATTCACTGCATGTATTTCAACATAAAGTTAAAAAAAGTGGTTTAAAATTAAATAAATTCAATATGTTTAAGATACATTTCAGATCTGCCTTTTAGTGTAATATCTGGTAAGACCTGACATATTTCTACTCATTTCAAAACGTGCATGGATCTCATTTTCACATTATGGAAAACATACATAAGCGTGACCGTGCGCGCGTGTGTGTGCGTGCGCATACCTATCCCTAGTTATTGAATTCATAACTATATGCATCAGATCTTGAAAAATTCCAGTTATAGGTGTAGAAACACCTTTTTGTTTATTTATGCTTGCAGATACAAATTGCAGGAAGTAAGATCGACTGACCTGGGAGGCTATAGATGATGAACAAGATCTTTTAATCCACCTCTTCCAATCCAGAATCTTGTAAAAGTTGTCCGTTAAACAATGTTGGACCTCCAATGCTGGTGAGGTGGGGCATCATCTTCCATAAAAAAAGTCATTCAGATCTTCTTGAAGTTGGGGTAACAACCAGTTTTGTAGCACATTCAGTTATAAAATTCCAAACTTATTTGCCGTAAATAGAAATTTTCGAGGGTGAATTTCAGTGTTTATATAGATGATGATGTGTTTTAATTCTAAAACAATTTTATTATTCCTTATCAATATATAAATAAATCAGACATTTGTATGCTGGTCTGTAAGCGCATACAGTGAGTGATGTTGGCTAAATATTCTCGCGATGTGACAACATCGTTCATTATAATCACCATTAACAATTTAAGATGCGTTGCCCTGTCAAATCATTGAGATTTCTGGTCGAATTAAGATGACAAAATAGTAATTATGCAGAGATTAAATGTTGCAAACATTTTTTTGTAGCATTAATGCAACATTAAATGTTTCATTAAAGTTGCAAACGAATGTAAGGTAATAGAGAGATTTGAAAATCTATGAAACTGATATTTAACTTTAATTTTTGCCGAAATAATTTTAATATTAAACATTTATTTATGACAATGTAACAATTTATCTACGAAACATCCATTATATTTTCCAACTAGTCTTTCCTAAAAATGTTAACTATACTCTAACACTGACTGACGTTTACATATTTCTAGTCAAGCTCTTATACTAAAGTTTCATATCTCTCCTTGGTTTGGTCACAATTAATTGTTTACCAGATGGTTGTCATTCTTTGTGTCTTATGAAATGCGAAGTTTGACGATTGTACCTATATGATAAAGCGTTAACAGCGTTCAAGGCGGTCCGTATTTTATCAGGAGAAATTTGTTGTATTTCGACAGATGTTGTATTTACTCACACCTTACACGTGGTTTAAAAAAAGGATTATGATTGCCTTTTTATTGATTAATTCATTATTGCATTACTTCACTCCTATTCATTTGGTCAGTTTCTTTCACAGCTGTGATTTCTGCGTTAAAAAAATATATTTTTGATTTTAAATCATATTCTTATTAGTGATTGCTTAGGCTAATGCTGTAAGCTGATTGGTTTGTTGCTGAAATAATATAACCTGTAGTGACGAAGTTGGGTAAGTGTTATCTATGCGAGGATGAATGTGAATTGTCATTGGTTTATTTTTAGTGGCTTAGTTGTGGGAGGAATTGAATCGAGTTTTGGGTCGTATCTCATTCTTTTTCTAACGAATGCTATGTGATGACTGTTATGAATTAGCAAAAGTTAAATAAATTTGACAAAATTGCACTATTATTGAATACTCGTGAACACCGGTTTGTTCGTATTTTACATTCTCTTACTTTAGCCTCTACCATAATAAGGTTTTGTACAAGAATTAATAAATTTTTACGATTACCAGTTAAATTTTTCTTGCCCTTCATAAGTAAATTATATAATATACGTGAAAAGTTACGTGGTAGGATGTTTTAAATGGATTCAAAATTTACTATTGAATTTCATTAATTTATAAAAATTATAACAATATTTCACAAATTTAACAGATTATGATTTTCCAAATATACCGTTGGTTATGTTATCACGATGATTTTGAATATAAGTTGTTATTATTATAAACATCTTGAATTTTCTGCATCCCGTTTTAAATATAAACATAAATGTGCTAAAATTGTTATTGTTTCAATAACGCCTTTGAAATCGTGAATAATTTTGAATAAATACTAACTTCAAAACTGATCTTTTCATTTTATAATTAATTAATTGTATACATTCCTGGCGTGGAGCTATGTAATGCATTAATATATACCAATCAAAATAAGATTTATCTATTTCGTATTTTTTATGTTTACAGCGATTAAAGATAATTTTTAGAGTTATTTTTGAGATTCTTCTTTCAGAAATCTTTTCTTAGTAAATTCATTTAAATCTGTAAAAGTTATTTCTTTTATTTAGATAAAAAAAATTAAAATTCACCTGTAAATTAGTTTGTACGAGAAATACAATTTTGCACCAGCTTCTACACAGTTTTATATGCACGAAATTCGGACACCAAGTATATTCGAAATCGCAAGGGAAATTTATAAATAAACCAGTTACGTTCAAAATTACTTATAATTACTTATTACTTGTAATTCTATTTTGGTTGAAAGTTAGGAGAGAATAAGTTTAGAGTGTATTTGGTCAAATTGTAAAATTTAGACAACTTTGAGCGGTTAGTTTTTTTTTTTTTTGTTATCTATAGAGTGAATAAGTTTTAAAATTTTAATAAAATTTGTATGAGTTATAGAAGAGAAAGAAAGATTACGATAAAATGCACTGTGTAGTGATTATACGTTTCTCCTTTATTAGGAGCCCATATTGTAGAGGATTGGAGTTTTGTTTCACAATTTGGTCTTGTTAATAGCAACAGCAGAAAAGATACCTCCTGCTGCAGCAGAATAAGAATGTGGTAAGCAGAGCATTACCTTAAAAAATGTTGTAAAATTTGGGATGATGTATCACCAACAGGATTTTTCATTTCAAAAGCAGTGTTCCAAAATTTCATAAATTCTTGATTCTCTTTCAATAACTCTGTGGACTTGGATAACTGTCATTCCCCGCCTACATCAAAACACTTTCTGCAATTACATTAGGGAAATGTACAGTTAATACTAACAGTTAATACAGTTTGATACTAACACTTCTTTTGCAATTTTCAGGGCTCAGCACAGAAGATAAGAGGATTGAAAAAAATCCACCCTCTTCAAAACTTGTTTGCAGAATCCAAAATAGAAGGATAGACACTTGACTTAAAATTCCTTATGTTTTTTTTAATTTATTCCATGTTCTTCAGCTGCTGTATAAGAACCTCTATTGTCTGCAAGATTTAAGAGCAACTGATGAAACCTATATGAAGTCTCCTGATACACTTTAAGTTTAGGTGTGTCACAAGTGGTAGGAAAATGGCCACAAATAAAAAAATACACCTTTATGACAGGGTCTTGAAGAGAATTTAAAATTGACCGGGCTTGCTCTATTCCATCTTCAACACAAAAATTAAAATAAGACAGTAAAACATTCCACTGTTCTACAATCCTTTGAACTACATAATTTATAAACAACCATCATATTTCACCTAATTTAAGTTATGAGCTTTAAGATTCAATAAATGTTGAATCACCTTAAATTCTTCTAATCTTTCTGGTTTCTTTAGAATAAAATTGAATATGTCACTACAGAGCTCTTCAACAGCATGTGGAAGGTATTTACAGTACAAGCTTGTGAAGTCTACAAACTAACGCTGTACCAAATGCATCTAGATATATATATATATATATATATATATATAAATGTTCATTCAACTCTTTAAGCCTAGCTTGAATTCCTGTTTGCTGTCCCATCATTACAGAGGCATTATTCTCTGTAGAGTGGTAAATCCTAACAAGTTTGTAAGTGGTAATTCTAATTCTTCAAGCAGCAAAATAATTGTTTTGAACAAAGATGAACTACTGACTTGTCAGTGATGCTTAAGAATGAGTCTTCTACCATTTTGACTCATAGCAACAGCTAATGATTTTGTAAAAGAAATGTTTATTGATTTATCAGCAATCAAAGAGAAAGAGTTTTTCTGATAAGATATTTCTAGCATCAACCGCTAAAGCATTACTTATTAAATATAAAGTATCAGTGCAACCACATCAGGAGCAATTGCTTTTATTATATTAATGATGGTAGTGTACCCATTAATTCTAAAGGAAGATTATGCTCTGCAATTCTGCTTCAGTAACTTTATTATGTAATGAGGAACAGATGCTGTTAATAGACTGGTGGCTACACTAAAGATGGTGATTTGTATATTCAACATTTGCTTTATACTAAGGGGTATTTGCATATCTATTCATAAGACTCTTGCTACTGTTAATTTCAATATTACTATTTATAGTACGGCGGAATCCAATTTTTTATCATCAATAGGCGGAATCCAAGATTTTAATAAGGATCATCAAACTAGGCATTACTAAACTTTTGTTCTTTAGCTGAGCTAGGTAAATTGTTATCTGAGAGTGAATCATTATTACTTATAAATTTAGTCACTTATTGTCCTGTGATGTCAAAGCAACACTTTCAGCTAGATGATCACAAACTCTTTTTTTCTTTTGAAATTTAAAATATAAACTGTATAGTTTTTTCTGTGTTTTTTCATCCTGATAATTATACTGCATATGAATTTTTTAGACTTACACAATACAACACTTACCACTAAAAATAATTATTAATACTATAGAAGTATAGTAGTAGTCCATCACACTACATATGCAACCCAAACACAGAACAAAATGAACCGAGTTTGTGATCGTGATCATGAAAACTTTTAAGTCCACTGATTTCTCTGGCAGGGCATTCACACAATGATGATTAAAATTTACATGATAGTCAAGTCGAAAGGCAATACATTTGCTAATTAAAGGTCTTTGCATTGGCTGTCAAGGTCTCAGTGACCACAGATAGAGGTAGAGCATCTGACTGGCATTCACATAACTCATCAAGTGAATAGGAAAAGAGATAAATAGTAAGTATGGGCAATCTACCAATAAAGAAAGCGGTAAGAGGGGCAGTAGAAGTTACTTCCAGGCAGCACATGCTCATTCCACCCACAACTCATCGGTTTACAGTAATTTTGCCCAGGATGGGAACAGCAAAAGCATTTTTTGTTTTTTGCCATATTTAACTAAATTACTTCATGAAGTTAGAGGCCAAGAGGTCAAATAACTATATTTTTATCACTTTCCTTCTGCTTTAAAAGTTACTTAAGTAAAAGAGAGGGAGAAGTTATCTTTTCTGTACCAGCAAACACATATGCATACCAAAACCATTTTATCTGTGAAGACCTCTAGATGTAATAAATTATGTAATATTTCCATTTCTATCAATAATGATTTACTAACTTTAATCAGAATTCAAATAGATCTGATATCTTGATTACATGGTAGCTGAAGTGGAGGTTAGTTTGTACTTCTAAAATTCATCTTAACAAGATAATTTCTGCATATACTTTCTAAATATAATAATATTATAACAAATATTGTTATACCAATATAACAATATTAAATTTCACGCATAGCTTTTACTTTTTAAATAAGATTTTAATAAAATCAACGAGAAAGAAAAATAATAATATTGAAAAATATAGTACTATACAAAACTTTTTTATATTCCTAAAGGGTACATTGCAATATGTTCAACTTGTGAACAATAAGCAACCCCCATGGCCCAATTAGATGAGGATGATATAAGTGACAAGCAAATGAAATGTAGTCTCGTACCAGACCCAGACCTACCAATCCTGAAATGTGTAGTTAATTGAACCCCAACCACCAAAGTACACCCATTTTACTAAGATTAAATAGCTTTTACTAAGATTCTAATCTCAGAACCTTCAACTTAAAAAATCAGCTGTTAAACAACTGATTTGCAACAAGTTAACCACAAGACCAGTTACGTGTAATACAAAAATATAATGATAAAATTAAATCTAAGTAATTTTAAATTATATTATTATATTTTTTAATCATTATATTACAGTATGCATCTAAGCTAATTTCTGGCTTATTATACAACTACTAGTAAGAAAACAATGTTTCCATATACTACCACAGGTAGAGGTTACATCCCACTTAGTACCAATAAAGAAGCAGCTGGCTATTTAAGGATACCACCACCGTGGCACAATAGATGGGGATCTTGTTGGAAATTATATTGCCCAAATATATGTTTGTGAGTGATACAATTTTCATGGTTCCTATCTCTTCAAGGAAGTAGACAGTGTAAGAGAAGAAGCAGATTGAAGTAGTTAAAAGTCTTACCCAGGACCAATTAATTAGATCAATGTCAAATATAATTTACAAATAACAAAACATAATATACTTACAAAATTAAAACCTATAGTATTATATAATATGATTCATAACACTTTTTTCTACCCAATTTCACCCTTGGTATCCCTTCATTCTAATATCATTCAATACTAACTCGTAACTACAAAAAATAAAACCTGACTAAGAAAATATACCATTAAATTGGATATTTGATTCTATGAGATCCACCCATCACTAGAATTGAAAACTTTTTTAATTTTTTTAAGGGGAGGTAATATAGACTACATCATTAATGTAAATTGTACATTTTTAGAAATATTTATGATACATTTTTTATTCAAAAACAAAGTTATTTACCTCATATCTTTCACTTTTTACTGACTTTTGTATAGTTAAATAACTTTAAACAAAACTTTTTTAATTTACCCAATTTTTCTGTTTTTTCTATAAAAAATAATGAACAAATTTTTCTGTTGTGTGGTTAATAGCTACAAAGAGCAAATTTAAACATTCTAATAAGGTTCTAGCATAAATTTCATCTCCTAGCTCAACAAGTTTTTGACAAAATTATACTAAAGAATAAGAATTTTCAGAAATAGAACTGTATGAAATAGTCCCTAACTAATTCTTGCTCTGTCAATTTCTTTGAAGATATTTAGTGCACTATGACCGGGTTAAAATACTAAGTGTTTATTTAAACATAATTTCCTAAGAACAAGATAGCACCATATACTTCAACTTTGAATGCATAAAGTCCAATGAAAACATTTTGGGAAGTCTGTTCCAGATGACTATAAAAAGATTCCATGGGATTTTGGGTAATGACATGTAAATATTTCCATAACAGGTTTCTATCTGATAGGCTTTCAAAGATTGATTTGATAACTTGAGCTACAGCTGGTGGTAAAGAATGTTTATGAGTACACTGCTCACCTGTGATTTTGCATCTATTGAATTTGCACCAGAAATTTTTCCCCAACAGGAATTTTTGTGCGGTCTTTGATAAATGTATATTTTATGTAAACCATGTCTTCTCATTTTTCTAAACTGTTTGGGTTTCATCAAATAGCAAGACAAAGACCAAAATAATTCTGCAAGCTGTTTATTTCCCTATCAGTCAATCTTCCAGTACCAAATAGGAATTTACTTCAAGTTTTTTCCTTTGTAATCTTCAAGTACCTAAACGAAGGCTTTGCAATCACTATCACCCAGGTACTTTGAATTATCTTTACTATTACTCGCAGATCATCAAATATGAAGTTGCTACACCTGCAACTTCCTCCAGAATAGTTCATCCTAAAGCAGTACTTTCCACTTTTTCTTGAGCATTTTTTTAATTTTCACTGGCAGTATTTTCTAAGTATTTCAACATCTATAACCTTATCTGTGTAGTATAACACTGGTAGTATTTATTGAAAATAAAATTTTTATTAAGTAAAATTTTTAACAGAATTAATAATTCATAAATTTCAAATGATATCAAGAACAAGTTCTGGTACAAAAGAGAAAAAGAAAGGGGAAAGACAAATTAAAGAGTTTATCAGTTGAAGATAAATTGGATTTGATTTTAAGCAAATCTGATAACATTGAAAAGGAAATTTTAACTGAAACACGAAAAAAAGGATTATCAATTGATGATATTGAAATGATACGTCCATAAATTCAAAAATGGAATAACATGACTATAATATATTTCTCTAATAAACTGTTGAAAATAAATGATGAAAATTTAAAGTTAAATAAAATTTGTCAAAAACTTTAAATACTAAAAATAATAATATAAACCAGTACTTGAGAAAATATACTTGGGATCCCTTTGAGGAAACTTGGGTATATTTTTGAAATTTTGAACAGAATATCACCTGTAATTGGGTTGCAGTTAAATGAAGTAATGATTGACAATTATCGCACAATTTTTTAAAGAAATTCTGAAACTTGCAGACTACCACTATTGAATAGTCAAATTTAATTGCTTTTGAACTAAAGTTGAGTTCCTAAAGTAAAATTGTTAAAACTTTCAGATATTAGTTGGGAGAATTGATATGATATAACTTTGTTTACATGAATGAATCTATGTCTACTGAAAATTGGAGGCTTCAAGGTGGCCAGCTAAATCTATAGAGAAAGGTTGTGTTCCACAATGGGAAAACTTATGGTACTGTTAAATAAATAATATGTCTGCAGCTAAAGTTATAGTCATCCTTATAATTATCTTCAGACTTAAATCCTTAAAGCCATGTACTGAAGTGCATATGTAATAATTAAATACATATTGTTAATGAATATTGGAATACAAGTTAAATCATAAATGTAGTGGAATAAGAATCTTAAAGGGGACTGTTGAGTTACTAAAATTACTTGTTTTTCAATTCCATTTCTGCTTGTGTATTATATAGAAACAGTCAATTACTTAATTACAGTAATTACTCAATTTTTTCTACAATATTTTAAGTTAAGCATTTTCACTTTGTATTCTATTGTATACCACCAGTAATTAATGAAGAGTTAACCTACGATTTGTTTAGGAGCTTCATACGAGTAGTGTCTTTCTCTGGATAGATAGACTGATGATTTTTTCTTTTTGGTTATGGGAATCTGCGTGTGATAAGAGTGTATGAATGCGTGTGTGAGAGAGTTGTTTTGTCTGTACTTAATTGACAAGGAGATATTAGTGATATCTATGGGTGTGTGTGAAAAAATTATGTTTGTTGTACATGTTATGCAAATTCATTTTTACTGGTTACTGGTTAGATGTGAATTTTTAAATTCTGCTATGATAATGAGAGGAAGTTATCACAATGTTGTGGAAGAGTGTTAATGATGTAAACAATAGCTTGATAATTCACCAAAATATTAAGAATTTTGATACTTTTTTGTGTTTGGTAAGCAGCTGGAAGATTAAACAAGATATTGTCTTTCTATCTGAAACATGCATGAAATCAGTTGATGAGGCTTCTTTATATAGAATAATGGATTACATAATTTTTTGTGTGTAGTAATTTTTCTAAAGCTACTGGGCTTATTGTGTTTGCATCTGTAATGGAGGGTTTTATTTGTATGACAATAGTTTGTGTACTGGATAGATGTTATTCTTTTGGAATATATTTAGTTTAGTTTTTACATTCTCAGTGTTTATGGCTGGAATAAGCAAAATTAGACATGAAATTTGACCTTCACCTTCTTCTTCCTACAATTCCAACATGCGATACCTTATTAATGGTTAATATTAACATAAATATTAATGAAAGAATGGATAATAATGATTAACAATATCTAGAAACACTCACTATGAATGGGTACAGCTCCTTAGTTAATTGTTATACTATTTTTTTTTTTTTTTGGCGAAAAATGTTTTCACATTATCATCGCTCGGATACTAGAGTTACTGATAATAAGCTAACCTGTATTTATCACATTTTTTATAAATCAAGTTTATATAAACAAAATATTTCTAGTGTTGTTATTCTGATATTTTAATGGTCATAGGGCTGTTGCCATTGCTTATTTCTAAGGACAGAACTCAAAATAATTTTGTTAATGATTTTAAAGAGGTTCTGGATTATGGTAAATTAAGGTCATATTTATATGAACGTGACTGTAAAATTCTTGATAATGATGTTGATTTTCAGTTTTAATAACTTTTTTGATATTTTATTACGGTATATTAATTAATCAAAATCTGTTTATGCCATGGACAACAGTTGGGCTGTGCATTACAATTTCTCAGATGGATTGTATAAGAAAGGGTGTAAAAATCCTCACAGCCACAAAATTATACTGAATACATTAAATTAAAAAAAAAGATAGATGTGTGGATTATGGTAACTAAAATTTAATATTTTAAAAATATTTATTACCTACTAAGAATCAGTGAAAAATGATAAACCCCTATACTGGTATTCCTACTATTAAAAATAAAATTTGTAAATGGTAACGTTGATTCTGATGAGAATGAAATTGTGAATATTTTTAATGGATACGGTTCTTGGACCTATTCTATTTATAATATTTATTAATGACCTATTTTTACATAAATGTTATGGTAAAGCTACATGTTTTGCAGATGATACTGCTCTAGTATATTCATCTAAAAATCTTTTCAGATTTCAGACTTATCTGGAAAATTCAGGCTTATGGTTTTATGTCAATATATTAGCTCTTAATGCTTTAAAAACCAGATATCTAATTTTTACTTTATCATTTGTCTCCAGCTTATTAGCTCCATTAATATACCATAATGGTGATTGTGCTGATACTCAATTACAATGCAACTGAGTCATCTCAGGTGAATTTTATTAAATACTTAAGGTTGATGGTAGATGACAAATTTTTATGTAATTTGCATATACAAAGTGAAAAGATATTAGTTTATATGCATTAAAAAATATTTTTCCAATAGTGTCCTTCAACAAATCAACTTTTACTACTTTATTCAAAATTAAATTATGGATAGCACTGCTGGGGATCAACTGAAGAAAAAGACTGATGGGATTACGACAGCTAAAAACCAATATTTTAAAAATATGAAGGAATTACCTGCCAAGAATCAGTGGAGAATTATAAATCAGTGAACTGGTATGTCTGCTATCAAAAATAAACTATCAATAATATGTGTATATGGTAAAGTTGTTTCTGATGAAAGTAAAATTGCTAATAATTTTATGGTTTCTGACTTTTACGGTTTAAAGATTTCTGGCTTATTTCTTGATATTCATAAATCAACAGATACAGTTAAACATTTGCTTGTATTAGATAAAATGTATAGTGCAGACATTAAAGGTCTAGCTTTAAAATGTTTTGCATATTATCTGGAGGGTCGAAGTAAGTGCATATTTGTGCGCAATTGTTAGCAATATCCTGCAGGTGAACTGTGGAGTGGATTTGTTTTCGCATATATTTTATGGTAAAGCTTATTAGATTCATTAATAACCAAAATGTTGATTGCAATCATATTCAATTTAAATTATATTAAATGGTATCTTTATTGACACCAACCTGATACAAATATAAAGATATTGTGTTGTCTTAAGTGAGAGAAAAATGACTGAAGAAAACAGTGCATGTGTGTTGTTAAGGGCATTAAGGGTTTTTTATTTTAATTTTTTATTTATTAGATTGTTTATCTGGTACTCCTACCTATATGGTCAAGCTTTAGCTTTGTGGGAAGTAAACTACTAGACCTACTCGCTGGGTTTCTTGTGTTTTTCATCTATGTATTATGTAGTATTGATGCAGCTGAAAATAAATAAATTTATTGTTATTACTATTGTCTATTTTATTCGTGAGGAACTAATGAAATGAGTTATGAAATTGTACTTACATTCTTTAAGTTTGACATAACCTACAAATATCACCTCAACTTATATTTAAACGAGCACAGTCATATATCACTTCACATATTAACTTTCTCTTTTTCATTTATTCCTCGATCACCTGCAGGTTTTTTAAATATATAATTGGATTTTCGGGGCCTTTTTTTGTAGTTAGCCATAAAAACAAAATAAACAAATAATAAACTCATAATTTATAGACAACCACAGCCAGTGTTTACTGGATATTGCCGTAATAATTCTAGCAAGAATATTAAATATTATTTTAGTATCAGTTTATTCAAAAAGAATTTTTACTAAAATATTAGGCAAGTAAATGCTCGCGCAAGGTAATATTTCGGGAACAAATGTAGTGTCTAAGTTATTACATCTTTTTTATGTGGTACCTGATTATTTATAATTGAATTAGGAAAAAATGAAAATCAAATCAAATTACCAAACTTTGAGTACGTCGTAAAAGATAAATTTGAACCGATAGATATTGGTAATCGAAGCTGCAAAAGACTTAAAATTTTATCGTATAAAAACTATTTTTCCAATAGTGTTCTTCTACAAACCTACTTTTACTACTTTCTTCAAAATTAAAATATGGATAGCAGTGCTATCCATAATCTTAAGTCTGTTTTAAGCTGCTAAAGCTGTAGACTTCTTTCTGAGCAGTATTTTTTTTTTTTTGTTTTTAAAGTAAACCTATTCACAGGATAAACTTGCTCTCGTTTTTTTGAGATGCGTTTTACTCTCAGAAAAATAAAAATACCACATCGACGAGGGAGATTCAAAGCCGTCTTGCCCCAACAAGTCTCTCCCTCCTGCTTCCTTAATTTACAAAAATTAATCTGCCTTAAAATAACTAAAAATCATGTAGTGGGAAGTTCATATGTTAATCTTAGTGGATGTTATCCTCTAAAAAGAATCATCAACTTCATTTAAAGAAGGCAAAGTCCTGTAAGGACATCAGACAGGATTTCTGAGATCTGCAGCAAAAGAAACAAACCTGAAAATCTCTTCTAATTAATATTTTACATCCAGCGATCATTTCTAATTTGATACTTACCGCTTAACACCATAAACCTGAAGAATACACGTGCACTAGCTGCTTTAAGAACACTTTAATTAAAGTCTAATTTGTTTATTAAATAGATATAAAATGTATATGTTATTTCTCAAACAAAATTGGGCCGTGTGGTCACAGATCTCTATATAACTGGATAAGGGATCCTTATGGCGTAAAATACAATAAAATGTTCAATATTGATCCCACAAGTTTAGTTGGTCTACGGTGAACGCTTCTTCGAAAATCAGCTGATTTCGAAGTCGAGAGTTCCAACGTTCAAATCCTAGTAAAGGTAGTAGTTACTTTTATATGGAGTTGAATACTAGATCGTGGGTACCAGTGTTCTTTGGTGGTTTTTATTCCCCAAGACCACCGATGATGGTTCACCAGTTACGCATTGCAATTCTCAATGGTTGCATGGCCTCTAACCTCCCGGGACCCCACAGGATCCGGTGAATCCGTGCCTTGTGGGGGTCGCTCACCCAGTAGGCCGGGACTCGATCTTTCCTTTGCACCATATCTCAAACCAGATCCCCTCCAAGAAGCAAGGAGGGATCTCCGGTCTTTCAATTTTCCCCTAACTCAATCGTCAATCATCGAGAGCGGCCCACCTCAACGAACCGCCCTCTCATAGGCAGGGCTGCCTTGCATTTCCCTACCACCAGTAACTGTCCCCATACCACTCCCTAGCGTCTCCCCCCTTGATTTGTATTATTCTGGTTACCATACAGGCTACGTTATCCCATTTATGTTTTCCTTTTAGCATGTACTGCAGCGTGTTTTCCGGATGCAATTGACTTATTCCAAATGAGTGTCTAATCTCGTCCCATCTATTACATCAGTATATCGATACAGTCATATATGCAGACACAATTCGTATTGCAGCTCTCTGCAGAGCAGATATCTTATTTAAGTTCTTCTTATCAAAGGCCTCGCACCACGTATAAAATAACTGTAATTGCAATTGAAAAAATCAGTCTCCTTTTCGATGAACATGGACCTCAGTATGTGGTCATGAGCCTGCTTAGCTTACCAATCACAGCCTCGGGATGCTGCGTTACCTTGTTCAAGTGCTCCGTATGTAGCCTACGATCTGCAACCATACGCATAGATATTTAATACATCTAGATATGAGGATTATCATGCCATCTACTCTGACTCCTATTTCTCTGATTCTTCTCCTGTCTGTTAAGGCGACCGCCGGTGACTTATTAGGCGCTAATGTCAGTACTTTTTCTTCAAGCCATCTTTGTATACTATCGACCGCGACTGCTGCACAATCCTCCACTTCTTGTCCGTCGGCATAAGCTATCAGTTTGGCATCCCCTTCAAACTCCAGTCTCAATAGTCATCAAAGGCCCAAGGATAGACCCTTGTGGAACCCCCCCGAATATCTCTACCGGAATTTCGCCCTCTTCAGTACATACATGTATTTTACTCTGGAGGAGATAAGAGTTTATTATGCCCCTCAGATAATTACTAATATTCCTTTCTCGTAATTCTTCGTTGATTACAGAGACAGTCGAAAGCTTTCCTGACGTCTAGCAGGACCACTAAGGAATCCTCCTTTGACGCCAGGTGCCACCCGCTCAGTATGCAGACCAGTTAGTTAGTATTGTAACGCATCAAACGTGGACCTCCCCTTCACAAAATCGTATGTCTAGGGAGCAATCCCCCGTCATTTCTAACTCCGCCAATTTACGATCAACAATGTCTTTTAAATAGTTTACTGATTGTGTTTGTTAACAGACAGATTGGTCGATACGTGACTCCTTCCATCTCTGTATCCCTCTTCTTCAGTACCAGAAACAGTCGTGCCAATTCCCAGCACACCGGAAACGAGAGCCCTCTAGGGCCTGATTAAAGGCGTCTAACACAATCCAGGGGTATCTGGCCACCTTTTCCTTGACTATTTTACCTGGAACTAAATCTGGTCCTGGACTCTTGTTGGGGTGTAATGTCACCACAGCATTCTTGAGCTCCCCGATCGTGAACCTCGCGTTGTGTTAATTGTCATCTCTCTCTATTCTGACTCAACTACTGGGAAGAGTTGAGGTCGCAACGCCACCTCACTAGAAAGAGCGGGGCTGATCGTCCAAATCGGTCCATGACCGATTGGACCCCCAAGTTTGTAAGCACCCCCCCAGGGGTTTGCTTCAAGGTCTTCGAGCATGGCACGAACTGCTTCAAGCAGTTCGTGCCATGCTCTGACCTTGGCGTCCTTTATTGCCTTTGTTAATGCCTTCCTAACACGGCCCCTCGTCAACCCTACCGTTCCTTTTAGTATCTTGCTGCAGCCTCCTCCTCGAGCCAAGAATTGCAGCTCTCCTTTCGGCTATGACAGAGGACCACCAATAGACTCTACGCTTACTCGGACCTTCCATTAACCCAACATGTCTGCATATATTTTCTACGTATTCAGACAATCTTTCTAACGTGATCAGAACATACTCGATACCTCGTCTACGACATCTCTTGTCACTGTCTGTAGGTTTCTAAAGTGAAACTCTAACTTGTCCAGGCCGGACGTGTCCAACGGTAAAGATGATGCGTGGTGGTCCGTGACAAATTCTTCTTGTCTCACTGTTCAACCACACATCTCAGAAATGGTCGACCTGAGACTGTACTTCACTTAAAACTCGTACATATCATCCACTGAAGTAATACCTGACGGTAATTCCCCGATGATAAACAGGAAAAAAGTGTTCAATATTGAAGCATACTCCAGTGCTGCGGAATGAGCGGCTGGGAAATAAATAAAACCATTGTAGGCATGCGCGACTATAATAGTGATTGTAGGGATGCGTACTTAAGTCAGATAACCAAAAGAACGGTCATTTTTGCTACACAAGCAAAAATTTACGGACAGTTATAGAAAATTTATATAGAGATCAGCGTTCAAAATACAAAATCAGAATACTTCTACTGCATCGGTTTAAAACATGGTTTTATCCCTATATTACATCTGCGCAAGCGACGATTCATTTTAGTTAGTTCTACCACTCATTTAGTGTTCAAATTTTACCAATTCCAATACACGGGATCCCCTACACAATTTTATAGAGATCAGTGCGTGTAGTTTACAGTAGTGATCATATAAGAGAGTTTGGCTGAGGAAGAATATCACCGGACCAAGAGAAGCCTCAGGGAGGAAATCCGGAAGGCCTGGGATCGCTTGATATAGGATCTGATTGACAAACCGTGGGGGGAGGACTTATCAAATCGTCATGAAAAGGTTTGGTAAGCGACTCCCCCTCCTTTCCAAGGATCAAACGACGAGAGCGGTATCAACCCTCTTCCCAGTCATGTATCTGGACCGCTCGAGAGCGCGATTCCCAGGCCTTTGGAAGAGGAGCTGCGGACTGCGGCCCTGAGAATTACAGGAGAGAAGGGCCCGGGGCCGGACGAAGTTCCTGGCATTATCGTTAACAACCTGGTGAGCCACCACGCCTGGGTAGTATTAGAGCTCGTGAACAAGACGTTGACGAATCGGACTTTCCTTCAAAATTAGAAGGAGGCTAGACTGGTTCTGCTCCCGAAACCGGTTACTAAACATCAGTAGGAAAAGTACAGACCAGTCTGTCTTCTAAACGAGCTGGTGAAGCTTTGCGAGAGGCTGACTGTGAACCGAATATGGGAAGAAATTGGCGAGGGGAGGACTCTCAAAGGAAAGCGACCGTTGACTCTATTCGTTACGTTGTGGACTGGGCCAAGACTTTGCGGTAGGCACCTGGCGAAACGCATTTTATAGTGTCCCCTGGAAGGGATCAGGAGCAGGGGCCTGAGTGAATATCTGGTGGCGATAGCTAACAACTATCTCCACGATCGGAGTATCATCGCCTATACAGAAGGGGTGATGCGTTTCGTCACTACGTGTGGGGGTACCACAAGGGTCGGTGCTAGGTCCACTCTTGTGTTATACGGTATACAACGACCTCCTGAAGATGGAGCTTCAAGACGGGGGCAGAGGTGGTGGTCACGTATGCCAACGATCTGGCACTACTACTTGCTAGCCGCACGGAAAGACAGGTGGAAAACACCGCCAATATTGCAATAACATGAATCAGTGTCTGGTTACGGAGGAAAGGAATGAAACTTGCTCCAAGGAAGACGGTAGCTGTTGTGGGACGCGTGGACTTCAAACTATGGCAATCGAGGTTGACGGGGTTAGGGTGGTGGAGTGCAAGGTATCTAGGTTTCTGGGTAGATAGATCAGGGCTCTTCACCACCCATCTCCGGGAGATTAAAAATAAATGTGAAGCAGTTATTGCCACATTAAGTCGACTGATGGCAGTGCGGGCAGGCCCGAAGGCCAGCAAAACAAGACTGATTATGTCAGCTGCGCGGTCAACACTTACGTATGCAGTTCCGGTCTGGGTGGACGCACGAAATGTGGACAGGCTGGCCTCGCTGCAACGAGAGCAGCGATTAAGGTGACGGCTGCATATCGGGGGATGCGGTGCAAGTGATTGCGGGCATCCCTCCGATCTCGAGGTGCAGCAAGGTGGAAGACAGCGGCACGAATGGCAGGGCCTTTGGGATGCCTCGCGAAAAGGCGCTTGGACTCGACGGTTGATCCTCCATCTGGCCCCCTGGATTCAGAGGAAGCATGGAGAGGTTTCCCACTTACTGACTCAGTTTCATTCCTAGCACGGGAAGTATGGGACCTATCTTTTCAAGTTCAAGCGGCGAACTCTCCATATTGTGTTTACTTTGGATAGCTGGACACCCCAGAGCACAAGATTTACCGTTGTAAAAAGTGGGCGAGTAGCCGCCTACAAGGACTGGATTGGCTGACGCCAGAGAACACGGTAGGCCATATGCTTAAGAAACAAAAACCATGGGAAGAGGTGTCCAGACTGGTCGCGTGCATCCTAAAGACAAAGCTGGAAGAGATGATGGAATGGGGCCGACTGAAAGAACAAGCAGACAATATTGGCGGTGAGGCTCACGGGTTCCGGTGATGCAATCATTGTTACAGTTACTACCATTTCTTTTTTAATGTCTATTTTATGTTAGTTTAAGATATAATTGTGTTTTTAAGATATGTCAAGTGGCCGTTGTGGTTATGACTTGTTTTGTACAGTTAATTAAACCCATCGTGGGAACTTCGTGCTGGGCCAAACCACGGATATTTTTGTTCTTTTCTTTTTAAACGAACTAAAGTGCTGTAATTGTGTCTATTTTTTCATATGCGTTTCCTTATCAATCAATTTTTCTTTGTATCTATGCGTAGTTACCTTACTTTAGTTTTCATACACGGTTCTCCTTTTTTCTGCCTGGATCTAATAGATAGAAAGGCTGTTAGTGTTCTCCTTGTATATATTTTTCATTGTCGTGTCCTCCACTCGAGATCGGTCTTTCTATGAACAATAGATTACCCAAGAGTCCTTTTTGGGTTCACAATTAAGTGGCGATAGATTTTTGATTTTCTTGTACATGATGTAAATGATGATTTTTGTATATGTGTATTTTATTTTATTTTTGTTTAAATGTATATTAAGGTGTTGTACACGGGCCGTGTTTTATTTACCTCCAAATTAATTAACGTTTTAGTATATAAACTATTTATAAGGGACTTAGTCTTTCTGTCTGTTTTTCAATTAGTATGTCAATGATGTAAGTCGTTCTGATTCTTTGATATGTGAGCATTTGTTGCTCAGGGATCTTTATTAAAAAATATGTCTAGTTGTAAGCCCTGTTACTTTTTTGTTCATTTTTTATATGTTCTATTCTTATCTTATAGGATGTTAGGTCCATAATGACGAGTTAGCATTCCAGTAAGGTGACACCTAAAAATACTGGGAGTATGTCACGGGGTTATTGCATAGAAAATAAGTATATTTCAAAAAAAAAAAGACTGGCGAAAAAAACCAGATCGCCAGGGATCGAATCGTGGACATGTGTAGGGACAAGAGAGGTAGCCTCAATGCTAAGGCCGTTTTAGTCACTAACACGCAAGAGTGGTTGGATTGGGGGCTCCGATTAAGCATTGAGGACCCTCAAGGTATGCGAGGTGGGTGCGTGATTCAGAGGGGGTATGCGTGGGGTGCATACCCGGACCCTGATTAGGATATAAGGACGGGAAAAGTAGCGTTCCTGGGGAGAGGTGTCGTGGCGACCAGAAGTGGTGGTCATGATGTCTCAATGAACCAAGAAGGACCCCGACCTACAGTACAGCGTTTTTAGCTGCAAGCACAGGGTGGGTTATCTACAACCACATCACTCAGGACCGACCGAGGCAGCATCTTCTAGGCAATTACCGGATGCCCCTGAGTATTTAAAAAGGTTCTGAAAAAGTATAAAAAAAGGTACGATTCAGGGAACCAAAATGAGAAAAAAGTTCATATCTAGGATCCAAGTGTTCAACGGTGATCTTAGATCTGATCAGTTCTAAAAAACAACTGATTAGTAATGGTGGTGGTGGTGGTGACATTTATTGTTATGTTAATGTACTAAACAAACATTTGTTGTGTATTTGAGATTACACTAATGGTTAAATCATTGATAGACATTGGCAATATAATTTGTAAGAATGTTTAAGCAAGAAGTTTATTATATTGTCACCACCATGCTAAAGTAACGAATGTGAAAAATTGCATTTTTTAGATTTGTCAGTTTATGACTAATCTGAACGTCCTGCATGTTAAATTATCCAATCTCTTTTAGGAAGTCTAGTTTAAAACTTTTCACTTTTATGAATATGCATTCCTATTCAAAATTTAACATTGAAGCTGTTGTTTAACTCTCCTGAAAAGTTAAGTTTTTCACATTTGTTACTTTAGCATGGTGGGGACAATATATTAATTGATAATGTAAATTTATTGTGTTCTCACAGCTTTTTGCAAAACACAAATCAAATTTTGTCATCAAATATTAATATTTTGTCAGTGTTATGTTAATGTACCAAATCTAAACTAACATTTGTTGTGTGTTAGATATTACAATAATTGTTAAATCGTTGATAGACATTGCCAATAAAATTTGTAAAAATGTTTGACTTAACAAGCAGTGTAATATATATTATTTGAAAATGTAAAATTATTTTATGTGCCCTCATCGCTTTTTAAGTCAAATTAAATTTTGCCATAAAATATTAAATGTAAATTATTTGTCAGTGTTATGTTAAATGTACTAAATAATCTACCCTAATATTTGTTGTGTATTTGAGATTACAATTATGGTTAAATCGTCGATCGACATTGGCAATATAATTTGTAAAAATTTTTAAGCAAGCAGTATCAGTATATTACATATTATTTGATAGTATAAAATTTATTTTGTGTGCTCTCGCCGCATTTTAGGTCCGAAATTCAAATTTTGTCTTCAAATATTAAATGTAATCTTATAGCAAGTCTTTCCTAAAACCAATTTGATATAATAATGGACAATTTGATCAGGAATTTGTGTGTAGACTATATTGGTCAACTACATATTACATGAGGTGTACCTAATTAATTTAACAATATTTGTAACCCATTTTGATAACTGTTGTATAAATGTTTGAATTTTTAGTAAGCAGTATGTTATATTTTATTTGATAATTAAATTAATGCCACGAATAAATTTACTTCAAACAACTAACTGTTCAAATAAACATACATTTGGAAGTAAAGAGATGCTATAAGTATGCGAGATGTATGACTACCACTGTAGCAGTTTTAAGAATAATATTCTGCTTTTTATAGACTTTCTTTAAACTTTAAGTGACTTTCAAACATAAACTAAACAATATGACTTTGTGCCAAACTTTCTCATCTCAACTCTCAGTGAACCAAAAGTAATCAAATAATTTTATTGAGAAAATCTATTAATTCTCTGTGAAATTTTAAAAAACTTAGGGAATTTCACATATGGAATTAATAAATAATAACTGTTCTTACCTTTAACTTTTTTCCAGATATTGATTTTTATGAAAATTAACTAATTAATTACATTTTTTATGTACCTGGACATTTTATTTTAATGTCTGTTGGTGCATCACTTCTGTCTGAAAAATATACAAATAAAAACTTACTATAATTAAAAAAAAAATAGAACAATGTTAAAGCCTGACTGAAAATTATGATGTTAATTGTATTTTAATCTTGGCAATTTTCAATAAAATTAGAATTTATGACTAAAGTATATATTTTGTAAACAATAATCTGCCGATTGGTATGTTCTCAATCCACTATTAATAGGCACCAAATATGATACAAAGCTAAAATTGATGTTTACATTGTCACTGATTGTAATGATTACAAAAATTTTAAAAAAATATTGAGTTTTTTCAATAGGAAAAGAGCAGCAAACATTTTTCCAAAATTCTTACTTAAAATTTATGACTAGTGAAACGATAATACCTTCAAATGTCAAGGGTATACCTACACTCAACAGGTAGAAATAAAGTGGGAGGAGAGGTTTCAATGAAGTGTTGCACCTAAAATATTCACAAACAAAACTTTTCTCTGGTATCTTCAGCCGCAGTAGTAGAGTAAAGCAGCTGAAGTTAAGACAATTTTGATGCAATAAGTTAAATATTAATTTATTGCATAGATATTATATTTATTAATAATATAAAATATAGTATGTTTAATACGCCAATAAAAAATAATTCCACATCAGTAATAATGACTGGTCTTATCTGTAAATTAAAAAAAAGCTGACTTTCCCAAGGGAGAAAAAATACCTTGAATTATTCTCAGGAGGGCCTTGTTGTGATCACTACAACCCAAAATTAAATTTAAATACAAATGGACCCCACAAAAATTCACAGTCTCACGCAACTGAGATTGGTGGTCTCACGCAACTGGCAAATTTTACCCTTCCTAAAACTAATAAAATGATGGTGAAAATTATAATTAAACGGGAAATATTGGCAATGCTTTATCCTGATGATTATTTCTAAAATCACAAAATTTCTAAAATTAGTATAAATATTAAAACCATTATCAGTATGTCATCATTAAATCAAGTAAAAAATTAGCAATTACAAAAGCAAAATTAATTTAACAAAATCTCAAGGATAAGCAAAATTGAAAAAATATATATATAACAAATAAATTGGACTAATATGTGTTTAAAGTGTATCTCAGTGGTATATTCATTTCACTGATAACTTAACAATTTTTTTGCACACACACACACACACAGAGAGAGAGAGAGAGGGGGGTGGTGAGGGGGGGAGAGGGAGTGATAGAGAGGGGGGAGAGGGAGAGAGAGAGAGAGAGAGACACACACACACACAGAGAGAGAGAGAGAGAGAGAGAGAGAGAGACAGACAGACAGACAGACAGACAGACAGACAGACAGACAGACACACACACACACACACACACACACACACAATGCAATCTATGAAACCGTGCCTTAAGTAGGAAAAATCTTTTTCTGGTTTTCATCGTTGCTAACACAAAATTATATAATTTTTGATGCTAAAATCTACCTTCTATCATAAACATGAAATTGATTTTTATTCTGAAATGTTATTAAATAAATAATAAGAGTTCTTTCCTTTAACGTTATTTCAGATGTTGATTCGTTTTTATGATCATTTACTAATTACATAAATTCTTTATATACCTGGGCATGTTATTTTAATCTCTGTTGGTGCATCACTTCTGTCTGGAAAATATAAAAATAAAGATTTACTATAATTAAAAAACAATAGAACAATGTTAAAGCCTGAAGGAAAATTATGATGTTAATTATATTTTAATCTTAATAATTTTCAATAAAATTAGAATTTACGACTAAGTATGTACTTTATAAACAATAATAATCTGCCGATTGGCATGTTCTCAATCCACATCTATAGGCACCCAATATGGTACAAAGCTAAAATTGATGTTTACATTGCTCCTGATCGTAAGAGTTAAAATTTTTTTTTTTAAATATTGAGTTTTTTCAATAGGAAAAGAGCAGTATATGTTTTACCAAAACTCTTACTTAAATTAGTCTGAATAATTCAAAATTAATTTATGTTTATTTATTATAATTGAAATACTAATTTCAATATACTTAACCAGAATGTATTTGCTTTAAAAAATAAGTCTAAAAAAATTCTTAAAAATGACATCACCATTTACAAAAATGATTGTTTACATCAGATTGTAAAAATTAGAAAAACTTAAACTTTTCGTTACCTTTTTTTTAAAAAAGTAAAACCACTTTTTATTCAAGTTGAATTAATTTAAAAATATCAGCTGGTTTGAGAGAGCTGAGCTTAGAAAAGATTCACATATTTCCACCACAGATGGTTTGAAAATAATGATAACATAAAAATCACAAACAATTGGTAATTGATTAAAAAAAACAATTATATAATTATAAAAGTATAAAAAAATTACAAATCTGGAATTAATAGTTTATTTTTGCAAACTTTCCTAAAGGCGATAAAACTTCCTAAATGTTAACAATAAAACTCTAAACATAATAAAATAAACATACTCAAAATTTTAATTTTTGGGAAGAATTTCCAACCCCTTTGAAACAAAAACTATAGTGAGACAAGGTGATGGTCTCTTCACTAATATTGTTCAACTGCACTCTGGAAAAATTTACTGAGAAATAGAATAGGATAATACAAATACTTAATAAAAATGGGGCACAACATCTAAATGTTTAAATGTAAATGTTTTAGCATCTGCTGATGATTTGGTAACTTTGGCAATAGACATTAGAGAATTCAAGAATTAGAAAAATATACAAACAAAATCAAGCTGCAAATTTCATATAATTGATTCCAATAATAAAAGTAGAATCCAAACCATGAAAATGTCAGAATAAGAATCAAACAGGTCCAAAAATTTAAACATTTAGGTGAAATAATAAGTAAAAACCAAAACACAAAAAATGAAAGTGGCTTTCAACAAAATAAGAAATTCTTATTCAAAAACCCATAATTAAGACACTACACTAGGAAAGCATAGTTTTAGAGAGGTGTTGTGTAGTATGTAAGGTCTACAGAATTTCTAAGGAAAAATCTGGTAACTTAAAAAAATAATTTTAAGAAAACTCAAGGATAATTCGTATAAATTAAGTAAATTAGAAGAGATTTTGAAATGTTATAATTTAGAAAAGAACTCAAATTTTAGAGTCACTTGAATTGAATGGATGATACTAAATTAACAATTTTTTTTTATAAAAGGAAAACTTAAATAATTATGTTTAAAGTTTTTATATTAGTCTGTTTCAGATTAATAAAACTCTTTCTTCCAAATATCATATGCAGCTAATTAATTTTTTTATTAACAGCATACAACAATTCACAAAAATACAATATATATATATATATATATATATATATATATATATATATATATATATTACCTCATTCCTACAAGAGGAAGCCGATATAAAAAGGTGCTTCAAAAGATTTTTGCAAGAAACATTTTATCAATTTGAAAATAATTTAATAATCTAAGTATTATTTGTTTTTTGTTTTTTTTTTTTTTGTACTATGATTTTCACATTTGTATAACAAATTTAAGTTTATGAATAACATTTTTGAAACTTTAATTTAAATCATTTGTCTCAGTTCATAAACGTTCACGCGTTTCTTTATGTACAAATGTTAAACATTGTAAGCAAACCATTAAAATAGACAGCTAGAATTGGGAAATCATTAGCGGTACTTAATATTCAGCAGGAATAACCAACATGCAACTGATAATTTTGAATAAAATCATTTACATTCTGATTAGAACTGATAACAAGAAAATAATGAAAAGAAACTTAGTCGATGAACACAAAAAAAAAATAAGTTTAAAACAGTAAAAAAAGTTTCCAGAAATTTAGGTCTAAATTTGGTTCAAATTAACTATAAATGTTAACGTCATAATCACTTATATTTTCAATTTACCTAGTATACCTGTTCATTTATCACAATTTATCAAGCATACCTCTACAAATATTTAATGTATAAAGCCGCCTTCAAAAACTAACTTTAATATTACTACAGTAATTCAACAAAATTAACTAAATGCCATTACTTACTTTTTTCATCCACTTATTTAGAACAAATTAAATATGTATATATCATTACACACTTTTAGAACGAGGAGCAAGGCTGAAAAATGTTATTTCACTATTCACAAAAACCAATCAGTAGATCTATAAAATAAGTTTTCGTAGTAAGCATTGGCGACCTACACAACACACAAACCGACGTCACTAAATTAATTGAATAACAGCTACTAACGTAGCGTTTGAAAGGACGCTACTTTGCAGCAGTCACGTTAATATTAAACCGGAAAATCCTTACTGCCGACATTTTGATTTTTAAAGTCTACCCGGGAAACAAATAAATTGTAAATCTTACTAAATGTATTAAAACCAGTATTATTTTGGAACTTATAAAGAACCTAATAAAAAAGGAAAAATAAATAAAAATTAATAAATTATCTATATTTATAATATATTATTAATTCACACGAATTCATAATTTTTTTTTAATACACATTTTAATTTTTTTACTTCCTTGTACGAAGTAAAAAAAAGTAATGTGTTCGTGAAAAATTTCGATTTTCAGATTTATGCGGAAATATCCATTTTGACCACCTTTGAATTCATTTTGACTACTACGTGAAGTCAGTATGTACGCTTGTATTTCGCATAATTCAAAAATGATTAGCTGTATGATGTTGAAATTTTGAATTTAGGACTCTTGTAACATCTAGTTGTACACTAGTTGAAGAAGGTACATCAGTTCTAATTAGACTTCATCTCTTTTTTTTTAATTTAAATATATTTATTTAAAATATTCTTACATTTTTTTATTTTTGTTGGTTGTCCCAAATTAATAGATTGTTAGGTGTTTTTAATTTGGTGTAATTTTAAAAAGTTAGAATTTAAGGAAAATTAAATAAAGGAATTTTTACTTTTTGTGATTTTTTGAAATCAGCCATTAAATTAATTTTCCATCTGTTTATTAATTAATTAATTAACAACAAATTAATCTGCCAACATTTTTTCAATCCATGTTACCAGATGACTATTTTATTCTAAAGAGAACTGAATCAAGAACAACATTTTCTGATTGTAAATTATTCCTGCTCCCTACTGTTTTAACACATTTTTCCTAAAAATTATTAATATAAATATAACTTTATACCATCAAATACTTTTGATTTGTAGCTTAAAGATAAGAAAAATAGTTGACAATTCACTTTCAAACTTTAGGAAATTATTCTTCCAAACACTTCCTGTAATAATTATCAGTTCTTTCTTCAGCCCAGTTAGTGGTACTATTAACATCAGCTATTATAAATATGTAGTTAAACAATAGATTTATCTTGGTTTATTAAATATCTTGTTTTTGTCAAGGTTATAAATTTCACAATTGTTCAAACGTATTCTGAACTTGATTCATAGTGATTTGTGTAAAATTTTACTTGTCAGTTATAAAGTATTTATACATGTTCTACTTTTGTGAATTGATTTACAAAAGTTTAATATATTAATCTGTGTTTTAGAACAAAACTGTTGCAGTTTTTACTGTTTTTTTTTTTTTATTTATAAACATTTTGGTTGCTGTGTTTATAAATATCCACTCTCTTAAATTCTGTTTATTCTAAAAAGATGATTGCAGTTAAATGGAATCATACCTTTCACCTGTTGATAGATATGAAATTCATTACCATGGTGATATTCCAATGTTTCCTCTGATCATAGGCATGAAACACGTGAATAAAAGATTTCAGTGTCTTTAAAGCATTAATATCTATCTAACACAGTGTAAGAAAGTGTAGTATATCAGTTTAAAAAAAAGATCTGTAGGCTTATAAATTTCAACAGCCTGTGTAAGGTCAGAAGGTTCAAATGCTTCTCGAAGAGCACAGACACCAAAATTATTAAACGGCAAAAAAAAAAATGAAACTAAATTGAATGTTTTACAGAGATCACAAAAAAAAGAAAAATGAAAATAAGTCTTTTTGCTGTTTACATTTAAAATATTATTTAAATAATCTGATGTGGACACCATATGACTTAGTTTATGCCTATTAAAAATTACATGTACACATTTTTTTTAAATGAAAAGTACATAATAAAATTTTATTTCATTAATAACTTCTGATATTTTTTCTTTTTTTTTTATTGTTACTATTAAATCATTATATATCGTATAACGTTTTTTTTACAATCAAAGGTTAATAATTATTATTAAATCAAAACAAAAAAAAGTTAAAACAAAGGAGATGAAGTCTGATTTTAACCGATGTGCCTTCTTTTCCTTGTAAGATCCAAATATTTTTAATTAATTAAAATATTTTTTACTATAACTCTGGAACCAATGAAAATAAGTGCTACTTATGACATAGTATTGAAAAGCTGTCAATGAGGGTTTATTACTGCAGTTAAGAAATAGTCAAAAATCAATTTTTTTTTTTTTGTCTTTTTTGGACACTTTTAATCCAGTCAATTGAAATCAAAAGAGCAGGTGCACAACTAGATTAACAACAGTCTGAATTCCAAAATTTCAACATGCTATGGCTAATCGTTTTTGAGTTATGCAAGATACATACGTATGCACATATAAACAGATGTCATGCCAAACTAGTCAAAATCGATTCAGGGGTGGTCAAAATGGATATTTCCATTGAAATCTGGAAACCAAAATTTGTTGTGATCACAATACTTCCTTAGCTTTGTACAAGAATGTAAAAATGGAAATATCTGAGTCAGTAAACAAACGTTTCCTTAACCTATACTGAAAATCTGTTAATATGCTATGCTTAGCAATAAATTTTAAAAGTCCATTTTTCATAATTCTTTCAAACAGTTTGGAAAATACAGACATATCTAAATTGGGCTATAATTTTTCTAATTAAGTTAACATCATTTCTTAAGGACATGAATAAGAATGAAAATTTTAAAGCAGCTGGGAAATGTCCATTGCTGAGATTCCTTAATTAAATTTGTATAAAGATGACAGCATCTATGGTTTTTTGTTTTTTTTTTTTTTAATATTGGCAGGATTTAATCAGTATTTACAGATTGTGTACATTTTTAACATTTACTTATTTTATTAAAATAAAACAAGTATTAAAACGGTATTTTTATTTACTGGCTATCAAATAACAGGAAATAAAAATACTGATTTATCAACAAAAACATTCAAAGTAAAAATGGCTGTTTGAAATGGATCACTGTTATTGCTGTTTGAAATACTGAAAATTTATAGAATTGTTCCGCTACAAAAATAGAGGGTGAATAATGGTCATTAGTTGAATCCTTTTGGTGAAGTTATTTGATTTGTCTTATTTCGGAATGCACTTTTACTTTTAACAAATCCCCACATAATTTTTAACTTTGTTAAAAAAATAACTCAATTTTGTTAGGTATTATTTCAGAGGATGTTGTTTGAACTAAATATTATCACAGTATAATCTTTTACCTTTATGAATAACTTTATATAAATTCATTTAAATTTTTTTTAAATAATTTTGAAAGTTATCAGATAATTATATTTAGATCATTTTTTTTGTAGTTTAATTATAGAAAATTTAATTCTTTTCTAAAGCCTTTTCTGTGTTTGAACTATTTATTTTTACTAAAGAATTTTAGCTGCAAAGAAACTAAGAAGAGAGAAAACTTGGAAAAACATTAAGAAAATCATTAAACTTTTCATCAAGGCTAATTTTGTTACATTCCTAATTTGTTTCTGACAAGATTTCTTTTAATTATATATTCATTGACCACTTCTTTAAAAGAATAAAAGTACTTATTTCATGAAATTTACTTTATTTCAAAATTTTCTTCTGCATTTTGACAGTTAATGTCTGAAAAATTGTAATTTGTGCAAAACAACAAATTACCTGTAAGTAAATTTGTAAAAAATATTACCAATACAGGCAGCAAAGGTACTTATAATTCTATTTGACTGTGATGTAGAAATATTTAGTCCTGCTAACTCAAATTAAATTAGTTTTTTTGTTACAATATTAGAATTGTCTAGAAGGTTAAAATTTAAGTCTCCGTACACAATGTAAAATTTATTAGGAATTTTAAAAACAGTTTCCAATACTTCACAGAAAGATATATAACTTACCATTAATTAATTCTTTAATTACCAACAACTTTAGACTTTGGAAAACATTCAGAATTAATTTCTTCTACAACAGAATAAATGTTAACTTTATTAAAATAGTTAATCTTAAACAAAAATTGAGACTCCCTCAGTTTTATGTGCAGTTCTATAAAAATTTTCAGCATGTTTGAAATTACTTAGCTTAGAAATTGCTTCTGTCTTGGTTGCCAAAGTTCTGAAAACAAGCAAAACCTGATGATTTATTGGAAAGAAGTATTTAAAATTTCTTTGGTTTTACTGAACATAATATCAGAAAAATTAATGTTAGTAAAAATAATGTTTTTTTTTTTAATATGAGGAACAGAGTATTTAAAATCAGGATCATCTTGACTGCAAATGTTGATTGCATTAATATTATTACAATCTGTTACAGGTTTGTAGTTCTATTTCCAGTACAAATCAATAATCTTTTTGTAATTATAACCAGACTCACTTCTCCCTCTTATAAAAACTCCCTTAAACCTTGAAAGTAAAGTCAAGGAAAGATAATAGAAAATAGACTTATGCAATTAGATGCATTTGTACCAGCTTGATGGCAATAAAACATCTTCATGTTTTGCTATTAAGAATAACTAACTATTCGTTGGTTATACTTGCTAACTGCAAATTAATTTAATACGTCCAGCTTCAATTTTAATTTCATCAGCAAATTTGATCCATCTTTTTCCACTCATCTTTAGCTTTATTATATAAAACAGTATAGGTGTTTGGGGAAGTGTTGGCCAAATTGAATGGACTGATTTAGGGCATCAAAATAAACAAAAAGGTTCATGTGGGCAAATTCCTTATCTCACCTCATTTTCCCTCTGTCCAACATTAGGTGTTTTTTCAATAAATTAATTTATTTAGAGTAGATGGCGATATTTAAACGAAATATAATGTGTACCACAATATCTTCCAGAAGATAAATATTTGAAAATTTTAGCTCTTAAAATTTTAAAATGGTAGTGATTAAAATCTTTTAATGATTATTACTTTTATGAAATAGTGTTTTTGTTATATAAAATATTAAATCTTTTACTATGAACAAAATTCATTTGTTTAAACTGGTTGATAAAAAGCCGAGAGTCTCAAATTGTTAAGAGTGGATTCAGAAAGGGTACTGTATAGCTACACAGTACATCCTCTTGTGTAATATTTAGCAATCTTAATTCTTAAACTGTTATCTTCTAAATATTCACTACAACTAAACTAGTAAGACCAAAATCATTAGCTTTCCTTTTTTAAACCCAATAAAAATTAAAAATAAAAATACATATATATATATATATATATATATAAAATAAACCTTGAGTAGACACTAAAAATCATAAGTTGATAAATCAGCAATTAAAGAATTGAAAAAATGTTTTGGTGATGCTTAATCAGAAGTCCTTTGAAATATTTGTTACATTGATATTTTTTTATGGCACCAATTTGTCACTCACTCACTGATATCCTGTAAGGACCAAATTTATGTCTCGCCCTTTTACAGACTTTTCAAAGAAAAATTACTTTTTGGTATTACTTTTGATTGAACAGTGGGACTGTGGGATGAAATTGAATTTTCTTTATGTTCTGAAGTACGAGGAGTAGAAAATACCATTTACTTAAAATGTAATTTCCTTAAACATATATATATATGTATAGACCTATGTATAAAGTTTGTGGCTTGAAAGTCACAACACTACTAAACTACTAAATCAAGTTCATTGAAATTTATGTCAGTTGTGGTACTATATCTGAAGTTGAGCATGTGAGAATTTGGTGAAGACTGGATGAGTCGTTCTTGAGCTACATTCAACTGTTCCAAAAATTGAAAATTTTGAGACACAAAAATCTCCAAAACTACAAGATCAATTTCATTGTATTATTTTTTACCCTCAGTTTTTGTGTCTTACGTCGGTTATCTTTAAAATTAATGGAGGCAGTGCTCTGGGACCCATTTTTTTTATATTTTCAGGTCAAACATCATAAAAAACAATTAAGTTCGCCCCTTAATTTACCTTCCCAGAATTTCAGGAAGTCTTCATTTCCCCGGAGGAACCGAAATCCGGACGAAATCTTTCGCTAGCCGAACTAATTAACGAAGCGTTTTCTGGCCTATGTTTATATATTTTTTCCTATTTTTAGCTATAGAATTAGCTCCCGAGAGACTGCCGTATATAAATAAATAAATAAATAAATGTATATATATATATATATATATATATATATATATACATTTTCCCCACTGACATAACATTATTGCATTTCGAACAGATTGTGTGTTAAAGAGTAGTAAAACAGTATCACAAAGTAAAAAATATTATATCGCTTAACATCAGTAATCACTTCACAGACATAATAAAAAAATAAATAAATGCATTGTCTGACGATCAGCTCCGTGAATCTGACAACGTTGATTTTGTTGTCCTTGGATGGGTGCAAGAAAATAAACAATAATATAAAATTCAACTAACATGTTTTCAAACACTTGCCGAAGGTCACATATTGCTCGATGAAAACCGGCATACACACTCGCATTATGCTCTATGTGGTAACCGGCATACACACTACTAATTAGTTTATCACGTACAAACTGTTGACATATCATAATTTGTAATATACTGTACGGTTAACATGCCCATGCCTCAATAACATGAGTAACACAAAGGAATTAATTAATATATTTATTTTCAGATATCAAGATTTACTCAAAATTACACACATATTAGTTTTTTATTTTCAGAATTTTTATTTTTAAAAACAAAAGTTAACTACTCCTTTGCATTGATATCTTTGTCTAAAGTTTTTAGGCAACGGACAAATATTTTCTTTTTCTAGTATTTCACAAACATTAAAAAAAAATTTATTATACATTTTTTTCTTTTATATGCAAAATTTTCCACCCGTATCAGCTTCCCAACATCTATTGATGATAAAAAATAATCGATTAAAAGTTGCCTAAAATAGTTGAATTTTATTTTTTTTAAATTTCATTTTTTTCGATTTTTCTTTAATATGATTTTATTTAAAAATAAATTTGATAAAATAAAGACGTATTTTTTCAGAAAAAAAACTTTTTAATTACGTTTTCAAATAACAAAAAGTACGAAAAGAATAAAAAGTTTCTCATAATTGTAATTACCTATAGTTTTTTTTAATTTACATTCGCATTAACAATTAAAATGCTGATATCCGTGGTGGAGTGGTAGCGACTCAGCCTTTCATCTGGAGGTCCTGGGTTCGAATCCCAGTCCAGGCATGGCTTTTTTTCGTACGCTACAAATTTCCATTATCATAGGGCGAAATGACTAAAGCCGTCGATGCACTTCATCTAAAAAAAAAAGTAGTCATTGGCGAGACCGGGGTGTAACTGCAAATGAACAGGTAAACGTGTAGTCTTCAATACTCAGGTCTACCGTATCTTCCCTTCGGAATGGTGTAGTGGTGAACTCGTCATCGCAAATCAACTGATTTCGAAGTCGAGTTCTGAAGTTCAAATCATAGTAAAGGCAGCTACTTTATACGGATTTGAATACTAGATCGTGGACACCGGTGTTCTTTTGTGATTGGGTTTCAATTAACCACACACCTCAGAAACGGTCGTCCTTAAATAAAGTTACTAGTAAACTTATAATTATATGAAAGCTGATTTATATTAAGTATTAATATCTTTAATCTATTGTTGCCCCGTGAAACGTAAACAAACTTTTGTGAAACGAATTTTTATTATGCGTTACAAAAATGAGTGATACTAATTATAAGCAACGTTCTGCAATCAAGTTTTACGTTAAACTCGATGAGAATACTACTAAAACTTTTTCAAAATTGAAAAGGACGTATGGAGATGACGCTCTGTCACGAGCCCCAGTTTTTAGATGGTTTAATGCATTTTCAGATGGTCGAGAATCAATTGCAGACGTTCTACGCTCTGGAAGATCGTTAACGTCAAAAAATGACGATAATGTACAGCGAAACAGAGACTTGATATGGTACGACCGGCGATTAACTGTCAGAATGACTGCAGAACAATTGAATTTGAAGCATATCATAGTCCGTCAAATTTTGACAAAAATTGGAATGAAAAATGTTTGTGCAAAATTGGTCCCAAAAAACCTCACAGTTGAACAGAAAAACAACAGGGTGGAATCTTGGATATCTGAGTATGACCCTGAAACAAAATGCTGCAGCAAGGAATGGCACACTTGAAACTCACCACGTCCTAAAAAAGCAAAAATGAGCAGATCAAAAATCAAAACCATGCTAATTTGTTTCTTTGATAATAATGGCATTATCGATAAGGAGTTTTTGCCTACAGGACACACTGTAATCAATATGTTTACCAAGAAATTCTTGAAAGACTGCAGAATAGAGTTGCTTGCATGAGACCAGCCATCAAAGACAACTGGATGCTGCATCATGACAATGCACCTTGTCACACTGCCCTCTCAATTAATGAGTTTTTGGCAAAAAAACAGTTCCACAACCACCTTATTCACCTGACTTGAGTCCCTGCAACGTTTTCCTGCTCCTGACTTTAAAAAGAAACATCTCAAAGGACTGCATTTTGGAACAGTAGAAAACAAAAAAAAAAATTTAACCGACCATCTGAAGGATATTCCGGTTTCTGAGTTCCAACAAACCTATGAAGAGTGAGAAAACCGTTTGAAGTGTTGCATGGCTTCCCAAGAGAACTATTTCAAAGATGATAGAGTCCATGTATAATTGGATTGTAAATAAAAAGATTTTCTGAACCAGTCTTATTACTTTATTTATAGACCTCATATATCTATCGATCTGACACCCAAAATACATCAGAAAAATACTGAAGGACATTTTCTGAAATGATCCAAGATAGTGATCACAAATGTCCCAGACTAAATTACAGTTATACATTTCACAAGGTTTTCTAACAGTGACGAGTTGAAATATGACAAAATAGGATTTTTCTTGGTAAATAATTAGATTTTCTTTATTTATTCTCAATTGATTTTCCTTTCAACATGAATATTTATATTACGAGTATTATATTTGGATAGTTAATAAGAAGCATTATGCGAATAGCCTGTTCTTTAACTCTACTGTTGCTTGTGTGAAGTGTTCTAAAATGACTTTAAAAAAAAAAGAAGTTTGTAACCATAACAGACTATGTAAAATCCAAATTAATGGGTATCTATAAATCTATACTGTTATATAAGAGAAAGAGGGTTTTTGTTTGTTTGGGAAAAACAAAAAAAACTGTATATATATATATATACAACGAAGAGGGTGTTTACGGATGAAGAAAAGAAAGCAAGATCTGAACGGATGAAGAAATACTGGGCAGCTCGAAAGAGTAAAATAACACGCTTTTCTCAGAAAAGATCCAACTAAAATTGACTTAAGTGGTCCCATGTTGGCCGTAAAAGCATAATAATAATATATATATATATATATATATATATATATATATATACAGTTTTTTTTCACACAGAGAGCAGTGGAGATTTGCCAGTTGAAGCACAACTTTAATGAATTGAATTAATGAACTGTGAACTGTGCGTTTCTATCACTGTATGAGCTGGGTTTGAACTGAATGATTCAAATCAATCGAATTATATTTTTATGCAAATAATAGAATTAAATTTACATTAAATAAATTTAAATAATTTCTGTTTAACAATAATGGGCTTCCTGTGGGAACTGCGTGTGAGGCTAAAGTGATTAGGTATGCAAGCACCTCATGAGAGGCTAGACCAATCTTCACCATCAACTGGTAATAAACAGAATGCCCCTGGTGCACTGTTTTGGGAGGTGCAATGGGGTGCTATTATATTATCTTTCCACACAATTTTATGATTTTCAAAATTCAAACTGGGTATTCTCACAACCATGAAGATAACGTACACTGCAGGGTCCAGGGGGTGGAGTTCTCTGGGTAGATGGGAATGGTGACCGAAGCAAGCTTTGCGGCCATAGCGTAGGCCTCACAGCCCCAGGAAGCCCGAGGAGCCCCTGAGTTGGCTCCGGGATTTGTCTGGGCTGATCTAAGCCTCAAGGGTCCAGGTTCTGACTAAACGGGTAGCTACTTTATACTTTACATACTCATATAATTAAATACAAACTGTTTTTTCTATTAATATGGACTTATTTTAAATTCTCTGGTTTTCTTTTTCAGTTGGATCGACTTATTTTTCCTCGAATTATAACTTCAAAAACCTTTTTACTATTCAGATATTATCGATTAAAGATTATGTTTATTAACAGAAATAATGGAAGAAGTAAAAGTAATATCGCTTATCAGTATTTTTCACACCTGATTTAGTTGAATGAGTGTCAACTGCAGACCACAGTTATTTCAACCGGAACTTGTCATTCGTACATTTTAAAAATCTATTTACTAAAAAATGTCTCTAAACAAAACAACCTAGGAAAATGACTCTGAATTTCCTAGTTAACATTCTAGGAAAATGGACTGCAAAATTATGCAGTCTGACAATTTTGTGCTCATTTTCTCTTCCCTCACTATTGTGAATTTAAAATAATTATTATTTTTATTTTTAGTAAAACAAGTGCAAAATCTTAAGACTACATAATTTTACAAACCACTTAAACAATTTTACCTGATACAGAAATTGTTTAAGTGAATCTAAACAAATGAAAATGAAAATGTTTGTCGATTAATCTGAACAAATAAGTTTCAATTCTGTTCATAATAAGAGGCTTAATTTTAATTTAATAAAACAAAATTCAGCAAAACAAATATCTATGGGATTATTAATGATAAGAAGTTGAAAGGCTGCCATTTTGGATTTTCATAATTAATTATTTAGTAGAAGGTTTTATTACCAAATTTTATTAAATTATTACAGTCATTCTTAAAATATAAAAATTTATTGAAAATAATAAAAGAAATGGTAGAAAGAGGGAAAATTAAGTGATTTGGATTGTTTTTCTGCATGACATTTTTTTTTAATTTTGATGTCCTGAATCAGTCCCTTAAATTTTTCAGACATTTCCCACAACACTCTAAAATAAATAAAATAAAAGAATAACTTTTATACATGTAATAAAAGTAAGACAAATTTATGAAGTTGCTAAATATATCAAGTATATACAAAATACCAATTTAGAAGATAGAAATGCAAATAATTTAAGAACAACTTTTTGTACACCTCAAACAATGATAAACATAATTCAGAGTTTATTAACTAAAGCATTAATTACAACCATTTTGGTTTTATTACTTTTGTAAAAGAAAATCTTACAATTTTGTTGAAAATAAATTGATGGAAAGATATTTAAAATGGCCAGTAATTTGTTAAAAATGGAAACTGAAGCATAATAAGACATTATCATTATTCACTTTTAATGATAATGATGATTATATTGTTTGTAATACATATGCACAAATGTTTCATAATTAAGACTTTTAAAATTGTTATTTTATCATATCCTAAAATACTAATAGGAATATGATGAATTATTTAAAAAAATAGTTTAATAGAATATAATTAATTAACTACGGTTTAGTGCAAATATTGTATTTTTCTTGCTCTTGACAACATAAGTGCTACACAATGTTTAATAATAAATATTATATTATAGTAAGACTGTTTGCTGTCATATTTTTGTTTTTTGTTTTTTTTTGTAGTTGTTCTAGGACTAAGTAATAAGCATTGTAACATTGGTTGTATAATGGTGATTTGCAATAATATGCTTCTGAAATAGTTAATTTTATTAGCTGATGTAAATAATTAAAATTAAAGAAAATATAAGGCATCCTTAACTAAAATAAAATGAAAAGTTCAATAACATTATTTAGAATGATAAAAAAAGTTAGATAATTAATTATATATTGTGACTCTGACGTTTAATTGGCTTAAAATAAATAGTTTACTTTATTTTTTAAATAGGCTCACAGTTATACATTTAATGCTGTAAAATGATATAAACACAATTAGGTTAATAAATATGTGAAATTTTACAGACTATAATAAACTGGTTAACTAATAAACAGCTTGTTTGGGATATTAAGTACTGAAAGATAAGATTTGATTCAAAAGATAAAAATAAATAATCTAAATGAATCAAATATAATAAATATGATTTTAAAACATAGCTTTATCAATGTAACTGAAGAAGTTAACCATATTTCTTCATGAAATCAGAAAAAGCTAAGTAAAAATACTTTATAACTAAATGTTTGTGAAAAGGCTCTTAATACAAGTATTATTTACTTTTCTTTTATTATTTTATTGAAGGAAATAAATAAAGGCCAAAGAGCAAATGAATTCAGTGTGAATATGAAAAATTCCATAAAAAACAATAAAACACTAATCATCGGTTTGGTTAAGGTTACCAAGGTTACCAATCTATTATCTTTTTCTTCGTCTTACAAGAAATATAATGAAGATAAGAGATCGTGGAGAAAACTGAATAATGAATTAAGAAGAGCAACACAAAAAACAAAGAAGAAATGGCTTTATGAAATGTACCACTCACATGAAGAAAATTAAGAAAAAACAGGATGGTATGAACTAATGTACAAAAAGGTAAAAACAATAACATGGGATAAGTGGAGAAAAGGTACAGACACTAAAGACAACACTCTTAATAAATATATATACACAAAAACAGAACAATGTCCACAATGAATACACATTCAAATCCGACATGCTGTTTGACCACATTCTAAAGAGATGTTTGCTTAATATAAAAAAATTGCCAATAATAAAATAATAAAAATTGCCAATTGAATCCAGGATGAAACAATGGCAGTACCAGTCATTGAACATGACCACAGGAACAATTAAAAATAAGTCAAAATTATAAATCTCATCAAATTCTGTTCAAAAGTTTATGTTTTTAAAGAAAAAAGGTTATCACTGTTAACTTTGATACATTAACAAGATATATAAAACTAAATAATATTTTCTGCAACTTTAACATTATATTCCTTTTAATTTTTTAATGTATGTTTTATAAAAGTGAAAAAAATGTTAGTAAAATATTTGATACTGAACAACAAAGGTAATTTACCTTTCTAAAATAAATAGCTACTTAATCACCAAATGGAAACACAGGTAAAAGATTTTCTTATTAACAAAAACATAACTTTTACAAAACAAAAAACAGAAGTTCAATAAAATACTCATATTTAAAAGAAATAATAATTTGCAATTATATCATTTAAATAGAAAAAAAATAGTCTTCTAATTTAAAAATCATTTAAAAAAAAACAAAAATTAGTCTTCAAAAGAATCAGCAACCCCCTCTTCAACTTTATTGGTACTTAAAAGCACGCATTATTATTTTGTATTTTTATAAAGTAATCTATATATATAAATTTTATACAGTTTAAACTTAAATTACAAGAATAAAAACATATTTGGCTAGGCTAAAAATGGTAATTTTTAAAGCTTTATAAGTGTGTAAATGTCAAAACGTTTAATTTTTAAATTTTCACAATTCTGCTAATAAATTAACGTTCACGTAATTAACATTAACCTACGTCCAAATAACATTATTTAATAGTGTATTATTTTTCTTAATATAAAATATTATTATCAGAAGTACTTACATAGTTTATATGCAGAATGTAGTCTTCCTAAACTGTTGATTCATATAGAACATTACTTAAAACAGCGAATACGCTAGAGAATTTTATTAATTTTAACTACTGCTCTCTGTATGTATAAAACGTTAATCATTAATAACACTGATGCTAGATTAATAACTTATCAAAAACTCGTACGTATTAGATAAGTTAAAATATAAGTTTTATATTTGGTTATTACACCGATAATGGAACCAATTAATAAACATATATAAATTTTCTTCAATGTAACAGTACATATTTTGACACATGCAGTTGCTTTGACAGATTGCAGCAAGAACCAACTTGTATGGGACGAAATCAGAATTTGATCACACATCAGCTTCCAATATACGCTTTTAATGTAAAGATTACTTTACTACTACGTCACTAACATTACGTCACTACTACCAACAAAGTTACCGTACTACTTACATGTTTCTTCAACTCTATCATTGTTTAAAGATATCTTTTTATATTATTAATGTTGAATCTCAATTTTTGAGTTAATAGTTTTTTACATTCTATACTTTTAAACTACTTTCTATATATTTATTTAAATAGAAATTTTTTAAATTTAATTAATAATCTTTTACAAAAAAATAAGAATTTCTAATTGATAATTAGATTTGCTTTGCTTTAATCCTTATTATTTTCAATCAAAATTGCTCTATCTTAAATAAATTTCAAAGATTTTCTGAAAAAATAAATTATGACTTCAAAAATGTAATCAGGTATACTTAACTATGTTACTTTCTAAGTTGTTAATTGCCACCTGAATGGTTTTAACTAAGTTTAATGATTTTATATTCCAGGTATTCTTTATAACCGTATTTGAAAATATATTAAGTTTCAAATCGTAATTAAATATGCCTCTAAGCACCTCAGTATACCTACGCGGCTGCGCCGGGGCCGGTTTCTGAACTACGTTTACTTCCTTAAGCTTTGAGGCAATATTTTCGAAACCCTTCACGAAAGCTGTGAAAGCTGCTCGGAGGAATTCTAGACGAGGCAATAAGCTCCCCTTGGTAGCTGCACTGGTACTCTTAGGGTTTGCTAAATAGGAAAACAACCCTTCTATTCCGTCAAAACATCATGATGGGCCAACGGGGCAGAGCTGCCAGGCCTGCCCCCGGCTTGTGAAAACTCTTCAACGATTGGGTTCATACCCTCCCGGGTGGTCACCCCTACATCCATTTTCGAACCAACATTATCTGAACCAGTGTTCGAGGAGGGCGAAGGAGAAGGCGAGTCAATATATGTGGCTGCATTGTCTGAAAGTGTGGGAGTTCCTGGATGCAGTTGCTTTGTCAACCGGCATCCGTAGTTTACTTTACCGCATTGCCGTGGGAAGCTAACCCTGAGTATAGCTGACCACCAGCCAATTATTATGGCTCCAAGCGCTATAAAATGGTGGACTAGTCGCTAAGCTGTTCGAGGTTCAGTTGCCGTGTGTGGCACAGACATTCGGTCTTATGCTTTAGGGCGACCGAATGGAGTGGTAGCGGGAGAAATGCCAAGCAAACCAATATATACTTTTATTTTACATCAATATATTTTCTATAAACTTGTGTGTGTGTATATATATATATATATATATATATATATATATATATATATATATATATATATATATAGAAAGCTGAGGAATGTGCAACAATATGGTTAAATTAGAACGTGCCACGATTCTATCGGGCAAAAAGATTTAAGGAAAAAATATTTTTGGAAAATACGTGAGTTAAAAATATTAACATATGCACATAAATGCAATAAAAAATAAACTAAATATGAAGAACTACATATGCTTGCGCAGATATTACTTTCAAAGTATACGGTACTTGTTTTGATGGAAATATTTATTATTTTCGTTAAAATAGGACGAAATTAAAAAAAAAAAAAATTAACAGTAATTCTTCCATAGAAAGCTTAGGATCACTGAAGGGGAACATAGTTCGATATAATGTACTACACACACACACACACACACACACACACACAGAGAGAGAGAGAGAGAGTGAGAGATTTTATTAACCCCCTCTTTGAAACTGTTGAGTGCGTTATTACAGCCGAAAACCGACTTTATTCCGTTTGTTATTTACACACAATAAATAAACTATCTGACATAGTAGTTATTAAATCTGTGTCTGTTCAAATATTTCATTTTAACTATTGCAATGTCAAATTTTAAAATATGTACGTTACGATAGATTAATAAATCACAGTGTTGATTCTGTGATTAAAAAAATAAACCGTTTGAAAATAAAAACATGACTCAATATTTTTACATCCTCTTCATTTCATAATTAAAGAGAAAATAAAAATTAGATATTAATATCATATCAATCAAATTAATTAATTATTAAAGACGAACAGATTATGAATATTTGTTTTAGTAATGGGGCGTGAAGACGATAACCGTTAATTGCCGCGCTGTCTGGCCTGCGTCTCTTTGTTATGTAATGTTTTTTTTGTTATGTAATGTTGTGTAACCCTTCCTCACTCCAACCTAGTATAAACGTTCAACGTTCAAGGTTAGACAGGCTACCACGTTAATACATCCCAGAATTGAGTTTGCTATTTTATAAAATAATTAAATAAAGTCAACAATATCAGATAAAACGTTCAACTTTTCGCTTTACGTTCGCTTTCACGGTCTGATTATTTTTATTTATTTATTTTTAAATTTGTTATCTTTATATGCAAATTAAAAAAGAGGATATTAAAAAAAAATTCGCTAATTCAAAGAGTGGAACCCAATACATTTAGTTTTTTTAATCTGGTTAAACTGTATATTTGTGAGCTGATGTCTTAAGTTGAGAATCGAACCCGAAACCTTCAACGTTTCAATCGGTTCTTTCCAACATATTAGTCAAACTTGTTTACAGATGATACTTAATAAATAAAATTGAACTGGGAAGAACAAATCGATTCCGTATCTAATATTCACATGAATATAAGCAATCTGAGACAGAAGCATTACGCAAGTAATTATTTGTAGAGTCAATCCCGGGACTTTAAGATCATGAATAGTGTTTTTTAAAGACGATACTCGGATAAGCATATTATACTGTGAACTGTCTCCAAGCTGAGAAAAAATCCGGATAAAATCGTTTGAGTAACCTTTTTTAATTAGCCAATATTCAAACAAGCATTAAACATATAAGCTAGTGTCCAAGCAGAGAATAGAACCCAAAACCTTCAGTACATCATTTGTTTTTTATATTACGAAGGCGACAAAATAGATTATAAAAATGAAAATGACACCCAACAAAATCTAATTACATGTCGCTTAATAGAATCTCTGGATTAAAGTGTTTTATTCATCGATAACCAAGTATTATTTAAAAACAAAGAATTATATTTTAAAAGATCTAAATAAAATTAAATTAGGCTTTACGTGTATACTAAAGTTCATTTATAAGTAGATTCGTGTACGTGTATGCACGCACGTACACACACATACATTTGATTTGAATATTGAATGTTGCTGAACTGTAAAATATGGAAGTCGGTTAGATATGATAACTTTGAACTTTAGAAATAATATTAATCATTACCTCCTTACGTACCATTCATGATTTTTGTAATCAATGTCATAAAAGATGCCCTATTTTTTAAATTCCTGATTAGATATTTAAAAAATAATAGTGATACTAAACAAAAATTATTTATGCGCTTGCAGGTCTGTATTGACATGTACGAAATGAGTTTGATTACATACATAACAGTTTGTTAGATATAATTAATTAAGTAAAAATGTCATTATAACGCTGGCTGTTTTAGTAATAGGTGCATTTATAAAAGATATTTTAATATTTTATGTAATTATAAGTTCGTCAAGTCTGATAAATAATAACAATATAGTAAAACTAATTTAATATTAGATAACCTATGCTGGATAGTGAGTAGTTAAAAAAAAAAAAAAAAATAAAAAAAAAATGGAATAATTTTTTCATTACTTAATGTTTAAAAGTACTCGTTAAAAGATGTCTGTTGTTGGCGGTCGCGCCGTGGTGGGGAGAAGACAGGCAGTGCAAACAGAGATTGAGTTGTTAAAAAAAAAAATTAGATGGAATAATTTTTTCATTACTTAAATGTTTAAAAGTACTAGTTAGAAGATGTCTGTTGTTGGCGGTCGCGCCGTAGTGGGGGGGGAAGACAGGCGACAGGCAAACATAATGCGTGCAAACAGAGAAATAACTAATCAAGCCAGCAACTCTAGTACTGGACTATCGGGAAATTGTCTTTAGATAGATTGATTACGCATACGCATTCAGTTAGTGCCTCGAGTTAATATTCACTCTTTTTTAACATAACCTAATCCAGTTGTTAACGTCATCCAGTTTATATCTTTTGTATGAGACGTCTGTTATTATTGGCAAAGGTGAGTTTTATTTTCTTTATTAATATTATTACGGAATATTATAACATCTTTGAAACAATAATTCCCATTTGTTTTATTTGTTATATTCAAATTATTTATTAGATTAAAAATGTTAGAACTCAGTTTACAATCATTTATTTTTACAAAATAAATTAATAATTATTTACTGTGTTTATCTGTTGACAATGTATCCAAATAGTTCTAAATAGTTGAGAACCAGAATCGCAAAAATAAACAAAAAATGAAATGAGTTATATGCTTGGTTATATAGGTTATTTGGCCATTAATTAACTAGGGAAGTAAAATTTATTGTATATAAATTTACTGATGTAAGCCAAGTGTATTTCATGTGTTAGAAAGAGGTTTTCAACATGAAATTTATCATATCCCATTTTAGATATATTAATTTTTAAGTCGGATCAGTAAATAAAATCATCAGTAACTACATTGAAGGTTGATTCGTTATTAGGAGGGATTATATCGGAATCAAACACGGGGCCTTCTGTTTTACAGGCAAACATGCTTATGCCATCGAATGGATAAAAAATTAACAATCTTTAATGATAGCAATTTTATCACAAATTACATGAATAATTTTTAAAGAAAAGTGGTGTATTTAAATTACAAAATAATTTGTTGAGAAACAATGTTCACTTTTCGCAATCATTACTTCTGAACTGTATGATAAACGATAAAATTATTGTTACAGATAATTTTATTTTTTTAATGTTTTCTATTCATTCGTTTAAATGAAAGAATGTATGTTATTTGTGCTGAAAAGAGTAGTAACATTCCTAAATAATAACTTTATTCACCTCTGTAAAATTAACAGAACTAGGTTTTTTTGCTGCACAATACGAGTTTACAAGAGCCTCATTTTACTTCCCGATAACTTTTTTAAGAAATTACAAAACTATTTAATAGGCTCTTATTACCTATTCATTCAAAATAAAATTAAATGATCTTACTTTACAGAACCAATATTAATCAGTTAATGAACTTTTAATGATTAATTATTAAAAAAAAACTTGAATATTCTGCATCTACAATTAATATGTACAAATGTTATATAGTCAAATGATTTTCATTAACGCTTTCTAAATTGTATATATTTTATAAACATAATAACTTCACATATTTTTAAAGGTAATTATGCCAGTTTTTGTTGTATAAAATCAGTGATTATTTTACTAACTGTATTATACAATTTTTTTTTTTTTTATAAATAAAAGTAAAATTATAATATACTGATTCGTTAATATAATTAAAAAAATAAATAAAAAAAGTTTACCGTAAAAATTAAAAAATTTTTTTTCATCTTACCGGTTATAGTTTGGAAGGTTTATTCTATGTAAATGTGTTATAAGTGAAAAACGCAACGCAGTAAATAATATGATGCCGATGTTGACTGGCAAGGGGCCAGGGGGGAAGTAAAACTCAGGTTAATTGGCAACAGAGCACCTGTCAATTACTAATAGATATTTCTTATACAAGCTATTAATATTAAGATTCACCGTATATTAAGAGAGGGGAAGAGTGCAGACTCTCCCCCCTCGATTGTCTCTCGTTCTCTTTGTTCGTGTCGAAATTCATCAAACTGCGTATGTCAAAATGTGTGTTACGTTGATGAAAAATTTTATTTGTTTATAAAATAAACAAATAAAATAGCTGCTTCCATTATATTCAGAGCGATGTAGAAAAAATAAACAAATCTTACATAATAATAATATTAGCTTACATTTTCTTTCTGATAATTTATTAATCTATTAAAAGTGTTGTTAACGAATAACGTTGTCATACAGTAAATAATGCTTTATTTCTTTAATGTAGTGTTTTAAAAATCGTATTAAATTTTTATTATTTGTATTTATCGTATTAGATGTATTTTACGTGAAGCTAGAAAACCGTTTAGAAAATAATTCTACGTGTAAACTAGGTAAGTTCTTTCAAATAATAATATTTTGTAATAAGAAAAATGGTACACAAATAATGTGATTATTGGTTAACTTATGGGAATTTAATGAACTAATTTGCGCATTTTGTTTTGGCAAAAATCATTATTTTTAGATTAGTCAAATATATTTTTATTCTTGTTATTTTAATTAAAATTAAGTACAGATTACTTTATAAAAATATGTAACTAAAATAATTTGCTTTCAAGTAAGTCCCGATACACTAGTACACTAGAGTTTGCTGAATATTTTGTATACTAAACGTTTTATTTACGTATTTCTATTTAAAAGTTAATTATTTCGGGTATCAATATTCTAATAAAGTTCTGTTTTTTTTTAGATTTCTGTTAATAACAAAACCTTTTGCCTGTGTCTACATTTGGTGATTAATAAATTAGCTATCTATTTTAGAAACATAAATTGCCTTTGTTGTTTAGTATGAAACACTTTACAAATATTTTCTCACTTTTCTTTGAAACCTACATTGATATGTTCTGCAGATCAAAACGGTCGGTTTTTATGTTAGATGGTCAGACTTATTAACTTTTTTCGACAAAAATTTAGCCAAAAGTTTTGTTCTGATTTTTTTTTCATTTTTATTTTTTATTAACCGTGATAACTTACAATTGTACAACATAAAAGGGTAATGATGAATGAGGCTTTCAATTATTTAATTTTACCTAATATTCAATTTATATATATAATTACAACCGCGCACGTAAACGTGACGATTGCACATTTATATAAAATTACATTCGCGTGCGCGGTTTTATACTTTTTTTTTGTTTTTAATAAATATTTTTTATTTTAATTTAAAGCAGAGATTTAAAACATCGAATATTGTAATTAACAATAAAAATGTAATTTCGCCGCGACCGTGTCACAGAAAGCGTACTTCCTTGCTACATAATACACCAAAGGTCTTCTCAGGGGGAACCTTTCTAAAATTATTTTCAAAGTGGTGGAACATATTCTCTCCGCTTCACTTACCCCGACTCAAAAATCTTATATGGCAATAGCAAAATTTAATTCTATTAATTTACAATAATTGACAACCCGAAAAATAATGAATTTTGGTGAAAAGAGAATTAAAATCCGCCCGCTCCTTCATTACATTACATTATTTTTTCGGGTTGTTAATTAACGGAATTAAATGTTACCGTTGCCAAATAAGATTCTTGAGTTTGGGGTAGGTGTAGCAGAGAGGGTATAGGTTTCATTCCCTTTGAAGATAACTGTAGAAAGGTTCCCCCGACAACGGTATACTTGCCGGCAAATAGAAATACGAAGAGACTGAAAGCTGTTGAATAACAAAGGTCTATTTACACACATCGGTGTTCTCCGTGGTCGATCAGTGATGCCAATTCACGCACATCCGACATCTTTCTTTCTTTATTTTTCCTGTTTAGCCTCCGGTAAGATTACCGTTTAGATAAATCTTCAGAGGATGACTGAGGATGATATGTGTGAGTGTATAAATGAAGTGTAGTCTTGTACATTCTCAGTTCGACAGTTCCTGAGATGTGCGGTTAATTGAAACCCGACCGCCAAAGAACACCGGTATCCACGATCTAGTATTCAAATATGTGTAAAAATAACCGGCTTTACTAGGATTTGAACGCTGAAACTCTCGACTTCCAAATCAGCTGATTTGGGAAGACGCGAAACATCCGACATCTATCCGTAGTACATATCACACAGTAAGTACTGCAGTCCTAATTGGCGTCGCTGATCGATCAGGATAACATCGATACTGATGTGCGTAAATAGACCTTAAATGTAGTAACTTTTCAGATGATCAGATGGTACGTAGAGGTTTAAATGTAAAGGGAACGATTTCTGTATGAATCAGAACATTATAATCGGTCATTAATCGCAATTAAATGTCGAAATCTGTCAACCGATTTATAAACATATACTGTTAAAAGTAATGACGTAATGTGTTGATAAAAATAAATACACATGGAAATGTTAAACGATATGCGATATCAATTGTAAATATTTCATTTCCTTTTCCCACGGCCGACCGTGAAATTGCGATTTTTGCTTCCTTGTACGAAGTAAAAGAAGTATTGTGATCGCGAAAATTTTCGGTTTTCAAATTTTAACAGAAATATTCATTTTGACCATCCTCGAATCCATTTTGACTAGTTCGGCGTGACCGACGTAAAATATCTATCTCGCATAACTCAAAAACTATTAGCCGCAGGATCTTGAAACATCGGTTTAGGACTGTTGTAACATCTAATTTTGCACCTTCGCAATAGAGTGAACCAAAAGTGTCCAAAAAAGCCCAAAATACCCAAAAAATTAGATTTTGGTCTTTTTCTTAACTGCAGTTAACAGCCATAATTAAGAGCTTTTCAACGATATATCTTAAACGGTACTTATTTTCACCGGTTCCAGAATTATATCCAAATAAAATTTTTATTAATGAAATTTTTGGGTCGTTCAAGGAGAAGACACATCGGTTCGAATCCGACTTCATTACCTTTTTTTTTAACTTAAATATATTGATATATTAATAATTATTAACCTCCGATTGAAAAAAAAATGTTAACTTTTCTAACAATTTTTTTAAATTTAAATATATTGATTTATTAATAACTAGCAGATCCGGCAGTGCTTCGCTATTGCTAGATTTGAGTATATATATATATATATATATATATATATATATAATTAAGTGAACACAATTGAAAGTTTGATAAAACATTAAAACTAAATGAACATTACGGACTTCGCAAAAGTTAATTTTTCCCAGTTACACTTTCTCCCTTTTCCCTTTCCCCCGCGTCTCCATTTTCATTTCCCCTTTCCATTCCCCCTTTCAATTACTTTCCTCTCTCTCTTTCCCATATTTCCCCTTCAGCTTTCCTTTTTTCTCCTTTCCCATTTCCTTTTCTGCGTTTTCTTTTTCCCAATTTCCCCATTTCCCTATTTAGATTTTTCCCTTTCTTCCTTTTTCTCCGCGCGTGAATCGGTCCAGTAATTTTATTAGTCTACAGCGGACACGCATATCGGAAACATTGAAATGGAATCGTAAAATATTTAGTATAGTGTGTGTTGCTTTTACGTCCAACAGATGGCGCTGTTTTTTTTTTTTAAAAACATGTTTTTACCTAAAACAAGTGTAAAATTTTAGGTATATAAAAACACGCGCGTATTCGAATGCAACGTCGTGTCAAAATTTCAAAGCGATCGGTGAAGAACTTTCGGAGTTTTAAGATTTTGAACAAACTAACATTTACATTTTTATTTATTTATATTATTAATCTCCGATCGTATTAAAATGCGTATATGTAATTTAGGAGGCGTACAAGGAAGTTATGTGGCGTCCGCTTCAAATTTTATTTTAAAAAGAATAATACGTACTTCAAGTCATTTCCTTTTCTTAGCCGGCCTCCTTGGCGCGAGCGGTAGCGTCTCGGCCTTTCATCCGGAGGTCCCGAGTTCGAATCCCGGTCAGACATGGCATTTTATAAATCATTCATCTCATCCTTTGAAGCGGTACCTAAGGGTGGTCCCGGAGGTTAAACAAAACGAAACAAAAAAGTAATTTCCTTTAGTTTAATGTAAATGTTTTTATCTTGTACAGATTAAACTTTTTAAGTACGTCTGTTTTTTATTTTATTTTATACTCCCTTTAACGTATTTTTTGCTGTAAATAATAAAATAAAGAACTACGATTTGTCTATGTAAGAAAGTATTTTCGTTATTTTGGAAAACTTTGTTAACAAGTTAATTTAGGAGTTTTTTTATGTATTCTACCATTTTGGAACTTTAAAAGTTAAATTATTAATTTAACGCGTGTTTTATTATGTACATGGAATAATTTTTTTTAGGTAAATGGTTATGTTTGTTTCTTCTCTTACAAATATTCGTATAAAAAAGTTTAAAACCACACGCACTACGCGCATGTATATGTATATAAAATTAAATTTTATTGTTTTTTTTTTTACTTCGTAAAAATTGTATAATTAAGAAAATATCAGTTATTGACGTAACTAACTTTATCGATAAGATGGTACGCCTAAATATTAATTTATCTATCTTTACCTCGTCCACTTGTACAACGTTTCTCGTTGTTCTTAAAATATCGCAAAACTGGAACAAAGCACAACATAACCCGACTAACAAAGACGCTTTTACAACATAACCAAACGTAAACGGAAAACAACTAACCGACCGATCTATATTTCGATTGGAGTATAGCCCAAATACACAGCATTTTATTATTAACAGAAAGAACGGGTTTTTTTCTGAGAAAAAATAACAAACGGTGTAGAAAAAACATTCGTTTACGGTTTCGTATAATTTTTACTAGAGTCCTGATAAACGGACGTCGGCACTAAATATATTTGGCTGCCCAAAATTATAATGTAAGCTAATAAATAAATAAATATATTTTATTACTTTATTAGTAAATTGAGCTTTTTAATTTGTTATCATTAATGAAATAAGTGCAACTTAGTCATGCTTGATACTCAATTTGTATGCATCAGCTTAGCCTATTTGTATTACGACCTCATAAATAAAAAAATAAAAATACATTATAAATTCTATTTTAGTATATAAGGAAAAAACACAAATACTACATCAGTAAGCGAATAACATTTTAAAAATAAAAGATACTTTTGCAAAGTGCGTTTTTAATGAAGAGAAACGTTTTCACACGCGAGGGATTTACGTTTGTGTATATGTGACTTTATTAGGTCGTTCGCTAACCTCGTGGACTCTTCGAAACAGCTGATCATCGAGCTGGTCAACCGGCTATTGTGTCAAGGACACAATAGCTCTCCCCCCGTTCCATACCATAACTGGTAATGAACGATGGGTGGGGGTGGCGACCGGAAAGTCACTAGGCGGGTGACTTCCCTACGACTTGTGTCTCGCGACAGACAAGTGAGGATGCCGAATTTCAACGAAACAGGCCGATTGTAGTCACGCGCCACACTACTCTTGGCGCTTTATTTGAACGCGTGAGGATGCATGAACATATCAAGCAATCGGATTTATTATTAAATAATATTAATATTAAAAGATAAAAATTATTGTGTTAATAGGCTTCTGAAATAAGAATTAATAATAATTGAACTAAATTCACCTGGTTTCCCCTCTTTCCTCATACTGTGTTTCTGTTAGGAGTTAAGTAAGTATTTGTACGAGTAGCAAATTATATTTAGACTAAATCTATTTCTTATAAATTTCAGTATCACTAACTACATACACCCTTTCAAAATTAATGATCGGAGAATATTTAAATTTTCAAAAACAATTCCTTTATATTCTTCAATATAAATGTAACGAGAGAGTAAGGTTACACAAAAATCTGATTTCAAGAACATACGTCTGTACGCATCCGTTGTAAGATTTTCCAACGTCTCTAATAATCGAAATTCTAAGTATTCTCAAGGAACAGCAGCTTACATAAACTTTCTGTTGTTGACTTTTCCTCAAAAATATTTTATTTGATGTACGTCTTCTATTCCCTAGTTAATTGTTTCTGGAATTGAAAAAAAATCCTTTTTAGATAATTTACTGTAACTAACATGTATTTTTTTTTTAAATGACCTTGCTATTTATAAAAGTATTACTAATTCCGTAATCAAATATGCCACTCACCTGTTCGTTAGGAGGGATTTATGCCACTTATCGCATTGTATTTGTTCACACAGATTCACACTTTTGTACTGCATGTAAGTTCATTTAAATAGGATCTATCATTGCCCTGTTTGTTTCGCACTCTCGATTGTTTTTCAGTCGTCGAAAGCAATGAAATCCTTTTTGGTATTTGGATCCTTAATACTGTCAACGAAATTCTCAGAATGATTGATATTGCAGTTATTAAAATAATAATTCCTATTATCTTTTCTGCTAATATCACTATAGGTTTTGTTTTGAGCACTCTTTACCTTTCTTAGCTTTATTCTTTTATAATTTGTTGACGCGTGTTCGTAGTACTTCATTGTCAAAAATGATATTGTATTAGTAATTTTAATCTTCTGTTAATCTTTATATAGCGTTTATTCAACCCCCTTCCTTATATTTGACGTCATGCCTTATCTTTATTTCCTGTTTAGCCTCCGGAACGACCATAAGGTATTACTTCAGAGGATTATATGAATGAATGTAAATGAAGTGTAATGTTGTACAGTCTCAGGTCGACCATTACTGAGATGTGTGGTTAATTGAAACCCAGCCATCAAAGACACCGGTATCTGTGATCTAGTATTGAAATCCATATAAAAGTTACTGTCTTTACTGGGACATGAAACTAAGAACTCTCGACTTCGAAATTAATTTTTATACTTATCTTTTAATTTTATTTATCTATTTTCTGCTTTTAATAAATTGAGGTTGAAAAGGACACCCGCTTGTCTGTTGATCTGTTCATTTATGATCGTTTTATTGTTACTTTTTAATTTAAAGATTTTTAGATATTGTAAAATGTTCATTCTTCTTCCTTTAACACATTTGTGAAAGTATTTTTTAAAAATCTCATGTGTTAGTTACATCTTAATTTTAATTTCCTTTCCGTTTGTCAATGTATGTTGCACTGCATTTAACATTTTATTTTGGATATACACCATTACTTTCTATATATCTTCTTCTTCCATTTCACTTCTAAAAATCAAAAACAAGATTTTAATTATGTAGCGCATTTAATAAAAGAAGGACATTCCCCAATGAAAATGGAAGCAACAATGAAATTAATTCACGAACCTGTGAATTCTCATTTTTTTCGTGGGAGAAAAATATACATGTATGTAGAAAAATATTAGTGCCATATTTCAACCTTTTTGGTCAACTCGTTTTAGATACAATATTGAATATCCCCCCCCCCCCCCATATATTGATTGACTTAAAACTTTGGAATTTTTAATGAAGAGAACCGCGAGAAAAGTTTCGACCACTACACATAAAACAAAAATTAAAAATGGCAACAACTACCCTCCCTTTTTTAATTTTCTCCAAAACTTAATGGCATCTAGTTCCTTATGTAGAAAATTTTTGGGCCATTTTCGAAGAAAATGTTCGTTCAGCCACTAATTACACTTAGATATTAATCAAAATACAGGCCAACAAATGTACATACATCTTTCCTAAATTTCTACGGATTTTTAAAAAACCGTTTTTTGGACTCGGGGAGGTTATGAAACGTCGACATTTGCAAAAAAACCCGATATAGAAATTTTGGGCCGATGAATATGTTATACAAACTCTTTATAGTTGTAGCATTTACGTAGAAGCAATAGAGCTGCAGTCGATAAAGTAAAAATACCGGTATTTCTAAAAATATGTTATAAAACATGCCCTAATGAAATAATAATTGAAAAAAACCAAAATAGTGTTTAGTGCAGAAGTATGTACACAATTTAAGTATGCAAGTGAGCATACTTCCCATGGTTTACTATAGAAACGGTATAGGCTGCAATGAACCCGTTCTGTTTATCAACCTTCTCTGTCTCATGCCGTCCTCCCATTACTTACCCGCTGACTCATCTTTTCACCTTGTACATCCAGCTAACACAAAAAATTATTACCTCTGAAATACCTCTGCAAAATATTCCTCTGTCACCATATGATCAAAAAATATTTTATAAATATTTTGCAATGCCTATTGAACTATTTTATTTTTCATTTATTAAATACTATTTATTACTTTAAACAAATGATTTTATTACTTTTATTTATTATTAAACATTTCGTTTTTATCACAATTTGAATTTTTTTGTTTAAGTTTGTACATACGAGTAAGCATTATTCTTGTTTACATTGCTTTAAACAAATTGTGGTCTATATCTTATAATATTGCATCTATAAAAACATCGGTGAGCTTGATAAACTCCCATAAGATTATTGTTTTTTTGTTTAACTTTTCGGACCACTGTTAGGTATTATTTCAGAGGATGTGATGAATGATTTGTAGCATGTGTGAAAATGCCATGCCTGACTGGGATTCGAATCTTGAACCGCCGGGTGTGTACTATTCATTACAAAATGGTGGCTGGGTATAGTATTCAGCCTTGAATTATCAATCTCCCACATGCAGTTAGGGTTAACAATCTCTGCCAGTCTAACACCTAAAATGCATCAGATAAACAATATAAAACATTTTCTGAAGTGATCCAAAGATAGTGATCACAATGACCCAGGCTAAATTACAGTTATATATTTCACACAGTTTGATATGATAGTGTTGAAAATATGGCAAAATATAATTTTTCTTGGTAAATAAGTAAATTTTGTTTATTTATTCTCTTCAATTGATTAATTACTTTCATCATGAATATTGAATGTATTTTATTTTATGAGTATTATATATATTATTTGGGTAGTTAATGAGAAGTGGCTACTTAATAGTGAAGTGGCTTTCTCTTTTTGGGTTGTTAAAAGTAAATAGTTTCATAAGGTAAATAAGTTGTAGTGTTTTGAATTATTGATCTAAAGGCAACCTTTTGATTATTGTTTATCCATTGATTATTTTGTCTGATTTTCATGTGATTATCATTCAAATGTATCAAATTCATTTTTGCATCTCTTGTCATGTATGTTTTCAATTTTTGCTTTTTGTTGAACTGGTTTGAAATTGTTGAATTTGATTGAGTAGCTTTACCTACAATAATGTGCTTTTTCATTCACACTTACTGGTTTTTCACTGCACCTATCAACATCATGTTTGATTATGGAATTTTCAGAATAATGATGTTTGACACCAATGAATTAATGTTCACCGAAATAATAAATTTGGGTTTTTTCATTTTGAATATTGTATAATTTTGTTTTTTCACATTTAAAAAATTTTTTTAGGGGCGATGCCTTTTGGTTGAGCATATTCATTGGATTCGGATTATCTTAATACATTATGATGTAAGGTAAAAGTAACACTTAATTTCTTTTGTAAATAGCAACATCTAATCTGATAAAATTCACATTTAAGTCTTTAGGAAAATTAACAATGTGTTTTTTTTTACCATTTCCAGCAAACTCTTTTGCATTTTGCTAACAGTGAATGTGACTTTTTCATGTTTTATTCCAAATACTAGTGATATGCCACAGTCGATGTACAAGTTTATTGTTGAAATGTTGGGAACTGAACTGATCATAGAGTAAAGTTGTGGAAAATAAGTTGTGTAAAGTTGTGGCCAATAACAGTTTCTTGATCATGATCCAATCATTTTCTATTTAAAGAATCATCAGTGAAAACATTGCATTTTCCATCAAAATAGCACAACATACCCAATGATGTTAGAATGTAAAATTTTTAAGTAATTTCTTTGAACGGAAATTACAAGTACAACCTATCAACATGGTCATGTAATGCTAGTCTTTGAAATCTGTATGGTGTATTCTTTTTAAGGGTACAATTGAAGAACAGCATGTGCATCTCCTCAGTTTTATGATTATTGACATTAAGATCTCTTTCATCTGGAAATAAACATTCAATTGTCAATTCGATTTGAGTCATATTTGTTTCTTTTGGAACTTTGATTTGCAATATTTTACATATTGTTGGTACATTTAAAAGACTGCAATTCTTTTGTTCTTATGACTTTGAAGAGTAACTATAAGGCATTTTGGCAGGCAGGCTCTAACAAGTTCAATGTGGAACTTGGAGAAATAATATGGCACTATATATAACATATTGATAATTATCAAAATTACCAAGCAGCACCTAAAACTAAACAATTTAAATTAGTTTTAACAAATAAAAAGATTTAAAAAATATGCAGTGTTAATTGTAGTATAATAATAATAATAATAATAAAAATAATGTCTAAAGCTAAGAAAAAATTATGTTTGAAGGTATGTCAGTCTGACTCAAGAGTGTGGTAGATTTTTGAGCCCTATGTATTTTAAAAACATATTTATCGGTGATTCATGCAAACATGATAAACCTTATAACAAACTTATAAGGTAATAAAAGATAAAAAACTTATAACAAACAATTAGTTAAGAAAAAATTTGAAAAAAGCATGCTATTCAATTGTTAAGAACATCTATTTAAAGTAACATTTTTTTGTAATTGAATCCAAATGTAAAAAACAAATGGTTAAGAAGAAACACGAAAATGTAAGCTACTCAATCATTAAGAGCAACATCTATTATTTTGCTATTTTATTATTTAGTATTTAAAACAGTTTGCTTAACTTTAATCCCCTTTATTCATATTGGCCATTCACTTCAAAAGTGGAATGATTCAGGAATCATAGTAGTAATCCATAATGCAGATAGTGTGTTCAGATATTTTTTTGCTAGAATTAATGATTCATCTATTGTATTTATATTAAAATCACTGCTAATTTTCCCTTGATTTATTTCAATTTTCAGATATTCTTCTAGTTCTTCAATAAATTCAATTATGCTTCCTGATAGTGGTCTATGTATTACTATTAAGTGATTTTTTTTTTAACTCTTGATAATTTCAATTTCTATAGATTTTACTTTTTATAGTTTTGGCTTTTGGATTGTATACCTTACATTCTCTTTTATAAATATTATAATTCCATTTTCTTCATGTTCTCTGTTTTGATATTTTATTATATCCATTTACATTATAAATATTACTTTTACATAAATTGACTTCTGATAGACAAATTATGTCTTTTTCAATTCCCATTCTTTTTAATTGCATATTTAGTGTACACCAGTTTTTACATTAAGCTGTTTCTGTTTAATGAGGATTATATTTAGATTAGGCTTGTATTTATTATTTGTACTGTTGTATTTTCCAATTTGTATTATATATTTTTTCATTATTATTCATTAATATTTCATGATTTTGCATTTTCAGATTCATTTTTGTTTGAGTATGTAAATAAATTTTTATAGTGTTATATATACTTTTTGTCCAATGAAGAAACATCAAAACCAGTATATATAAAATTGTGGCTAAGCTTGGTCCTTTTCCGGTGAGTGGGTACCAATTTTTTCAAAAAGTAACAAAGTACCCATATTTTTTTTGTTTTTTAATAACCAAATTAATCTCCAAAACATAATTTTTATTAAAATAACCCAATAGCTCTTTAGGGTCACATTCCTTCTTATTGTGATTTTTAGCTCACCACCACAAACTTTCATTACTTTGATTATATGCATCTGTTTTTGGATCAACAAAGTTTTCACTATGGTTTTCTGTATCTGTTTGTAATTAGTCAAGGTTAGCGAGCAAAACGAGTGTAGGATAAGTTTGGTTAGATTATATTTATAATTTCTCTACAAATGCCCACTGATTTGAAAGAATTCTGCCCGTATTGTACTTTCTTTTTGAAAATGAGGACTTGTCTATTTCTATTGTCATTTGTGTAAGTATATAATTCATACCTTCTAAATCTTCTATACAATCTTTTACATCTATACAATCTCTATACAAAACTTTTCATAAATCTGATATGATTTTAGTACCTGGTTCAATACATGCTACAACTGTAGACATTAATGTCTCCTTTGTTCTATCAGGAACAGCACACATGAAACATTTTTTTGTTTCATGAATAATTTCTCCAAAAACTCGCTATTGTGGTAACATTCAATCTCTATTATATTTTCTTTTGGAAAACAGAGACTCATCAATACTACAATTGTTCCAGGTCCACCTAGTTTTGTAATAATTTAAAGGCACATATTTCAGTAATAAATATAATAATAATTATTAAAAAAAATGTTATTTGGTTATTATTATATAAATGTAAAAATGTTTTTATTATTTTTAAAAAGAAAAAGAAAAAGGTTACTGAAAAAGGTCCTTAAGCTTTTATTTGCTTTATATAAAAATTATATTTGGATTTAGTTGGATCTGTAGTTGGTTTTACTATATGTTCTTATCAGATGTATAGTTTTGATTTACAGAAGAATCTTTTTTGTTGATTTGTAAAGATTTTGATGTAAGTAAATCTGTGGTTTATATATACATATTTTTTTGTTGATTCATTTCCATTACCTCTTTTTTGACTGAGATATGATCTATTGTTTCTCATAGTCCTGACCATTCAAAAAGGACTTTTCCTTGAAGAACTAAATGGATTACTTCCCAAAAGAATTTTTTTTATTGATTTGTGAAGCTTTCATGCATATAAATATTCTGTTAATCCAGTTTGTTCTCTACATCTATATTTGTTATAATTGCTTTTCTTTAGTTATACATTTTAATCCTTGTTTGAGTTATATATGAATTTTACTATGATATTTCCTTCTCTTTATCTTTAATTTATTTTATTGGGCATATATCTGTAGATTTCCTCTATGTCTTTTCCCCCAACTTGTTCAACATGTTTCTTTTCTATTTTATAAATAATTTGTTGTAGGTTTTTATTTTGCTTCTTTATGCCTATGATTTCAAGATTAGTTTTTCATTGGTTATATTAGAATATTTTGATTCTATTTGACGTTTCTTGCATTTTTATTTCTTTCTCTTTATCTTCTTCTTCTAGTTTGGTGAATTGTTTTTTAAATTCATAGATTTCTTTTTTATTAATATTTTTGGGAAAGTTGTTCTTGTAAATTAAATTTTTGTTGATAGATTTTTGTTTTTTTATTCTATTTTACTTTTTAATTCTTTAAAGGACTGTTTGGAGTTTGTGTCATGACATTCTTGTTTATTAATTTTTAATTGCTGAACAATCTATTGTAACTTAGGGTTCACATAAACCCTATAGTTATGAACCAGCCGTATTGTCAGAGGTGAAAAGAAAAAAGAGGTTTAAATTAGATTTTTTTTTTATCTTCAATCATTTGACTGGTTTGATGCAGCTCTCCAAGATACCCTATCTAGTGCTAGTCGTTTCATTTCAGTATACCCTCTACATCCTACATCCCTAACAATTTGTTTTACATATTCCAAACGTGGCCTGCCTACACAATTTTTCCCTTCTACCTGCCCTTCCAATATTAAAGCGACTATTCCAGGATGCCTTAGTATGTGGCCTATAAGTCTGTCTCTTCTTTTAACTATATTTTTCCAAATGCTTCTTTCTTCATCTATTTGCCGCAATACCTCTTCATTTGTCACTTTATCCACCCATCTGATTTGTAACATTCTCCTATAGCACCGCATTTCCAAAGCTTCTAATCTTTTCTTCTCAGATACTCCGATTGTCCAAGTTTCACTTCCATATAAAGCGACACTCCAAACATATACTTTCATAAATATTTTCCTGACATTTAAATTAATTTTTGATGTAAACAAATTATATTTCTTACTGAAGGCTCGTTTGGCTTGTGCTATTCGGCATTTTATATCGCTCCTGCTTCGTCCATGTTTAGTAATTCTACTTCCCAAATAACAAAAATTCTTCTACCTCCATAATCTTTTCTCCTCCTGTTTTCACATTCAGTGGTCCATCTTTGTTATTTCTACTACATTTCATTACTTTTGTTTTGTTCTTGTTTATTTTCATGCGATAGATCTTGCGTAGGACTTCATCTATGCCGTTCATTGTTTCTTCTAAATCCTTTTTACTCTCGGCTAGAATCACTATATCATCAGCAAATCGTAGCATCTTTATCTTTTCACCTTGTACTGTTACTCCGAATCTAAATTGTTCTTTAACATCATTAACTGCTAGATCCATGTAAAGATTAAAAAGTAACAGAGATAGGGAACATCCTTGTCGGACTCCCTTTCTTATTACGGCTTCTTTCTTATGTTCTTCAATTACTACTGTTGCTGTTTGGTTCCTGTACATGTTAGCAATTGTTCTTCTATCTCTGTATTTGAACCCTAATTTTTTTAAAATGCTGAACATTTTATTCCAGTCTACGTTATCGAATGCCTTTTCTAGGTCTATAAACGCCAAGTATGTTGGTTTGTTTTTCTTTAATATTCCTTCTACTATTAATCTGAGGCCTAAAAGTGCTTCCCTTGTCCCTATACTTTTCCTGAAACCAAATTGGTCTTCTCCTAACACTTCTTCCACTCTCCTCTCAATTCTTCTGTATAGAATTCTAGTTAAGATTTTTGATGCATGACTAGTTAAACTAATTGTTCTGTATTCTTCACATTTATCTGCCCCTGCTTTCTTTGGTATCATGACTATAACACTTTTTTTGAAGTCCGACGGAAATTCCCCCTTTTCATAAATATTACACACCAGTTTGTATAATCTATCAATCGCTTCCTCACCTGCACTGCGCAGTAATTCTACAGGTATTCCGTCTATTCCAGGAGCCTTTCTGCCATTTAAATCTTTTAATGCTCTCTTAAATTCAGATCTCAGTATTGTTTCTCCCATTTCATCCTCCTCAACTTCCTCTTTTTCCTCTATAACACCATTTTCTAATTCATTTCCTCCGTATAACTCTTCAATATATTCCACCCATCTATTGACTTTACCTTTCGTATTATATATTGGTGTACCATCTTTGTTTAACACATTATTAGATTTTAATTTATGTACCCCAAAATTTTCCTTAACTTTCCTGTATGCTCCGTCCATTTTACCAATGTTCATTTCTCTTTCCACTTCTGAACACTTTTCTTTAATCCACTCTTCTTTCGCCAGTTTGCACTTCCTGTTTATAGCATTTTATAATTGCCGATAGTTCCTTTTACTTTCTTCATCACTAGCATTCTTATATTTTCTACATTCATCCATCAGCTGCAATATATCGTCTGAAACCCAAGGTTTTCTACCAGTTCTCTTTATTCCGCCTATGTTCGCTTCTGCTGATTTAAGAATTTCCTTTTTAACATTTTCCCATTCTTCTTCTACATTTTCTACCTTATCTTTTTTACTCAGACCTCTTGCGATGTCCTCCTCAAAAATCTTCTTTACCTCCTCTTCCTCAAGCTTCTCTAAATTCCACCGATTCATCTGACACCTTTTCTTCAGGTTTTTAAACCCCAATCTACATTTCATTATAACCAAATTATGGTCGCTATCAATGTCTGCTCCAGGGTAAGTTTTGCAGTCAACGAGTTGATTTCTAAATCTTTGCTTAACCATGATATAATCTACCTGATACCTTGCAGTTTCGCCTGGCTTTTTCCAAGTGTATATTCTTCTATTATGATTTTTAAATTGGGTGTTGGCAATTACTAAATTATACTTCGTGCAAAACTCTATAAGTCAGTCCCTTCTTTCATTCCTTTTGCCCAGCTCGTATTCACCCACTATAATATTTCCTTCCTTGCCTTTTCCAATGCTTGCATTCCAATCTCCAACTATTATTAAATTTTCATCTCCTTTTACATGTTTAATTGCTTCATCAATCTCTTCGTATACACACTCTACCTCATCATCATCATGGGCGTTTGTAGGCATATAGACATTAACAATCGTTGTCGATTTAGGTTTTGATTTTATCCTTATTACAATGATTCTATCGCTATGCGTTTTGAAATACTCTACTCTCTTCCCTATCTTCTTGTTCATTATGAAACCTACTACTGCCTGCTCATTATTTGAAACTGAGTTAATTATTCTAAAATCACCTGACCAAAAGTCGCCTTCCTCTTCCCACCGAACCTCACTAATTCCTACTACATCCACATTTATCCTATCCATTTCCCTTTTTAAATTTTCTAGCCTACCAACCTTTTTTAAACTTCTAACATTCCACGCTCCGACTCGTAGAATGTTATTTTTTAATTTTCTGGTGACCCCTTCCTTAGTAGTCCCCACCCGGAGATCCGAACGGGGGACTAGTTTACCTCCGGAATATTTTACCAGAGAAGGCGCCTCCATCATTGCTATATGAAAATGCAGAGAGCCACATTTCTTGGAAAAAAGCAGCTGTAGTTTTCCATTGCTTTCAGCTGCGCAGTACTCAGAGGATTGAGTGATGTTGATATGGCCGTTTAAGTCATTCTGACTCACGCCCCTAACAACTACTGAAAGAGCTGCTGCCCTCTTTCAGGAATCATTCCTTAGTCTGGCTCTCAACAGATACCTCTCCGATATGGTTGCACCTTCGGTCCAGCTGCTCTGTATCCCTGAGCACTCAAGCCCCCTCACTGATGGCAAGGTCTCATGATTCATAGAGGAGAGATTTAAATAAATAAATTATATTAAATTCCAGTAATTAAAAAATAAATAAATTGTTCTATTTGGTTAAAACTTTTATTTTTAACTCTGGAAATATTTTTATTCTGAAAAGCTGTCAGACATGAACGAAGTTAATCTTTTTTGCACTTCCTCTAAAAAAAAAAAAAAATAAACGAAATGAAAGAAGAGGGAAAAACAGCACCATAACCAGCTGGTTAGCTAGAGATAAGTCAACCGTGACAGTGTTAAAATTTTCTACTAGATTTATCGTTCACAAAGCACTAAGCACAATAGTTAAATGGTTAGATGGGTAAAATGGGGTTAAAGATTTCCACATTGGTAACAAGTCTGTTATACTTCCCTTAAAGAATGTAAGAATATAAGCAGAGTTTTTTTGCAGAAGTTAACGAGAAAAGTTTTATAACATCATTAGACTTAACTATCCGTATTAAACGGCATAAGAATATGTAGTTTTCTAAACAACAAAAAAAGAAGAAATTTGCATTAATTTTTCATGAATTTAGATATTATAAAAATCTGTTAAATATTTTGTAATTTTTCCATTTCTCTTAATATTATTTAAATCATATAAGCTTATCTCTGCTACGGCCTTTAATCAGGAGGTCTCGGGTTCGAATCCCAGTCAGGGACGGCATTTTTATACGCTACAAATTTCCATTTTCACATTCTTACGTAAAACCTTACTCGTAAGCTTCTGTGATGAATTAATTCGTCTGTAAAAATCCATATAATGCAACACGAATTTAAAAAAAATCACATAAAATCAGGTTAAAAGTTTCAAAGACAAAAGCCTAAATTTATAATAATTATTCTTTTTTGAATAATTTGATTTGATATAATTAATTTTGAATAATTTTATTCTTTTTTGAATAATTTAAATTAGTATGTGTTCATAATGAGGTAAGGAGTTTGCAGAGAGCTGTTAACTAGAAGAGTTCACTCAGACCTTAATACCTGGTGATTATGAGGGAAGGTGGTAATTTAGCGAAGATAAGCCTTTTCTTATTGTTCTTTTAAAAAATCATAACTACCAAAAAAATATTAACAAAAGTAACCATTATATAGAGAAAAGAAAATTACATAACGAAACTGTTTTACTGGTTATCATGTTAGTTATGTTTTTTTGGTGAACGAAATGTTGTGACTTATCATAAGAAGCTTAATAACCATTACTGTAAATAATTCCATTCATCGTTTTCTTGTGTTTGAGGTTTTAGTGAAAATTCACTTGACTCTCAAATGGGAAGTTTTGCTAAGTATTTACTTACATGAAAAACTTTACAAATAAATTCAATGGTTGTTTGAGTAAATTTAAAATTCTTTCGAATGAAAATAAAAGTGCATCTGACAGACTAAAAAACTATATAAAATTGAGGCTAAGGTTCAGGTACATAATCCACCAGATGAACCAGTTATGAAAGTAATTTTTTCAGAACCAACTCTAAAGAGCATTTGATGCCATTTTCTTCTCAGGTGATCTTACTTACCAAACCAGAGAGACCATTTAAAACAACATAAGGGGTGACTGTTTCTCCTTTTTCACATAATTTTAGACAATGAAGCAATTTTTAGGATGGAGAAGATAAAGGGTTGGCGAAAAGGCAAACTCGGAAATTAATCCTCTTACATAAATAAATTGATTTGCAGTGAAGCATCAAGGATATTTGACAGTATCCTTGAGTTTCTATGATTGTTAAATGATTTGGACCCTATTTGTATATATCTGTAAGAAACCCATTTTCCCCAAGATGATATTTTAAATTAAGAAAGTGTAATATTCATCTGTGAGATCAACCTTCAAGTATAAGGGTCAGAGGTCACAATCAGAATGAAGCACCCATTAGATTACTCTCTGCAACATACACTTACCAAACTTTGACTGGAAAGAGGATGACATAATGCAATTAATTGCCCAGCTTCCTCCATCCACTACCCTACTACTAATGGGTGACTAATGCACATAATACTCTTTGGGGATTAGACTGAATAAATCCCCGAGCAAGAGAGTTGGAAAGGCTCCTTATAAATTCTGAAATAGTTGTATTAAATAATGGCTCAGGAACTTATTTTAATGTCAGAAGCTTAATGAAATCCTGCATAGATTTATAGTTGCATCAATTGCATCAAAGTACTCTTTCAAGGTTTTGAAAAAAACCTTCACAAAAGTGACCACTTTTGGTGCAAATTCAACTGGTGCTCTAATGAAAATGAATCCCATCTGTAAAAGATGGTTATTCGACAAGGCAGCTTGAACAAGCTTCATTGCTAACACAAACCTCCCAGAAAAAACTTGAGTTATTGAAAGTGATGTCATCACAATAACTGATTTTATATTTGACTTGGCTTTAATACTTATTTACAGAACATCAGGGAGACCCAGGAAACCACCATGAATGGTGGAATAATGAGATTTGTGAAGTGATCAAAAAAATAAAAAACATACAATGCTTTCAAGAAATGTCCAACATTAAAAACTTTAGTTGCCTTTAAAAAATACAGTATTTGCAAAAAGGTGTAAGAGATTAAAAAAAAAAATATTGCAATAATGTGTGATCCATTAGCAGAAATATGACTGCGGCAGACACTTGAAAGAAAGTGAAGGCTTTCTGTGAGAATACATACTTTCACCCAGGCATGGCCAACATATGGTCCGTGTAATGAATTTATGCAGCCTGTGAAAAATTCTTCAATATTAGGTTTTTTTTTATAAGCAATTAAATAGTGGAAAATACAGAAATTTAAAAAACTTGCCAAGAAATATTTAGTAATATTCAGCTCAAAATATATTTGTAAACAAACCTATTTTTTAATGAATCTAAATAAAAGTACAACAAATTCCATAATAAAATTTTGTTTACTTGAATCGTTTTTGTATTTAATATTTTTTAATTTTAATATTCCGTTTGGCCCATACTAAACAGTTTTTTTTCTAATTCAGTCTGGAGGCAAAAACTATTAGCTACACCTGCTTTAACCAAATACATTGCCTTCAATCTGAAGAAGTAAAGTAGATCATCAAATGAAATTGCTGAACTATTAGCCACTCAGTTTGAAGAATTTAGTAAAATGGTCAATTTTGACCTATGATGACCTATTTCAGACCAGCTGGAATATGGTATTGTGAGTAAGCAATTAAACACGAAGTTGCTTTGCCTGATACTTTAGCAAAAGATTTATAATTGAAACTCCAGTGTAAATCTATGATGAAAATTACAAAACTATGTCCTACTCTCTATATTTGGCTGCTTACCTTTTCTTACTTAAACATCTATCGTATTTGCATATAATTCCAAGTTAATTATGTTAATATTACAGTATTTGCTGTCACTGCAAATCAAATAGCCTTCAATAATGTTATTAAATGTTATCTTTCTGGTAGGATTGTTTTCAAGTAACTAGCCTTCTGTCAAATGCTAAAAAAAATGTAGTGCATTTTATTACAAGCTAATCATGGAAATATTAATATTGCCTCTTGTTACAAAATCTAGGTATCTCACATTTTCAGATTTGAATATTTACAAAACCTAACTGGGAAAAAACATTTCTGAACCTTAAGATTTTACTGAATAAGTGTTGTTTTTGTTGTTGGACTAACAATTCACGAGAGAATTGTTATGAGCCGTACTTCTGATGATTTATCATGCAAATTTATTTTGATTGATTGTATGATGTTATATTTATTAACTCAACCAAGAATGAAAGAAAAAAAATTTATAACTGTTATTAATATCAATAATGGAACTTTTGATATATGACATTTTAGATAATTAAAAATACTTTTTCTTAAATGTAATTTTAAAATGATAAAAAAATTATTTATTAATATCAAGAATGACAGATGTAATAATAATATTGGTGAACTTTCATGTGACTACAATAATAAAAATATAACTCTCATTAATAGAAGAGTATTAGTTGAAAAATAGCATATTATAATGAACTTCTTATTTAAGTTAGCTGAAAGCATACAGAAAATTCAAGGTAATCAACAAATTTTTGTGATAAAATATTTTTACGTGAGCTTTCAAACATGAAAAACGTTGAAAAATAAAATATAATAATATTATGAATAAAAACATTAGAGGTGTATCTTATGAAAATTATGTTTAATTTTGTGAATAGTACTTTGTAAAACTGAGGAAGATTTAACTGTAAAAATGTGAAATAATCTCAAATTTTAGAGAAGTGTTAAATTATATTTTAGTCATCATCACAGATGACTGTGTACTGTCTATCATATAATTTGCTTCAATAATTTATGAATACTTCATTTATTTTTAAAATGATAACACAAATAAAGCAATTATGATTAACTAAGACTGTGAATGGATATCCTTTCCAGATTTATTTCACCCATCGTTCTATTTGTTTGAGAAAATTGTATTAATCTGAAGAGATTGCAGTAAAGCAATGTTAGGCCTTTCAACTACAAATCAAAAAGTGTTTTAAGGACATATAGCAATAACAATTCATTGTGCTGCAACTGTCAGAATAGAAAAAAATGTCTAAAAATTATACAACTGAGCCAAGCAATTTCAGGTAATGTTACTGCTATTCATGTTTATTTATTCTTGAAATTTGTTATTCTTGTATTTTTACTAATGACCTCATCTGCTTGTATATAGGCATTCTGCATATTTCCCAAGCATGTCTGATATGAGGTGTTAGATATCAGCTTATGTAATTTAAGGTGTCCCAGGGATTCGGGTACTATTTTATCTGCAGAATAATTTGGGTAAGATGATGTCATAATTTTTAATTAAAAGAAACTTTGAACACAATGAAAGTACATCCACAGATATTTTGGATGTATTTTTCTTTTTCTTCAGTCATACAGTACCCAAAACCAAATGAAAATTGAAAGAAAATAAAAATCCAAACTCAAAGAAAATGTTATAAACATATTGTAAACTTTACATTTATATTATTTCACTTCCCAGATTATTGTAAATATGAATTTATTTATCAGATTAGAAATAAGTTAAAGTCAATATAAATGTTAACTTTTGTTAACTTCTAAAAAAAAATGTCCTAATAAAAATAAGATTTAGTTAATAAACATCTGCAGCATGTATTAACAAAAAGTGATTGTTGATCGATATTTTGCTTTAGATCGTATTTTGGTTGTGATGGACAATAGCTTATTTACGTAGTGCATAGACTCTAGCCAACTAGTTCAAACTGAGTTGTTAATTGAAACCCAACCTTCAAAATACAACATTTACAGACTTTGAAGGCGAAATTCATGTTGAATTTGAACTTAACTCACCAAAATCAATCCATTTCTTATCCTTTCCTTTTGTTTCTTAAAGCTGTTTAGTTTTTTAGGACTGAGGTAAAAGAATATTCATCCACAAAAATTTCATTCGTGGTGTTGCTTTAAAGCTAGACCTCAAAAAAAAGACTTCAAAAAAACAAATTGATCTTCTCATTTGCTGCAGGAAAGGTAGTATTCTGATTGTACCTCTACAGCTACTATGAATAGCATTATCTGCTATAAAAACCAATTTCATTATCATTTTCTTGTAGATAGTAGGGGTATGATTGAAATGACTCTATGAAACTAATAAATAAGTATTCTTTAAAACATAAGTTTCTTTTACACCCTATGTTACAACCAGTAAAAATTTATGAATAAATCACACAAAGCAGCATAAGAAGGTAAAAAATAGTTTGTTTTTGTTTTGCATTGGTAATTAATTTTTTTGACCAGTTTGTTTAAGCAACATTATTTTGCTAGTTATATATAGTAAATGCTCTAAAAGTTTTAAATTAAGCATCATATAATTCTTTCTTCATAATACCACAAATCAGTAATAAATTGTAAACTTTTCCATATGAGATAAAAATGTTTGTAAATTTTTGAGCTGAATATTTTTCAAGTATAAAAGTTTGTTTCATTTTTTAAGATTGTATCTGCAGCAGTAAGCTACTTCATCATGATTAATGAAGTTTAACTTCATCTTCTTTATTGACAAAATATATTTTGTTATACAATAGCATGCCTGCCAACTGAAGGAGATATTCATCATCACAGATTTAAATATATCAATTTTTATTTTATTTTAATTAAACATTTATATATTGTAATTATAAAAGATTTGATAAATAGCAAAATGTTTTTAACACTAATTATCCTAGATGGTTCATATAATACTAATATTTAATTTTACAATCTACATTGCAAAACAAAAAAAAAAAAAAAAAAAAAATGAATTGAATGGTGATTTTAGTCATGTACATATTCATCATTTAGATCATTATTGTTATCAAATATAAACATCCCACCTCTTAAAGAAATATTTTGAACTGGTATATCACCCTCATATATTTATCTAAATATTTTTTAATAATCTATGGATTAAAACTGATAATGAAGCTTGCATTATTTTCTTCATTTTTAGAACATGTAAATGTGTTGAGCTGTATGTAAAATAATCATAAATTAAGGCTATAATTATTGAACCAAATCGTGTAATGAAACCAACAGCAAACAATGATGCACCCAAATACAAAAATGAAGAATATTAATATTCAATTTGACAAATATATCCTGGAAAAAAAAACAAAAAAAAATGTTATTGAGAATCAAACAATTATGTATTATTATTACTAATATTTTTATTATTTTTGATAATATAATATATTATATATTATATTATATTATATTATAATATAATATATTTTTTTTTGTAAAAAAACAAATTGTCTCAACATTCACGCCCACAGGTATGCTTTAAAATACCTGTGACTGTTAAGGAGCTGGTTCAACTCATATCCAGTTCCCCATGTCCAGCCATCTCTGATCTCTGGGATCAGTCTGTAGGTCTATCTGCCATTTGTTGATTGATCCCATCTTTTGCCACCTGCAGAGACTTGTTAAACACTTTAATAGAGTAATTCATATTTTTAATTTTTATCATTGCACGAACTCTTAAAATGAGAACCAGTGATGACAAGTTACTTTTACAAAAGCATTCATATTTCACTGAATACTAATCTACAGTCCACAGAATAATGTAGATTAACTGGAACTTAATCTCATAATAGTAGTATTGTATTAGTACAAAAGTACTTTCATTTTTTTTTAATAATGACTATTTATCTTACAAAAAAGTTATTCAATTTTATTAAAAAAGTATAGTGATATCTTTAATCATCTGAATAAAAATCCATGTGTTATTTGTTATACATCAACCGAGGCACACTAAGACAAATAAATCTGCCTAAATATACTACTCACTTTATTTGTAGATATTAAGAACCCTTTTGATAATGTCAAATGGAATGAGATATTTAAAATTGTGTTGGTGTATAGCTAATGAATAATATATACAATTTGTAGAAAGATAGTTGCTGTTATAATAGCAAGAGAAAATTTACAAGATTTAATTTTGAAAGGAATTGGACATGAATACCTCAGCCTATGATTTTTCTTAACTTGTACTTATAATTAATGAAAAAGCAAGTTTAATAAATATAGGTTAAAAATAAGGATTTAGCTAATGATATAGTTGTTCTAGTGGAAATAAAAAATTAATTAAAATAAATTTTGGTATTATTTTGATACAAAATATAAGTAATGAAATATGACTGATATAAAGGTAGATGTTCAAAAATGTTGAAAAGAGGTGACATATCAGAATTATGAGAATTTTTGTTATTTAAATGATAAAATCACAAAGGAATGGGAAAGTAAAGATGATATTAAAAACGGATTAACATCAACTAAGAGAACCATTTATGCAGCAAATAAATCTGCTTGTACCAATTGATAACAGTATAAAATAAAACATTAATAACTCATTCTCAGAGCAGTAGGTTTTTAGAAGTAGTATTATTTGAAAGTATAATAAAATTTGTTTAATGATATCGCATGATGAAGAATGTTATAAATATTTTTGAGATTAGCAGAGAAGAATAAAAACAGAGAATACCATCTAGTGAAATGCCTAATAAACAAAATATTTTGAAAAACTAACCACTTTGCCCTTTTCTTTGCAACTGGAATAGTTGACAAATTGCCTTTTAATAAGTATTGTCTTATTCCTCTCATATAATTATAAAAATATTCTTCCCAATTAATATCTTCAATATTAAATGGAAATATATCTTTTTGATCTAATGATTTCCACAAATCTTGAGTATTCTTGTTAGAAAAATCCCATTGTCTTGTAGAGAAATGTGATACTAACTGTGAAAATTTGTCAACATTCGCTGATATTTTTAGCTGCCTGAAAGTATACCAACAAAAATAAAATGAATAACATGTTTAACACAGTTTTTTTCACTAAAAATATTCACCAAGACTGCTATAAATAAATACATGCATAAACATTTAATAAACAATAAACATTGTATTTCTGATATTAACACAAATTTAGAAGTATTAGAAATTAATAAAGATTACATAAAATTAAATATATTAGAAAAATATTATATGTATAAATACAAACAAAATTTCAATTTGATAGCTGACAGTATTTGAGGGAGACGTTCTTATAAATACTGCAATAAATTAATACACAATCATTATTTTAGTATTTTTATTTTTATATTTTTATTACAGAATAACTTCAATCATGACTGAAGATGCAGGATCCATGAAGTACTTTAATGAAAAATTAAGGTAAGGTATGTCTTATCTCAATATACTGTACTAGGTGTTTTATTTAAAAAAAAATTAAATATAATTTTAACAATACAGCAGAATAATATGAATTTTAAAAAGAATAATTTCAGTAAAGTAAATATAGATATCGGTATTTAATTAATTTTTATTTTAGAATTGTTTCTAACTTAATGTTATAATTTAGCATTAGGAAAGTGTATGAAGATAAAAAAATTGTAGGTACAAATTTTCTGGATTAAACACTTTGTCTACTCAGCAACTTTTTCAACTAATATCCTCATTTTCTGATTCTTTTATAAAACATTTATCAATAGAGTGTGATTAATTGAAATGTGCTAAAAGTGAAAATGAAAGTTTCATTTGAAAAGTTTAGTTTCATTTGAAAATGAAAGTAAATGAGTGAAAGTACATTTCTACAGCACTAACAGCAGGACTTACAGCACTAAGTGAGTAGAGTGATATAATTACTGAAGGTCAAATATTTAGAAAGAAGTAATCTTTAAAATGTTATAGACACTATTCAGGAAAGTTGAGCAATTCTCAACTTATCATCTCTCCTTTTCTGTTTAGCTTCTGGAACAACCATAAGATATTATTTAAGAGGATGAATGAGGACGATGTGTATGAATGTGAATGAAGTGTAGTCTTTTACAGTCTCAGGTCGACCACTCCTGAGAACTGTGGTTAATTGAAACCCAACCACTAAAGAACACCGGTAGGTATCCATGATCTATATTCAAATCTGTATAAAAGTAACTAGGATTTGTACCTTAGAACTCTCAACTTCAAAATCAGCAGATTTGCGATGATGAGTTAACCACTAGACCAGCCTAGTGGGCTCTTACCCTGGGAAAATAAACGTACCTTCATATAAATAGTCTGTATATATATTTTTTTAAAAATAGGCTTTAATTAAACTTTTAAATTGTAATTTCAACTCATTTCAACCATTTTGTCCACCTCTATGATAGAGTGGTAACATTTGGCATGATTCCTTTTCTTAAGTGGATAATAGTAATACTTACAAAAGTATAATCAAGGAATAAACTCTGGCCAGTCTTGGCTCTAGTTTCCTGTTATAAATTGTCATTAAAAACAAATGCTTACCTTTTTTCTTTGTGCAATTATATCTATCAGTAATGCTGGTAGATAATGGAGAAAGAACTTAAAAATGCTGAATTTAAATTTGTCCTTTACCAGAATGAGAATGGGAATTGTCTAGGCAAAGATGGAAATTGACCACAATCTTTTGCCAAGTTGACAGAAATTATCCCATGTCATTGGATTTTGTGTGCCTTTATTCGTTGGTGGATCTTTAATACTGTCCTTTTTTGTTCTGTAACAAATTTTTTAAAAGTTTTCTGGTAACAATACAGGAAAAATAGTATAAGATTAGCTTATTTCAGTTTGAAAAATATCTCATTAGTATTACAGTAATTATATTTCCTCAAAATTCTAAACTTTTGAAGTTACAGTAAGTAGTAAACCTGCAGATTCAAACTACAGCTACAGCTACAGAAATTCAACTAAGAAATATACTACAAATGGATTCTTATGCACTTTATAATGTAAACATAAACAAACTGCAGTAAACAACTGAACACCTTTTTTTCTCATATTAAATTACACTCATATTAAATTAAGTCATCATATTCGAAAATTCACTGTTCCTGCTGAATATCCTATTTAGATTGTACAGGCAATGAAAGTGTACCTAATAGTAGCTGAAGGATTAGGTAATTAAATAGTCTTTGTAAATACAAAATTTGTTAATGGTACATATGTAAAAAATCTTAATGTAAAATATTAAAGTTTCTGTTTTTCACAAGATTTTGTCGTACTGTTCTGAATTCAAAAAGAAATTCATAATTGCATTTTTACAGCAATGTTAATGGGCCTAATGATAACATTACTCCAAGTAAAAATATTTTACTGCAAACCTTGAAGAAAATCCTTAAAAATACAGCAATATTCTAAAGTCACTTATCTGAGAGCATTTTTTAGGTGATTTTTTTAAAAATAAATATTAAAAGGTTTTTTTAATAAATATTTTTCAGTTTTTTAACATCCTATTGTGTTTTCTTTACTAAAGAGTTCCTAACCTAATAAAATATGTTTAACAATCATACATTCACTCTTTCTTGGATTATGTTGTCTTATATATATTATATGAGAAGACCCAACAACAATCAATCAACAATTTTTATGTGTATACAACAATCAATTGTAATTGATAAGCACTTACTTCTGAAATGTGAGCTACTACAAAACTGAAGGAACAGAACTTCTGGAGCATTTCTCTACATGTAATTATTTTGATTTGGTAGGGCAGGTTGTAAGTCTTGCTAGGAACCTAGAATTGTGCTAAAGATTCAGAATAGTAGTACAAAAAAGCTTTTAGGCTGAAATCTGCTTCTCTCAAATTTAATGCAAAAAACAATCAATGACTAAAACTATTTTTATATATTGAGACTCCTTTAGAGAAGTGGTAGTTAAATTTAAAGTACATTAACTTTATTTGTACCTTCGTTACCCATAAATTATAAACACTGGATTTTCATTAACTTTTTTCTTTTTTTTTTGTCTTCAGTCATTTGACTGGTTTGATGCAGCTCTCCAAGATTCCCTATCTAGTGCTAGTCGTTTCATTTCGGTTTACCCTCTACATCCTACATCCCAAACAATTTGTTTTACATATTCCAAACGTGGCCTGCCTACACAATTTTCTCCTTCTACCTGTCCTTCCAATATTAAAGCGACTATTCCAGGATGCCTTAGTATGTAGCCTATAAGTCTGTCTCTTCTTTTAACTATATTTTTCCAAATGCTTCTTTCTTCATCTATTTGCCGCAATACCTCTTCATTTGTCACTTTATCCACCCATCTGATTTGTAACATTCTCCTATAGCACCACATTTCCAAAACTTCTAATCTTTTCTTCTCAGATACTCCGATTGTCCAAGTTTCACTTCCATATAAAGTGACACTCCAAACATATACTTTCAAAAATATTTTCCTGACATTTAAATTAATTTTTGATGTAAACAAATTATATTTCTTACTGAAGGCTCGTTTGGCTTGTGCTATTCGGCATTTTATATCGCTCCTGCTTCGTCCATCTTTAGTAATTCTACTTCCCAAATAACAAAATTCTTCTATCTCCATAATCTTTTCTCCTCCTATTTTCACATTCAGTGGTCCATCTTTGTTATTTCTACTACATTTCATTACTTTTGTTTTGTTCTTGTTTATTTTCATGCGATAGTTCTTGCGTAGAACTTCATCTATGCCGTTCATTGTTTCTTCTAAATCCTTTTTACTCTCGGCTAGAATTACTATATCATCAGCAAATCGTAGCATCTTTATCTTTTCACCTTGTACTGTTACTCCGAATCTAAATTGTTCTTTAACATCATTAACTGCTAGATCCATGTAAAGATTAAAAAGTAAAAGAGATCGCATCGACATGCACATCGGTCTGATTCATGAGGTGTCCATGAGTAAGTTTAGTGTGCCCTATTCACATACCTCCTCTCAACGGTTAATCCTGCATGAGGAATTCTACGATGACATAGTGTTCTTAACTGGACGAAGTTTATTGTTGATGATAGCTTTCCATTCATTTTATCTCTCAAGAAAACAGGCAAGGTGATCAGAAACAACGCGATTAGTTGAAGTAGGCTACAAACTAGCCAATTTTGCTGCACTATCAGCTTGCTCATTTCTTGAAATTCCAACATGTCTGGTGCTCCAGCAGAAGCTCACACTTGTGTTACGCTGATTTATCTCAGATATGATAGAGTGAATTTCACAGACACCAACGTGTCTGGTAGCACTAATCGCCTGCAAGCCACTCATGAAATCTGAACAGATGACTACGTGTCATATGTTTGGTTAATTATACTTAAGGCTTTATTAATAGCATACAACTCTGCGACAAAAATGCTGACTATGCTGGGAAGGCCAAACACATGAGTATGTTCTATTGCCAACCACAAAAGCACAACCAACAGAATTATCGTGTTAGTTTATACAGATCCATCTGTATGAACTATAGCATCAGAATTCATGCTGTTTATAATATTATTAAACTTTTTGTAAGATAACCGGATGCGTGTAGTTTTTATATACAAAAACTAAAACAATAATTTACAGGAGAAGGCCGCTAAAGGAGGAAATAACATTGAATAACAGTAGTACTGGAGATATCTGAAAATCTAGAGCTAAAAAAAGTGCTGAGCTCTGTTGCCTAGCAGAGCAGCATATCTTGGCTGTTTCTGAAGAAAGAGAAAGAAGTTTCTGGACATGCGCCAAGTATGATATAGAAGTAGGGATGCTGAACTCAAGAATAAATTGATGCATGAGAATCTACCAGACGAAGATGACCAAAGTGTATGACTCATCATTTAATAAGCAGAGATTCAAGTTCTGCCTCACTCAATCAATTATAGTTGTTTTGCTTCTTCGAGCACATCATCCACCACCCGTCATAGACATCTCGAGATGGTAGAAGGAACTTGGAAGCCTGGGAGGACAGAAATTGTGTATCAGTTAAAGAAATGTTAATACTGGTGATGAATCTTGGATATTTGAGTATGACCCTGAAACAAAATGCCACAGCAAGGAGTGGCACACTTCAAACTCACCACGTCCCAAAAAAGCAAAAATGAAGAGATCAAAAATCAAAATCATGATAATTTGTTTCTTCGATAGTAATGGCATTGTCCATAAGGAGTTTTTGCCTACAGCACAGACTGTAAATCAATATGTTTACCAAGAAATTCTTAAAAGACTGCAGAAAAGAGTTGCTTCCACGAAACCAGTTTTAATTTCTTAAAAATTAAAATTTGTTCAATTTATGATTAAAAATATTTTTTTGTATTATAATTTTTATTAAAATTTAAAACTCACCTACATACAATTTAAATTCCATACTGAAGCAATTATTATGTTAGCTACCACATCAGCAGGTATTATATTAGCTGTAACATTAGGATCACATTCCATTATTCTTTTAAATCCAGTTGAATATCCAACACCAACTCCAGTAGTGCCATACAAATTATCAATCCAACCTGGGACAGGTTCTTTACTTGAACCTGTGACTGAAAAATATAAAACAAAAACTAGTTACTGAAGTAAATTTTTTATTCAATAAACAGATTTTATTTTTCTCTTTATTCAATTTTTTTCAATAGTTGTTCATAGACTAATTAAAATTAAACCCAGTTCCAGAGATAAAATATTTAAGTTATGTTAATCATAAAGATTATAGTTTTAATTTAAACATAAAACAATATTTTAATTTAAAATAATGTTACTTATAAAAATGAAAATTCTTAAAATATTAGGTTGTTGAGTAGATGTTGTGATTTTCAGAAGACTGATTTCTATTTGGCAAAGTTTATTTGTAGTATAACTGATTCACTAAGCTTCTATTAATAGTTTCTGTAATAAATTTAATATTGCCAATTTTTTAGATATTGGTTTTATATACAGAAATACTTCACTAAATAAGGCTCCAGTTGTCATTGTCTGCGCAAATAAAAGTACATCATGCTTATATATAAAGTAAAAGCATGTGTAAACAAACAATTTGTTTTGTTTCAAGTTAACCATTGCATAGAGAAACAAATTACTATACCACACACATAATAGCCTATAATATATACATAGTCAATGTTTGCTAACCATATCATAGAGATATTAAATTAAATTAAAGTTATAGATCTACCAAAACTGGAAAACTTCCATAAATACACAAAACAAATGCTCAGATTTCAACACAAACAATATTAAGTATATATAAATTTGTAGTGATAAAAGAAAGAAATGAACTGACACGTTTGAAATCTGACACATTTTTTGTATCATACTAAATATTTTTCTGCTTAACTCAAAAATACCACTCATTCTTTTAATTAAAAATAGCATTGAGTTACTGAAGACTGCCATAATAATGTTCAAAATATTTGAAAGTATTTTTTTTAAATTTTCATTAATTTAGTTCAGATGGCCTTTAAAAGAGTCGATAATTAAAAAAAACAATCTTTATTGCATACCACCACTGACAAACATAAAAAAAAAAAAAAAACAGTTTTATATTAGGTACATTGTGAATATTTATTTAGATTTTGTATTCATAAAAAAAATTTTACTTTTATTATGTCTTTTATAAGGTCTTAAAATTTTATAATGTCTTAAAATAGGCCTACTATTAGTAGGCCTATTAATTTTCGATCAAATTTAAATACTACAATAAACTATATGGCACAGAGGTGTTTAATATTTAATAAAATTAAAACTGAATAAATATCCAATTCTATTTAAACACCACATTAAAAAGAAAAAACCTATCTAAAACCATGTTGGTTCTGCTTAAAAAATCTGATGTATTTTATTAAACAATTAATGTATTTCTAGATTAATAATTTCTTCTTCCTAACAAAAGAATTGGTCCTCCTCTTTCTCTTTTGTTAAACATAATTTTTTACATGTTTATAACTATCCCTCAGATTTTTTTCTATACACACTTTTTAACAATTCTCTTTTACTTTTATTTCATTTATTGTTTTCTTGTGTTTTACTTTTCTGTTGTTTTAAAGCTAAGCTATGAGTAATTTTAAATCTACTTAATTATCTGCTAGTCATGATTAGGAGTTTGTTAGAATGCATCTCCTGAGTAATTCCTGTTTACCCCTACTCACTTAAAAGTAAGTTAGCTCAAGTTAGTTGTTCCCCCACAAGGTATTTTAAGCTCAACTCCATTTTTGTTTGTTCACATTACACATTTACTCTAAAAACAACATTACAAATTATTTTCTATAGTTTAAATACTTTCTATCAGTGAAATTTATTAGTAATATATGCTAATAAGAAGAAAGGAAATGGCAATAATCTAAAAATTCTTAGCTTACTGCATTTTCTAATGCTGATTGGACTTCTTATATTAGTAAGTTATACATTGGAGTGCTTATAACAGTAACTCAGCTGTTGTACTGATATTGAATTATTTAAGAATATTTCGGACATTTATCTTGATTTCCACTTTTCCTTAATATGTCAGAATTTTCCTTCATCACTTATACTGGAATTTTTTTTTTTTTGATTTCTAATCTCAGGCCAATTGTTTTTGGACATTGAAAATAACTGAGCCCCAAATTATCAAAGATAAACAGTGATATATGTATTCAAACCCAAATAGTAGTAATTACTTCTTTAATTGTTCTATCAGTAATTTCTTTGTTCCAGTACAGCCTTACTCTTTCGTTTTTGATTACTGGATCTGACTCATGTTTCAAGTAATGTGTTTTTAAGTGTGATAGTCCATCAACTAACCGATTGCTTTCAAATTTTCAGGAACATTCATGTTATAGCAGAAAAGGTTTTAAGCTATAGATCGAGGCTTTAACCCCCTTGGAGTGAAGTTGCCAACTAAAGAAATTCATTAAAGAAATAAAAATTAATCTTACTAAAAGAAATAAGTTGCAAAGTTTTCCTCATCAAAGGTATGTGTACCTTTAAGTTTTGTTATTTGTACAAAGTTCTTTCAAATGTTTTTAAGGACATTATGAACTCCTTATTGGATGTAAAAATTCACCGAATATACTTATAAATTCTACAGCTTTATTCTTTAAAATGAATACTTAACATTTCCTTTTATTTTTTTCCACAATTAATTTTATTATTCGAATAATTTCTTCATACAATTTCTTATTTTAAATACTAATCTATATATTATGTTTTTATGTATACCATTCTTTCTCTCCCTTTGTTCTTTTTCACTTCATGTAAGGATGGTGTATTTTGTTTTCATGAAACTTGCAGAATGGCATTGATTTGAAGGTTGGCTTAAGGTTGGCTTATTTTCATAAAAAAAAAAAAACTTTGACAATAATGGCCTCTATTAAGAAGTTGTAGTTACGTTCCACAAAAAAGCCAGATATATGGCTAAAAAAAAAATTATAATTTTGAAATGCTTCTAGAGTCCAACTTGGTTAAAATCATGTAGCAGTATACTACACAAATCATCAAAGTTTCATGAAATTCAAACTTATTTGGCTTCTACACAACTGCCTTGTCGTGTCTTGTTTAATGGTTTTTTTTCTTTCCAATGAAGATTTTTTTGTACATTACATTTCTATTCTTCTGTTTCTTATTGAATTACCTATTTTCGAAGGTACTTCTGTGTTTCTGCTTTAGTTTTGTATGAGGATAATAATATATGATAGTTGCATAAACAACTAACTGTAAAATTCATTGTTCTTTTTACTTTTCTCATTGTAATTTTATATTATAGTGTCATGTACCTACAACCATCTACTTTCTGTTAAAATATATTTTGATTTATCAATGTACATCAATCAGTGTAAAAATTCATTACCCTTTGTGGGAATTCCTTATAAGTTACTATATTTACTATTTAATATAGGTCTATTAATACTATGTTACTGATAGTTTTGTATTTTATGCAATTGTGAATCAAAATTAAAGGCAGTTCTTTTTTGCCATAGATTGTTTTACAGCGCTAATATGCATTAAATGGTGCCCATTTATCTTTATCAAAAATATAATAGATAAATAAAAAAAAAAATTTTTCTAGTGTAGAACATGAAAACGTCCTTTCTATTCACTGCTTTGTAACACAATGTATTAAAATAAGTGCATCAACTGAATTATTTTAATGAAAACCTTTTTATACAGAAGCAATACATAAAACTGAGAAGGAGTAAGAATGTACATATCATTTTGTGGCTTTCTGCTACATTATAGTGTAGTGTAGCACTTTAGAATTCAAAGATATGAATATAAATTATCAAAAAGTGAAAAAATACTAGAAACTTTTGACAGTTATTTCTATATAATAGTTCATATCTTGCATTTATCTGTTTATAATTGAACTCTGAATTTTTATACAAAATTAATTTCTCAAAATCCATTCTTATTTTTGTCTTATTTTGGTATTCTACATATTTTTTGTTGTTAATTCTCCTAAGAAAATTTATGTTTTTTTGTAAATGTGACAGCTTCAAGTTATTTAAATATTAGAACTCTCATAAAATAATTTGCATTGAAAGAAGAAGTTTAATTTTTGTTTACTTAGTTTTTTCAAGTACCTTTACTCTCTAGAAATATATGAAAAAATAAATCAGCCAGGTATTTGTAACTGACCCAGCATGTAACATCAAAGGAGAACATGAATCATGTATTTATTAAGTGATGATTGATGATTAGCCGTTTATTTGTGTTCGACCCTTGGCGATTCCATAGGCAAATGTTCTTCATGATAGTCTATCATCTACAACTTCTTTAAGTTGCACTATTGCCCTGCTGGTGTTGATTTTGATGTAACAAGCAAGTGTGTTCATGGTCATCCTGTTTTTCTTTTTTCGCTGATGATACTGAGCATAATTGAAGGTTCTAAGAAATTCAAAGTATGTCGATTTAAGTCTTTTGAATTTTAGCTTCGATTCCGTGGGATTCTCAACAATCTTCACCAGCACCACAACTTGAACGCATCGATTTTCTGCCCTTTTGATTTCCTGAGAATCCAGCTCTCACAACTGTACATGGTAGTTGGAAAAACTATTGCCTGCATGAGTGCATTTTGTGTCCAATGCGACATCTCTACTTTTCCAGATCTTCTGCATACTATACATCACGGTTAATCCAAGTGTGATATGGCATTTAATTTCAGGTGCTGATTCTGTATCGCAGTTGCAGAATAGAATTTATAATATATATATATCATTAATAAAGTATTGTATGCATATATAGAATCCTGTATTTGTTAATGAAATCTGTATTTTCTGCTTTTGAAAAAATTTGAAATTTCCTATGTTGGGTTATAAACTGAATAATTTTAACAAAGATCTTCTAGAATTAATGACTTGAGAGTTTTATGAGAGTGGACAATTAAAATTGTACAGCTCAATATGATAAATTACAAAAAAGAAAAAAAACAGGTACAGATCAGTAGATCTTGTACAGAATCTTAAAATCAGTTTGATTTTTTCAATTAAGTATGGAAGAAAATTATAAAAAGGAGCATGTAAGTAAAACTACTGCTTGCGTATATTATAATTTTTAAATATTGGATATTTATATGGCATGTCACTTTTAATTCAGTAATGGTATTTTAAAAACATCTTAGTATTTAGTAAGTGGTTTTATTGTTCTTTTTACTGATAGTAAAATATTAATAATATTATTTTTAATTAGTATATTTTTAGCATTTACTTGTATCATCTTATTTTACTAACATACTGTGCCATAAATGATGTAAATCTAATGAATATTTTTAGTTTTGTTGAAGTATTTGTGTAATTAACATTAAATGATTTATTGATTACATTTTCAGATGAATCTTTTTCAAACTGTATTAAATAATAATAAAAACTTGTTAAAAAAATTACTAAATTGAGGAAAACCAATTGCCTATTCTTGCCAAACAGCAAACAGTGAATTGAGAATGTTATTATTATTCAGTTATTGGAGAGGTAAGGTAACTTTTGCTCAAATAATAAAATACTTTTAAATAACTAATGCATAGAAAATAGATTAGTACATTCAAAATAATAAGTATATTCGATTATTCATTGATGTTGATTGACTTGAGCTGTTACTGCCAAGTGAACTACTAGCAAAAGTTTCAACAGCATCGAACTTTGTTATGGTAGATTGCAATCCATTCACCAGCAGATTAGAATGTGCATTAGGTTTTACTGAACTAATTATTCACAACAAAAATCCCAGTCAGTATTTTTGTACTTAAATTGGCTGATTTTCAAGAACTAAAATAATTGACTAAAAAATATTCCTTAGAAAGAGTTTAAAAATTTAGTTAAGAGTGTTTAGATGAACTGAAGCAATTATCATGGGATGGGTTGGGATGAAGAGACTGTCCTTATTTCTTATATTGGTTTTAAAAGTGATTTAAGTAAAAGAAAATCTTTATTTATAAATTATATTTTGCATTTCTAATTGTTTTTGGTTTGAACTTTTTGTCTAAAAATGGTTAAAGTGTTACTGAAAAAAAATTTAAACAATTTATCCACTCTTGTGATCTTTAAAATAATTAGTGATTTGCCAATTTAGGCCAGGATTTTATTTGTAGAAAAGTATATATCATATATCATAAAAAAATTACGTTTAATAATTAATGCTTTTAATAACTTACTTGATGCTGATGTTGCAAAACACATGACAATATACATAACATGAAAGTTACAGTATGTTAAAAAATATAGATCTGTAGGGATTTTAAGATTATAGAAACTGGATTCAATTGGGTACACTGTCTTATTGCAATAAGTGGTACATTAAATCACCTAGCATATAAGCAGTAATAGTCAGAGTTGTTTTTTCTGAGTGTAATTTGGGCCCAGATCAACAAAGCTACATTAAATAATTGGAAACTGGATTATCCTACAAATCAGTCATTCAGCTAGTAGGTAAAAATTAAATTAATGTATTAGAAAAATCTAACAAAATATTCATTATTATAGAACATAACTCATAAATTTACTTTACTTCTTTGAGAGAGCAAACTCTGATGGCTTGATGTCCATGGTATGGTACAGCAGTAAGTACCCACAATTGTTCATTCTTCAGTAATGTAGTTAAGGCCCCCTCCTCTGTAATGCAAACTTTGAGTACTTCTTGTGTACTGTTTACTATAGAGCACCTGAGCAGAAATGCTCTAGTGATTCATCCTCACCCCAGCAGGAGCACAGGCCAAGGAATCCTTTAAGTTTAATTGGCATAGGTGCTGTTTATACAGCAATAATGCAGCCTATGTGAGCTCCAGCCACAAATATAGCAGTTGCCCTGCACACTCCAGTATAGTGCCAGATCAGTGGTGCTTGTTGAATAAGTCATATAAACAATTCATATAAACAAAGCAGTGATTGACATGGCCACCAAACTGGTGGTGTTGAACTTTCATAGATTTTATTACATAAATTTTCTCAGAATTAAATTCTCTACAATTTTTGATAATATAATTTATACATTTAGTCATTTAACAAAACTGTTAAATGTACAACCTAAAAAAAAACATGTTTTTCGTCACCGAATTTTTCTATTTTACGTCGGATGTCATGAAAAACTACGAGAGGTACAGTTCTGGAGCTTAATTTATTCGATTTTTCAGCCAATAAACATAAGTAACCATCACGTTTATCCGTTATATAACGCTTTAAAAATGTTAGTATGACCTCATTTCACTGGAGGAATTGAAATCAGGGCGAAATTTTTCAGTAACCTTAACTCTATAACAAATCGTTTTCGGACATAAGTTTGTATGACCTTTTTCCCCTATTTCAAGCTCTAGAATTAGTTCCCAAATTATTTTCTTTTCCTTCTAAATCACTCGGTGTAATGTTTTCAGTTGAACCGTTTCCAAAATCGGAATCCCGTTCACCATATAGCAGTATAATAATATTAAAATAACAACTTAACATATTCCGAGTTGAAAGATATTTTACAATCGTACCTTGAAAGAGTTTACCATAATCGTAATGTTTGATGTTTGAAGCCGACCTGATATAAGTATTCCCGAAAATAACATAAGAATGTGATGCTTGCATCGCAATCAGGCATCATAGCATATATATATATATATATGCTTATATCTTTTTTTTTAAATATATATATACTAGCGAACCCCGACAGACGTTGTCCTGACGCGGCATTATTCTGTAATAAATGCACACACATAAATATAAGTAGCTTAATTAAGTTTAAATTAGCAGGAATGTGTTCTAAATTTCATTAAAATGACTATTAGTATGATATTATCAGTTTGTGATTGTTGTATTATTGTAATGGGTTTATTGATTAATTAGGTGTAGTATGGTTAATATTTATTTTCACTAAATATTGAGATGTCCGATGAAAATTGAATTAAAAAATCGAAACGTCGTAAAATTAATAATTAGTGTAATTAATAAATTTTCATCCACATTACTACTAATTTTCACTTAACATCATTCTAAAAAAGTACCTCCTACATATATTTTTTTAAATTTAATAATTTTGATGTTTCATAACCATGTAGCTTAATTAATCAATTAATAAAAAAATTAAAACACTGTAAAAAAGCAACGTAGTTAAAAATTTGGTAGACATTTTTATAATTTTTCTCATTCTTTATTTTAACATCTATTTTACCAAATTTTAGATAATTGTAAATTAAAAATAATTTTAGAAAACTTTTTATAAAATTAATCATAAAACATTATAAATTCAATTTTTTAAATATACTTTAAACTATATTTAAACTTAAATTTTAATTTTATAAATGTTATAATTTATTTTACAAACTTAAATTTTTATTTTCAAAGAGCCGTTCAATACTTCATAAGTTGCATAGAATCAAATGAGAACTGACTATTTAAATTTGTAGATTAAGTTGATTGTTATTGAATGCACGTGTATACATCATTAAAATTCATGAAAAATCATGTAAAATACTCATTTCAATACTGTACCTTACAAATTTGCACAATGTACATTTTTTAATTAAACTTTAAAACGTTATTTCAATAAATAATAATATAATATAATATTCTCAATAAGCGCGCAATTCTAGCAGACTCGGCAATGCTTCGCTATTGCTTTTAAGATTAAATGACAACAATTGAAAGTTTCATAAAACCTTAAAAAACTGAACATTAGCAATTTAACAAAATTTAACCTTTCACTTTATAAAAGTCAGAATGTAAATAAATCCAAATGGCAAAACAACAGCACTACCTATCGGATTTAATTCAAACTATTCTCTAAATACGAATTTTAATGTAAGAACAACACTAAGCTACGACGCAAGTAACTGATATGCGAAAAAGCAACAAAATAAAAAAGATTACTAGAATCCGATCGCAGCACCAACTGGTGCTGCGATTTTTGGTTTGACTGATAAACCAAAAATTAAAAAATAAACTTCAAAAACGCGATCGCAACTCTGCCTAACGGACCCACACGCCAGACCCAATTGTGAACCTTAACCATCCCAAGATCAACAACACATAAATAAATTTAAAAAACATTTTCACTTCAATACTGTACCTTACAAATTTGCACAATGTATATTTTTAATTACACTTTAAAACGTTATTTCAATAAATAATATAATATTTCTCAATATGCGCACAATTCTAAACGCGATCGCAGTGCTGCCTACTTGTTACTTAATCAGTTGTGATTTTGTTTACATTGGCAACGGCCATACGGGCTCTTTGTGATTGGTCGTTGTGTTTGACAGCGGCCATCTTGCATTGATCTGATTGGTTTTCCTTTGTTTACATTTCCATCTGATTTATTAGCCTCTTATTTATTAAAAAACTGTTTTCTCGCGATTTTTTGTAACACAATAATAACACAAAATTACGAAATATTTTTCTCAATTTGATCGCAGCACCAACTGTCGGGACAAACTAAAATTAAAATAGAATATTATTGAATATTCGATACTGCGATGGTAGTGCAGTCTGCCGGATCCAATGTAAAACATTCCAAAATCAACTACTACTTATAAATAAAAAATTAATTAAAAAAGCATTTTCCAGTGGACCAAATTGTGAATCTAAATCATTCTCGAATCCCCTTTAACACATACACAAAATTTCATCAAAATCAGTCCGGCCGTTTAGGAGGAGTTCACTTTCATACACACGCACACAAGAAATATATATATATAAAGATATATATAAAAAAAATTAATTATGCATATTAATTAAGTAATAGTTATTTGATTTTCTAATTCATCACCTACCGATGATGACTGTTTAAAAATGGAATGGACATCTATTTTTAAATGGGGCAATTTTAATTTTAGAATTATTAATTCGATTTTATTTATTTATCTTTTGACTGACTTACACGTGTAATTTCTGAAAGTTATTTTATGTATACGTATAGTAATAATAATTATTATTATATGTATATATGTATATATATAAATTTCTAGCTCGTCTAATATAGAGATGTCTTGATTTCAAATACGTTAAATGAACTGAAAATATTTCATAGGGGCAAGTATAAAATTTAATAGAAAAATAGTCGATCAGATAGAGATGGAATAGCTATGAAATACGCTGAATATGAGTGGATGGAACTCTAAAAGAAATGACCTAGAATTGAAACCCTTAGGGAAAAGAAAGAAGATCCAAAAAATAACTTGGGGATAAGCTGTATTAAGAAGAAACAACAGAGATAAAGATGACTTGGACTGAAGTCAATTTGCTGTCTCAGAACGTAGTGAAACGGAGGCTTTTCAAATCAAGAACTCCTTTTTTCCACAATGGAAGGCGAGTCATGAATCATTTATAAATATTTTTATTAAAGCTTATATATCTTTTAAAAGTTATGGGTACTTCAATTAATTATAAGTGAATATTTATTTAAAATGCTGTTAATTTTAATTAAACCTACAATAATTTTGTAATTAATTCGTTTCTCTTCAAAAGAAATATTTTATTATCCAGTTATAACATCAACCGTACTCTAAGCGTACGATTAATTAAAATTTTGATCTGGTTAAAGAAAAAGGAAATAAATAGAGAATACATATTATTCATCTCTCTATTAGCGGTCTGGATAATTCAAATGATTTTTCTTTATTATTTAAAACATATTTTCGACTGGTTTTTATTTCCACGAACTTACTTCATAATTTTTTTTTTCGTAAGACTTCACATTTAAAAATTACGATATTTTAACTTTTGATGAAAAGGTAGACTGTAATGGATTGAATTTCAGATGAATAATGATGAGCCTGCCATTGTATATGTGTTGTGTGTGTGTGTATATATATATATATATATATATGTGTGTGTGTTTAACTTCGAAAAGTAAAGAGTGAATTAAAGAGAAAAAAGCTTAGAAATACTGTTCCAGCGAAATACTTGTAGTTTTTCTAGGATCTTTTTATGAGACTTTTTTAATTTCAGCAACTATGAAATACTGTTTGAAAGTTAGTACTCTATAGAGTTTTGTCGAAGTTTTTGTAATCGTATAAAATATATGATATTTGTGTTTGTATGTGTGTGTGTGTGTGTGTGTGTGTGTGTGTGTGTGTGTGTGTGTGTGTGTGTGTATATATGTGTGTGTGTATTTTACATGTTATTTTATTGCGTTTTACTTTAGTTATTCTACATTGAGTTATGTAATTATTGATACGTGTGATTTATATGATCCTTTGATTCTTTCTTCATTTATAATTTTAAACTTAAGTAAAAAATAAATGTTATTAATAAAATTAAAATTATAGATAAAATAAATAGAAGTAGTTATGTAATACCGTCGTGGGTATGGCCTACTGAGAGGACTTTATTTATTTTTAACTAATTTATTTTAATATGCCGATCTCCGAGGCGGAGTGGTAGCTTCTCGGCCTTTCATCTAGGGGTCCCGGGTTTGAGCTCCGGTCAGACATGACAGTGTTCATACGCTACAAGATTGCATTTCCATATTCCCGCTTACAAGCTTCAAAGCTTCTGCGATAAATTAACGAATTTAACTTATCAAGTGAAAAAAAGTTTTAGAAATATCACGAGAAGAACAATAGAAAATTTTGTTAGCCATGTAGCAAAATAAGGGGAAAATATTTTTACATCAGAATAAAAATATCCTTTTTTATTTTTTATAACTCTATTCCTTACCCGTCTGCTATATAGAGTTGGAAGTGAAATACTTGTAGAAGAAGAATAGCAAGCTTTCATTACTAAAATTTATTTTATAGTAGTGAATTTTCAGAAAATTTGATTTCGTCCCTGAGATCCATCTTCTAATCGTTGCAGAACTTCTTCCAAAGACTCCAACATACGAAAACTTCTTTCCATATCCTCGAAGCATTCTTTAATTTCGAGTTTAGTATTCGATTGCTGTCGAAACAACAAATTCAGCTCTTTCACACTACGAAAGAGAAGCCCCGTGTTGTGTGCAAAACACTTCTTCTGTTTCATAAAAGTCTGCTCCATACCTTCCACACACCGCTGTTTTGCAGGTCCTTTTTCCAACATACCGGAAACGTTTGCTAACGACTCGCGGATCTCTCCAAGTCGGAGGCTTCCTCAGCCGAATATAAGGAACTCCAGCCGGCCCTGGACTTCTTACGCAAAACTACGAACAGGAAACACAAAAACGTAAACAAAACAAACTCAAACTCTAAAAAAAAAAAAAATCATAAACAGAAAAACAAAGAAAACGAGTACTAATTCCCGGAGCGAAAAATTCGGTCATCTGTTTACATCGAGAGCCTAACAATCCAGGAATGTATAATTAGAGTCGATTAAAATAACGCTAGAAGTATGAGTAAAAGGTGTGAGAAAGGAAGCAAGGACGAAAAATAAAAAAAAATAAAGATGATTTCTAGGAAATTTGAAAATATCACGAACTCGAACGTTTAGCTGAAAATAGATGAGCATGCAGAGAGAAATGCTGTAAAGGACCTGTCTCAGGACTGATAACCGTATAATGGTGATGATTTTATGACGCAATCAACGTATCCCCAAGGTGATTTCATGAATAACATTTTTGTAATACTCGTACATGTCGTAACTTTGATTAATAGCAATTCCGGTTAAGAATGTAGTAAAACCTTTATTCTTTGTTTCTTTTGAAGTGATCTTATGCTTTAATTACGCAACAAAGAAGGACAAATAATTTTCACTCGCATGTATAAAGTAATTGAAATTCTGGAATTTCATAAAGATATTCACGATACGGTTGAAAAGTTTATTCTACTTTCTCATTTCTTATTCAAGATGAATCATTTAGAAAACATTAAATAAATGTAATCCCTTTTTAAGGGATTAATTTTCATATACTTGAAGGATATAATAATACTACACTTTATAAGTTTACGTTACCCATTTATAAACTGCATCTAGCTGTAAATAATAAATTTTAATTGCATAACATTTAAATTATATAGAAATTTTCTAAATCCCGGCAGTTTTTTTTTTTTTATTAATACTGCATATATTAAAAAACTTATTGACTGTATTTTTTAATATGTCCTGTATGCAACACTTAATAAATTATTTTTGTGCATATAAATACAGCTATCAAATTTAAACTTGAAATTAAAAAGAAACAGAAGTTATGTAATATGCTTATTGGGGAGTTAATAAAGTAATGGTCAGGATGATAGGAAAAGTATTCCAAGAATTTAATTAAGCGAAACGTTATACGAATGGAATGAATACCATTGTCTGGGACCATCGTCTGGAGGTTCCGAGTTCGAATCTCGGTCAGGCATGGAATTTTCACACGCTAAAAAATTGCTATTTCACATCTCATCCTGTGATGTAATACCTGACGGTAGTCCCGAAGGCTAAAAAAAAAAACCTGCTATTACTTCTTTTATTAAATTTGTTTAATTAAGTAAATAATTCAAGTGATCAATTCATGGCTTATCGTAAAATTGGAAAATTAAGTAAATTATAACCATTTGCTATCATTTTTTCTTTATTTTTCTCATGTGATAATGTTTATAGGTTATTCAACTTCAACATTTTCAATTAGACGTCATATGCAAGTATTTTGCGATATCGGTCTATATATTAATAAAAAACATTTTTCAGCAAAATTATTTAATTTATCTTTTAGAGACTTCTATTTGCGAAATTAGTTATTCGAGCAAACATACACACACAGAAAATGTAAAAACAAGTTTGTTATAGAAATTGAGGTACATTTAAAAAAAAAATTAGTTTTCAAATAAATTTACAACGCTACTTTTGCTCTTCATCTGAAATGAAATCAATAGGCATTATAGAGAATTCTCGAAGTATGTATGCACGCGCACGCGTGAGGAGGGAGATGCTTCACCATTTTTGGAAAAAATTAAATATACTTGTAGTACTTAAAAATTCAACTTTTAAATCAATACATTTTATATTACGCTGTGTACAGCAAATACAATTAAAACTTTCTTTTTATATTCAGTTTTTATAATTTAATTACACACGAACTCTTAAACAGCCTTACACAGAGTCTGTTAATAAATTTACAACATGAAATTTACATACCTGCTTTAATTAAAATAATCATTAATTCAGATACTGTGCGCAAGTTAAATTTTGGCTTTATTTAAAAGAATAAATTTATTTAAAAAAAAAGATATTGCATCTGTAACGTGTAATACAAATCTCTATCACAATTTATAAAAATGAATTTTATAGAAGGTATAACGTAATTAAAAAAAAAAAAAAAAAATCGAATAAAACTGAAAGAGCTATTATTAAGAATTGCATTCTATAGAAATTTTAACTATAAACCATGAAAAATAAATTTTTTTTTTATAAAAAAAGTGTAGTATTTGAATAGATACCTTTACAAAAGAAATTCATTATTTATCATTACCAGAAAAAAAATTTACAAAATCTTTCTTTTTATTAAGTTACGTATTTTTCGCCTAGTTTGATATTAATGAGTACTATTTAGTAATTTAGTTTATTTATAATGTTTTTCTTTAGAATTTTACCCATTTATGAAAGATTTTTTTTTCTCCATAAACTACAATAAAGTTTTGTGCGATTAAACTAATTAAAAAAAATAACTTAACAATTTGAAATCTTAAATAGACTTAGTTATTACTCGGAATACTGAGCAATACAGAAGAAAACAACAGTACTAATTTTTCCAAATAGCAAAATGTACTATAAAAAACAAATTTTGGGTTACGTTTTTTAACTCGTTCAAAAACAGATAAACTTCTAAATTTGACCAATACGTTTATCTTTTTCACAGGTGCATTCAAACCTTAATTTTCACCAAATGAACAGATTTCGACGATGTTTTGTAGAAAACATTTTTTATGTAGTCGCGCTGTAGTATTTTCCATAAAAACTTAGTTTTTGTTTGTTCAAAGTTACCTACTGTGATTGGTAAAAATTTGTTGTATCCTTCTAGTCTGTTCTTTTCCCTTCTATGATTGGGTAGAAAATAACGAATTGTGATTTGCTGATATTTAGTGGGTTCCGATTGGTTAGTTCTTTTCAATTCTGTGATTAGAGTAATATGCTGTTCCGATCGGTCAAAAGTTCTCATACTTGTGATTAGTTAAAAAGATGAGGAGGTATCTACCGATTGTTTGGAAATCAGTGCAATCGAATTTTCCTGAACGAAAGAGTATCGAATTTAAGAAGTTTTCTGCGTAGGGGTCCTATAATACTACTGGAATATGTAATACGATCGAATGAATGTGTATTGTCATCGATTAATATTTATCGGTTTTAATTTGAAGGATTAAGATCATTTGTTGTGGTTGGACCACGTTTCATTCTATTTACCCACTACTAAATCATTGGTTTATACCAATGAAATTTGTTCATTGGTATAAACGAACAAATTTTCAGTATATTTTCAAATCTGCATGATTTGGAAATAGCGATTGGAATCAAATTTTTCTCATTCATATAAACACTTAAACTATTTGTACAAAGTGAGTAACATAAAACCGAACCAGTAACGTAACCGCTGCAGAATTGGTAATTTATTTAGGTTGGTCCATATGATTATTTGTTACACTAACATAAAAAAACCTCACTGCGAAAATTTTGTATAAAAAAGTTTGATGTTACAAGTACAATAATAAAAATACAGTATGACAAAAATATTTTAGTATAATAAAAATACTTTAGTCAAGAATTAATATCTGCTACGTTTAATTTTATGTTAATCGAGAGGCCCATAAAATTGTCATTAATTGAAGGAGAACTTCGGGGTCCAATGAGAATCCAAACCGCTTCGATATCTGGTGAAATGTAGTTTCACTAGAATGATAAAACGAAAATATTTTGAAGGTAAATATCACAATAATTACTTTTTTTAAATGAATGAGTTATAGGCCCTGAAGTGATACGAGTACATGGTCTCGAAGCTCTTTTGAAAGAATACTATACTTTTCTTGTCCTCGAAGTAGAAAACGTTCTGAAAAAAAAAGTTTTGATATCAATATTTCAATTTTTTAATGAAGGAGCCATGAGTACATAGGACCTTAAGAGTATATAGGTTGGCAAAGAGGCTGATATAATTTAGATAATTATGGCATATATAAGAAGCTAATTTCCAATAAAGTCAAACTTTTGTACTTGTCCCAAAAATAAGAAAATTTTTGAATACACATTTGAGATTAGCAGTTTATAATCGGATTTCGATCCATGTACTTTCAATCAAGCATCTAATGCAGTTACTACTACACTTGGATTAATGTATATTCTGTTAGAGTAGATCAGTTCCAATTTTATGTAAGCGTTATTCTTTTCTCTATTATGCTTGATTAGATATGGAATCATAAAATAATTAGAAGAAGAAATCTCCTGATTCCTTCCACATAGTCCATAAAAATTTCGGAATTCGTTTTTCCAGTGTAGACAGTTTTTCGATAATCACTCACTTTTCAAGAAATACAACAGCTATTTTAGTCAGAGACAGTCTTTTTTAATTAAAAAACTGAAAGGTTTTTTTGGCTGAATAAGAAAATTTGTACTTATAATCATTATTATAAAGGAGATGAAGTAGCGTTAGAAAATATATTAACTGCTATAAAGTAGAAATTTTTTATAATACAGAAAATTTAAATTCTGCAGCACCCAAGAAAGGATGGCGATAAGTGTAAGAAGTTATAAAAGATTTCATTTTTGTATACGAATCTTATATTTTTATGTTGTGGCTTGTGTTCCCAATGTATTTAATGTAGGAAAATAAAAGTTAAATTTATATACGTATATCGTAGATAAAATAATAATATTTTATTATTGGTTTATTTATGTATTATTTATTTTTATTACATTATTATTATTATAAAATATAATAATAATAATAACATTATTGAAAAAAATAATAATAAATTATTATTATTATTATTATTACTGTATAATCGCCATGGTGATTGGTATAGTGATGTCCGTGGTGGAGTGTCTCAGTTTTTCATCCAGAAGTTCCGGCTTTGAGCCCCCGTTAGGGATGTCAGTTTTCACTCGATACAAAATTCATTATCATCCAAATATAAATAAATAATTATTTATTTATTTATATAATAGGTAGATTTGTTTAAAATGTTCATATTATTCCAACACTGCATTAGGTTAAATTTAGTTTTGTAAAAATTATTATTTCTTGTAATGAAATCGTAATGTCTCAGTACAGACTCGCGCTGCAAAAGTGGTGGTGGTAGACTGCTTACAGAAGGCGTGGCACCGTCAAGTAAGTTAGTTATATAGTCCGCATTCAAGTTAATATTTTATTACGTTTTCATTTTCAAATATCACTGCTATGCCATCGTAAATATAGTTGATTTTAATTATGAAAACACTTTTTTTTTATTTACGTTATTAAAGTGACTATACTGCTTCAACTCATGAAAATATTTTTTATTTAAAAAAGAAAAAATATTCCTAACAAAAACAGGTATTGCTTGGAAAATTATTGAAAATTACTAATAGTTTTTAAAATAATTGCCACTGATTACATCGCGCTCTATTTAAACGTAACTAAAATAAATCGACTTATTTTGATTTTACATTATTTTTTTTGTTTATGAACTTTAATAATTATTGAATGAAAGTTTAGAAAATAGAAGATAGGTCGCTGAAAAATGAAGTTAAAACCACCCTAATTTTTTACTTTTAATATGAAGTAAGTTAATATGCTTCAAACTTATCAGAAAAAATAAATCGCGACTAAATTTGTTATTATTATCTCATTTAAGTATATTATTTTATTTCATAGGTATAATGTAATTTATTTTTGAAATAATTTTGTTTTCGATATCGAGTAAAGTTATTAGAATAGATAACTATGTTTATTATATTTATACTAAAATGTCGTTTGCATGTTAAGTGTTAAGTGTTAAGTGTTAAGTATACTCTTATCGTTTTGCGTAATTATCTCATCCTACGGTCAGTAATTGTTCTTAAATGACTATAATACTTATCTATTTATACTGAATATTTATTTTAATGATGTGACATAATTAGTTTATAACATGTTTGTAAATTATATTGCAAAGTAATGTAAAAAGTATTGATATTTGTATCTGATTTATTGAAGTGATTGTTTACATAATTTTATAATAAACTAACAAAAGGAGCTGTAAAATTGTTTTATTCCCGTGTTATTCAAATTTCTTAATACGTATGTTAATAGAAAATTATACGAGTTACAGTAACATTTTCTTGTTGAAAAATTAAGGAAAATAATAAATTTAACTTTAGATAATTTGAACGATTTTTTAAAATGAAAATTTCTTGATTCAAACTTGGAATTTTTCAATTGATGTTTGTAGAATTCATTTTTGTCTTCATATTTTTCGCCTGATTATTAAAGGTGAAAAATAACAAACTATATTAAAGGTGAAGATGCGTTAACAACTTACGTAAATTTTTTCATGTATGTGATTATTTTGAAAATAAATTTCAAAATATCTATTACATCGTTCACACACTGACTGCTTTGTGCCTTATAAATCGTTTTATCATCTACATCTTTATTAAAAAAATAAACTATATCTTGATGTGTTAATGTTTGGTTCCCTACCCTAATAAACGAAAAATAAAAATTTGCATTGCATGAAGCCATTTGGATTTCTTTGTTTTTCCAGTACAATAACAGTGACGTACATAGATGTATGAATGCAACACTCATTCTTTCTTCGTAGATTCATCTTAGTTTTTTTACAGGATTTAGTTTCTCTTCTCCGATTCATCTTAAAATCTCTCTGTTTCATAATCTATTAAATTATATAATTAGACATTCTCCTGTAACTCCACATTTCAAAACCCTCTTCTTTACTTTATGGGCTCCCAATTTTTCATGTTTTATCAAATATTCAGACTTTCCATATCCACAGTAAAATCTTATATTTCAAAAAAAAATTTTCTTGTTCCTAGTCTAATTTATACTAGTAGATTTCATTTCTAGAGTGAAATCACTTTTCTTGTCCCAATTACTTTTCCATATTTTTTTAGTTCATTTTTTTTTAATGCACTTTTCGAATTAATAAAATTCTGGTACATTATGTTCACCAATATTATTATTCAATCCCCTCATTACTTGCTTTGTCATATTTCATTACCTTTTTCAACTGAATTTCTCTCCCAAAAATGAAATCGTCCCATTCACCACATTTTTCTGATTTTATTACAATAACTAAATTAATACTTTTGACACTAAATTAGCTGTTCGATCATGGAAGCATGTGTATCATGTTTTTAGCTTGTTGTCATGAGTAGTTCTTTTTCTTTACTGTAACTTTCTCTCCCAAGAAAACATTTTGTTCCGTAAAAACTGAGAACGATTTCTGGATGAAGTTAATTTTTTCCATCATTTACTCTTATCACTAGTATATATCCTTGTACAAATAATAAATAACTAATTCTTGTTATATTTAAATAAAAAAGATTAGTAAAAAGTTTTCAATCCAACTTGATTGTATTGAACGTTATTTTATTTTCATTTCATCAGAGAATTTAGTAGTTTTGATTTGTCAATCAGATTTAAAAAGAAAAGTATGACAATTTTTATTTTTATTTTTTATTTTGCATCCACATAGAATTTCTCATTCTCTAAATACAGCTAAGGGTATTTAATCCAGATAATTGTATAGAATCCTTTGTAAGGTACTCGTAAATAAAAAGGTAATAAGCCGTACAGGCAAATGGAATTATAAAGAACTATGGCATAAGGCAATAAATTAAACATGAATTCGTGAAAAATTTAGTAATTGTTTTAATTCCAATATTTCCATCCCTATTCTTGTAGGATCAGGAAATCTTCTTGTGCAATACATTGGTTTTACCTCGTTCCTATTACTTATTCTTTAATTTTTAACATTTTGAAGATTGTTTTTACTTCCTATAAATTGATAAAAATTCAAGGCAAGAGTTCTTAACAAGTGACATTTTAAATATATGTATTGTGCGTGTGTGCGCGCGCGCGGATGGTTAATTTCATTCAATCGAAAAATGTTAATCTCCATTTCTTTCTGATAAACTAATTCAGTTTTTATGGAGTTAAACATTTTTGTATGTTATATAAAAATATGTTTACAATAGTGTTGATAAAATTGTTTTGGATAGTAATGAGCATATATTTGTTAATAGGGTTAACATCAGCTGACATGCAAAGTATATTCCTAATTGAATATTTTCTGAATAAACGTGTTGTGTGATTTTCCAAGCAAGTCCTAAAACCAAGATAGCAATTATCCAACGTTTGGAAGAAACAAAATCAATTGTTTTCTTATGTGTTTTATTCGGATATTTTATGTCTATAATTATTTATTTTTTAAATATTTGACGTTTTTATAATTTTACAGTAAAATAAATGGCTTAGTTCATTCTCTATTCATTAATAAGTACAAAATTTTGTGAAATAAAATAAGCCTTCATGCACTTTCCCTCCAAACCTTCAATAATCAATTTAAGTCTCTAAGCCTTCAATAATCACTTTCGTATTGTAAATTCACTTTGGAAGTGTAGTTTATTGATTCATAAAAAATCAATGATCTTTTTAAGAAGTTGTAAAGAAATTGATGAAAACGAATTCTTTATTCTTCTTTGTTATCAGAAGGATATTTTATGAAATCTAATTAGACTGTTAAAAGAATTTTAATTACAACTAATGACAGCCAAATCCTTCTGGTTTATCTCAGAAGGATCTTAGAAAGAGAATTATGATATAAATTACAAATGGATCTGGTTAAAAAACAATATTAATGCCTGTAATTCTCTTATCTACTGCTACTTTAATTTCTTTTGATTTCTTTGTACTTGTTAGTTTGATGCCATAAGAAACTATTTTCTCCTTAAAACTGAAAGTGTAACAAGATCAGAAAATCTAATAAAAATGAATTAAAATCATTGAGGCATGAAAATAGAATGTTTTTTTTTTTAACGTTATGAACAGAAAATAATAATTTTGTTTGACGTCAGATTTTAAATCGAACAAAACATAAAAGCGTATGAAAAATCAATAATGGTTAATGTAATTTCGTTAGCAGCAGATTTGAATTGAATGCTTTACAATTTTACTGTGTTGGAAAATTGTAGTCCTGACCTCATTGTTTCCAAAAGGCTAACTGCTCTCTTTCACTGAATTGATTACGCTTTTATTAAAGTTATTATTTTTACCAGTAGATTCTATTGGTGTCATATTAATTTTGAATTTAATTTCTATTATCACTTATAGTATATGACTAATAAAATGTATAAAACCTTTTGCTTATGTTCATATATAAATTAAATTTTAAGAGTGAATAACTATTTGAATACTCTTTAGAATTAAATTGTATAAACTTTAATAAAATATTCACAAACATTAAAATAGTAACATAAAATTATAATTGTTAATACTATTTTATTAAAACTGAAATTATTTATCTTTTTTCCATCTATTACATAGCATCGACAACATAAATAAATACAAATTTATTAAATATTACATATTAATTTATTACATACTCAAAACTCTTTAAATTTTTATCTTATTGTCCTTTCTTTATTATAATATTTAATATTTCTGTAAATTTTACAAACTTTGTTTTATCCAACGATTTATTTAAATATATCTGAAATATTATTTTCCGATTCTGTTTTAATTACATTATTTTGGGTTTTCGACTAGTTTCTAAGTTTTATTCTTATTTAGCTTTCTATTCTCTAAATCATAAGCAGTGAAGCCGAAAATTTTTCCAATTTTCGGCTTTACTGCTTAGCATTGCCCCCTCATACGTATTTGGTTCAGTTACATGACAAAATTAACATATACATAATTAATTACAAAATCATCATTTACATACCTACTATTTGGCTTTCTTGCTATTACTGACCGTCTAGGTTCTATCTCATTATCTTCACCATTAGTTTTATTTTGTTCAGACTCACTACTTTCATTAGTTTCATTTTCCTCGCACTCATTACTTGAATCTAATATTTTACTTTAATTTGATTCATTTTTATAATCATCAATTATATTGCTTTTTCTTTTACGTCAACGTGTCTTATTTGTTATTTACTAGAATTCGGTAGCCTACTTCTGTATATCCTAACATTATTCCTAATCTCGTTTTATCAAGAAAACGATGAATCAGTGTAAAGAAAAAAGAGCAATATATGTGACAAATTTGAAATTAAGAGTCGCATAGATAATGCACAATACTCACGTTCGAGGTTGCTATAGTTAAGATACTGTTTGGACATATATGTCTCTAACGTGCAGTCGGTCCAATCTTCTAATATAATTTCCATTGTTTGGTAAGTTCACTGTCAACTGATTTGTGTGCTGGTTAAGCCGAAGTTCGTACATTGAACTGAAACTTTGTATTTCCTCCCGCTCGGGCCGTAATTCTAAATAATCCTAGATCTCATTTTACCTTATAAACCAACGTGCCACTGTTATACAACTCGCTAGCTTACTTTGAAACCCGTTCAATTGAAGCTTAGTTCAATCCCGTAGATCCAGATAGGTTTTAGAATTGTTGAGTATACTAACAGCCTATTAGATAAGGACAAACGAGAACGTCTGCTCAACTACCAGAAAATTTCCTTGAACTAAATAAATTTCCGTCTCTTCTCTCTTATATGAACTTTCCACGTTAGTTGATGATCGAGGTGTAGACCTATTTACCTCCACACTCTCAATTTGCGGAATTACAACGCCATCAAGACGGACCCATGGGCAGTCACCTCCTCTCATTGTGAATGTCATATGGTTGGATTTTGCTTGTTTAACGCATATTCTCCGTGTACTCAATCATCTGTTTGACTAAATCCAACTCAGATAGTAGGTTATTTGATGCTATAATCGGGCTGGGATCAACTACGAGGACAGCCGTGTCGCCTACAAAGAAAGCGATAGTAACCTCTTCTGTAGTTGGAAGGTCTGCAGTAAAGATGGAGTATAACATGGGCCTCAAGACAGACCCCTGAGGAACTTCCAACTTGATTTTGAAGAACGTGGACGATTCCTGGTAAATTTCTCCTGAAAGAAACGTCCATCTAGGTAGCCGCGTAGTATAAGGTAGTATGGTTGAGCAATGCTCATTTTTAATTTGTAAAAAAGGCCAGGGTATCAGACCTTGTCAAACGCTTTTTGGATGTCTAAGAAGGCTACAGAACAAATTTTTTTCTCTTTAAGGCTTCTACTGATTACGTTTGCAAGAATGCTATGTGTTTGCTCAATAATGGAATGCCCACAACGGAAACCGAACTGATGGTCAGGAATTACACGGCCATGCTCCAAAACAGGCCACATCCTCCAAAGGAATAACCTTTCGAATACCGAATAGAACAGGCTTATTGGTTTATACTAAGCCACATCGTGTACCGGTTTGACTATTTGAGAAGCTTTCCACTCCTTTGGGAATTATTTTGTCCGGAAAATGTCGTTAAATAAGTAGACCATTTATTAAACGGCATTGGTGTACTAAGATAGCATAAAGATCATTTTATTGTAATAAAATCTAGCCAGAGTTTCCGTGAGCTTTTCCTCTTCTAGATTTCTTGAATAGCTTAACTATAGATAAAGGCACAATAGGAAAACCCACAGGGATCAAGATACTAAAAAAACTAACGATTTCTTCCTCACGAAGACTGCGTATCTCATTAAGTTAAAAGACATTGCTTAAGTAACCAATAATTATTTCACCCTTCTCCTTGCCCTCTCTTAGTGCAAACCCATCAGTATTTTTTAAAGGATAATGTGAGAATCGAGGTTAATTGAGGCTTCTCGTGACCCTCCATAAAGAGTTATTATCTCTATGTAAGGGCGATAGGATTCAAGATACCACCTAAATATCTCATTCTTATAGCTTTGCAATAGCCGTTTCAACCTACGAGAGATCTTGTTTAGAAATGTTCTATCGTCGGCTCTCCTGTAACGTTGCCACCTTTTCCTGACCTCCTTTTTGTGGCAATAAAGTTTACAATCTCCTTCGGGTGATGGCTTATATTCATTCGACTTCTTCTTCTTTTTCCTGTTTAGCCTCCGGTAACTACCGTTTAGATAATATTTCAGAGGATGAATGAGGATGATATGTATGAGTGTAAATGAAGTGTAGTCTTGTACATTCTCAGTTCGACCATTCCTGAGATGTGTGGTTAATTAAAACCCAACCACCAAAGAACACCGGTATCCACGATCTAGTATTCAAGTCCGTGTAAAAATAGCTGGCTTTACTAGGACTTGAACGCTGGAACTCTCGATTTCCAAATCAGCTGATTTGGGAAGACGCGTTCACCACTAGACCAACCCGGTGGGTTTATATTCATTCGACTATCACGTTTAACCTTCACTGTCGATCGTCAAGCGACCCCCTGTAGGATTGAAGTCAAACATTGCGTCACGTTATCGGTAGCAACAGGTCTCAACCGAACATGCACTACCAACTCATCTTCAAATAGTTCAGTAGTAACTCATCTTCAATCCAGTTACGATGTAACGATACGAATTCCAGTCTGTCCTGTTGGTGTGGAGTACTGCTGACACAGTCTTCTTAATTAAGAAAGTACTATAGTGAGCAGAACAGCTGAGTGATCAGACAAGTTTTCTAATTTGGTGTATAGCCGCGAAATTCCCGAGAATACGAAAATGTCTAACAAGTCAGGGATCTTATTAGGATCCGACGACGGCCAGTAGGTAGGCTGCATTCCGAAATTCACATTTAGATACATGCTAATAACACAATCCTTCAGAGCCCTGCCTTTAGGTAAAAAATTAGTCGAGATCCCTAGAGAGGATGCTTAGCATTCCAATTGCGGCCCACAATAAAACGTGAACCAATAAATAAGAAGAAATCAGACAAAGAGGCAACCGTTGTCAAGTGTTGAGGAGGAATGTAATTCAGACACTCTAAGCGGTCCAAGCCAAACCTGGATTTCCACTGATTATACTCCGACAGTTGATGGTGTTTTATGATGTCTTTAACCATAACCGCGGTACTTCCGTGTGCTCTGTCATCGGGATGGTTAGTACATTAGATAGAATAATCTCAAACGCGAAGATAAATCCGATCAGTGAAATGCGTTTCCGAAAGCAAGACAATGTCATTAACAGTCGAGACAAGAATTCACTAACTAACTAATCAAGCTCCTAGTTGTTCTCTCCGACCTGCTAAACCATCATTAATATCCACGTTGCAACTCCCAGAAACTATTTACAGCGTTTGGAAATTATATTTGTAAGAGGTTCGATTAAGTTTCCTATTTGATGCACGAGAAACTCTACCTTGCATGTTAGCTTACCTAGCCTATCCTGAGAGATATTCTGGACGTCGTGACCATCAGCCGCAGCGTAAGATTACGGATGAGTAGAAGAATTCGTGTCTGGATCACCACTCATTTTCTTACGTAATATTGATCAGACTTCATTATCCAAATTGAAGTAAGTAGCCTGTCTATGTTGGTTCCAATAGGAGTAGATATCTGTCAGTCGATGTATTACTTTGCCTCTGTTTTCTCTCCATGATTTCTCTGTAAACATCCCTGGTAGTTTACCGGATGGATATACCGCCATGGTGCGCTGGACAGCTGGAGTACTCCTATATTTAGTGCAATCAGGAGTCCTATGTCTTTCACCGCACCTCACACACATATAAGGCTGCACAATTATTTCTCGTATGGCTGTTCTGTTGACAGAACATACATTGCACCAGCCCTGGAGACCATCTGGCCGCCTCAGTGACAACCCCACAATTGGTGATATATTTTAGCCCAAACAGCTCCTTGTTATTATCTCTTGGCTCAATATTAATAAAGAAGGTTGATAATGACTCTTCTATAATTCGGTGCTCCCGTTGACTATGCTACAGACTTCATGACCGTGACTCTCAAGTTCTCTGATAAGCACAATTTGAACAGTGAAGTGTAGGCTCCTTACTATAAACGAATGTCTCTTTCATCCTTACTGATGAAGGTGTGGTCCCTCAGTATGTGTTCCCTCACAACGCTAATTATTTTTTTGTAGGCTGCTACATCCTTTGAAACAATGGGTAGTTTTTTAGGCCTGAATACTCTAATATTGTAGTCGCACTTATCTACAACTGTTTCGATCAGTTTATATAGCCGCGTAATATCATTGATGCCAAACAGGACTGACAGTTTGAATATCAGACAGATCACTTCTAAAATCTGTTTAACTAAACCGTTTAACATAGTAAAGTAGTATTGTCATTTAATATTACCGTCAAATGGCAACTGAATAAGATTGGATAAATTGTGAGATGTATTTTGATTTGAATTTAATTTATCAGAAATATAACAATTGATTAATGCATTTAGTTTACATTCTAATATACATAAGTTATCTTCAATCTAAAACCTGTCGTTTGCAACATCATAGGAATCTAGTTCTTCGATTTTAGGTTGAATAGTATCACACTTTTGCGATACTTCTTGAAAATTCCGTAACTTAACTTTTTATGAATAGCTGTCACTATTTTTAAGGGTAAAGTTGCTAATATAAGTTTTAATTCTAGTAATGGATGATTTAAAACCGCATGTTTATCTGCAGCATTCTTAAAGCCGCTTACGTATCTTTCGAACTATTAGGCATGTTTAAGAATCCACCGGGTTGGTCTAGCGGTGAACGCGTCTTCCCTCCCATCAGCTGATTTGGAAGTCGAGATTTCCATCGTTCAAGTCCTAGTAAAGTCAGTCATTTTTACACGAATTTGAATACTAGTTCGTGGATACCGGTTTTCTTTGGTGGTTGGGTTTCAATTAACCACACATCTCAGGAATGGTCGAACTGAGATTGTACAAGACTATACTTCATTTACACTCGTACATATCGTCCTCTGAAGTATTATCTGAAAGGTAATTACCGGAGGCCAAACAGAAAAAAGAAAGAAAATAAAAGGTATATTTAAGAATAATAATAATAATGGCAATTACTCAAAATAAATTCTATTAATCAAGAGAATGATTGAATAGTGATTGTTTAATAGTTACGTTTCAAAGTGACGTGAGAGATGTCCTTGAGTGTAACGGAGATTAATGATACCCTAATTACTGTAAACATATTAAATATCATAATACAACAGTTTTAACAATTTTTTAACACATCCGGCTCGGAGGACCAATCTTTAGTACAATTATCGCCATACATTTTAACTACTAAGGTAGTGAATCTTAACAGAATTGCCAGTTGCGTAAATAATATAGTGAACAAAATTTTTTTAGGTTAGACTGTAATTTATTTAAATAACAGTAAATAATAGTAAAGAATTTTTGATATTTGTTTAACACTTTAGATAGTTTCAATTTTTGAACCCTAATTAGATGAAACACGTTACTCGTTCAGTGAAATGTTTAAGATTAAAGAAATAAAAAACAATGCGTTCGTTAATAATCAAATAAAGTATATAATTTAAAGTAATTTGTCCGTTCACAGACTCTTTAGAAAATAAAAAAGTAACGATTACTTGATTTCATATCTGAACACTTTCTGTATTAAATAATAAAAGTATTATTTGAGAACTCTTCAACAAAATAATATTTTGTAAAAGAGACGGCATTTAACTTTAAACACTAAATTGTTGACAGTATATTTTAGACGGATGAATAATTAATTAAAAATATTTACAAAACATTATAAGATCCTAAGTCGTAGGATAGTATTACTTCGTATTATGTTGCGTTACAACATGATACAAAGAAATAAATATTTTGTCTAGTTTTGTATTTAAAAGTATTATTACTTTTAAAAATTTATAAAAATAAAATAATTTTTTCCGCAAAGCAGTAATAGCTCATATATGATTTCTTAAAATTTAAGATGCGACTATAAAATATGGAAAAGATAGATTCTTTAATTCATATTTTTGGAGCTCAAAGAATTATCTGATAACCTAGTTTTATATCCTGAGAACTCGTTATTCCTTTTTTTTTAAATCCTAATATAATACTATTTTTCAAAAGAGAATATACAAAAGCACAAAAAAATTGATGTAAAGCGTAAGGTTTATTTAAGATGCTTTAAAACGGAAGATTGTGATAAATCCTTCCAAAAGATTTTCGTGGAAAAATTCAAATTTTTTACAACCACGCAAAAATCACAAACAGCTCAGTAGAAGTATTTTAATAGAAGTATTAAAATATTATCAGTTGATTTCTTGCAACTAAGATTTTTGTTGAAGTTACAAAAAAAAAAAAAAAATAGTATACAATATCATTTTATTTAATTTTTATTTTTCCTACAGGTAGCGTTTTGCCTTTCATCAGGAGGTTTTTGGTTCGAATCACGATCAAGCATGGCATGTTTTTTCACAGGCTACAAAAAATTCATTTCAATATCATTAATCAGTAGTTGTTTCTTCTTCAAATTGGTTATAGACATTTGACATTCGGTTATATTCGACATTTGACATTCGGTTATTGATTGTTCCGAGAGATCAAATTTTAGATATTTGTGGTAAAAAAACAAAATTTTCTTAGGTTATTAAATTAATTTAATATAAAATGATGGCCTTTTTTCAAAAGCTACAAAATTCATCAACATTCGTCGGTTGTTTCTATACGAATAAATAGAATTATTAATAACTTAACATGTTTGAGTTAAGTACAAAAATAGTTGTTAAAAATTATTTATTGTTAATATCTTTGTTGATTAAAATTGTTTCAAATATTTTTACGTCATATAGTATATAATAAAATCATTATCTACAGGTTTACTCTGTATTAATTATTAATTTATTTATTTACGGCCATTACTTATTGACCACATCTTATTTATGATATATATTTTATATGATGTGTTTACATTTTATTTTTCAGCGGAGTTGTTCTATATAAGTTTTGCTTGTTGCATAAAATACTGTTCTTTAAATTTTATGTAATAGTTTTATCTAAAAAGGATTTAAACGACGCGTTTAATAATATTCTACTATTTTTTCTCCAATTAAGTGTTTAAACCGACGATATCCGAGTACAGATCAACGTGATGGTATTTACAATATAGTACGGTTAAGGGAAATATCTGCCCTATATAATCTAAGAAATGTAGGTCAGATGGTGTCTAGTACACTGGAATCGATATCAGCCGGGATAACCGCCCGCACACTGCACGGTGTACTGAATCTAGCCAAGAGTAAATGCAGTGCATTATCATCTCTAAAACCGTCCTCCCTTGTGATATACACAGAACACGTTGGAAGCACACCGTATGATCATTCTGAATTGATTTTGTTACAATGACATTGTGTATAAATATATATTTATACATTATGTACTTTGAAGGTTATCAGAACTAGTCTCGTAAACCATTATTTTAATGTTATCTTATCTTCTTAAACTTTCAATTAAATAAACCAACAGTTTGGCCTGTTTAAATCACATTTTAAAAAATAAAAAGCGGCAACAAAGCCTGAAATAAATAATTCGTATATCTCTTAACAATAAAAAATGATTAACTATCCACCTCCTGACAGATAGTTTATTTTCTTTACACAATCATTGGGAATTAAACTTGTATGAATGAATTGATCTTGTACAATTATTGTTTTTTAAATGATGCAGTAAGTTATTTTACGTCGAAGGTATTCTACGGTTGTTACGTCAAAGTAGATTAGACTTTACGAATATTTCATTTGTAAGTGAATTTCGTTTACAAATAGAACATTTGTTACAAACCAAAATGCATATGAAAATTATTCATTTTAGAATTTTTGAAAAGAATAGAAGAATTAAATATTAATTAAAAGCCCTCCAACTATAGAAATTCGTAAGTTTACTGATTTTTTCACTTTTAACGGTTTCAAATTAAATATTTTTCTGTAAATAATTAAGTGAAGATTATTAATCAGAAGAAATCTGTGTACCGAATGTTGGGGGCACTGGGTTTAGATCTTATTTGAAAATAAAGTGTTCTGATGAGATATTGGGTTCATTTTATCAGATAACTCAAAGGAGAAGCAAATATTTAAAAACGTTTATAAGGGAATGATTGTAAAAAAAAAAACCTTATTACCATTCTTTGAATGCCAAGCTTATATTATGAACAAAAAGTGGAATTTTTAAAATGGTGATTACTTATGGTTCGAAAATGTGCATAATGAATATAACAATGTAAAAGTGAATGAATTTAATGGAAATTGGGGTTCTGAAAAAGATATTGTTATATGAATCAAGAGATAGTGTCAGGATAAGTAAAAAGATAGGAATTAGTAAACAGATCGACGATATGAAGGAGTAAATTTGCGTTGATGTATCATTTTCGTAGAATGAAAGGTATTAATTTATCTATGAAAGTGTGAATAGATTTCAGATGAACATAGGAAATGTGGGAGGCAATAAATAATTTGGAAGATAAAACTGAGGCATCAATATCCAACAGAGGCATCGATAAAAATGTATGGAAGGACCGAGATAATTGGAGTGAAAATATGGTTAACAGCTGGCAGAATTGTAACATACGCTTGTAACATGTATAAGATAAAGGTTTTTCTAAAAACGGGGTTATCAGGGCGAGATCAGTTTCTCTCCCTTCATTTCTTAACTTCAAAGTCGTAGTTCCAAACTACTGCTTTTACTTATTGACTTGAATCCTTTGTTGTTGCTATTATTGCCTTTATTTTAAATGAGTCGATATCAAACATTTTCAGAATTGATCACGGAGGAAGTAAATCAATGTTTAAAAATTAATTTTATTAAAATAACCCAAAAACAAGTTATTTGAGATATTATTATTTTATTTTATGATACATTAGGACAAGTATGTTAGCACTGTTCTGAATTAGTGGAGAGTTTTGTAAATTTTTACGGGTTTACCAAGTCGAAAGATTATATTAGACATAAAGATTATATTACACTAGAATTATACTATAGATTATATTTATTACGACTATGATTCTCAACCTTTTTAGCTCCACGACCCCTAAAATATAAAAAAGATATATATATATATATATATAATGAATATTTCGCGACCCTTCAACCACAACCGAATGGAACCTAGTTAAAACTATTTAGCTGTGTTGATAGCGACGGGTATGAATATGTAAGGAGGAAGTGTTCAAAAATGAGCAATTTACAGGTTCCAACTTGATGTGTACGTGATCTTTGTAATTTGGATTGCTTGCATAATATTCGCTGTGAGTGCGCTACGTTCGAAGGTGCATATGATACGTTTCAACAGGCCGTGCTCTCAGCGGTATAAATGAAGTGTAAGGGATTGCAAAACTTCAGTTTAGTTTCGAATGCGAAGGGTGCCTTCATTTAAATTTTTAAAAGCGTAGTTTCATTGAAAATAATAATAATTGAGGTTTCGATAGAATTATTTTTTTATTTTTTTTATTATATTCTTATGCAAAATAGATAAATATTTGAAAAAACGAAGTGAGCCAAATATATCCCGTGAATCGATTGGTAAAAAGACAAGATTACAATGACAGTTATGTTATGGTTTTACCTCATTGGATGGAAAGTCACAGTGCGTTGTTTGCTTTTAAGTCCTCTACGTTTTATTTTTGCTCTGTCTTTGGATGCCCACTGTGTCTTCGTTTTCATGTCTTTTGTTGTTCTTTTTGATATTCGTTGTTTCGCTTGTTGTTTCATTTAATTATTTTACGTTCTTGTGTTTTTTGTTTTTGTTACTTTGTTTGTATTAGTGCCGTACTGGTTAACTTTTCTGTACGGGCTAATTAGTGACCTTTATCGTTTTGTTGGTCTGTAATTTCATATTAACTATCGTTTAGGAGTTTTTCTGTTTCGTTGTTTTTAGTGTTTTTTTTTTTTAAATATTAAACTTTATTTTAATACTTTGGCCTCTATTATTTTTTTGGTTTGTTTACGTTCGAGTTAGGGAGCTACATAACTCGAATTTTATAGTCAGAGAGTCAGAGAGTTGTGAAAGTGACAGTCTTGTGGAAATGGCGGTCGAGGAGATCAGGCATGAAGCCGACGACTGCGTCGTTTCTCGGTCGGCTTCAAAAATTTATTTTTCTCCTCCGGCTACGGAGAAGAAAAAGAAATCAAAAGCGGGCAGTAGAAGTTCCTTCTCCTCATGGGAGGAGACCCCGGAACTGGATCGGGGGTATGCCTCCCCGATGGAAGAGGGGGAGCTCACGGAGGAACGGGCGACGAGTGGTGTGACTTATCCTGGCAAGCGGAGGTGGTGTCTAACTAGTAATATGGCTATTCTTCTCTGTTGTGTTAAGCAGCTTAGTTCTCTGGTTAGCCAACATGTAATTATGAATGTAAAGATTAGGAAGTGTTCTCGTAATGTGGATGGTATTGCTCGGATGGTAGGACTGTTCCAAGACGTGTTGGAGGATACATCTGAGGACCCAAAGAGGGCACGGTCGACTCAGTTGGACCTAGTGGATGAAGCTACGCAAACTTATTTCACTGTTTATTACGTGGGCACTCAAACGACGGGTGGTGGTACTCCTGGGATAGATGTGCGGAAAGCACTGGAAAGTGGGGTAGTTGACAGCGAATTGCCCCGGAGGTTTCTTCAGAGATGACTCTAGGAGGTATTTACGTTCATTGTGGTACTGGAGAATGTCAGTGGAGCTGATGGCTTTGCGTGGGTTGTCGAACTGGCACGAAGGACAGATTATTGGGCCACCTCGGCGTTGCTGGGGGAGATGCCTGGGCGGGCCCGATACTTCTATCGGGCTCACTGCGAGCTGATCAGGTTGTTGCTGGCAATACTCGTGCGATGGATTGTGATGGGTCAGTGGACGAAGGCGGACTGAATTATTTGGTGTTAGTGGACTCATCGCAGGGTGAGGAACGTTTTGCCAATCACTTGATGGATTCAGCTCGGTTGGTGTTGGGTGAGAATGCCAGTGCCTGTTTTTGTGAACCTCATGAGAGGGAGAAGCTTCTTTTGTATCTAGTGACTGAATATGAGGCTCGGAGGTGCTCTTGTAAGCAACAGGGGCACACAGATATGTCATCAATGAGTACCACAGTGGGTAGGATTTCGGTGAAGAAATCGGCAGGCCCTCTCGCAGCAGCAGTAGTGGTGAAAGTGGCAGGCCGCACGTATGCGGCTTTCCTTTGCACTGTAAAGGACTCCGTGTCGCCGGGCGAAGTAGGTGTCGAGACTCTCGGCGTGTCGAGGTCAGGGAGAGGACCTTCACATCGGAGTTATGGACATTGAAGACGCTGCTGAGCAGCCACGCCGGCAAATTTTGGCAAGGTGGAGGGCACGACAGTTACGGTTGGTAGGGGCGTTTGACGTGTTCACTTGCCCATAAAGGACGTAGATGCCCTTACCTCTAAGGTGGATTTAGTACATGATATCCGCAAGACGGCTGGAGACTCAGGACGATAGATGTTCTCTCCCTGCGGCTCTCTTTTGGGGATACAAAAGTTGCCATGGTGGCGGTTCCGCCTCTGCTCACGGATAAATTGCTGAAGGACGGCCACATCCACACTGGGTGGGTGACTTGCCGGGTTTCAAGGAGGTCAGCTCAGAAGCGTTGCTATAGGTAATGGGTGATTGGGCACGGGGCATGGTTCTACGGCAGTCCCCATAGGCGAGGACATTGTTTCAACTGTGGGATTGCCCAACGGAGGCCAAATCTATCCTTTGTAATTCTACGGGGACGCGGCTGCAGGACCAAGACCAAGTAATGAGGTGCTTTCCCTTTGTTTTGGAGGATACCTGGGTTGGGACAGCCCGGTCCAAGAAGAGTGGACCGCTTAGGTGTTCCGCTGCCGGTGATTGGATAGGGACTTAGTGTTCCGATTGGACTTCGATGAGGGGGTAAAGTAAGACCGTTGTCCCGGTGGGGAATCCCTTTGGGGTTCTTCATTTGAGGCGTGGCGTCCAGACCGGATTCCCGGCTCGTAGAGGGATCTCTACGAGCTTCCCTCATTAGAGGCATGGTGAATAATTGAAGACTGAGTCCCTGCTGTCTGGGGATCGTCAGTTCTCGACTAAGCAGTTTGAGGCGATGGCACCCCTGGAGCTGTGTTTATGCTTGGTTTCGGGTCCGGCTCCAGAGGGGGGGGGGGGATAAAAACTGATGAGCTCAAAAGATAACTTATCTGATGAAGACATGAATCTTTAAAATTAATTTGATACTTGGAAACTAAACATCCAGATCATAAAAGCAAACCCTTGAAATTTTCGAAAGAAAATTACATTCTTTGAGAGATCAACAAGCTTCTTTTTATAAATCAAGCCATTCTGAAAAATGAGACTTAAAGCATCTTATCTCGTAGCATTAAGAGTAGCTAAGGTATCCAAGCCCATAAAATCGCAGAAAACCTGCTACAATTGATATGGTCAGTGTTTTAATAGGCGTGGAAGAAGCAAATAAATTGAAAAGAACTGCACTTTCTAGCAGCACTGAATCAAGGCGAATCGACGACATGACTGCTGATGTTCGCGATCAGATAATTCAGTGAGTGAGTTCATGTGAATTTTTTAGTATTCAGTTTGATGAATCAACAGATGTGGCAAACATTTCTCAGTTCTTATATTTTGGAAGATATGAATGCGGTAGGGAAAGATCAATCAAAGAAAATAAGTTGTTTTGCAAATCAATACCTGGTCATGCAACAGGACAAGTCTTTTTTGATGTTTTGTTATGAAGCTACTAAAAACTATAACATAGATTGGACAAAATGTATTGCAGTATTTACTGATGGTGCAAAGGCGATAACAGGAAAGAATAGTGGATTTCTGAAAAAATTACTAGATCATCTTGTACCAAGGACAGAATGGACATACTGCTTCCTTCAGTCATGCTTTTGGGTAAAAAAAAGCCGGAAAATCTCAATCAAATTCTTTTTAAAGCTGTAAAAATTGTTAATTTCATTAAAATCCTGTTACACAATAGCTGCTTGCTAAATTATGTGATGAAATGTGCAAAAAGAAAAAATCTCCTCTTTTCCATATAGAAGTCGGATGGATATCGTGGGGAAAAGTGGTGAACCCTTTATTGGAATTACAAGATGAATTAATACGAGTAATATTTTCCCAGGATAAAAACGCCATTCTCATTTTTTTACTGAATAAGGAGTATATGTTGCTGTTGGTGTAATTAGCTGATGTATTTTCACATTTAAACGGATTATTCAACTTCAAAGCAAAAATTTTGATATGTTTCCATTACTTCCGATTACATCGAGAAAGGTATGGATGAAGGAGACATTATTATCACTACAGTTTGGATAACATGAAGATGCATTTGCGTGAGCTAAAAATTCAGTTTGCGGAGTATTTCCCGGAAGATAAAAATGATTTCTCGAAGAGATGGGTACTGAATCCATTTAGTGAAAACGTTGTTGCAGCTGTTAAGTTATCAGTTGAAATTCACGAACAGCTCATGGAAATGTCTGCCGGTGAAACGTTACAACTGCAATTCACATCTGAAAATTTAGATACATTTTGGATAGTTTGTCGACCTGAATATGGAAATTTAGTCACAGGAGCATGAAAATATTAATCCCTTTCGCCACGTCTTATTTCTGTATTTTTAAACTTTTGCGTTTTTCGTCCATGGTTGCGCTAAAAACTAACGATCGGAATCGTTCTTTAACAGATGAAAACAATTTTCTTTTGCGTGTTTCTAACGTAGATCCACGTATGAAAAAACGTTTAAATGAAAAACAAACGCAAGCATCTCATTAATTTATTTTCTTTACATGTGTATGTGTACTTTTAAATGTAAAAAAAAATGTTTATAATAAATTAATTTTTCCTCATAAAATGATCTCATTATTATTTACATGTAAATTTTTATTTCTTTACGTGTAATTTCACGATCCCCAGGTTAACAAACGCTGCACTAGGCTAACTTATTGTTTACTGTCACTAATTTATAGGGGAAATTTGGTTTTTCTCAACTTTAATTGTATTTTTGGAAGTGTAAATATTGTATCTAATGGTGCGTAAAATTTTATAAAAACTTTTTCTCAATTTTTATCACTTGCGAAAACATTCACATTTAATAAACGTAAATAAAAATTAATCCAGAAATATAAATGAATATTATGACGACACATATATTAATTTCTAAATTCAATGTATTACAGTCTGTATAAATCTATGCAACTTGTTGCTGACGTTCATATTTTTTTAATAATTTTTTTCCTTTTGACATAATTAAAAATCTATAACCTATTCCCTCGGAAAAATGAATAGACGTGTTGAAGTCTATAACCGACTTAAAGGATAGAAAGTCCAACTCGTTTACATTTCTTTTTATTTTGGGTAGCATCCTGTAACACGCATTCGAATGGATGATAATGAAATGGAACTTTTTGTAGCGTACGAAAAAATGCCACTTCTGAACGGGATTCGAAACCACAACCTATGGTTGTAAGGCAGAACTCTGCCATAAATATCTGCTAATTTTTTATAGTAGTTTCTGCTAGTTTTTTTTAGTAGTATGTAACACAATAGCTTAATATTATCATAAAATATTAAAGTATTAGAATAAAAATTATTCATTCTAATATTTAAGCAGTTTTCATTTAGATATGTTGATATTTTCATGTTGTTTCTGTAATACTATTTTGGAGTCAGCCATCGCTTCGTTGTTATTCTGGAAGTTTTTAATATTACTTGGTAAAGGCACTACTTTTTTTAAACACGTTACATACATCAAATAAAATATTTTTTGCTCTTACGAAACTTTTCTTTTAATCTTTTTTTTATTTGCTTAGTAGATCTGCCTTCTTGGTTGTGCACTTTGAAATACTTATTAATTTCTGTCCATTTAAAAGTTATATTAAAACTTTATAATGAAATATTGCTTTTTGTTTAAAATTATATAAAAGATTTCTCTGTAATATAATAGTTTTTTATTTAAAAACTAAATAAAAAAGCCCATATAAGGTTTTAATGCTTCATTCTACCTAAATTGTATTGTTTAACCTATACAATAACAAAATCCTAATAAAAAGCGAATCGTTTACTTGATAATAACTCCCATCTTTCCCAACCGAACGTTCTTCAGCAGCTCTAATATTAATAACGATCTTTCGCCAGTTCTCGATTTTAATATCTGAAACTGATTAATATTATTACAAAAAACTATTTTTACTTCCTTATACGAAGTAAAGGAAGTATTGTGATCGCGAAAAATTTCGGTTTTCATATTTCAACGGAAATGTCCATTTTGACCATCCGTGGAACCTATTTGATTAGTTTCTGCGTGAGGGCTGTACGTATGTATATATCTCGTATAACTCAAAAACGATTAGCCGTAGGAATGAAATTTTGGATTAAGCACTGTTGTAACATCTAGTTGTGTATCACCCTGTTTGATTGCAATCGAAATTAATATTTTAATTAATGAAATATTTGGATATATTTGGTTATATTTCTCCTTTTTTTAACTTTTTTTTAAATTTAAATATATTAATTTAATAGTTATTAACCCGTGATTGTAAAAAAAATTACAATATATAATAATTCAATGATAATAAAATAAAATTAAATAAAACTTATTAGTGAAATAAAATTTTATGTACTTATAAAAATGTGTAAATGTAATTTAATAGGCATTACATATGTGCATATGTAATATGCTTAGTGAAACATCTGATTATTTAAAACTAATTGAAATTTATAATTTAGAATCGTATTATTTTTGGACTTTCTTAGCAAATTCTTATAAAAATTGTATATATTTTTTTTAAAATTATTTTATTTAATTATTTGATAGAAAAGTAAAATAAATTTTTGAATTGTATTCAATTTAAAGTGATTGTTGAAAATATTTTTTCACTTGTGCGTAATATGCAAAAGATTCTGGTGTTTCGTATAAATAAAAGTTAATAATAATTAAAGTATTCCGGTTAGTGAACTCCTGTATACTGGTTACAAAAATTCATTTTGACCTTACGGTGTAGAATAAGCAGTTTTTATTACTGGATTTTTGAGAAACAATTTATTTAAAGAGTAATCAACGGACTTTTACTGTATCCTAATATTCCAGGTAAAATTGTTGAATTAATAATTTTATAAATATTTGATGCTAATAAAAACTAATATTTTAGCAATTGTGTAACTGTTCACTTTTATTAAAGAATTGGAGGATCGTATCTCACTTTCAAATGAAATACATTTAAATGAAGTGCAGCAAAAATGTGTGTATGTAAATTAATAGACGTACAAGGAAGTCATGTGGTGTCTACATCAGATTTTTTTATTTTTAATAATATTAATGTATTTTTCTTGTTATACTGATCTGTTCTACTTCATTATTTCATTACCTAATGTTTCCTAAAATAAATATCGACGGAAAAGCTGAGAAAGAAAATTTTAACTAAGGACGTACTTTCATTGTATGAAAAGATAATCCTTAAATTCTTAATAGGTGAAAAATGAATTCTGATTCTGATTCCATTGTTGCACTGATTTATAATAATGTTCTTCAAGCGTGACATTATTCCACCGTATCAACTAATCTCAAATAATAAAAACACCTCCTTTTTAAAACTAATTTCAATAACAGATTTTTAAATTATGAGTTTTTAAATCTCTCGTCTTTTTTCTTAAACTGCCGATTCTCTTTTAAATATTGTTTACCGGTTGGTTTTTGTTATGTATTTTAAAATTAAATGTTTTTAACTTTTTTACTAATTTGAAGTTAAAATTATATACTACATGTAAAATTTAATGAAAAAATAAAATTATAGTTTTATAGAATATTGAGTTTATTATTTCTGTAACTCTTTTCATTGTTTTTATAGGTTAAAGTGTTATTTGTATCTTAAAAAATAATATTCAACGTTTCCAGTTTATTTTTAAAGTACAGTACATACATGATACCAAAAAAAAGTATCTGTAACCGAATATATGTTTTATAAATTTTATAAAAATTATAATTATTTATCGAAATCTTGTAGTTTCAATATAGTAATATCCTTTTTATTGGTCTAGATTCATCGGCGCAAATTTTTCCTGTAAAATGAATATTTAAGTCAAAATACGGTAATCTTTTACGAACTACATTTTTGGATTTAATTTCAGAAAATCTCGATGTTTTCTGTTTTATTTATTTTTTTGGTTAGTGACTTACTAATTTACCAAATAAATTTCAAGCTTTTTCTTGATAATGTGAAATGTAAAATACGAAATATGAGTATGTCATGCCTGATCGATTCAAACTCGAGATGAATTCCATCTCGAACGAGACCTTCCGGATGAAAGACTGAGACGTTACCAGTTCCGTGGATTACCTCGGAAGTAAGGATTATTCGATATTGTGTAAAAACATCCTTTGTCAATTTACTCTACTATAAAAATCACTATTTATTTTGTAAAAAGATTTCTTCATTTAAAAATGCTAAGAATTCTTATTATTTTCACAGGTCGCTATTACTTCGTACTTGGTAGTTAATTTCTATTACATTCCAAAAACAGAGGATAGATTTTTAGCAATATAATTTTTTTTTTCAAGTTTATTAGGTCATTGCATATATGAGATAGTCAAGTATAATTTTAAATTATTATGTACTTAGATTTTATGAATTTGCATTTGTGTAAAAAAAATTCTACTGTATAAACAGTTTACTGTATAAAAATGTTCTTTTAAAAATTTTGAGGGTCTCTTGATACATGACATTTTTAAAAGTTTTATTTATCTACACACGTAATAATAAAAATAAATATAACAGCTCAAATGGATATATTCTGATAGTCGTTTTATTAATACGTTCTCCTATTAAAGGTATAATATGACATCTACTACAGCGAAGACTCTCTCTTATCATAGCAGAGCTGTTATAAATTTTAATATCCTTTTACTAGTGTTATGCATTTTAAAAGCAAAAACAGTCATATCAGTATAAAAAATTACTGCAGGAAACATATTCATCCCATGTGTGCTCGTACGAGTCATAATTATCCTACTGTGTCATTCCCGCTGGACAAAAAAAAGTTCATCGGAGAATCCATGTCATGTAATGAAAACAGTAGAAAATCTGGTTATTAGGTCGCTGCCAATGATAGGTTACTATTTTTGATCTGTTGACTAATATTTTAAAACATCTATGTATTTTATAACGTTTTTTTCATAATAACTTTTTTTTGTCTTTTCTTTTGCTTATTTAGCTTTTATATGTAGATATTTTAGTGTAATTATTGAATTCTAGTGTACAGAACCTATCTAAAAAAAAGTACTCACTTAGCACCTCTTAGATTTTATAACGAAGGTTTAATTTTTTTCTAGCTCGATGAATGTTCGCAAAATTCCTTATTTTGTAGTTAATCTTCACATTTACGTCATTTCATTGTTATTATTTACATATTTCTTACGAATATTTCGTAAGTATCCAGGTATCCCATGCATCTCTCTGGATTCAGGGCCCGTAGGCAGCCGCGTCCCTTGTTCTTGGCGTGTGAGTGAAGTATAGTCGCGCAGACTCAGGGCTATTAATTCGGTCATCACAAATCAGCTGATTTTGGAGTCGAGACTTTTAAGGTTGAAATCCTGGGTAAAGGCAGTTACTTTTAAATGGATTTGAATACTAGATAGTGGATAACGGTGTTCTTTGGTGATTGAGTTTCAATTAAACACACACCTTAGACATCCTTGAAAAGCTCTCAATGAGGGCTTATTACTGAAGTTAAGAAAAAGTCTAAAATTCAAATTGTCTTGGATTTTGAGGTTTTTTGGACACTTTTGATTTAGTCAATTGCAAACAAAAGGGGAAGATGCACAGCTAGATGTTACAACAGTCCTGAATCCAAAAATTCAACATCCTGCGTGGTTTTTTGAGTTATGCGAGATACGTACGTACGTACGTACAGACGTCAGGCCAAAACTAGTCAAAATGGATTTAGGGATGGCCAAGATGTTTATTTCCGTTGAAATCTAAAAACCGACATTTTTTGCGATCACAATACTTCCTTTACTTCCCACAAGGAAGTAAAAACCATTAAGCAGTAACAAAGTTGAGAATTCTACTTTTACAAATAACTAATATCACTTTTCCTTTTAAATTTTATATAAGTACTTTGTACTACAAAAGCAGTAATTAGATTAATAAAATTTAAATTCTTGCAGAGATGTAGAGAAAACTACCGATATGCTAGCGAAGATGTCCAATGAAAATACAAAATCAAGGTTACTCAAGGAAACATTGATAATACATGAATCTATATAAATATAGATAACTGAAATAATATATTTATATATCAAAGATAACATTTATATACTGTTGTATATACTAGCCGGTCGGAACACACTTCACTTGCCCGATTGTCTAGTCAGTGGACGAAGCCACCTGAATCTCCGGGGCCCAGGCCGGCCCAGGCGAACCCCAGAGCCGACCCAGGAGCACCCCGGGGCCTACCGCAGGGCTTCAGTGCTCGCTTGGCTCGCCGTTCCTGTCAAGCCAGAGGCTCCGCTTCTTAGACCTCCGCAGTGATCATTACCTCACGGTTGTAAGAATAAAATTGATATTTAACAATTAAAGTATTCAGTCTTTATAGAAATCTGAAAAAGAAACTAATTGCAAAAGATAGAATAGTAGTAACTATAGTAAGTAAATTACACATACCTTTGACGAAGAAAAATTCATAGCTTATTTTTATTGCCTTAGTGACAGAGATGTAATGATGAACTATAAGGATTAATCTTTTTTCCTCTAATGAATATTTTTAATTCACAACTTCTCCTCCAAGGGGGCTAGGACCTCGGTCTATGGCATAAAACCTTCCCTTTTTGCAGGATACATTCGTGTTACCTAAGGCAATCGCTCGGTTGGTTCTCGTGTCTTGGCGAGAACAAACAAATAAACAGAAAAACTTTCGGTTTTATTTATTATTTATATATATATACGTACACACACACACACACACACATATATATATATATATATATACCACATATTAATTATATATGAGTGTATACATATATATATATATACACACACACACACATATAATAGAAGATTATAATTAAATTATTTAAAACTAATTTCTGTATGATGCTTGTTTCTACACCAAACTGTTTCTTTTTAATAGAAGCCTGCAATTTCCAAAACATTATTTTTTCACTTAATAAACTCTCATTCCAAATCTCTATATAATAATGCCAGCATTCTCCTTATTCAGCACGAAAAAATGCAGAATATTGGATGCACTGCGGAAGGTGGTACTTTATACATTCATATTCGCAAAAGTGATTTTCGTCTGAAAATCACTTTGTATACTGTTAATTTAGACGGAATCATTTAGTTTAAGCCGTTGTTGGCTGTAAGTATAACAATTTTAACAGATTTTCGTTTACTGTACACCAAATAACAAAATACAGAATAGCTTGTAACACACTTACAGTGTGATGAAGGTGTTGGTGGGTGGTTTGGTTGTGAATGTAATAATAACTTAGTAGTACAAAGGTAAGCGTCTACCGCAAATATCTCTCTTTAATATTACTTTTATTGAGGCTTGAATCTTCCAAGAAGGATGAATGGATTCATATAATGAGAAAAGTTACAGAATTCTGATTGTAGTTACGAAGATGCGGTTTGTAGATGTTTACTGCGAAATAAGATACAACTTAGTGACGTACAACAAACATACAACTTCTTATTTCGATTGACGTTCTAGTTACTTGCTTAAATGTATATAGTTTAGTTTAAACAGCTTAAATTACTTTTAACTAGCTTAATGTAGAATTTCTCACGTCATAATAATATGCGCTTTCAAATTTCTGCTTGCAAATATAAACGCGGTTTCTCGAGTACAGAAACTATTTTACAAAGTGTTCTGTGAACGAAATACCTCGCATCCTTTGTAAATATACGAAAAAATTTCTTTAATCATTATTCTTGCTGATAACATTTTAATAGTTTTGTTTATTAAGACGTAAGAAAAATTTTGTCAGGTTTGAAGCATTTTATAGTTTTATTTATTAGTCGTGAATTTTTATTTGATAATCTAAAGTTTTGTGGGAAAAAGGAACCGGATTAAATTCTTATCTCTTCTCCAATACGTCACACAAGTGAAATCTAGGCTCTGTATAACTGTTGCAGACGATATTGCTAAGGTTTAAACCTTAAACGATGTTGTACACGTTGAAGCATCGCTTATAAAATAACAAATATAATTTTAGATTCTTACGTAATCGCTATTTCTAAATTGTTTTTTAAACGAGAAATGATTCACAGATTCTTTATCGTTAGGATTCAGTAATCTTATATACACTTTTATATTTTTATAAACTTTTACATTGCGATTAGATGGAAGGACGGAAACTAACTATAAGTAAATGAAAAGATAGTGCTCCGATTTTAGTACGACTACCTTACCTCAAGGTAGCTTTTTATCAGTGAATTCTCTTTCAAGATTAAAATAATAATCTTGTAGACTACCATTAGATCCGTTTGGAGTTCGTAAGTTATATTCAGGCAAACATGGAACGCTGAGATGATCAAGATGTCACACAGATTTCACTTATTGATAAGTCAATAATGGTATCATGTTATTTACTTTATGTCATTTTACATAAATTTCGGTTTATAAACACTTAATATTTATTAATAACCCGATACTAAAGAGGTGAATAAATTGACTTTCATACCTATTTATTGAGCAAAATATTTTAGCAATGAAATGCGTAGCGCAGTAGAAGTGAATATGTAGTTTTATGTTTTATTAATACAGAGACAGAATCAATTATATATATTTTAAAAGAATTGATATGAAAAAGTTTTTAAAAAAATTATACAACTTCTTTAAAAAATGATTCTTACATTAATGCAATCAAAAAAGGAGCTTGTTAGCAAATATTTAAACAGATTTAAATAACCTTAAATAATTGTTTTTATGCGTATGTGACCACCTATTATATTTTAATTATATAATTTCTTTCTTTGTTAAATAAAGAGATATGCTTGTATCATAATTCTATAAATATATACGAGCGTAGTACCGCTCATAAACCTTCTTAGTGATTTTTTTTCTTATGTATTATACTTAATAGTATTTTCTATATTTTAAACACTCTTAAATGGAGCTAGAACATCGTATAAAACGATTTTATTTAAGACATGTGTTAAAATGTGTGAGTAATAAATTGTTGTATTAATTTTTTAACTATCAGTATAGCAGTATTTTTATAAGCCTACATCATGTTAATGACTTATTAACGTATTCATTCCGAAACAGATAATTAACCACAAATCAGCATCATGTTTTAATTTTTTTTAATAATCCAGCCTCTTTCCTCATTGGCATTGTAAATACCCGATAGTGATTATTCCTTAGAAATTTACAGCTATCATTTTTATTTAATTCACTGTTTTATATTTACTTCTGTAAAAATGTCAGCTGTTTATTATATTAATTTTAAAATTGTATTATCTCAAACGTTTTTTATTTGAAATTATTCTGGTAATTGTGAGCCTGAACTTCCTTAACCTTAATCTTTTTCAAATTGAAGTATGTTGAAAAATATGTTGTATAATATTACAAGTTTCAAAAGTCGGAGGAATGAAATTAACTTAGTATTCTTCCTCAGAATCAGTAACGCCAGTAGCGTTGTAATCAGCTGTTCTGGGCAAATCCATCATATAGTCAGGATACAATGAAGTTGTTTGCTGGCCACCTAGGTAAAATAAAATAGCTAAAATATATATATAATTTGTATATTTAACGTTAATTAGACGAAGGTAGCGAGCGAAGCGAGCGTAGGTTATGTTTGGTTAGGTTATATTGATATAGTGCACGAACGTCATTACACGGAATCAACATAATCTAACCATAATAACTTAATAATTTAAACATAACCTACGCTCGCTTCGCTCGCTAACCTCGTCTGATTAACGTTAAAAATAAAAATTATATACAATTAGTTATACGTATAGGTGATTTTATTTTTATATACGCAAACTATTGTATTTCAGTTGGAGTCCCGTATAACCTATAAGTACGGGTGTTTTTTTGTACACCCTATAAATCCAAATTACCGTTTCAGATCTTTTCCCAAATCAATTTTAACAATTTTTACTTTTAATAATATAATACCTTGTAGAGTTAGCTACACCAGCCATCACACACGCCACCCTTATTGCCTATCATACAAAGTATATTATTCCCGGTACAATAATTATTAGCGAGTGCTGGAAGATATACAATTGTTTGCAACACGAGGGCTACAAAGATTTAGCGATGAACCACAAATTTAATTTCGTACATCCGGACACGGGAGCTCATACACAGACAATCGTGCGGGAAGAGAAGTGCGTTCAAACGTTCCTCGGTAGGAAATTGTAAGCATCACTTGCACGAGCATTTGGCAGAGTTCTTTTTCAAAAGAAAATACAGGGATTACAAAAGATACGAGTACGTCATTTATGGTCCAGTCTTGCTTCACTGTATCCTGACTATATGATGGAGTTGTCTAAAACCGCTGATAACAACGCTGCTGCCATTACAGATTCTGAGGAAGAATAATAAGGTAGGTATTTCAATCTTCCGGCTTTTGAAACTTGTACTTTTATTAATTATATAACATATTTTTCAACATAATTCAATTTGAAAAAGATTAAGGGTGAGGACGTTCAGGCTCACAATTACCATTATTCTACTTCTATATATAGGCCTTCATGATTAAAGTTGAATAGGTGTTCAAAAAATTAGTAAAGTTGTTTGACAATTTGTATTGAGCGGATGAGAATTTTTACTAGTAAAAATAATAAATTCTATGATTTTCAAATCTGTTCTTTACATCATGCTAAAAATATGTAAGATATTTATAAAGAAGATAAGACATCTTAAAAAATAATTTAATGTTACTTCTTGTAGCTTCTAATGACATCTAATTCGGTATTAATTTTTATGGTAGGATGGTAAAAAAAATTGTTAAATTTCTCGTTTTTTATTTATATTAAAAAAAAATTGGTAATACAAATTTATCAAAACAAAATCTATCTTAATTTTATTTGTTTAAATTTAAACAGTTATTTATTTAATATCATCTAAATATTTATAAAATAAATTATACTAGATAAAAGCGCAAACTACATCTTTACAACCTGGTAGTTCCACATCTTAGATGTAGCACTCTAGAAATTGAAGACTGTAAAGTAAGGTGAAATATCAAAAACAAAAGCCACTTTCAGGGAATCTGTATGTGTAGATTTAGTAATGTTATCTACGTAAGGTAAAATTCATTGCATGCGTTAGTATTTGTTACTGACTAATGAGAGTAATAGAGTTATCGATTAAAAAAAAAAATTAAAAAAACAAATAAATGTAATTTTATACATTCAAGTAACATGAAGTGGTTTAAATAATGATAAACAGATGATGAGGTTAACGCCGCTACAGTTTGTTTTGAATCTGTAGTTGGTTGGCGCATACTCATTTAAATATGTAATAGCTTGTTTTGCTGCTCTCTGTGTAGGTTGATGTTCTGCTAATGCGCGTACGCATGACTCACTATCTACTTCCCTCTGTTAACAGACTTGTCTGAGCCCGTACAGAGCGGCTAGTTGCATGTCTGTCACGTTAGTTGACTTCTTTTTTATATTCGTTGTTGTTATATTATAATTACTTGAAATTATTAATTTTTTAATTCAATTAAAAATAATTTAATCGATCGAGATGTGTTCTACTACTGGAGGTACGGAATGAATTTTTATATATTTATAAATTAGGAGGATATTCACTTTTGTTTAGTTTTATTAGTGTAATGAAGTTTGGTATTTATTTTATCATTAGAATTCCCTCTATTACTCAATTTGCTTATTATCCCTGAAAGTGGATGTTTTGCTTTATTTATTCTTACATTCATTTCGCTTAATTTGTAATGTTACTTAACCACCTGTTTCCTACGGGATACTGAATGTATGAAATTCTTACTGAAATTTTTAATCTTGACTTCGAAGATCTGTTTTCTAATATTTAATTATTTTTTTAACGGCCCTCATGTATAAAGTAATTGTCTTTGTTAAAAATGTAAGCCTCACAATTTTACACAAACCTTAACATCTAGACTTATAATTACTTAAAGTAACTATTATAATTTATAAATTATATCTTAAAAAATAATAAGTAATCATGATACATCTCAGACTACCATAGGATCAAGCATCTGACTTAATGGATTTTATTTGTTGAAGTTAGTAGTATTATTTAACAAAGGTAATGTTTTAAAGTGCTAGAGATTTAATTATACATAGATTTTTCCAACGTTATTAAATCCTTTTACAGCTCGATTCTGAAGTGATGTAAAGATGGTCTCACTCGAGTTTTATATTTTATTTTTTACGACGGAATGGGAACTACAGATGTTTTAACTTGGTGATACAAAACTTTTATGACAGAGATTCTACGTAAAATGTTTTTAAAATTATAGCATATTAGAAACAGTACTTAAGGTTTATCTGATACCTATTAAATATGCTGTTTTATTTTTTAATAATGTTATTATTTTGCCCTTAATTGTATGCTTTTATTTTATACTTTACTGACTTCCAATGTTCTATCTACTTTCGCTCTTTCGTAACAGAGTGAAATACGTAAATCGGTCTAATTCTTTTTCTTTGATGGCCTCCGTGATAGAATGGTAGCCTTTCACCCGCAAAATTTTGGATTCGAATTCTGGTGAGGCATGGCATTTTTTACACGCTAAAAATTTTCTATATCATATCCCGCATAAAAGCTGTATAAATATGGTGTATTAATCGTCTAAAAAAATTTAGCTTTGCTAATTTGATCTTCTCGACGCTTGGAGGAGATTTCTACGCCAAAAAATGCAAAAGTATGACTAGAAAATTCTTCGATTCTGTGTTAATGTGTGTGCGCATATATATATATATATATGTGTGTGTGTGTGTGTTTGTGGCTGCGCTTTGGGTTTATTGTGCTTTATGTTTTTAAAGGATTTAACTTTCTCTTTTGATCGCAAACTTTGTTGGTTGTTATTTTGTGCAGGACGATTGATTAGGTATAAGGTTTTTTATTTTAACTTAATGAGAAAGTTCGCCATTCTTTAGGTTATAAAAATAATACCTTCGGAAGTCCTTCAATAATATTTTCTTTTCCATGTCCTGTCTTCAGGACATGGTAAACTTCATCAGGCACAGCATTCCACCCTTAGTAAATGGAGTTCTGTAAGATTTTGAAAAAATTTACCATTTCGATGTAATGATTTCATATATTGTATTATATTTAACGGTACGCGCGCGTGCGCGTTTTGTGTGTGTGTGTCCACACACATACAATATAAACTCTAAATTAAAAGTTGTATGGATAAGAATACTTTTTAGCCTTAATCTAAGAAGTACTGTAGGAGCCAATTTTTAGCTTCTTTTTAAAAAAAAATATTTTTTTTAAAATCCAAAATAGTATAATTTAAATTTATTTTGATAATTTGTTTTTACTTATTGACTCAAGTAAATATTTAATTAGATTTTTGTTTTTCGTTTCTTATCGATGGGAAAATGGTTTCTAAATATTTTCGATGACAATATAGTAGTTTGACAGCAGTACTGACAAGAAAAGTGGTCAGTACTTATGAAAATATCTTTTGGTAGCATATTTTCAAGTATGTACAAAATGAGTCGCATTTTAATTAATTTATTTTTCTTTTTAATACATCCTTTAATATTTCAGCAAAGGGAACTTTGGTTCCCTTTGCTGAAATCGGTGGTTTTTTTTCTGTCTACTCGACCCGCCCTCCCAAGGCCAGATCCAGCTTTCCAGCATAACTTGGCTCTGGTGGGAGGGCCACTATCTCAAACCACCCGAGTGGCCACGCTGGGCTATGCCGTTCCTAGCAGTACCTCCGGGCAGCCGGATGGTGCAGCCGGGTATGCCTATTTCCCTACTACTGACGGGGTATCCTAAACACCCGTAAAGAATGGGTAGTCATGATCAATATGCTTGGATTTATTAGGGGTTTCTTAATGACCATACACTGTTCCTGTTGGAGATTCTGTGTAGAGTAGCGTCACATTGGAGAATGAAATACCTCAAGGAAGCGTATTAAGTGCCTACCACCTTGTTTTCTATAGCCATAAACAGTATTACTAAATGTATGCAACCACCTGTCTCTATTTGTTGAGATTTTGCTACATATATTACTACCCTTTCAACAGCCACAGCCGAGAGACTACTACAGAATATTGTAAACTCTTTTGGAAGCAAAGCGTGTTCTAGAAATGACTAAAAAAATACGTGGCAATGATACATATCTCGTCCTGAAACTTGGTCCAAGATCACCGGATCACCGGCTTGGTCCAAGATCACTGCACCGGCTTCACGTTTTCATCTGAAAATCAAAATGTGTATTCTTTTCTCGCATACAGACCCTTTCACTCCAATGGAGAGTCCTTCTCAATGGAGAGTCAATTGCTATCTCTCCTGACGATAAATTTTTAGTTTTAATTTTCGATAGTCATCTTATGTGGGTCAAACAGTTAAAAGCGAAATGTTTAAAAAGTCTGGATATGCTACGATTTTTTAGCAATTTTTTAGCAGTCTCTATGGCGACTGCAGGGATGTGGGAAGCTAGTGGCATCCTAGTAGCTGATACCCATCCTGCCATCCTGTGTGAAGATAGCAACCCCACCACTTTCTTGTAGAAGGTGCGTTTCTCAGAAGCATTACTAGAATTTCTTGTGCACGTATCTATACCTTGACATCTTCAATCCGGGAACAAAGACCATGAACATTCTGTTCATAAATAAAGGTGCTATGAGGTGACCACATCTACCACGTATTGCGAAGTTCAAGCAAGAAGTTGTGGTATTGCAAACTTTCTTTATCCACAAATACAAGAATATTTAAGTAATTCTTAATCTTATCTTGAAAAATGTAGTAAATAACTTCTCATTCACATTTATATTACATTCTGCTATAATGGAATATTAAATACGAATAATTGCCTATAATCAATCGCATGTATCATATGAAAAGTTGCATTGTAAAAGTGGAGAGTTAAACCTGGAAGGAGTAGACTGCTATTACAATCATTTACTACTGAATAAAGAATGAAACGAGGACTTAAGAGAAATATTTTTTTATTATTATTACTACACGATATAAATTTGCCGTAACTCTTTTTTTCACTTTAAATGTAGCAATTTCGAACATATGGAGAATAAACAAAGCTGCTTCACATATACCCTATAAAACAAAATAAAAATTACAAATAGAGGTTAATACCATATTACAATAATTATAATAATCATATCAATTAAGTAAAACTAACAAATTTAATAAATGTTCTGATACTTTTATAACCTTTTTCAGTCCTATCCTAACCTATTTTTCAGTCATAACCAGTTTCAGATTTTAGTGACTGTAGAAGTAGTTCATCTTAGCATCAATTGATTTTAATGCTAGCAGTTATTTTCAAATAGATAGATGTGTATTTAAAATATGGTCAAAAAAAGTGTTGATTGTGAATTGTGTCTGTTCATTTTGTTCTTATGAATTTTTATGGGTTTTCATCATTGCTGTTGCAAACAAGAATTCCTGATTAGCAGATAGGAAAGACCAAGTCTCTGTTCTGTTATTTATCTTTAAGATTGCCTTCTTACCAAATAGGAAATGTCCTAAAAAAAAAGCAATAAAGAAATGGCCCACATTCCTTTATTACTTCAATTAACAACCAGAATACTGTAGGTCTTTCCCTATCACATGTCAGTAAATATATGAAGGCGGTCCAGAAAGTAACTTATGTTTGTACCTAGCATGGAGATGGGTGGGGATAGAGCCATCATCTTGGCATCAAAATGTTTCTACACTCAGTACACAGCAAGCTGTCATAGCATGTGGACTATGATTTTTCTATTTTGTTTGTTGTGAATTATTGAAATATGCGCTTCAATAGAAAATCGCACTAGTTGTGAGGTGTGTTCAGTGATTAGGTTTTAACTGGCAAAAAACCTCAAACCATGGCAACTTTCTGACTTATACGGAGATGGAATAATGAGTGAAGCTGGTGTGAGGCAGTGGTGCATTTAGTTTAAAAATGACTGCACCAATGTTCATGTTGAGGATCGCAGTGTTCAGCTTAGCCTTGTGACTGGTGAACTAACGATAAAAATCAACAATAAACTTTGTGCAAATCATCAATCGTTAAGTGTACCTTAAGTGTATTAAGTGTACCTACTATTGTATTATGATTACAGAACTTTGCTTCATTACCCCAAATTTCACAAAGTTTTCTGCATGAAATTGTATCTTGGCAGCTTGGTTATTTGTGCAAGGTGGGTGCCAAAAATCTAAGGTGGCAGATTTCTACGGAGAAGAAATTGAAAACCTTGTGCATCATTACGATAAAGTGCCTCAATTTAAATGGCGACTATGTAAAAAAATAATTTAAAATTGTCCCTTTCAAATGTATAATAAAATTTATTTTTTTTACTTGGTTGGTTTTTATTTCAAAATGTAAGTTACTTTCTGGACAGCCCTCGTAGTAGGTTAGAATGCTTGGCATAGTTCTGTGTATGTTCTTCCCTACAACCCAGCATTGAATGCTGGATAGAACTGATTTGATCTTAGGTCCTTGCAGTATATAAGTGTGGCACAATGGCTCTCTACTGCACTGATATGAGTGCTACCAGTTTTCCTTTTACAACTCTTCAGATTACATCAGAAGGCTGGCAAATTCCATCCTTGTTGATTTTCTACCGTTAACAACAAAATTATTTTGATCGATAGCATGCATATCAGATAAAATGCTCAGTTTCAAATTTAAACCAAATTTTCGATACAATGAAATTATCTCTAATAACAAAGGGAACAAGCCTAAAAGATTGGTGGTCACTTGTAATGGTCATTTCATCAATGTTTGAAATATTAGAATTTATTTAATTATATTTTTCTATATCAAAGAAATTAGTATTATTTTTAGAGGGTTTGAAAATAAAAGTGCACATTGCCTAACTCTAAATAAAATAAGTATAATCTACTTTCTTCTACAACATTAAGTCTTCAAAAAAGTTTATACTTTTTTAAGAGAAAGTATGAAACAGGTTGTCTTGCTGCAAATGATATACTATCAGAATTTCAACTCTATTTAACAATGTTTTATAAAAAAAAAAAAGTAATGATTATTAGGGTCAAATTTTTCTTAAACTTTTTGGTTTATAAAGGCCTGGTATATTTTCCAATAAAAATTATGTTATTCATTATACTGCAATCTTAGTTTTAGATGGAGAGAAAACAAAAGATTCAGAGAGAAATAAATTATGATGTACTAATATAGAAATAAGATATCATGTAATGTATCAGATTTACTAGATAAAATATAATTTAATACGTTTCGCCGTGTGTTTCTACTTAATTATAAATCAGAGTGAAAACTGTTAATCCAAAATATTTAAACAAGGTATACCCATACTTAAAAATCCTTTTTAGTATCACAAAAAAATGCATCTCTACTATTTTGGTAACTGAAAACAATTTCATTTTAACCTTGGTGTTAAGAATCTATGAATTTCTCTCACACACACACACACACACAATATAAACTCTAAATTAAAAGTTGTAAGGATAAGAAGAATACTTTTTAGCCTTAATCTAAGAAGTACTGTAGGGGCCAATTTTTTAGCTTCTTTTTAAAAAAAAATATTTTGTTTAAAATCCAAAATAGTATAATTTAAATTTATTTTGATAATTTGTTTTTACTTATTGACTCAGGTAAATATTTAATTAGATTTTTGTTTTTCGTTTCTTATCGATGGGAAAATGGTTTCTAAATATTTTCGATGACAATATAGTTTGACAGCAGTACTGACAAGAAAAGTAGTCTGTACTTATGAAAATATTTTTTTGTAGGATATTTTCAAGTATGTACAAAATGAGTCGCATTTTAATTAATTTATTTTTCTTTTTAATACATCCTTTAATATTTCTGGTGGTTTTTTCTTTTGGAAAATTGGTGGTTTTTTTCTTTTTTCCCGTCTACTCGACTCACCCTCCCAAGGCCAGACCCAGTTTTCCAGCATAACTCGGCCCTGGTGGTAGGGCCACTGTGTCAAACCACCCGAATAGCCATGCTGGGCTATGCCGTTCCTAGCAGCACCATCCGGGCAGCTGGGACTATGCCATGCGGTTCCCAGCAGCAACAACCTGACGGTCGGGACTCTGTATTCTCCTTGCCTTGCCTCTAATGGGGAGCCCTCTGAAGGAGTACAGCCAGCGGGTCTATAGTCTTTTACAATCTCCTATCTTGCCCAATTAGTCCTTTTTCCCTCCAGACCCTTTTCATTCACCATCCTCCTCGGATTGTAGTTCTTCAAAAGCTTTCGTTCTCAGAACACCACTAATCATGCCAGTGATCATGGCCCAACTTCTAGGACCATGCAGCATAGGTACTTCGATATTATCAGGTGTAACCTTGTCAATCACCACAAGAATCTCCTTTCTATCCTCGGTCCACCTGACGCAATGGAATATAGTGTGTTCTGCCGAGTCACTGCTCTCGTAGTAGAAGCACCGATCCGACCTTCTCCGCTTCCTCTCAAACAGATACTTATTGAAGCATCTGTGGCCGGACAAGAATTGTGTCAGCTCAAATGACATTTCTTCATGTCTTGTTGTCAGCCTCGGCTTCAACTCCGGAATTAGCCTCCAGGTCCACCTACCCACCTGTAACCTATCACTTCGCCTGCTAGCTTTTCAGAAGCATCTGTTTCGGCTGGCCCCTTGGCATACCCTCTGCTCTCCTGATGATCTCTTCTACCACTAGGTCAAACCGAGGCAAGGCCGCTATAATTACCGCCGCCTCTGTCGAAACTGTGTCCGACAAGCACTAATGACACACCAATGGCAAGCAGTCATTGCAATCCGACAAACCTACACCTGCCTATCTTCTTCTGCAGTGCTCTCTTCCAACCTGGAACCGCGTATAACACCACTGACCTTGCCATCGACACTAATAGCCGTCGTTTCGAGGAGCTCGGTCCACTGGTCCTACCCATCAAGCTGGTGACCGCTACCACCGTCCTTCTCGCTTTGTTAACAGCCTCGATCACATGAAGTGAGAATGACCTCCTAGTGTCGGGCCACTAGGAGGTCATTAGGAGGACCATCACTAAGTAGCTGGTCTTAGTCACAGGGACAATTTCAGCACCTCCTACCGCGAGTGTTATCGGACGCAAGTGACGTCGTCCTGCCATCGCAATTAATTTTTTCTCCAATGCTAAGTGGAGCTTCCTTTCTCATAGCCAGTCGTACACCAGCCGCATAGCCTCATTACCTCTGGCCAAAACCTCCTCTTCCGTCCTCATAGTAACGGCAAGGGAGAGATCATCTGTAAATCCGGTAGGGTATACACCCTCTTGAGTACTGCAATCTGAAGAGTCTCATATTCCATATTCCACAGAATTGGTGAAAGGACAGAGTCCTGGGGTATTCCTTGCCCAGTAACCTCCACATTCTTACCCTCTGCACATCCCACCCCTATCCTCCCTTTAAAGTAGTTCTAAATGAGGCTAACCAAATATGCCTGTGTTTCGTCTCGTAAGTTCTTGAACCACCCACCCGAATGGCAGCGAGTTGAACGCATTACTCACGTCCAATAGCACCACCACCGGAATGGATTGCCTCCTCCAGGAACCGCTCGCCTCCTCATTCATCAACTGCATGACCCTGTTGATTGCTAAGGTCCGGTGGTAAGGCCCCTACGAAAGCCGAATTGATGTTGGCTGAGTCCCTCACCACGATAACATTCCTCCACGAGTCTCTCCCTCACCAGCAAGTACCCCTTAAAGTAACCTTTAGCCATTTTTAAATAACTTTTTACAAGAGCCACAAATTAATTTAAAACTTTTGTATTTTTCTTTAATTAAAGAAATAAGCAAGAGCAAAAATAATTTTTTAATTTATCGCTGGAAAGGGGTTAAACTTTAAATTCTATTCAAACGTAAAGAAAACTCAGCAGCATCGTTTTCAACTTCTTTAAAGGGTATTTTACACTTTCTTTTGCACTGTTAATTAAATTTTCTTCATTCTTTATTTATCTTTGTTAAAAAATATTGAAATCAGAAAATTTTCACTTGTTTATTGTATACCTAATTTTATCATTTTCACAACAATTTCTAAATTTGTACCTGATCGCATAATTAAATATTTGTTCCTAAATTTGAGTTCATGATAACTCTTTTCTGAGTTTTAAAAATTGACTCAAATCTTGATGAATCAGATTTTAAATAGGAATACAGATATTACTATGAAGGTAAATATCTAATTTGATTTATTTTTTAGTTGAATTAACGACTTAGTTTAAATCTTGTGAGCAGAATATTTATCAAAATTTTGTTATTATAGACTGTTAGGGTACTTGTTATGTCAGTGCTGCTTACCAAAGAGTCTTTAATTTCGTGTCTCTAGTAATATAATTATTTTCAAAAGATTAATGATACTATCCTTACTGAAAATTAAGTTACTTGAAAATTTGGTGATTTATCATTTATTCTCTGTTTAAACAGTAAAGAAATTCAATGGCCATAAGTGATATACACATTAAGAAGAGAAATAAAAAGGAAATGATGCGTATAGTTTTTTTTAAGATTGATTAAAACTTTTTGTCCACTGAGAGTAATGATTTCTTTTACCAAGTCATTTATTTTAATTGACTTCAGAATGAAGGTTGTTTTACTTATATAGAGCTACTTTACATGATTTTTGGTCGATTTGTCACGTTGTGCAGTTTTGCACATTTTTGTATCACTGAAAAAGGAAACTCTTTTACACTCACTGTTTTATTTTTCCATGTAATTTTATAATGTTTTTTGTGATTTATGTCAGGCTACCTACAACTGTCCTAGTTATGGCAGTTATCGTTATACGTTAATTATAGGAAAACGTTGTGCCATGGTTGTATACGAAATGGTTGTGCCATGACCATTTATGGTTTTTGTTGAAATATAGATTTCGATGCTCAAAATAAAAAACATTAAAGTAAAAGAAAAACCTTATTATCTATCTATTAAAAAAGACAATATCTTACTATATACAAATAACAAAAAATAGAAATCGATTACATTGAAATAAATTCGAGAACAAGTTTAGCTCATCAAAAACCTAAATAGCTATTTCAATCGTTATCATCATTAGCAAACACAATAGAGAAATTATAAATAAAATAACAAAATAAGTAAATCAAAAAAATAAATAATAGTAAAATAAAAAAATAAAAAATATTAACTGACAAATAAACAGTACTCACGAAGCACTATTAAACAACTGCTTGTATCAGACGGTAGTTTATTATTTCTTCTTTCTTAACTTGTTTGTTTAGTTTCTTTTTATTTATACGTTTATGCGTGTCTACTGTGTTAATGTTTTAAATAGAAATTTTTTTAAACTGTTTGTATTAGAGTTCTCTTATTCTCCAATTTATTATTTGCTACCCTTAAATGCAAATAAAAATTAAATTAGCTTCTGTATGTCAGAGTAGGTTTTTTGTTTTAGTATAGAATGTTTTTGATCAATTTTTTCCACACATCTTTTAAAATTTTATTAAACTCATTGTATAATTATAACAAAACCTTTCGAATTTGGTTAAAATCATTAACTTATTTAACGTCATTTATTTAATATTAATTGTAGGGTTATAAGTATTTTTCATCATTTATGAATTACAAAATAAATAAAAAATAAATATCTGATTTGGACAACACATGACTTCCTTGAACGCCTATTAAATTACATATACACTTATTTTAAATGAAAAGTACGTAAAATTTTATTTCATTAATAACTTCTGATATTTTTTTCATATTTTTTTTTAAAATTGTTTTAATTGAATTATTATTTATCGTAATTTTTTTTACAATCACCGGTTAATAATTATTAAAATCAATATATTTAAATTAAAAAATCAGTTAAAAAAAAAGAAGGTGAATTCTGATTCAAACCGATGTGCATTCCCAAATATCCAAATATTTTATTCATTTAAATTTTATTTGTCTACAACTCTGGAACCGATGAAAATAAGTACCACTTATGATATATTGTTGAAAAGCTCTTAATGAGGGATTATTACTGAAGTTAAGAAAAATTTTCTAAAATACCAATTTTTTTTAATTTTGGGCTCTGGATTTTTAGTATACTTGAATCTCGTTTTTTGGTTTGCTATGATTTTTTATTAGATTTTTTTTTATATAAAACTGTTTAATCTTATAAGTTTATTATTAATGTGGATTTAAAAAATAGAATATTACGTAAGGGTTTACCCGTTGTAGTTAATTAAAAAAAAATCTAATTCTGTTTACTTTGGTTCCATTTTAATTTTTTAGTTACTTAAAACAATAAGAAAAAATAATAATGGAAAAACTGTAACTGTAATTCAAAATCATCATTAAATTTATATTAATTAGATTTTTGTTTTACTAATTAGATATAATTAAAATCTATTTTCGATTTTAACATTTTTGGATTTTTACTTATCACTAAATCGCATTTTTGAGAGTTATCAACTATTTACTATTGTTACGAGTATTAAATAACATCTAATTTCCAATGTAATGTATCTGAATCACTGCAAGTTTGGAGTTGAACGGATGTACTTTATGTATTTACAAGTACATATACATACATGTATCAGTTACTTTGTTGGTACATGATAACGTCACAGAGAGTAAATTCAATATCAGTTCTTCACTGGTACTCGTAATTTGTTACCGATATTGTACTAAACGACTGATTGCAATTTAATAATAATTACCGAACTAAATTACGTTGCATTTACTGTCGCTATTAATCATACATCCAAATAGCAAAATGTCAGTATATCAGTTATCATTTACGTTCTCCATCTTCCTAACTACGTTCAACACAGAAATGTTTATTGTAAAATGGTGGAAATTTACCATTTTAATGGTAAAAATAATAATACAAAATAAAGTATAGAGATGAGATCACATTGCTGAATGAATTTTTATTTTTTTTTTTATTTTAAGAAATAAAATTCAATAATTTCTGAACATAACCTGCTTTTTACGTAGCATTTTATTTTTATATTTATTTTTTAATTTGAATGTCATATTATTATAATATTCTTAGTACGTTACATCCTTTGGCTTATCGACTGGTTAATTTACAGTTCAAAAATCAAGAATAATTAGACATTCATTAGGTACCTCTTGTTTAACAGTAATGGATAATAATAACTATGCCAAAGGTATTAAAATTTTAACTGTTTGAAACAGTCAGTAATCAATATAAAATAGACGACAATTTAAAACGAATAGTTTTGATTAGAGTAGTTCTGATTCATTCTGTACTGAATGTAAACAAATCAGCTCTACAATAAAATTGAATGAATGAAATGAAAATGTAAAAAATCTGATGTGGATACTGTGCATGACTTCCTTGTACGCCTATTATATTACATATACACTTTTTTTTCTTTTTTTTTTTTAAATGAAAAGTACATCAAATTTTACGTCACAATAACTTCTGATTTTTTTCATATCTTTTTATTATTATAAATCTACATATTTAATTTTTTTTTAAAGTTTAAAAAAAATAGGAGATGAAGTCGGATTCGAACCGATGTGCCTTCCCCTTGTAAGATCCAAATATTTCATTAATTAAAATTTGATTTGGCTATAACCCTGGAACCAATGAAAATAAGTACCACTTATGATATATCGTTGAAAAGCTCTCAATGAGGGCTTATTGCTGAAGTTAAGAAAAAGGCTTTTTTGGACACTTTTAGTCCAGTCGATTGCAATCAAAAGGAGAGATGCACAACTACATGTTACAACAGTCTTAAATCCAAAATTGCTATCAGGATCACTAAATTTACCTAATTTAGTTTTTTCTTTGCAGTCCGGTTTCACTTTCAACTGTTCCACGAAATTTCTAAATTTACCTTCCTTCCTCTTTCATTCATCCTGTAATTTTTCCTTCTGGGATGTCACATTCACGCGATAAACTTGCTTTGGTTTTCCCGTTTTTTTCACGATCGATAATTTTTAGTTTGTCTCCTACTGAATGTGATTTCCGCTTCTGCGGCATTTTTTGTGTTCTGAACTCATGATTTTACACTCAAAATCAAACTAAAATCATATTTCAACTCTTTAAGAATTTTTAGTATTTTAAGAATTTTTGGCAAGTGCAGATTCTTTTGAAACCTTTTAGAAGTACACAATTATTTCCGTGCCCCATTATTTCTGCAAAATTCTTTGGAATGCAATGGTCACTATCAAGTTGGGAGTGTGGTGAGGGCGAATCTAACGGTGAAATTGTACTGCATAACCAGTCTCTGTAGAATTTTTAATGTTTTAACTCAGCTTTCAAAAAAAAAATTTATTTAAAAATTACAGTATTTGTTATTGGGGGACATATTTTCCTCCTCGTTACATTCAAATTCACGGTATTTTGTACTATTCTAAAATAGATAAGTGCCAAAAGGTCGAGTTATAACAGGTCCTCATTTCGCTTGGTAGTTGAATCCTTTTATGCGTTTTTATTACTTTTTACCGGTTTCTTATTAATGTGTTTGTTTCACGCATTACCGAGGTCTTATTTGTAATAACAAATTTAGACCTCGTTAATTCAAAAATCAAAGACGATCTTTCAGAAACAGAAAGATGTGTGTTGATAGTTGAATTCAAATAATAAATAAATCATTATATTTATTTTATTATTTTTTTGTAAGGGTGCAAAAATGACTTTAAATTTTATTTATAATAATTACGTAATTTTTATATTTTATTTTTTGTGCATAATTATAAAATTATTAGTATTATTATTATTTTATGATGACTCGTCCGTTACTTGTAGAACTGGATTAAACTTTTAAACCAATAAAACATTTTGACAGGACTTCATCTTTTAGTCTCAGTTCTCACCATTAGGATAAAGTTAAATTTAAGCTATGTAAAAAAAAAATTAAGTTAAGGATATATCCAGCCGTAAGTGAAGGTTTGTAAAGACATTAACGAGAAACGTGATTTTAATTTCACAGTAAGTTCAGCTACTGATAAATCGTCTCGTGACTCTTAACACACCTCCCTACAGTTTCTCTTCTACTTTATCTATACCTTTCTACAAGAAAAATGACATGCATTTAACATCATTTTCCTAGTCAAACGCTTTACGAGACACTAACTATTAGAAGATGTGCTACTTTTATTAAGTGCTGCTTTGCTAGCAACACACTAATAAAATTATCACAATAAAATTTATATTAAAATAAAGATTAATTATAAAATATGACACAAATAGTTCGTATTAAGTATTTTTTCTTTTTTTTTTTATATTTTTATTTATAATATTAATCTACAGTGCAATTCCTTGAGATTCTCAGTACCCGAAAATGTGTAGTTTTGTTTTTCGATGTATTCGTTTAAATGAAAATGGGCTCATGACTTATTAAGTTATTCGGAAAGTTGTTATCTCTGGCTAGGTATTGAAATCTAATGGCGTACTACGGGCACTGCTGAGTATCTTGGAGTAGAAAAGCTTGAACCATTTGCATCTTGTATGGAAACATTTTTTAATCCGGTTTCACAATTTTCTGAAGCGATGTTCTGACGATGCCTAGTTGAGTAGAGTGACAACGGGTAGAGGCAGATGGATCCTCAAGGCCGGCCTTCGTGGCGCGAGTGGTAGTGTCTCGGGCTTTCATCCGGAGGTTCCGGGTTCGAATCCCGGTCAGGTAAGGCATTTTCACACGCTACAAAACATTGATATCATCATCTCTGAAGCAATACTTGACGGTGGTCCCGGAATTTAAAAAAAAAGATGGATCCTTAAGAACACTCTGCCGTACAGCTTCCACCGGAACGTTGGTGTGCATAGTGCGTACCACTAGGCTGTAGGCTTTTACAAGTACTCGAACCTTAGAACTTAGACTTCCTAGCGGATGAATATACAATACATCCGTAGTCTAGTTTAGATTGAACCAATGCCTTATACAATCTCAATAATATCTCTTTATCTGAGCCCCAATTAATGTTCGAAAATATTTTATAATGTTTTGGGGCTTTTTGCATCTATCACTCAAGTCCTGTATATTTAATCCCCACGTAAGGGATTTATCCAATACCGGTCCTAAAAATCTCACATTGTCTTTATATTGAATTGGATTATTACCGATTGTCAAAATAGGACTTTGATGAGGAATTCTCTTCCTACAGAAGTGTACACAGCACGTTTTTTCTGGTGAAAATTGGAATCCATTATTCCTTGCAACTTCATTTAGAGCGTTAATCGCTCGTTGCAATTTGTATTTCACCATAGCAGTCTTGTTGCTGGCATACACAATTGCCAAATCATCAACGTAGACGCTTTTGCTGATTTCTACTGGAATGGCTAATATCACTTTATTAATGGCGATCATAAACAAGGTACCGCTCAACGGCGAACTTTGTGGTATGTCATTTTCCTAGATTCTTACAGATGAATATTCATTGTTGACGCGTACTTTGAATGTACGGTCGTTCATATAGTTGCTGAGTAAGACTGGCAGATTGCCACGAATTCATGTATCTGGAGCATTACTCCATGTCGCCAGGTCATATCAAAAGCCTTCTGCAGATCGAAGAAGACTCCCGACACAATGCTTCCTTGTGATAAAGCTGTTGTATTCTCTAAGTTGATCATTTGATCTGTGGTAGAATGGTATTGCGGAAACCCTGCTTGATATGGTGATATCAGGTTTTCTTTTTCTAAAACCCAAACGAGTCGATTATTAATCATTTTTTCAAGTATTTTTCCCATAGCGTACGTCAAAGAAATAGGACGATAGCTATTGGGATCTGTTAAATTTTTATTTCTCTTCGGTACTGGAACAACATGTGCCCTTTTCCACTGCTGCGGGTACATTCCATCCCGCCATATTTTGTTATAGAGATCTAATAATCTGCGTTTTGCAGTGGTATTCAACTGCCTGATCATATTATAATGGATTTCATCCGAACCAGCAGCTGAGTTGCCTGCTTTCTCCAACGCTTTCACGAATTCTTCCAATTTAAATGGTACATTATATGAGTAATTATACTCACTTATGAAGTTTAGTAGACCTTCAAGTTCTTTTTTTGTCCGAAAATCTTCGTATTAGGCTGTTTTGCTGGCCTTCTCGAAATGATTGGATAACAGCTCTGCAATTTCGTTTGGAGTGTTCTTAATTTCATCTTCACCTTGAAGGCTAGTTATGGGAGCAACATTTTTACGCCCACAAATCGCTTTCACTTTCCTCCAAACGTCTGATGCAGTAGTACTTCTGTCAATGGATGATACGTATTGCTGCCAGAATCGGTTCTTCGAATCTATCATGAGACGTGTTGCATACGCCCTGTATTTTTTAAAGGTAATAATATTCTCTGTGATAGGACGTTTCTTAAAGGCGTTTATACGCCCTTTTCTTTCTTTTTGTAGCTTCACTTATTTCATCGTACCACCATGGAACGGGTTTCTTCGTAAGTTTCCCAGATGTTTTGGGAATGAATCTCGATGCCGACTCAAATATCGCATTTGTTATAGCGTCGACATCGTCCCCGATAACTCCAATTGTTTCGGGGAGTATCGTCTTAGCCGTGAAGCTCGTCCAATCTACCTTATCAAACAACCATCTTTTAGAGATGGGGTATATTTTCCTTGTAACATCAGTTACAATTTGCACCGGGAAATGATCACTTTATTATTATTATTATTATTATTATTATTACTACTATTATTTGAATGTGTTTTTATTATCACTCGATAGCTACCGTATTTGAAGTTCTGATTATTATTTTTTTTTTTTTTGTATTTGAATATATAATTGTTGTTATTATTATTATTGTATTTTGAATATTGGGTTTTTAATTTATATGCGGGTTGTTGACTTGTGCCTATTCTTAGATGATTTTATGAAATATTGTGCAACATACAAAGGTTTAGTGTTACTGTTCGGTTGCACAAACAAAACAAATAAACAAATAATTTTTATTATTAAATTATTAATATTATTAATATTATTATTATTGTTATAATTTAAACTATATAAATTTGTTTAAGTTCATTTTTTACTTTAACGGTTGCAATTTCGAACAAGTGTAATATAAAAAGGGCTGCTTCACAGATACCCTAAAAACAAAACAAAAATTACAAATATTAATACCATATTACAATAATTATATCAATTAAGTAAAACTAACAAATTTAATAAATGTTCTGATATTTTCATAACCTGTTTCAGATTTTAGTGACTGTAGAAGTAGTTCATCTTGGCATCAATTGATTTTAATGCTAGCAGTTACTTTCAAATAGATAGATGTGTATTTAAAATATGGTCAAAAAGAGTGTTGATTGTGAATTGTGTCTGTTCATTTAGTTCTTATGCATTTTTATGAGTTTTCATCATTGCTGTTGCAAACAAGAATTCCTGATTAGCAGATAGGAAAGACCAAGTCTCTGTTCTGTTATTTATCTTTAAGATTGCCTTCTTACTAAATAGGAAATGTCCTAAAAAAAAGGCAATAAAGAAATGGTCCACATTCCTTTATTACTTCAATTAACATCTAGAATACTGTAGGTCTTTCCCTATCACATGACAGTAAATATATGAAGGCGGTACAGGAAGTAACTTATGTTTAAAACTTCTAGATATGCTAGGATTTTTTAGCAACACTAAGCGGGGAACTGACCGATGATGTATGTTACGTTTTTACTATTCTTTAGTTCGGTCCCTTATGTATAATATCGGTGTCGCTCAATTAATAAGGTAAATGATAAACGTCTAGGATAAATAAGTAGTTATAAAGATAAATGTTTTTTAATCTTAATTTATCTTTTATTAAATGATGGAATCAATAAATACGAGGTAAACAGCCCTAAAAAATCTATATCTAAAGAAAAAAAAAGCTGACAACACAATTGTTTCTGATCCAAGGCTTACACACAACTCAGTTTAAAATATTTATCATTTTATTTAAACTAGCTCTCCGTCGTAGCTTCGCCCGCGCAATATGGTTACTTGCGTTTCCGATAACGGTCAATCTTTTTATTTTATGTTTTTTAGTTAAGTTACCGCAAATGCCACCGTCAGTCACACATTCAGTAACGTTAGCAGTGGCTGTATTGGTTGAGCCACAGCGTCGTATACCTTTGCGCCCCTTAAAAAATCACCCGGAAAATGTTTATAGGATATTTTCAAGCCCAAATCTACTAATACCCCGAATAGTAGAGTCGGAATTAGGAAAATTTACAATCATTATTCAAACTTTTTTTACCTTTCTTCATCCCCTTTCAAAATCGAATTTCAAAAATCTAGAAATTGATTTATTGACGTGAAAATTACACTCACCAAAAATCAGGTTGATTTCTTCATTTTTTACCGAGAAATTAAAAAAAATAACAGGATTTCAAAAACCATTCAAAAATCCAATTTAACCCTTGAAAATCGAAATTTCAAAAAAATTCTAGAAATTGGTTTAAGGTATTCATAATCTTTCAGTTCAAACCCAGCTCACGCAATGATAAACAATCGCACTTCGCTATTCATTAAAGTTTGTGCTTCAACCGCAAATCTCCACTACTATATATATATATTTTTAGATATTTTTCGAGATGAAATATATCTAAAACCTTCTCAGTTATGCAAAAAAGCACGAGTAAAAATTTGGATGAGATTGATCGAGCAGTTTTTTGTTTATCCCAAACAATCAAAAACCCTCTTCCTCTTTATATAATAGTAGCCTACAGATAATATTTTTTCGTTTAACTGATTCACTGATTTTGTTTAATCGCTAAAGCGTGTGTGCATACCGTATTTAATTTGCGCCGGTGTGGCGTACTAACAGCGACAATTAGTAATTAAACTAATGTAATTACACAACTTACACAGAACAAATTTCACTTGTACGGTTGGCAAACTGGTGTAGCAGCGAGGCTTATCGCACCAGGTACCAAGTCAAGCGGAAGATCGAGTTCGAGACCCAGCCAGACCGACTTAATTTGTTATACTTTAAATATTAATTTATTTAATTCTACCGCTATCCTGTGACGTTATAACATATCAGATGACTACAAAAGCATTTTTTGGGTGATGGGTGGGGGCGATTTTTCAAATCTTTTTTTATAAATATTGTTATTTTTTAATTTTAACAAATGTGCTAAAAAAAAAATATGACCTTAATTAGGCGAAATCTCGAGATACTAAGAGTTACCTTGCTCTACAGCATCACCCCCATGACCTTTTAAGTTGAAATTTTAATAGCATCGATGCCCCATATATAAAAGTAATCTGACCAATTTTGGTCAAAATCGGTCTGGTAGTTCTGGAGATATAAGGTAATTTAGAAGCCAACATCGAACGCACGTACATCCGAACATTAACATCTGGAAAATTTCCATCCGGTTGTTTTTTTTTTGGGGGTTCCTTAAGTTTTTTTTGGGGGTCCTTAAGAAACGTCAAGATCCGGTGAAAATCGAATATGTCTAAATTGGACCGATTATAATACTTTCCCTTCTAGACCCTTCTAGGTTGCTATAACGCTATCTAGACAGGAAATTTACAAAAATGGAAGGACAAAGATTTTGTCACTAAAAATAAAATTACTTCAGAATTGATGGAGGTGCAAATTAATTGTCTATTTACAATGGGTATAGCTCAATTCATTGAACAAGGAATTCTTCACTTACTATTTACACATCAGATCTTTCGTTTACTGTTGATAATTTTTTCACGGCGCTGGATAAAAAAAAAGATGGCGCTATACGTATATTATTTGAAGCATCGTGTAGTACTTTAAATGATTAACATTCATCAATTCAGCGTGGATTGGCCAAATCGTAATGAGTTATTTATTTTGTAGTACTTTTTTTCAAAAATATAATTTATTCATTTTATTACCATATGTTTATTTGAACTGCATAATTCTTATCAGAAAATAAATAAAGTATGTAAAAATTATATTTTTTAGTTTTAAAAAACGAGATTCATCAAAATCGTTGAAAAATATGGTAAAAATTTACTTCTTTTTTTTTTTATAACTAATTTACTGATTTTGTTTTGAGTATTTATATGTAATTTTGCTTTCATTATATGTTCCATATTTGTGTAGCAATCATCGCCTGTATTCAGGAAGTGTTCATCATTTGCAGTTGCTTGTTATTCAAATGCAAATAGGAAGATTTTAACCAAAAAATATTTCCATTAATAACCAATTCATCGAGGCCGTCACAAAAAATTTAATTACAGAGTAATTTATTGATAATTGACTTATATTTTTTGTCAGTTATCATTTTGCTTGACATCTTCGAACTGGATCAACCGATTTTTATGAAATTTTGTACCATTGCTTCTGAATATGGATTGATTTGCATAATTATGCAATGAACTATTCTCGGCTTTTATTAATTAAAGGTAAATTTATTGAAATTTGATCGAACGGAAATTTCTTACCTGAATAAAAAATCCCTTTCGGCACACCGGAAGGCGGTGCCGAAAGGGTTGTAGATTTCACCGGTGCTATATCCTCCTGAAAATATTTCCACTTTAAAGTTAAGAAAAATTTCAAATTTACTCAATACGAAAATGGTTGCATGTGAAAAAAGTTTCACATATTTAGCATATGACAAGCCCCATCTTCTTACAACTCCATCAACATTTTGATCATCCCTTACCGTAAGGGTTGGTCAAATCAAAAATTGTTTCAGAAAAAAGTTTTAGACTAACTGTCTCTCTAAAATGTCCTCTAAAATCTTTAGAGGACTAACAACCTCTTTAAACCGATTCGATATTGTGCCTATTAATTATAATTATTTTATCTTCAAAACTTCATTTTTTCCACCCCTTGGGCCAATGGTTGGTAATATCAAAAATCTTTACTTACCTAAGTTTTAGGCCCTTATCCAAAAAATAGCAGGAACTTTAAAAAATATCGAAATTTAAACAAATTCGATGCTTTACTTAATAAGAAAGTTGTAGCAATATTTTCTTTTCTCGAAACCCCCCCCCCCCCATTTCCATCCCCATGGTCCGATTTTGGTCGTTAATGAACTCGACTGAGATTTTGGGACGAGTTATTTTTAAGGAACAATTTGAAAGTGATTGGCGCAAAATTACGGCAGTTATCGTGTCCACAAGAAAGTGAAATATATATAAACTTTTGAGCTGACGGTGGTTTTGGGTCCTGGAGGGATGTGACATGCAAAGATAAGTGGAAATTTTCTGGAAGTCGAATCATGGTACTCGTTACAATAGATATCTTTCTTATGAAATCTACCTAATTGTTAACTATAAGCTACAAAGAAATGGTATGATTCTTGATGCCAAGATCAGACTATCTATGAATACCGATGAAAAATAATCTATCTGAATAATATTTATTTTGAGATAATTAATTTAAAGATATCTTCGCCAAAATTTTTTTTTTAAGAAACCAAAAATCCACTTGCTATAATTTTCATTTACATTGATCCGCCCGTTGCAAGGAATACAGTGAAACAGGCGAATGGAAAATAATGTCGGTAGTGAATTACTATTGTTGCTTCACTGAGCCAACAGGAAAAAAGAAGTATTCTTGTGTGTATGTATATATTATAATAAAAACTTAGGATTTGTTTATATAGAATATTTTAAAAAGACATTAACAATAACTATTTATACAACCTTCCGTAACTGTTTATTGTATGTTATGTAATGGTCTTAGTTTTTATATTATGGTTATTACTTACGTAAAACAAATATCTTGGGATATTGTCTTTATTATAAAACATCTCGAAATAGAAAGCTGGAAGAGTAAGAAAACCATAAAAAAGTGATTGCTTGTAATCGATTGTTCTTGCAACGCAATGAGATTCAGTCCACGAATTGTAGCAATGGTATTTTACTAACTCTAATACCGTCAATAAAATAACGGTCTATCACAGACAGATGTTGTTGCGATATTACTTTCAATACAAATACATAATATTATGTAATATTTTTTTTAGTGTATTATTTATGTTTAAACGTAGCCATATTAGATATTTTATGGGGAAAAAATTAAAAATGTTCTATATTAATTTATCCACCGACTTAAATAATAAAATCCGATTTCTTTTAACGCAAACGATATTTTCAAATAGCTTGCACTCGGATTTAACCTAAATCGACTTCATTTCTAGTAGAGAACAGTGATGGACCGAAAAAACCTAAATTAAGTGGATTGAACTGGTTTCAGTTAAAATAACTTTCTTGTTTTACAGTAATATAAATTAAAGCGAACAAAATGCGGTCGCATCGTCGTTCCTGTGAGAAATAATTTGAGGCCTAACCAGTATTTTATTTTCAAATTAATCGGTTTACGGTTGTGTTGGAGGGATAATTGGTGCTACGCTTCTTCGACGGATGATTAACACTTCGAGTTCTGGCCGAATAGGTTATATTTAATGCTAGCGGCTTCTCGATTACGTACGACGTTTAATCGGATTTGAGACGAAAAGACATGTTCTGGTATTGAACTTTTCGAGGTAGAAATCACCGGTTGCGTCATCATCACACGGACTCGGTCATCTTCCGACTCTTATTCTCGGTATAACCATCTCTTCCTTATGCTGATGAATCTTCAGTATTTGAAACCACCTCCTCATCTCTAAAATGTTTTTATTATCTATCAAATTAGTTTTATCAAATTTTTTTCTTTTTTTCTGAAGAGTCAGGCCATTTTCAGGACTTTTTCTGAGTTTATTAAATCAAAAGAATTATTGTCGGTTAGCTATTATACGGACAAATACAGTACGATAAAATATTATGAATAGGATTAAAAAGATAATGTTAGTTAATAGTTTCACTGTGAAACTATTAAAAATAGTTTCAAATCTCCATAATAGTTTCACTGTGAAACTATTATGAACAAAATTACAGATACAAGATAAAAAAAGCACGCAAGACACAAAAGGACTTCAGTAATGATTCGCTGCTCAAATAAAACTGCTTCTGGTGAGAGATTAGTTACGAATATATTATTACTTGTTATTATATTAATATGTTATGTTAATCTATTTCCATTATATAAGTAAATACCAAATAAATAACCGGTTCCGAAATAACGGAAAATTAATTTTTAGCCTTATCATTGGATGCTATATTACTGAGTAAACTAACTTTCATTGTTTTAGCCATTAGCAAACATTATGAAATTGTTATTAGGCTTGCCTAGTCAAAGCCCGACTAGTCCTAAAGCAATAATTTAGACGACGATCAACGCATATCGTTACATAGATACTGAATGCAGCAACTGTGAATAAAGTTAAATTAAAGACATACGAATCTAGGTTTAAATAGAACAGGTTTCATAATTTCAGATCAATAAAATGGTAACTATTTGTTCAGCCATTTACCTCAAAAATATTTTTAAAATATACAAATTTGTTCATATTTTAAGTAAGATAAGATTAGTTAAGTAGACTTTGTCTTAATTTCAGCCATTACATATCTGTTATTAATGTCGTCGGAGGTAATTTTTTTGTTTTTTGTATCCAGAAAAAATTATCGTCTTACTGACTTTGATTGTATTTAAAAGTTTATAATTAATAATTTTTTCTCCATATAAAAATTCTAATTCAGAAATTCATTCCAACGCATCTTTAAATTGTTTCATAATATCCATTTCTCGTTTTTTTTCATTCTTAAAATATTTTGTATATACTGTACTTTGCTTACATTCCAAATCATTTGTTTTTTGTTTTTTTAATAAAAAAGTGACTTGATGAGTATTAATTGCACGAAATGTAATCGCTCTATTTTTAAAAGTGGGTCAAGTTAATAACTTTTGGGTTTATTAAAAGAGAAAATATTTTAGAGTATATGTAATTTATAAAAAAGCATCAGAATAAAAGTTAAATTGGAAAAGTTTCCTTTCGTATTTTCCCCCATTTCTCTCTTCTTTTATTTTATTAATTTGATTAAAATTTCGAGTGAGTAAGTCTCTTTATTTGGAAAAATTTAATAAATTTTTTTTTTAATATTTCTAAAGTTTATTCAAATTATCTATATAAAAACCTTCTACACTAGTTTAGGATTTTGTAATAATAATCTCTTACTGCTAATGGTTATTAGTTTAGAGCACTACATAATTATAATGGATGAAATTCAATTAATGTTTTTGTTTTTATATCCATTTTTCCAAACTTTTCTCAACTCGGGTGTATTTTAATAATTGTGTATTTTTACGGTAAAAATACTTACTGATAAAATACACACTAACACTGTTATTTTAATAACAGTGTATTTTAAAAGTCAATTGAATTAAAACCACAAAAATAACAGGTTGTTCATTTAATTATTTAAAATTCATTGTTTTAAAATTAAAATTGCTACCATGTAAAAAAAAAAGAACAGTAATCCAGAAAAATGTGTTTTAAATAGTTTAATCTATGACCACCGAGACTCAAAAAGTGACAAATTTAAGATATCTAGATCAACAAAGAATAACAGTAGAGATGTTTTACTGTTCAGTATTTCTAATTATTCTTTAAAGTTTTATTAATAAAATAATTTACTAACCTTTAGTCATAACAGGTTCAATTACAATCATTTTTGACTTCTTTATACGAAGTAATGGAAGTACTGTGATCGCGAAAATTTCGGTTTTCATATTTCAACGGAAACATCCATTTTGACCATCCCTGGATCCATTTTGACTAGTTTCGGCGTAACGTCTGTACGTACGTATGTATGTATGTACTGTTTGTATGTATGTATGGACTGTTGTAACATCTAGTTGTGCACCTCTCTTATTGATTGCAATCTACTGAAAAAAGTGTCCAAAAAAGCCTAAAATCTAAAAAAATTTAGATTTTGAACTTTTTCTTAACTTCAGTAATAAGCCCTCATTAAGAGCTTATCAATGATGTATCATAAGTGGTACTTATTTTCATTGGTTCCAGAGTTATAGCCAAATAAAATTTTAATTAATGAATTATTTTGATGTTACAAGGGTTGCACATCAGTTCGAATCGGACTTCATATCCTTTTTTTTTAACTTTTTTTTTAAATTTCAATATATTGATTTATTAATAATTATTAACCTCTGATTGTAAAAAAGATTTTTACGATAAATAATAATTCAGTAACAATAATAAAATGAAAAAATATCAGAAGTTATTAAAGAAATAAAATTTTATGTACTTTTCATTTTAAAAATAAATGTGTATATGTAATTTAATAGGCGTACAAGGAAGTCATGTAGTGTCGTCATCAGATTTTTTTTGTTAATTTTACTACTGCCTAGTTTCTTGTTATAAAAAATACTAGATTTTTTATTAGAATTTCTAGGAATGAGTATTTAAAAAAAATTTATGAAAATAACATAATAATGATAAATAAAAATAATGAATATAGCGTACAAACAACTTTAAGTACGAAATCCTGTCATATTTGTAAAACTCCAAGTGGGGGTTTATGATAGCTGTTAGAAGAAAAAAATTCTTCCATGAAAATCCTCGCAGATTACTATATTTGTATTGTTTCATCAAGAATAATACTGAGAACAATAGGTAATATTGTTTGGTTTTTAATCAACTTCACTCTTTCTTATTTTGTTTAATTCTTAATTTTCTTTTCTTTCAGACGATTAGTTTGGTAATTAATCTATTTTAGAATAAAAAATTTCTTTTTAAGTATAGGGTAGATTTCTATCTCGAAATAAATTTAAAAAATATATATACGCATAAATATTTGAAACCACAATTTTGTACTCTCCAACCAGGAAACTTCTACATTTTTCCTTAGTCGGTCATGGAAAAATCATAACTGTCTAATTCAGTGGAAAAATGTTTCTGACAGACACGTATTTTTTATAATTCAATTATAATAAAACATAACATAATCAACACTTATAATAATCGGTGTTGATTATTATATTATGTGCATTTTTCTTAAAAAAATATGCGCTAATAATGCCGGCCTTTAATATTATTATAATCATTTATGCATAAGAGCTATAAATTGTTATAAAAATAGATTATTATAATTAAGTGGAACGGTACGCCTAGAAATTATCCTGTAGAGCAATGGAAAAGTAAAAATACTGTGAAACTGTGGTATAAAAGTATTTTAACAGAAAGAATTACTAGTGGGTATATTAGGAGCTCAATTTGTAGAAACGTGAAGATGCTGGGTTTGAACCGGAATGCCTTACAAATGTAAAACACTGACCTAATAAAAAAAGAAAAGCAAGGCTATTTGTAGCTTTTATAATGTAGGTGTTGAGAAATGGAACCCGTTAAACTAAAAAGGGATCTGCATAAAATACTGAGCTCAAAAAGAACGTAAAAAAATAGGGAAATAGCAGAAAGAAATATTTTTATATTATTTAAATTCTAAATAATACCTTCTATTCGTCTTGGTTTCTATAAAAATTTATCCACTGAATTTATATTTAAATGTGACTTTTCTTATGATATTTCTGTAAATTTATTTTTAAATCGCTTGGTTTCATCCCTTGTTCAATACATAGTAAATGCGCTAGTTCTTTTTTAATAAATGAATAGCCTTTTAAATGACTCATGAAGACTCACTATTACTCAAATTATTCGAATTCGTTAATATAAAATTTATCAGGGTGTTTTATTCCTTTAGAAAAAATCCTGCCCAAGCTCATGCGCTTAGATAACTTTTTAAATTACACAGAAGAATAAATAATAAATTAATAAAATGCGTGTTTTTAAGATAACAACGTTTTGAATTTGGCGTCTATGAGGTGTAAACAAATGGCATGCATAACTCAGTTATTTCCAATCAATAGTCAACTGTTACCAACAATACATTATTCATTTTGTTGTTAGTTGTTTTATTCATGCATTTATAATGTGTGCTACAATTCTTTATCCAAGTGTGAAAGTACGAGAAGTAATCCGATTTTTGATAGCAAAAACCATTTCTCTGACTGAAATTCACGCCAAATTTATGACGTTTACGGATCTTTATTATGAGTTACGCTAAAGGAAGACAGTGGTGCCATTCATTTCGAGAAGAGTGGATGAATGTTCATGAAGAAGAACGTAGCAGCTGGCCGCCGGTGTTATTGATGTTTTGTTTTAAAAGTTGGCGAAATATTCTGGGAAAATCGGCGCTTCACTGTATCACAATTGTCTTTGATGTTTTACGATCTTTAATTTATGAAATTTTTCCTTATAGCCCTAAATTAGCTCCCAGCGATAATTTTCTTTTTCTTCACCTAAACAACAGCTTGCATCCCAAATGTTTGACGACGACGAATTGAAAAATGGCCTTACTGCGTGGAGTAAAAATCACTGGCGGAGTAATTTCTTGAAGACAGAATGAAGAAGCTACTGAAACGTTAAGAAAAAAGCGTTGAAGTTGAAGACACTTATATAAGAGAGTAAAAAATAAACGGTAGTTCTATGAGTATATAATGAAGTTTGTTCTTGTATTTCAGTTTTGTTTTTATTTCAAAACGAACCTTACTTTAAAAATACGCCTCGTGAATTTTACGGGAAAAATATAACTGCCCAGTTTATGTACTAAAAAAAAAAGATTTCTCCTGTTAAGAGTATAATCCTCTGTTAGAAGAGCGGAAAAGGAAAGAACCGGTCATTAGCCTTAAAGGTTTTTGTGATTTATACGAGAATTATGTTATATTCAAAAAAAATTGCAAACACCATAAAAAATTATATACTACTTGATCGGGGCAGAATACAATATGAAGTAATAATCTTAATAGTTAGAAAAAGACGAAGTGATTAATTACAAGGTATGATAATTTTGCTTCGGTGTACAGATGGAAGCACGGATACGAAGGGAATGCCACCACGAGGAAGACGTATTGAATATTTGAGTTTTCAGAAAGAATCTGATCTGTTTTTTCTTGAGACTGAGGTTTTATTTGGATGATGTGTATTATGTTTCAATCGATTTCATCATTATCTTACAATTGAAATGTTAAACGGATTTATATAAGTTTCAGAAACTATTTGGAACTTAAAGAAGATCTTATCTATTTTAAATATAAATCTTCGTCTGTTTAAGATTTTAATAAGTTACATCAAGTTGTTATTTATAGAAAGCTTTTTTTCAGTCGGTCTGAAATTTACTCTATTCATAAGTCGTTCTTCTACTTCTACGTAGGAATGAAATGTGTGAATAAAAATTTTTTCTTTTGAAGGAATATCTCACTGAATTTGTTTGTAAGGGAAAATAAAAGAACTTCTTGACGACGTAATGAGTTTATGACCACTTATGTTCCATACCATCTCTACATTTTACCGCTAATAAGCATTGATCAGAACTGAATTCACATTAATTTCAATAATGTTTACCCTTTCGTTGAAATATACACTTATAATTCAATTTTAATCTTGAGCGGAGATAGATTAATTTATATCGGTTGTTTCATCATATAAACGTCATAAAATGTTAATTTACATGGTCCGCTTTCATTGATTACATCACAATTCTAATTATAGTCAGAATTATCCGAATAATATTATCAAATATTTTCCGTAGTGAACAACAAATTTTATCACCAAAATCAAACACTTTTGTAAGTTGTGAAAAACTTAAAGAAAAATTTGAATAAATATACAATTTATTTAAATACACATAATTTTATAAAAAACAATTGTTGTATAAAATCTGTTTTGTAAATATTTTGAAAGTCCTATTTTTGTGGTAATTGTAATCAACTTAAGTTGTTGCAATACCGTGGATACCGGTGTTCTTTGGTGGTATTTTTTTTATCCAATCCCCCTAGGCTCAGACCCCCCGCGGAAGCACACTCGGTCGTAGGGCTGTCATTGCTTCTAACTTTCCGGGCGACCATGCCGGAGCCGGCTATGCCGGCATGGGGTACCACCCGCTCAGCCGGGAATAGGTCCTCTCAATCGCCTGCTTCAAACTGTTTTAGATGGGTTAGGAGCCCTCCGGGATTTGGTCTTTAATTGCCTGTCTCAAGTCAGAAGTTCCCCAAACAGGGGACCTCCGACCGGAACTCGATCTTTACGCTTTCCCTTCCTACTCACCTCAGGAGTCCTCGTTCACTTATCGGGAGTGCGACACCTCAGCATCGCACTCCTCATGAACAGGGCTATCCAGCCACCCACTACACTACCCCACTAGGTACCATCCTCTTCCTCTTCAACTTCCTACATCGCCTTCCTTTTCAAAATATTACCTACCATCCTACCAATTGGGTTTCAGTTCCTGGGGCTATGAAACATTGCTTCTATTACACTATCCGGTGTTATTGCACTAACAGTAGCCAGCACTTCCCTCCTAGCCTCCTCCCATCAAAAACTGTTAAACACCGTGTGTTGAAAAGTGTCGGATTTCCCACAATACATACACTCCAGCGACTTCCTTCTCTTTCTATCACAGAGGAACTTATTAAAGTAGCCGTGGCCAGTCAAGAATTGCATCAATTCATAGTTGACTTCACCATGTCTCCTGACCAGCCATGGCTTAATCTGCGGCATTAGCCTCCTCGTCCAGTTACCCACCTGACTCCTGGATCACCTTTGCTGCCACTTATCCAACATTTCCCCTTTCGCCTGACTCTTCGATTGCCCTTCCGCTCTTTCCACCATTTTGTCCACCAAAAGATCCCACGACGGCATCCCAGCTATTACCAACGCCACCTCGGTCGAGACTGTACGATAAGCCTTAATTGCCCTGATAACCAAGGGCTTCTGAAGGCTTAACAATTGTTTCGGGGCCTTTTTCTACTTCAACGCTGGTTTCCATGCCGGAACTGCATACATGACTACGTACCGAGCCACCGATACCAGTAGTCTCCTTTTCGCCAAACTCGGTCCGTCAATCCTGCTCATTAGCCTGCACACCGCAGCTACTATTCGTTTACGTTTCTGTATAGCCTACAGCCTCGACCACATGAGGCTGAAAAGATCTCTTATTATCGAGTCAGGCTCCAAGGTACTTTGCCATGGTTACCGGCACAATCTCCACACCTCCTACCATTAAACTTATTGGAACCAACTGCCTCCTTCGTGACATAACCAACTTGAGTCTTATCTAAGGCCAAATGAAGACCCCTCTCCTCCAATCAGGGATGTACCATCCGCATGGCCTCATTGCCCTTCCTCACTAATTTATCCTCCCTTTTAGCCGATGTAACCAGCGACAAATCATCCGCAAAACCGGTCGGGTACACGCCCTCTGGATAAGCCAGGTGGAGCACCCCATCATAGGCTACATTCCACAAGGTTAGCCCCAACACTAAACCCTGGGATACTCCGGCCTGCATCTCAATCTGAATCTGGGCTTCCTTAGCACAGCCTACCACCACTATTTTACTTAAGTAATCTTGAATCAGACGCCGCAAGTATGGGCTGACCCCTCTTCTCTTAAGTTCATTCAGGATCCTCCCAAACGCAGTGAGTTAAACTTATTACTCACGTTCAACAACACCATCGCCGGGATGGATCTGGTTCTCAACGTCCCAGACACAGCATCAACGATCTGCATGATTCTATTTATCGCCGCCATAGTTTTATATCCCTTCCTAAATCCAAATTGGTTCGGGCTAAAACTTTCCCCTCTCACAATCTCTTCTAAAAACTTTACTTTTTCTTCCTGGTCAACGGGCGTATATTTAACTTAAAATTTAGAAAGCACATGGTATTTTTTTACATGTTTATTTCTTACAGAATAAAATTTAGCTATAATTCATTTCATTTTAGTAAAAAATATATTTTCAACATTAACTTATAAATCGGTGCAATTTATCCCAATCGATAGCTCATCCCTTAGGAGGTCATGGATGAAAAATATCCTTTCTAGAATGTTCTCACCAACATGGGAGTAGTATTTAGGTTCCTGTGATAATGAAATCTCTTTGGTTATAAATTAAAACCCGAGGAGTTTATTGTGATGTCCTTTAATCAATAAATTCACACATTGGGAAGAAAATTTCAAAATGTTTCTGATATTATTTCATATGGTGTCCTTAAAATCTTAAGAAATACATTAACCTAATAAGCTTTAACTTTTTTAACAGTTTCGCTTTCTGATATATATATATATATATATATATATATATATATCAGAATCGTCAAAACAGCAAATATCGTATATATATATATACGATATTTGCTGTATATATATATATATATATATATACGTAAACCATAACCAGTAAACCATATTTGCTGTATAGCAAATATCGTTTACTGGTCATGGTTATATCGGTATCTCCAAGGAATCGACGATTTTAGGTCATTATAACCGATAGTCAAAATAACCGATGTTTAGGTAGCTTAATGGTACTACTTTAATATGCCATCTACACGGATATTGTAATACAGTAATAATAATTATTAAACATAATAATAATTTAGTTCCACAAAAATATTATATATATTTAAAAAAAAAAAAAACTAGCAATAATAAATACAAATTCCTCTATCGTGAATTTTTATCGCAAAGTCGTAATTAAATCACTATTGAATGATTTACACAGGATACCTAAAATAAAATATTGTACCCGCACGATATGATACGCTCACAGCAAAAGATTAATAACAACTGAATGTGGCTGTTTCAGTTTACAATAATCTGGTACACGAAGTTAAAAGTAGAACTACAGTATACATGTAAACAAAAAGGAACCGTCAAAATATTTCTGTAGCTACAATATAGATATACTATGTTATTGATGAGTCGCTTCTATCCGTCATTATAAAAGATAAAATGTTACATTGCAGTAGGAAGATAAGTCATAATAACCAATATGTCACTTTAACCGATGTAATTATAAACAATGTACATAATGTATTTATATATTAACAACATACCAAACCAACCAAGATACAAGTTTTTGGTCACTATATCGTATATGTCATTATATATTTCACTCACTATAAACGATACTTACTGTATATTGTATTACCAGGAGGATGAAAAATAAAGTCTAAAATCGTTTATAACTTCATTTCATATTTTTTTCGTAAAGTTCCTTTCCTGACAGTGGAGGAGGTTTCAATTTTAGTTGTCTTAATTATAAATTCAAATCTTTCGATTAAGATTTCAACAGTTCTTCGATTTTAATTTCATTTTAATCACTGAATTTGTTATTAATTTAATTATTCTTGCCTATTAATTCGCAAGTTTTTAAAAAATAATATTTTGTTGTAATTTTTATAAGCATTTTGTGTGTTCTCTGTTTTTCTTAACCTCTGTGGGTATATATATGTGTGTGTGTGTGTGTGTGTGTGTGTGTGTGTGTGTGTGTGTGTGTGTGTGTGTGTGTGTGTGTGTGTGTGTGTGTGTGTGTGTGTGTGTGTGTGTGTGTGTGTGTGTGTGTGTGTGTGTGTGTGTGTGTGTGTGTGTAATAAATACACACACACACTTACAAAACGCACACGTTATATAATACTTGTTTTTGAATTCGTAACGGTTCTCATACTATTATTTCTTTAGTGTAAGTTAGTGCAATATAAAAGTTATAGATATCTTTTGTTTACTTAAACAAGTTTAAGGTTAAAGCACGATGAAGAACTAGAAAATGATGTAGAATAATAAATTTAATGGTTAAGCAGTTTTGTTATCAAATAACTTTATTTTAGAGCCGCTTATGTAGTTTAAATATCCTAGGCTCATTACTTTTATGTCATATGACCCAATTACACGTTTATACGGGTTCCTGGAATATTACAAATGTATTATTGTATTCTTCAGTCTACAACTCGATTGAGTGTCTTGTGTTTGTACGTTAACTAATTGTATTTACCGCTCGATAAAATGACCTCGTAAAACAGAACACGCTTTCTAAAAACGCATGCATAGTGAAAAAAATATCGGTGACATCCAGGAGGGCTGGTGATACGTAATAAGATTATCCGTAACACATAGAGACGTGAGTGCTTGCTCTCTTTACGAACGTCATTGCAATACTGCGCCATCAAAATACTCAACGACTTCTACTTCTAAAGAATTCACATGAACTGTAAACTTTTCAAAATAAAAACGTAAAGCTTTGCTTTTTCAAGCGTAAAATAAATTTAAATAAATTTTTAATTAGAATAAACTTGAAATAAATGTTGTAAAAAAAATTTTACCCGTGAACTTTATTATTATTATTTAGTGAAATATTAAAATTGACAGTTCTGAATGGTTTCTTATTTCTGTTTTTTCCGTTTCATGAAAAATATGGATTTTAAATATTCATAAATACTTTTTTTAATGATAGTCGTAATTAAAATTTAAAAAAATTCTTGCACAGTTCTAAAAAAGACCGACTTTCGTTACTTTATTTTGTATAAATCTTTATGCAAGAAATATACAAAATATAAATTCAATGAGAAAACCAAAAGAAGTATTATATTTAATATTAAAATATTTTTTCTATTTCTACGAAGATTAAATCATTATAACCGTAATTTGATGAAATAATTAAAAATAACGAGTAGACCGTACACACAAGCATCTCACTCGCCACTGTAACTCACTGCATAAGCGCAAATGAAAAATACACCAGTACATAGTCAAAATAACCTCAATTGTCGGTTGTCGACATTAAATTAAACGTAACTGAAGAACGAATCAACCAATCTTCATCAGATTTTTACATGCACAGCTTCAGATACTCTACTACAGCATATCTAAATTTTAAAGAAATGCATTTATTAATTTTGGAAATTTTTGATCCACAAATTTTATACATTGGCTATATATAATATATATAAGAAAAAAAATATTTAAAGTAAACGGTATATCGTACTCCTCATACCTCAAAATGTAAACAAAATTCAATTTCGTCCCCCAATCCTACCGTGCGACCGAAAGTATTACCGTACTCTTCTTCGAGAAGTCCCTAAAGAAATATATATATAAAATTATAAATTTATATGTGTTGAATGTAATTAATCATTTTTATAATTGAACGAGTTATTAGAGATTCTGTATTCTATTTTCTCGGTAAAATATTTCACAAGTTTCTTAATTTACCTGTTTATAAATTAGATGTAATTTAGAATTACCACACAAAATTAATTAATTTCATTTATAGAAAATAAATAAAATAATTATAAATGAATCTGATATTCTTGAATAGAGTAGTAAGGTTTATATAGAGATTATCTAGATTTTTTTGCGTTTCTTAACATATGTTATTCATTGAAATATTCTCCGCATATCATTAAAATTGTATACTGGCTAATTTTCATTTTACTGACTATTCTAAAGTAAAACAAAAATTATTATGTCTATACAACATCTAAAAAAGTGCATTATTGTCCTGATGGTGAATAATTTCAACATCTAATGGAGAAATAGCTGTGTGTATATATATATTTGTTTTATTGATTCACTTCCTCTACTCCTACAGTGAATCCTTACCATCCTGAATAGGACTGAAGATGCCAGGGAGCAATAGAAACAAGGGAGATCGGTATGAACACAGCAGAACTGTTTAAATAAACTTTTGTATGCTTGTTTGTACGCAGCTTTATTTAATAAAATAAAGAGTAGAAATTGAATTAAATTAAATTGATAAAACAAAATAATTTAAAAATACTTAGATAATATAGAATAATTTTTTTTTTGTTTTGATCAGGGAATGAAAAAATGAGACTCATTTCCTTTTCTCACACACACCGCGTGCGCGCATACACATACATACACACACTCATATATATAACCAAAATGTTTAATTGTTTTCCGAACTTTCGATGACTGCCCACCATTTTCAAAACAGTGTTGAAGTAAGAATTCACTAAAAATGTTAAAAAGCAAATCAAAATAATTATAAAATAACTTAAAAATAAGAGAGAAAGGTTAAATATTAATGATCGTCATTTAAGTTAAATCTAAACGATGATGTTTTAAAGAAAAATTTTTATTTTTTGTTTTCATTCAAAATTTTAATATTTCATAAGTAATACTTTAGTTGCTCCTCTAAACACAAGTATAATAATAACTCACAGTAAACTCTAAGCAATTAAATGTATTGATTAAACGTTCATATAAATCATTGGTTCTCAAACTTTCTCGCCCACCGCCCACATTGAGAATCAACACTTTTCTAGCACCCCCAAACTTTTTAAACTTACGATCTGTTAAAAATAATAATTGCAATTGTTTTTTTAAGATGCGCTTTTAAAAACAGCGATTGCAATTATTGATTTAAATGTGGCATATCCTATTTTTGAGTTGAAACTTACGTTTTAAATGAGAGCAGTTAAAACGCATATTTAATCTTATTTGGAAGTATACATGATCTTAGGAACTGAGAGCGGGTGATACATGTTACAGTCTCAATCTTTAAAGATTTTAATACCTTGGCACAAAATGGACAAAAGCCAAAAACTGCAAGGCTACATTAAAGACCTCACAATTTGTCATTAAAGCTACATCAGCTAGATAGATCAAAACCCTTTAATTTCCATATTTATTTGTACCAATACGTTACCTTAGATCGAGAGATATACAGCATTAAAGATAAAACTGGCCTTTTCTCTTTAAAGTGGAATATTTCGATTCAGAAAAATCGTAGAGACATACAAAAAAAAGAAATTAAAACTAAAGTCTTAAGCTTTTAAACGATTTTAATGAAGTTTACTGAAAAAATTTCGTTTCCGCCATGCGTTAAAGTAAACACGAAGAAAAGCTTTCAGATTTTTAGAACTTTTCTTCTCACTGATTTTTTTTTTTTTAATTTAATGATTATTTAAATCTGAAGTATACTGTCAAAAAGTAGAGTATTCAAACTTCAATTTTTTTAATCGTCTCTGAGTCTCTTGGTTGCAAAGTAGAACTAGTCTAAATAATATCAGTTTTTATCAAAAAATATAGCTGTCCCTTTAATTTTTTTTTTACTAGTGTAGTAGGTATTTTATTCTAATTTGAAATATCAGCAAAACATAAATTTGGTTTTTTTTTAATCAGCCGTCGCCTTCCTAGACCTCCTGAACGTCCCCAATTTTCTGTGGGCCTTCTACCGCCCCCTCTAAAGGCCTCCAGCGCCCACAAGGGAGCGTTATCGCCCACTTTGAGAAATAATGAAACAGTTATATTTGGGAAGCCTATTTATAAATGGGATTAATGTCGCGACTTTTTTATTATTTTTATAATTATTATTTAATTCATTTTAAAATAATTTATACCTCTAAGCCTGTCCTTTATCGACAACAAAAAAGTTGTTCTCTTTTAAAAGTGAAGGATATTCAGACTTCATTTACATTTAAATATATTTAAATGGTTTTTGCTCATTTGATCACAGTTAACCCTTTTTAAACATTTATTTTTATTCATAAGAAATAAATAACTTGTACGCTAACTTTATTTTAGTATTGAGAAAATAAATTTTTGTAACCGAACTAAAAACTCTGTTCTTTTATATTTCTTCAAATTCAGTAGAAATTCTGCGTCCATGAACTTTTTTTTTAAATAATAACGGCACTCAGTAAAGTTAATGTAAATGCTTGCTAGTTTTTGTTGAATAAAATATATATCGGTGTATGTATGTTTATCAGCCATAGGATTCTTTTGAAAAATATATACTAAGTTGCTATTCAAAGTATAGATAAAACTAGGAGCCGTGCATCAGCCGTTTAATTACGGTATAGACAAGTATCTCCTAATTTCCTTTTCCTATTAGAACCAAAAAATACTCGTTTTTGGTTCATTCATTAAATAAATATGCATATATAGAATCACTATGCTGTAATTTAAGATTTCCTCTATCCAGGCGTTTATTTATAGTATGGAACTCGAACTTTGTAATACTTTTGATACCAGAGAAGAGGAGGACGGCCTGGTCGCATTTACATGACCCTATTTATCAATTGGCTATAAAGTAATTTATTTTTTAAAGATAATTACAACAAAAAAAAAAATTGAAATTTCTTACTTTATGTACCGAACTAAAATTAATTAATTTGTTCTTCCTAACGTGAAAATCTATTAAACTGATTAAAGATTGATTTAATCAGTTTAAATATTTGTATTTTACAGACAGATTTTATTTGTTAATTTTCACCCATTCATGACACACCTGTAAAATTCACCAATAAATATTTTTTAAATATTCGGACTAGTCCACCTGGTCTAATGGTTATTCGGGCTGGTCTAATGGTTAACTCGTCGTCATAAATCGGTTGTTTAACAGCTGATTTTTTCGAAGTTTTTGAGCTTCAAATCCTAGAAAATGAGTTTACATGTCATACATATCATTCTCATCTCATTGAACCGTGGGTGGAGGGTAGCTTATTGTTCACTAATTGAACAGATTACAACGTGCATATTAGGAAAAATAATATATTCTGATTAACAAATATTTTAAACAGATATGTCCGATCCTCACTAATATAATTTATAATTATTATTTAATTTCCGTGTATGTTAAGTGATTTATAAAATTAATTTTAAAGAAAAGATAAAATCATTTCAATTCGTAAACTGTTTGGTTGTATTTTATCTGAATTTTTTTAAAACCTGTAATTATTCATTAAACAAACCGAGTAGAATTCTCACATAGATATTATATATTTAATTAATAATATCAGATGTAAATGACCTTTGATAGTGTTTGGAAATTCAGTTTTGTAGATTTTTATTTTTTATTTTAGTGCAATATTATAAGTTACGTTTAATGCAATTATTTAAATAAAGCCTGTGTATCACTGTGTAGCTGTACTTCTGGTACTTGGACTCATGAAGACGAGCGCTCTATGTATAACGATACAGCTCTTCATATGTAAATTTTTCCCTGTTGTCATTGAAAATGTGTTGGCATTCACCCAAGTGCTCTTGTCTGTAAACTGGAATATAATTTTAAAAAAACAGTTTTTAACGTTTATTAAAAGAAAGATTACTACGGTACTGCGGTGCTTGCAGAGAATATTTGAAACACAAAAAAAAAATATATTGCTAAGTAGTTAAATTTAAAATTAATTTTTATTTATTTTATGATGGCCATTTTATTTATCTTCTAAAAATCAGGTTTAAAATGTTGATAATACACTTCAACTGTGTCATAGTCTCATCATCATGTGACACTCATCTGTCTCATATCGTCAGCATATTATAATTTTTTTCTTTCTTTTTTTATAAAAATTTCTACATTTACCACTTTTTATACTAGTCTCTTTAAATGAAAAGCTCATCTTTGGAAAAAAATTAATAATAATAATAATAATTAACACATCGTATGCATAATATTAAAAACGGTAAATGTTTATATTTACGAGTTAAATATTTCAATATATGTCTATTATTTTTATATTAAATTTTTATGATGGGAGTTTTATTGATTTAAGTCCAGTAGGCATAATTCTTCAAATTAGATTATTAAAATTAATTTAAAATTCGTCTACAAAGTAAACTCATTATAACAAATGTGATAGGTTTTATCTAATATTTAATTTATTTGATTTTTTTTTTAAATTATATAACCACTGTTCGTTTGGAAAAAAGAAGAAGAACGAAATCATAAGAAAAGAAAAATAACGTCATTGGTAAAATAAAAAAAAAAGCTGACAAAAACGCTGTAATACTTTCCTGGTATTGTTATAAAATGGAAAAATAATGTTACATGAAAATAAACCAAAAATGGTTTTGATAAATTAAAAAAAAATCGGTATTGCTCCCAAAAAATTTTTTTGGGTCGTTTGTACTACTACTATGGCTAGAAAGACAATTAAAAAACTCGGTTAAAAAATATGGTTTCTGGTGAAGAGGAAATTTCGTGGCAATTTTTTTTTAAATGGCGGCAAGATAAGCATGCACGTATGTACTGAGTGAGATTAATATAAAATGGAGTTATGTTTGCAAAATTTTTAGAAAATTGACCTCGAAAACACCTCCTCCCCATGGTGATATTGATCCCAAAATTTTACCAGAAGATTTCCCCGTATACACGAGTGTGTACAAAATTTCATCAAAATCGGTTTAGCCAGTCAAACGTTATTAAGCTTCAAGCACACATATATACGTACGTACGAATATTACCCCTCACTTTTTTTTGTTTATTGAGGTCCCTGGGTAATGTAATGTCGAGAAATAAAAAAACCCATTCCCTGTATTTTGACTGATACTTTCCTTCTTACAAAATTGATCTAGAGCTATGATTCTAGGAAAGTAAAAATATCTCTCCACAAATATTTGAATTTATACGCTCTCTGAAATCTCCTGAATCAATATTACTAAAATATTAGTTTCAAAATTTTCTATGTAAACTTTGTATTTTAATCTATAATCTGGAAATTAAATAAGATAGCTTTCAAATTCTAGAATAGCAAATTAATATAATTTTATTTTTAAAATTGCCGGTTGACAGGATCGAGAAAACTGCGTAGAAAGTTATAACAAAATTTGACGCGGTTTTTTTATCCTATTTCTTTTTCAGTTAAAGCTTATCTGAAAGTTCAGTATCATCAGAAATACCACTCGATACACTATTAAAAAGTTAAGCGAAATGTTTTCCGTAAAAGGATCCCAACCAAGTAAAAATTTATTTTTTCTGTGTTTCAACTTATCGACTTGAAGTTCTTATATAACTTTCCTTCTAATCAGGGTAAATTTTGTTTTTCTATTTATGAGGGTATGAGTTGTTCTCAACTGTTAGATAATTCTTCCTCACCGCTAAGAAAGATTTCTTCATTTTTATTATTGTATATTTTTCTTACTATTATTTTTAATAGTTTGGGCGTTATTAGGGTGACAATAGTTTTCTGGTAACCTCAGGAGTTGGCATAAATCTTTAAGTTATTTTAATACATTTAATATTTCTTAAAATGATAAAATTATTGTATTCTCTGATGTAATTTTAAGAAACTTTTATTATATCTTAATATTGAGTGTCTCAACATAAGGTAGAATTTTGACGGATTTTTCTAAGTCTATACTAGTTTATAAAATCATTATAAAACCGTTTTCAATAACTTCATTTTGAAAAAAAAGCATTGTCCTTTAAGAAGTATCTTTGATAAAAAAAAAATAATTACTTAAATATTGCATTGTAAATAAATAAATATATATACATATATATTATGTATATATACATACATGAAGTCTGTTGATGTAGAATCATTTAAAAAATGAAATTTGTACACGTAGAATGTCATCAACGTAAAAACTTTATCTGAATATTAGCATCAACCCTTTTTCAAATTTCCGTTTTTTTAACCAAACAATGGATTCAATTTTTTTCTATTGTTACTATTCACATATTTTATCTATCACTCAGTATTATTTTGCAATCTAATTAAAAAAAAAAATTATGAATTAGTCATTTAAATATTGTTTATTATGTTGTTTGAAATTAATTCGATATAAAATTCTCTGCTTACGTTATAATCGGTTTAATTTACTCAGTTTATAGATAAAAATATAATAATCAGCCATGTGATATTTCTTTAATAACATCAATGCTATAGTTTTAGGTAAAACATAATTTTTCAAAATTCTTTAGACAAAACTTGCGCCCTTATTGATTATATTTTAATCAATTAAATGAATCTTAAAATTGAAAAAAACGTTTTGGATGGTGTTATCAGAAAACAAAAATCGTATGCTTCAATTTACATAATTCTTTTTGTAAACGTAAGAAAGCCAATACTAATCTAATTGAAAAAAAAATAAGGTAACTCAGCATTTTACCTTTTGATTCATAAAATTCATTCGGTTTGATTTTAAATACAGTTTATTGACACATTTTGCGGACATACGGATGGTATACTTTTGTTGTTTCATAATTCTAAAGAACTGAACTAAATTCTGAAAATTAAAAATGTTAGAAAAAATTTTAAAATAATCCATGCTCGCAGCTTACTTAAAAATTCGTGCTAAATTAAAGACGTTAATCATATTCAAGGACATCTTCACGTTCAGTAACCGTGGAGTTAGCCAGTTATATTACTTCCTTTACTTCGTACAAGGAAGTATTGCGATCGCGAAAAATTTCGGTTTTCAGATTTCAACGGAATTATCCATTTTGACTAGTTTTGCCGTGACGCTTGTACGTACGTATGTATATTGCATAACTAAAAACGATTAGACGAAGGATGTTGAAATTTTGGATTTAGAACTGTTGTAACATGTAGTTGTGCCCCTCCCGTTTTGATTGCAATTGACTGAAACAAAAGTGTCCAAAAAGCCCAAAATCCAAACACATTTGGATTTTAGACTTTTTCTTAACTGCAGTAATAAGCTCTCACTGACAGTTTTTCAACGATATATTCATAAGTGGTACTTATTTTCACTGGTTCGAGAGTTATAACCAAATAAAATTTTAATCAATGAAATATTTTGATCTTAGAAGCAAAGGAACATCGGTTAGAATCAAACATCATCTCTTTTTTTAATTTAAATATATTGATTTATTAACCCGTGATTGTAAAAAAATTGTTTACAATAAAAAATAATTATTCAACCTCCGAGTTCACCGTTAGGCATGCTTCAGGAATGAGATGAATGATTTTTAGCGTGTGTGAAAATGCCACGCCTGACCGAGATTTGAACCCGGGACCTCCGGATGTAAGGCCGAGACGCTACTACTCGAGCCACGGAAGCCTGTTTTTTTCCATTCTGTTATACATTTTAAGGGTCACGTTCAGACTGATTTATGACCAAATTGGTTAAAGGGAAAGCTAAATAAAATCTTAAATGACAATTTTTTCTATATCTATCCATTTTAAATTATAATTTGGTTGAATATGCTAAAACATACCGTTGATAATAAGCAGCTAGTAATTTTTGGAATTTATAAACGTTTATTTTGGTTTCTACTTAAATAAAGGGTTTTTTCTGTACATGAACTGACTGAATCGTATGATCATCTAAAACGTTTTTGATCTAATTCTTCATTTATTTCAAGTTTCTCGTTCAAGTAAGTAATCTCAGCAGCCGATTTATTTGATGCAGATTTTTTTAATCCTACCTGTAGCCATTTTCATCCACACGAAATAACAATATACTGGATTTTTTTCGTACCGATCAGTATATTCAGATCATTAGAAACTAACCCACCGAATCGGTCTAGTGGTGAACGCGTCTTCTCAAATCAGCTGATTTGGAAGTCGAGAGTTCCAGCGTTCAAGTCCTAGTGTTACGTTCCACTTTTGCCTGGCTAGAGCTCTCCGGCAAGCTATGGTCATACGATGTCCTACTTCATAATATCGCAAGAAGTGATCATTATGATGTAGCGACTTGTATTCTTTCGGCGCCAGAATCTGACCCAGAGCGGTCGTGTTGTACATTCAGTCCGGATGGACACGCATACTAATGTTCGGATGAACGCTTATATTATTTGTATACTTATATGTTACTAAGTTCAATTATATGTTATCGAAATGTCAAGACGACAAGAAATTAAATAACAATTCAATAAGTAACAAGGCATTGTTTCAATTCATCACCTATAAGTTGACAGTTCATACGCGCTCTAAAACCTACCACGAAGGTTTTACGGTCCTCGTAAAGGATCTAACACCTAGTAAAGTCAGTTATTTTTACACGGATTTGAATACTAGATCGTGGATACCGGTGTTCTTCGGTGGTTGGGTTTCAATTAACCACACATCTCAGGAATAGTCGAACTGAGACTGTACAAGACTACACTTCATTTACACTCATACATATCATCCTCATTTATCCTCTGAAGTATTATCTGAAAGGTAATTACCGAAGGCTAAACAGAAAAAAGAAAGAAAACTCATTAGAAACTGATAAAAAGTGTTGGTTAGGAGTCGGAACTGATGAACTGATAACATTAAATTGAAGTCGTTAATTCGATCCGTCTACCTTCCGCTCTCAAGATTAAATGGATTTAATTTCTGCTTTAACACGACATACACAAGTGGGGAGCGTTATTTGGCCAAGCATAACAATATACAGCTACTAGTCAGTTCCTTTTTTTATCGTAAGTAAATATTAAAGAAATAAAATTAATCTATTTAAGTGATAAAATTGTATAGCGATAGTACAGATAAAATAATTCGCTGACCTCATTCTCTTTCTTTAAAAAAATTAATTAATCGGGAGAATAGTTAAGAAAATTCTCTCTAGAAAGGAGATTTTTGATCCGTTTGCTTTTATCGATATCTAAAAATAAAGATTTATTTCAAATGATTATTTATTGTATTAGAATAAATAAATATTTTATACATATAGGAACATAATTATATTTTGTATTGATATCGTCATCGGTGTTTGATGTACTATTCTACGGACAACCAATAGGAACTGCTTCATTTGCCAGAAAGGTTCTAGGAAAACCATAAAGAAGACATGACTAGCGTAGCATTATAAACAACAGATTAATTTCATTAAAAAAAAGAATTGGTTGGATCCATACCTGATATTTCCGATTCAATCAAATTATTAAGTTCTTGATGAAATTAAATATATTTCTGAAATTGCAAGAGAAAAGATTCTTTTTCTAGATTATTATATTTCTGAAAAATTAATAACAGTTATCGGTAGAAATATTTTTCCTAAAACCATACTAAATATTATAAGGTAAATTATTTTTTACATGAAAATTTAAATGTCTGATGCATATCTAAAGTCTTTGCAAGTCTAAAGTATAATGTTCCAAATAATTCAGGTAATACCGATAAAAAAGAGAAGTTTCAGTAATTACATTTCCTGAGGTTATTACGCAAAAGTATCAGTTTCCGTATAGATAAATTTATTTATGTTTTCATTTTTAGTTGAACCAAAACTCCGTCAACGTCAACTTTTTTTTGGTATAATTTATTATACAATTTTATTTATTTGGTACAGCAGTATACCATATAATCACTATTTGAATTTTTATTGAAAACGTAAGTTTTTTTACGTAAGCTTATAATTAATTGCAAACTGTCGGAAGGAAAGTTTAGTACGTAAAATTATTTTTATATTCTCATTATTAAATGTTACGTAAAATATTTTATTTTATTATTTTTTATTGCTTTCCCTTCTATAGTAGTATTGGTAAGAAATCTCTGGATTAAATAATGACGTCATCAATGGATTTCCATATACCTCTTAGTGTTTTTAAGTTCTTTGATTCCAAAAGTAAGAAAGATCTGAGTTAAAAATTACGAATGTATACTCAGATTAATGCCATCAATCACCGAAACTCACAGTGTGTATGGTTCCGTGAAAGATCGATATCTGGCAAATGTTGATATTCTTGGGTGAATGTCGACCGACACATACCAAATACGTCGGTGAAAGACCGAAATATTTGCTTATTCGGTCATTCGCCGGTATATGTCGACAAAACAGATAAGCTCTGGTGGGGGTTGAAACGATAACTAGAAATTTAAAAAAATCACCTACTACCAATCTCTAAAGTAAATAGATTACGAAAAACCCTCGTAAAAAAAAGGAAGTTTAAATTTATGCCAAACATAACTTACGCTCGCTTCGCTCTCTAACCTTGTCTAATTATCGTTAAATATATAGATCAAATATGTTATTATCCGACTTTGGAAGCGATTAATCAAATTCACCGCATTTATATAAAAAATTAATCAGATTAACCATTTTTTCAGAAAGGGCCAATCAGGATGTACAGAAAATGTTAACTGCACGAATGAACGATAGCGATACAAATAAATGGTCAGATGGTTTGCCCTTTGTTGAATTTTTTTATAAAAATATTTTTCAGCTTTCATCATCAGTGTGTGCATTCTGAATGCGGTTAATTTGATTAATCGCCTCATTTCACGGTAACTTATGTACAGATTGATCCACGAAAAATTTAACAAACATTCAGGTTACACTGATGAAATTAAAAAAAAACTCATGTAAGCATAGGTTCGGAAGCACTTTATTAGCGAGTGTCAACTGGTGAAAGATTTCGAAATGAAACAAATTTTAACTATACAAAGAAATGGCCAAATGTCCCAGAGGTGTTAAGTCACTTTGGAGACCAGTTGATAAATCCGCCACGTCCAGTCCATTTCTTTGAACCTCAGGAATGATATATGAAATGGTGCATCATATTTTACAGTGGTTTGTGTTGTATAATGAGCATTGAAACCGTTACAGTTTTGGTTTGCCGACTCAGGAACACGCAACATACAGTTGCCCATGTGAGAAGCAATCCGCATCTAAATCTAAACCACACAATTCTAAAGATTGACCTTGAGCTTTATTGATTGTGATTGTAAATGCCAATCGAATTGGGAATTGCAATCTTTTAAATTAAAGTGGTGTATCAGTCGGGATTATGGGTATTCGAGGAATGAGGACATCTTCACCTTTGAAAGGCCCCGTTAAAATCGTTGCTTCCACTACGTTATTCATCAATTTCTTAGCTGCAAGTCGCGTGCCGTTGCAGTGTTTTGGCTGTTTAATATTCCAAAACAGGATAATTGTCATTTTTTTATCGAACCGTTGCTAGAATCAATCTAATGTGGAATGTTTTCGCAGTTCCTCCTGGCGCATCCAAGAAGAAGGTCCCCCCAACTTCGTCATTTATCATTTGCATTATGCGATCATAAATGCCTTTCTGTTCGCGCGTTAATTTGGGAATGTTTGATTGGACATATGACTGAAGATCACCAATGTTGTAACTCTGTTCACCGCGTAAATCCACATCAAATGAAGTAATCGCAGCTCGGGTGGGTGCTGGCATTCTCAATTGACTAAGAACTTTATTTGCAATAGCTAAGCCCTTGTCTTCAATATTTATCAATGCTTCGTTGTAAATGCCTTCTGTAAATTCCATGGTCATATGGTATTTTCTAGGTGTACTCTATGCAAAATATCCTCAGCCATATGCGATCGATATCTTTCCCATAACTCTGTGGGAGATGAAGGGAAGCAAGCGGTCAATATAATTGCGAATAATGCGCAAATTTGGTTTGGATGTGCAGTGTTGCACGCGTCATTAATACATATATCCCACTGTTTGTCGTTTTCTAATAAATTCAGAGCTTGGTTAAAGGCGCAGCTCAGTCACGACACGATCACACAAAAGTACCTCGATTAAAGTGAATATTTAATTCAGATAGTATAATAATCTGAATCAGATGCAAGTGGATACGTTTTTTTTTTTTTTTTTTGTTAATAAACAATGTAATTGGGAACAGGTATTGTTTCACATGTGACTGCGGTTGTCGTTAGCTAGTATGGCGAGTGTTCCCCTCGCTTCCGGCAGATGGCGCGGTCACTGGTACACAGCTGACCGTTAAAAAACTGTTTTCTCGCGGTCGCGGGTATGTGACTGATGTGAAAAATAGATAAAAACAATCTTTGATGCGGGTTATATATCGTGATAAAATTTGATCTCAGTCGGTGCAGAACATTTTGAGTTTTTTAAGGGTACACAAACGAACTTAACATTTTTATATATAAAGATTTGTTGGCTGCGATAAAAAGCCCTTAAGTCATGCGAAAAAACAAATCATTTTAAATGCTTACAAAAGCAGAGTAATGCTTACAAATTGCAGAATAATCAAACGGCGTTGATTTCAGATGTTAATAAACTGCTAACGTAAGTAGAAGTTGTGCTGCTTAGTGTACAACGTGATTCTCGAGTATGAATCTACTAATGAATTACGGTCTCCAAAGAAAACAAAACCGCGCAGGTCAATTGAGAAAAGGGTGAGATTTTGATAAAAACGCGATTCGTAAAAAATTACACGAATTTGAATTATTTAGAAATAGTTTAGCGGTGTATGATGTCCTTTGGAAGAGAATTCGGTTATTTTCTTCGACAACGCTTCTTATCATTAAACGAAAAGAATTCCAGCCGTGTTATAGAAAAACAAAGATATCCAAGTGTGGCTTAGTTCAAAAGGAATAATTTTTGAAGAGGTTTAAGTTAATGTTCTATCATTGCAAAGGGTTTCACGTATTAAAAGTAATTATAGTCCGTATAAAATTGGTTTGACACGCAACGCCATATTGGTAAGTCGTGTTTTTATTCGGCTCCTAACGAATATGTTTGCCGGCCTCTGTGGCGCGTGTGGTAACGTCTCGGACTTTAATCCGGTGGTTCCGAGTTGGAATCCCGGTCAGGCATGGCATTTTCATACGCTATAAATCATTCATATCATCATCTGAAGCAATGCATAACGGTGGTTTCGGAGGTTTGAAAAAAACAAAAAAAAACAAATACTTAGTTGTGTGGTTTCAGTGTTACTATTTGTGAATTTTGTTCTTTGATTTTACATATCAAAGAACGCTAAATAACCAAAAAACGATTGTTTGGTCATATATATGTAAAAAATAACCTAACAAAGGATTTATTGGTCATTATGTAGGGATATTATTTTCTGTATATTTGGTTATTTCGACTTTTTTTGTTTGCATTGTCTTAAGTCTATCTGGGCTGTAAGAAAGTTGGGTGTTTTAATTTATTTACTGTAAATCATCCTTCTTGGTGGCTTTTCTTTTTGTTTTGGTGTTTTTTTTGTTTTTTTTTTTTTTAATAAAATACAGATGTTTTAGCTGTTAAATATAATTCAAAGAAATTTGTTACTTAATCAGTTGTGATTTTGTTTACATTGGCAACGGCCATACGGGCTCTTTGTGATTGGTCGTTGTATTTGACAGCGGCCATCTTGCATTGATCTGATTGGTATTTCTTTGTTTACATTTCCATCTGATTTATTAGCCTCTTATTTATTAAAAAACTGTACAAATTAAAAATAGATAGATAGATTTATTAAAAATAGATGAAAAAAATCTTTGATGCGGGTTATATATCGTGCTAAAATTTTTTTTATCGTGTTTTTATTTTTAATAAAATACAAATGTTTTAGCTGTTAAATATAATTCAAAGAAATTTGGTCGTTGTGTTTGACAGCGGCCATCTTGCATTGATCTGATTGGTTTTCCTTTCTTTACATTTTCAAATTAAAAATGTACAAATTAAAAATAGATAGATAGATTTATTAAAAATAGATGAAAACAATCTTTGATGCGGGTTATATATCGTGCTAAAATTTGAGCTCAATCGGTGCAGAACATTTTGAGTTTTTGAAGCCGTACACAAACGAACTTAACATTTTTATGTATATATAGATAACAAATGGAAAATATTATAGTTACCCAACAGATGATTCTTTCCTCTGTTTGGATCTCCGGAATGTTAGTGTCCCAGCCTTTCATTCGGAAAGTCTCCAGTTTGAATTCCAATCAAGCTTTTCATATACTACGTGTATAAGATTTTAGTTTATTCATGCACCAGCTTTAATACGGTGAATTAGCATCTATAAAAATGACACTCCCGTATCAGATTTTTCTATTTCTCAACGGATTAAAAGTTGATACGTTCTGAATTGGTGAGTATAGACTTGTTTAATTTACGAGGGAGTTTATTACAGTGGGAATAATATTTTCAACATTTATTACAAGTGTTGGTCTTTTTAATGGTTTTTTTTTATTCTTAATGTTTTCATTAGATAGCCGGAAACATAATTTGAGGCAATTTTAACTGAATACTGTATCTTAAAAGCAAAATATATCTCAGTTCAGAGATAAACTATGCAAAAAATTTATAATTAGTTTTTATAATTCAATCAAAAATATCTTTTTAACGAATTTTCTTAAAATAGGAATTATGCAAATAAATATATAATAGAATAAATATCGTTAAATAATAATTATTATTTTGTCGATTTCCCAAGTGGAGTGGTAGCGACCCTGCCTTTCATCCGTAGGTCCCGGGTACAAATCCTGATCAGGCATGGCATTTTTTCATGTTATGCTACAAATTTCCATTGAGCTAATGACCAAAGCAGTTGATGCCCGTAAAAAAAAAAACTAAAAAAAATACTTAATTTATGGTTGTAATTTAAGTTCTGTACAAATATAGAAAATTAATTGTCAGTACATTTATGTAACATTAATTTCAAGTTTTATTAGACCGTCAAATTTTATTCAACCTGTTAACAACCTTTAAAATAAAAAGTTAGCTCGTGAAAAGAAGTAATCTAAATGAAATACACCCATGTGTTTCATTACATTATTTGTAATATACATTAGACTTTATTGTTGAGCTACTTGCTTGAATATACATCGCGTGCATGTTTCAAGTTAAAGAAACAGAATAAAAACTAACTTATGTATTTAGTTACTTTCTTTTTGCTCTTCATTTCATGAAGCAATTTAGCAATTTGCTCACGAACTTTATAAAACAAATATCTTATATATTGTTATGTTTATTCATCTGTTCAATTTTGAAAATTGTTATTGTTTAATAAATTTCTTTTATTTATTTACCGATATCAGCAAACATCTGCATTTACATTTTTTTTAACTACATGTAAAAAAACACGTGGTTTTTTAATCGTGTCAGTAAAGTGAATTAAAGTCTAAAATTACAAATAAAATCTGATAATCAAACAAATAAAAAAATAATAAATCAATCACTTTACGACTTCTATTTGTTAAACTCATAATAATTAAACAGTCAATATTATAATTTCATGGAAGAGATTGTATTTTAACAAAATGTTTAAGCGTTTACTTATGTTATTCTTTTATACTTACAGTAACACAGGAGAAAAGACTAAAAATATACAAAACACTGCAAAAATACGTGTTTAATTTGTTTACTTATTACGATTGTATACATATAACAGTCATTGTAAGCTCAGAAAAAGCTTATATTCTTATGCTCTTTTTAAAAAAAATTGATTTGAATTATTCCCAAAAAATATATAGCCAACTTTAAGAATAACAAGCATCCCAAGTCATGCCAGGCACGTAGCTAGGATTTTTGCGGGGGGCTAAGGGAGCTGATGATGATAATGATAAAATAATAATGACAATCATTTTATACTGAAACGGTTTTTTTGTACTTTATTTTGTTAGAAAATATAAACATATGCTTTGATTTAATACGTATTTTACTACGAAAATAAGAATCTTAATGTTAGTATAGAATCTTTATCATAATCCACATTTATACTTCACACTCACACATTTACACTAAAATATATGAATTATTAGAAAGCTAGTCATTAATTTTTCTTTCTCGCCATAATATCTAAAACTTCAAAACAGGATTAACATAATATCTCTGTGCACTGACAAAGAAATTAACGAACTTAATCTTCCATCCCCCGACTTGTTACGCGCAATCGTTTTGGCTCTCTTCATTGTGGATAACGAGCGTTCATTAGTACATGTTACCGGAAGAGTCGCTAAAACTTGCAACAGTAATAGGTATTCGGCAAATATTCTTTATTGCAGTGATCCAATACTTCAATTACATCTAGTATCTTATCGCACCAAATAAGATGCTCCGCTTGGAGGACAGATTCAGAACATTTATTATCATAATACATCTCTATGATTTTTAGTTCATCCCCTTTTCCAGGACTAGCTGAACCTGGCAAAAGAACTTGAAAACTTTTTAAGAAGATAGAATTGTCATTGAATTTACTTTCCAAATGCTCCTTCAACGTATCGGTGCATGGAATAAAAAAAGATACTCGGTATTATTCTTCTGTCATCGTAGTATTGTGATTTTCTCTTTGTCCTTGTTTATCATTTATTCGCGGAGTTTTTATTTCAGCTTCAAAAATCTTGTGCGACAATTACTTGGCAGTTACAAAAATATTTTCTGCGTCATCTCTCATTCCTTGCAGTAATGATAATGTTGATTGGACAAGTTGAATAGCTCATCGGTTAGTTTTTAGCCCCTCGGTTGTTTGTGAATTACTGCAAAAAAAAAAAAAATAGTTATTTCTTCAACAAGTAACATACTGTTTTTAATCATGAGAATTTTCATGGCATACATAATAGCTAAGTTAAGACGATAACCAGCGCAGTGCACATATATGGGTTTAGGATAATCCCTTTTAATTCGGGTATGAACACCACTAACATTCCCAGAAAATGTTCTACCACCGTCGTAACGTTGGCCGACACAATGTTCCATGTTCAGCCCCATAATACCAGATTTTTCTAAAATCACTTTGGTCACATTTTCAGCGCCTACATCGTAAAGCGGAACTAAACATAAAAAATCTTCCCGCAGTTTAGAGTTTGTGATTCAAAATCAACGTATCTGGCGTAAACACAATCGCACAGTATTTGTAACATCCGCCGTTTTCATCACCTAAAATAGAAAAACCTTAAGCACAATTTATTTTATTTATAAGTTTTTCTTGTATTATTTGAACACTTGTATCGATGATCTTATTTTGAATGTCCGGACTTATGTAAGAAGCATTCTTTTTAGAATTTAAAAGATGATTTTTCAAGTTCATCAGCGTTATTGGTTAACTGGCATTTCTCCCGCCACCACCCCATTCGGTCGCCCTAGAGCGTAGACCAAATGTCAGTGCCAAAATACGGATGCTGTGCCTCTAAAACAGTTTAGCGAACTCGTTACCTAAAAGCTCCGAGAGCTACCTATCAGCGTGAGCAGATTAAGCAGGGTGCTATTCACCATCCGCTTATTCACTTGTCAAACTAAATCTAGATTCGGGAGGCGCACACCTTGTTACTAATTAATAAAAGTCATTGAAGTTAATAAAATGAAAGACTACAATTTAGGCTGTCACGCCTCGGTCGCTGTATGCCAGCTAGTGCATGTCCACCATTTAAGGCGCTTGGAGCTTGTATCTGGCTGGTGGCCAGCCATTATCTCAGGAAAAACTTCCCACAGCGGCGCTATAGGAATCAGTATAACCCAGATTAATTAACAAAACTCTAGCGATGACGGTTGAACTTCGCAACTTCGAGGAACTCCCACACGGTCCGACAATGCGGCTCTCGCCACACTGACTCGCCGTTTATGAGCGGGCAGTTTTCCCCCTGACCTCTAGGTTCCAGGGTGGCTCGGTCTCTGGCCCTCCCAAGAGCAGGACAGTCGAATATCATATGCTCGTTCGACTGGACCTCCCCGCAGACACACAACTCATCAGCCGCTAGGCGAAACCGAAACAGCTATTGCTTCAAATCCACATGGTTGGTGAGCACTCGGGCACCCGCTGCCCTTAAAAATGAATTCGAGGCATACCATCCCCCCAGATCCTGTATAAACCTATACAAGGATCTTCCCTTAGTCGTGGTGTTCCATTCAAGCTGCCATGCCTCCATCGCGAGGCTCCATAGCGTCTTCTGCAGGCGGGAAATGAGCAACTGAACGAAATTTAGATCCGGTGCATTGTGATCGCCGTTCCGCTTCGGTTCTATTCCGGCTCGAAACCGCATCACAAATGCCTCGGCTTCCCGACCTCTTCGCAACTTTCACATGGCTGCCCGAACTTTCACCACTAATTCGATTGGGAGAGCCTTTCCCAATACGGTGGTAGCCTCGTAGGAGGTTGTTTTAAAAACACCAGTGCATACTATCAAGGCTCTGCGCTGGGCACTCCTTGAATTTTGAAGCGGTGCTCTATTTCTATCCAACCTATGCGCCCAAATTGACGCCGCGTATGCGATCATGCTCTCAAAGACACCTCGGTACACCAAGTACATTTGACGGCCCGACAGCCCGTAATCCTTCCGAGCAATCCTTCTAAGTTTGTGCATCACAGAGACGGCGTCCGCCGCAACTTGCTTAATGTTGTTACTAAAAATCAACTTGTCATCAAATAAAACACCTAGGTACTTATGAACCCTTACTCGGCTGGTCATCAGCGTTATTTGGTTAACTGGCATTTCTCCCACCACCACCCCATTCGGTCGCCCTGGAGCATAGACCAAATGTTCCGTGCCAAGAACGGCTACTGAGCCTCAAAACGGTTTAGCGACCCAAATCCTAAAAGCTCCTAGTGAGCTACCTAACGTGCGTGAGCGAATCAAGCAGGGCGCCATACAGCACCCGCTGAAGTGTCCCAATCGCTCACTTGTCAAACATAAAACTAAATCGGGGAGGCGCACCCCTTGTACAAATTAAAACTATACGTCATCAATTTAAAGACAGCAATTTTGGCTGCCACGCCTCGGTCGCTGTATGCCAGCTAGTACCTGTCCACCATTTAACAGCGCTTGGAGCTGATTTGGCTGATGGCCAGCCCTATTACCAAGGTTGGTTTCCAGCAGCAAAGCTTTAGGAGTCTAAATGCAGTTACATTTAAGAATCCCTTAAATTTACCGATGACGGTTGAACATAGCAACCTCATCGAGGAACTCCCACACGGTCCGACAGTGCGGCTCTTGCCACACTGCCTCGCCGCTTGTGAGCGGCCAGATTTCCCCCTGACCTCTAAGTTCCAGGGTGGCACGGTCTCTGGCCCCCCCAAGGGCCGGGCAGTCGTACATCATATGTACATTGGACTGGACCTCCCCGCAGACACACAACTCATCAGCCACCAGGCGAAACCGAAACAGATATTGGTTTAGATTCACATGGTTGGTGAGCACCTGGGCACCCGACGCCCTTAAAAAGGAACTCGAGGCATACCATCCCCCCAAATCCTGTATAAAATTATACAAGATCTACCCTTAGTCGTGGTGTGCCATTCAAGCTGCCATGCCTCCATCGCGAGGCTTTGTAGCCTTTTCCGCAGACGGGAGATGGGCAACTGGACGAAATTTAGCTCCGGTGCATTGTGATCACCGTTCCGATCCGGTTCTGGCCCGGCTCGAAACCGCATCCCAAATGCCTCGGCTTCCCGACCTCTTCGCAACTTCCACATGACTGCCCGAATTTTCACCACTAAATCGATTGGGAGAGCCTTTCCCAATACAGTAGTAGCCTCGTAGGAGGTTGTTTTAAATACACCAGTGCATACTATCATGGCTCTGCGCTGAGCACTCCTTAAATTTTGAAGTAGTGCTCTATTCCTTTCCAACCTATGCGCCCAAACCGGCGCCGCGTATGCGATCATACTTTCGAAGACGCCTCGGTACACCAAGTACATTTGGCGGCCCGACAGCCCGTAGTCTTTCCGAGCAATCCTTCTAAGCTTGTGCATCACAGAGACAGCGTCCGCCGCAACTTGCTTAATATGGTTACTAAACAGCAACTTATCATCAAACAAAACACCTAGGTACTTATGAACCCTTACTCGGCTGATTACACAGCCTTTATATTTAATGTGGGGGTTTCGACTGCATGATAATTTGTCTGCGCCCTTTAGAAGCATAAACTTCGTTTTGGGTACAGAAATTTTTAAATTTTGAATGTCCATCCAGCCTTCGGCGGTTGACAAGGCCGCCTGCGCTCTGCTTTCTAGCTGTGGTCGTGAATCTCCACGAACTAAAAGGAGACAGTCATCGGCGAAAGCCTGGGCCGTGACTCCTTCTGGGAAAGTCAATCCCAGAAATCCGTCAAACACCAGGTTCCACAGCAGGGGACCGAGAACGGAACCCTGCGGGCTTCCCCTGGTGACGGATTTTTCCACAACTAGGTGCGCATCTTTAAACAGAGCCGTTCGGTTAGACAAATAGTCTCTTACCACGGCCTGTGTGGCTTCGGGAACATTGCGGCGTTCCAAAGCATAGAGGACAGAACTCCAACACAAGGAAGGAAATGCTGCCTCTATATCAATAAAAATAGCCAAAACATATTTGCAGTCGGCGCTTTCCACGTCGGCAAGAGCATTTAAGATGCAATCCTCGGTGCCAACCCCTTTCATGAAGCCCTATTGGCCTCGACTTAGAATACGGCTCATATCGATGCTTTCCTCGAGCCGTTCCACAACCAGCCTTTCCAGCAACTTGCCGAAGACCGGCAAGAGGCTGATGGGTCGATAACTGTCGACCTCACCAGGATCCTTTCCAGGTTTCAGGATTACCCTTACCAAAGCCACCTTCCAGCAACCCGGAAAGCAGCCCCAGCTTAGGCATCCCGTGAACAGCCTGCCGAGAGGCTCCCTTATGACAGGCAATAAGTGGTGGAAAATATCCGGGTCAAGTTGGTCAATCCCCGGTGCCTTCTTTAATGCCATTCGAGAAACCACTCGGTCTATATCATCGGGTTCCACGGTCCGAACGCCAGGGAATGGTGTTTCACCCGCCCTAACGCCGATTTCCGCTTCACCCTCCGGAGCATCTGGAAACAGAGTATCCAGGAACGCCCGGTAGGTCGCCACGGATGTTAAAGTGTGGTCACGACCACCTAACCCGCATCGAACACTGGACAACACGTGCAATGGCTTTGGCTGTAACAAGACTTTGCGAGCTGCCAGGGATCGCGTTGCAATTCCCGCATGGAGTCCTTCCAAAACTTGAGTTTGGCTTCCTTGATGGCGTGAACGTATTTGTTACGGGCACGCCGGAAGATCCGCAGACGCTCAGCGCGCACGTTGTTGACGGTAATCCCCGTTAGGGGGCAGCGCTGGTATCTTGCCCGAGCGGACCTCACTCTTGCGCGCAGCACACTGAGGTCAGAGGACCACCATTTCTTGCCGGGCCTCCGTCTGCCTTCCACAGACGACCCCCCGGAAAATGAGGTCATGACGGCTCCAGGCACGCTCAGATCAGCGGACTGGCTGCTTGTGACGGGTCCGTCCATTGGCCTAGGCCGCCGTAGGACCTCGTCGCAGCCAGTCTTGATGGCCCGGCCGATTAGCTCCGCCATCAATTCCACCTCCTCCCTAGACTCCATGCTCCACTGCAATCCCTGCAATGCAGCATCGCATACCCGCCTCAGCCTGCGCTGATCCAGGCCCCTTAGGTTGTAGCGACCTGGATTTGGTGCCCTTAGACCGCCTCCGTAAGCAATATCATAGGTTATAAGCCTATGATCGCTCACACTGGCCTCGGGCCAGACAGTCCAACTACCTACCCTCCGAAGCAAGTCACCCGTCACCAAAGTGACGTCTATATAACTCTCTCCCAGTTCGCTGGAGAAAGTTGGTGGCTGCTCCGCATCGTTAATGAGGTAGAGGTTCCTGGCTTCTGCGAACTGTTCGAGACCAGCGCCTCTGGGGTCTGTGAGTGGAGAACCCCAGGCGGTAGACTTGGCGTTAGCATCCAGGGCAACCAACACTCTGGTGCCCGGGAGACTGTCCAGAATCCCGCCCAACTTCGCCAGCAAGTCATCGATACTCCATCCAAGCTGGAAGTATCCCGACACGAGTACGACATCGAGCGTACCCCTCGTGATTCGCACCACGGTGAATCGCTCATCAGACCACTGGGGCATCCAGAACACACCCAGAGCGTCTGAGCCCACCACGATCGCAGAGAGCGGCCGTCCCCCACGAGAATGAATTACTTTCACCCCGTGGAAGCCGACCACCCTATCCGCGACCGCGTATGGCTCCTGGACCAAGAGGACCTCGAGGTCGTACTCCTCAAGGAGCCTCATGGCCTCGCTCGTGGCCGCCCGGGAATGGTGCAGATTAATCTGCCCCAGGCGCAGGCGTTCGAGTGGGTGGAGGCCGTCCCCTAGGGTTTCCTGCCGTTCAGGCGTCGCCATAGGCTGTGTTCTTTACAGCTCTAGCCCGTGCCATCTCGTACGCCCTACACTGCCTACTCCCGACCCGGTGTCCAGCATCACTGCCTTTCACCTGGGCACAGGCGGCACACTTAGCCGGCGACGATTTGTGTGGGCAGCTGGCTGCCCTGTGCCCCGAAGCGGCACAGTGGCCACACATCTCCTTCTGCGATCTGCATCGGAGAGAGGTGTGTCCATAGCCCTGACACTTAAAGCAACGGGCTACCTCGACATGATCGACCACCCTACAGGCAGTCCACCCAAAAAACAGCCTTCCACCGGCCACTAAGACCTGCCGGATCTTAGGCGAGGTCTCGAGTACCCAGTGACTGCTCCGGGAGTCCTTCCTCCCCAACTGCCGGACAACCTTGGCTTCCCTAAGGAAGTCTTCGACAGCCATATCCAACGATGGATTTTGGCTGTGGATCGCCTTGAGGATTTCAGGCTCCTCTACCCTTGTTGCCCTCGGCATATCATATACCAATATCTGTGGCCTTCGCTCGGCCAGTAGCTGAGCCTTCAGCCCGTTCTTTGCCAGAACAGTGGCCTCCAGCAGTTGTTTAGCCTGCTGCCCATTTACCACCTCCAGGATCACTCCATGATCCCTTGTTTTGGTGACCCGGGAAATTTGGAACCTTTCTTTCCGCGGGTCCAGGATCTTTTTGAGGGTTAGCTCCGTCATTGCTGACGAAGCCCCCTGATCAGGCTTTGTCGGGACCACCTTAACAGTGGCCCGCTTAATTTTGTTTGCCAGCGCCTGAGCTGGCGGCGGCGGACCTACCCGCCTAGGCGCAGGCGCGGCCGTTACTGCGGCGAAGGAGATAGGTTTCTTAACCTTCTCCTCCACCCTATTTATTGACTTCTGGAGTTCACCCAGAGCTTGGCCGTTAACCGGTTTAAAGCTCCGGACTCCCTCCACAACCTGATCTACCTTGCCCGACAGTCGAGTGACGACCGAGTCTAGGGCAAGGTTAGCACCCTGGAGGCCCTCGCACTTTATCGCCAGTCCCGTTACCAACAAACCACATTCCGCTAAATAAGCATCTACGAGCTGCCTCAACTCGAGAGCAACTCGTGACTCCTTTTTAGAGGAAATTTTGGCCCATTCGGCCCTCATTTCCTCGATCCTCCCCAAGCCTTCAGCCCCGGAGGTCACCTGCTTTGACACAGGCTTCACCCCAGTGGCTTCCCGCTCAGGGACAGAATCCGCCTTGCCGCTTTCCGCCTTGCCTTGCTTCGCAAGTCGGCGTCCTTCAGACTTGGCGCCCCCCTCTACGCCGTGCTCTTGCTGCACGGTTCCAGCCTTAGTCTTCTCCGCACAGCTCGAAGCAGAGGTGTCCCGTAGGGTTTTCGTGCAAACCGCTACGCTCGGGCGCTCCACTACCCGAGGGGCTTCCGAGACTTCCTTATCGGAAGACCGGGGCCGCGGCGGTGACCTACCGATTGACCTCCTCGGCATGAAGGGGTCACCGGCTACCAGGTCCTTGGCCAAACCGACCAAGTCCTCTAGACAACCTCCTCCGGGTTGCTCCATCGCTAAATTCCGTGACACTACACCAGCTGTGTTGCCAGGCACTACAACCACAGTGCTTGCTCAAACCTATCACCTACCACAAAACTAAGGTGAGCGTCAATACCTCTTATACCCCGATGGACCGTCTGTTCGGCAGCCCAATCGAGGAGTCGAAATATAAAACGCTCCTACCACCGGCTAGGTTGGAGCGGAAAACCGCTTCTCGAACCTGCCAGAGGATCAGAAAATTTACTGGCCTCACCAACTACGAATACGGGGACACGTTGCTTCAAAGGAAACGTCCTTATTTGGCCGACAGCAGCACTACTGCAACACACTACGCTGCCGCTCGGTCGTAACTTTACAGCAACGCAGGTTGACTAACCGCCGCTGTTCGTTGTCAACCCCGACGACGTGAACGTAGGACACTGTCGCTTGCAAAATCTAGCTGCACCGGTTGCAAAACACAAGCTTTACAGTACGGGGCCAGAGGCCGAGAAGCGATCTCGTCATCAGCGTTAGCTAGAAATCGCAAAAGACTGCGAAATTTTTCGTCATTCACAGCAGGTTTTTCTAAGCTAAAATGTCCACTATCATTATCACCTCGCACAGGTACTTCTTGTTCACACAAAGTAAAATTGTTTCTATTATAAGGATTATTGCTGCTCATTTTCAAGTTTTTCTTATGCCTTCAAAAAAGCCAGTTGAATTATAACATCGTGATTTTTTCCACTCGTAACGCGTAAAATGTATTCAGACTTGACAATACTGTATCGATGATATGCGTGATTATTGTGATCGTTCAATTTTTCCACACCCTTTTACCAGATCTTGAAAGGACTTAAAATTAACAAAGGATTTGCAAGCAACAGAACAGATGTCAATTTATTCAACTTTAAATGAATAATTAGGCATAAAATATTCCGTGATATCATTGCCGTATCAAATACTTCAGGTTGAAATTGACTATTAGCAACAATTCGAATTTCTGGTGATCTACATCTCTAGTTGCAATGTCACATTTTAAATTCTCACATTTACACATTATCTCACTTGTAATATTTTATTTAGCAATGCAGGTTACATTTATTTTATTATTCTTTTTAGTAAAAATGATGTAATTGAAAACGTCGCTTTTCGCTTTGACTTGGTGTAAATTATATGAAAATTATCATGAATAATGAATAAATGTTTAACACAACGGTCTATTGCATGCATTCACTTATAGATGTTCACTTTTCCATAGCTCGAAAGATTCTGATTGATATTTCATCACAAAACGTAGAAAATAATTTAATTTAAAACTCCTATTATTGCTTTATTAAATACTCATTAATCTAATGGCTTTGCCATTAATTAATTACTCATTAGCTAAGTAAAGCTAAAACTATCTGTCCAACAAATCAACAAATTATTAGGACATTTTTAAGGTTAACCCGCCGTTACTCGACGTGTGGGCGTCAACCTCACATTGATATTATTTTCTTTCCTATTATCTTTATGCTTACGTTAGATTCTTGAAACGCCTCTACCTGCCGGCGCTTAAGTTTGGAATACAATAAGCAAGTGTTGCATTTCTGGCTTGTGAGAAATCCCCAGTAATCATTTATTTCTATTAGTATTGCGTCAGAATGAGCGCGGCGCTCACACGTCGAGTAAGCGTTACTCTTGCAAGGTAGAGTAACGGTGGGTTAAGGTATGTAGGAGGGGATTATTGACTAGGGAGATGATTACCTACAGTTTTATCTCAAATTTTGTGAAAATCTTTTGAGATTTTACATTACGAAAATGTAAAATGCTGAAAATTTTACATTTTCATTTTTTGGACCCAACTTAATAGATTTAACCCCTGAATGATAAAGTCTAATAATTGTCGGGCAAATAGGAGCTGCAGCAGGCTTTATTGCCCGACAATTTCGGGGGCTATATCCCCCTTAGCCCCCCGCTCGCTACGTGCGTGCATGCTTATTACAGAGATTGAGAAAAGTAATGAAGTGGTTTCCCATCCAGAGACTGACTGTGTAATGAATATTATTATACTCGGAGAAAGCATTCTGATTGATGTCTCTTGTACATCAGGTGCTTTACATGTGCCAGATAGATCGGGATAGATCATTGTAAAGCAAAAAAATTAAGGACTTTAGCTTTCTGTAATAATAACATTTTAGGATGTGAAGAAAATCTATTTTCATTCATAATTACTATTTTTACCATTTTGATTTTATTAATATCTTTAATTTTAATTTTATAAACAATGCATAGAAGAGCTTTCTGCCCAATTTGCTTGTAATATTTAGATCATTATAATGAGTGCATATATCTATATCTATAGTATTATACAAAAAGGAAGAGAGTTTTTGTTGTTCGGGAAAAACAAAAAAACTACTCGATAAATCGCAACCAAATTTTTACCCATATTTCTTGGCATAACCTAGAAGTTTTTTTTTGCCATAACGTTTTTCCTAGCATTACTAAAAAGATTTTTTTAGATATATTTCACCTCGAAAAATCTCTCTCAAAAAAAATGTAGTGGAGGATTTGCCGTTAAAGCACAAATTTAGTGAATTGAATTAATGAACTGTGAACTGTGAGACACCACTGTGTGAGCTGGATTTGAACTAAATGATTAGAATCAATAGAATGAATAATATTACAAAAATAATGAATTAAATTTACTTTAAGTAAAATAATATTAAATAGATTTAAAAAAATTCTGTTTAACAATAATGAGCTTCCTGTGGGGACTGCGGGACTTCCGGTTTCTATAAAGGCTGAATACTTAAATTGTTATTTATCAATATTATTGTCACAACCATGAGGGTAACAAACACTAAGGAGGTCTAGGTATAAAGAGGTCTAAGGAGGTATCTGTATGAAGATGGATGAGACAATATGTTAAGCACATTTGCAATTGCAATTTTTATGGATGTAATAATGCTTTAGTAATGTCTTTTTGTACATATATGTTGTCTTATATTATCTTATCTATATTATGAAAAATGTAACTATTAGGTAAAATTAACCACTTAATCTGTCTAATGATAATTAAACAATGAATAGGATTTGAAATAATTACGTTAAGATGGCTGGAAAATATAAAGAATTTTGTCCCTACTTATATAAATAATCTGTGTTCTAAATACAAATATTTCACTTGCAGCGTAAAGAATTATGACACAAGTATATGATGAATGGATTAAAAAAAAAATGTTTAAAGTAAATTTTTTCTGCCAGATAATTGTAATTTTATATTTTCTTTCATGTTATCACATTCTCTTATCTTGTATATGTTTTAATTAAAGAAAAATTGTTAATTTTGTTTAAACAGAATATTGTTGCTCAAAGTTTTCCTGATTAATAATTCCTTTATTAAAATCAGTGTTCGTAACTTTAAAAAACTTTTTAAAATTATATTACTTGGGAAGATGTGTAAGTGTGTCTTTGTTTAGCTTTAGTAAATAAACAAAGTAACATTTTCGGTTATGAAACTTCAATTTAGCAGTCTCGAGTTTTAATCATTAATTAATAACTTTTCAAAATTGATCAGATGAATGCTTCACTAGTTATGTAACTTTAGAATGACTCAGTTCAAACTTCATGGAGCCTTTACGTTAGTTTCAATCTACTATTCTAATTTGCTGTCAGATTCTAGAAACAGTTTGTTCGCTTAACTACAGTTTAAATCATTAACGATTATTCAAGATACTTACTTTCCATCCTTGTCGCAATTCATTTATTTTTATAACTATAAATTGAACCTTCACTAGATTTATAAGCCAGGAGTAGTTTGGAAAACAAAGTAATATGTATTTCATTATAAACATTCTGTTTAGTGTTTTTTAATTCACCTACATTTATATTATTTTGATGTGATATAGAATTCCTATACCTTAATCATCTGCATCTTCAATTAAAATTTGAATTATAGAAAAGAAACAAATTTTTTTGTAGGATGTAGATGTAGTATTTTGTAGAATGAGTTCAGTTCTCTTGTTTGTTTTATTATTATGACCTGAGACATGCTACATATGTAGTTTAATGATGAAGTGAGATTGATAAAAACATATTTGATAAAATACTAAACCTAGGAATGAAACCCATGTCCAGATGTTCTAAGAGCTAGTAACTTACCTCTATAACATTTGTAGAGGAGTGGATTCGACAGTTTCTGTGTAATCACATACTTGCCATCATTCAGTTTGGTCCTATCGGCCCTCATTTTTTTTCTTTTGCCCTTTATTTCGTTTTCGCTTATGTTCTCTTGCATCCAATCTCACTTATATTATAATTCATTGAATTTTCTGACAAAATTTATGTACAAAACTCCGACACCAGCAAATATTAATAGAAAATTAAAGGAAATGAATAGAATCTCCAAAAATTTATATTCATCATTTTGTCAAGAAAAAATATGTTACTATCTTATGTAGCCTATGGATCGTCTTTCTTTTTGTTAACTGTTTTTTCTTCCCTTTCTTCCTGGTACATCTTGCTTTCTTATTTTGTTAGCCAATTATAAATAAGCCAAATACAATTTCATAACCAGATATATACTTAAAATTACTACTACTTGTCAGAAAAAATGGAATGAATTCCATTAAAGATGTCAGTAGTATTTCCAATTGCTACTTCACAACAATAGAAAAAACAATAAATCTTCTCATGAAAACTAAATTACTGCACAAGAATTATATCACATCTAATTAGATACTCCACTCAACAATAAAAGAATATGCAACAAACCAAAATGTAGTGCAGTGAGTGCAGTGAGCGAGTGCAGTGAGCGAAGTGCAGTGAGCGAGTGCAGTGAGTGAGTGCAGTGAGTTCAAGAATTCAAGAAATCGGAGTATTGTTGCTATTACTTATATCAGCGGAATTACTAACAGAATCAGACAAATTCATAGTTCCATCATAACCTTTGCTTGGCCCACTCTCTATAAACCTTTTGATTTTTTGTTGTCATTTACAGCTGGTTTGTCAAATTTTGATCTGTATTCAGGATTTTCATCAAAATAGTTGCCAAAATCAGCATTATCACTAGAATCATTTAAAAATAAATTATCATTCAATATACAAATTGCATGGCAGTCTCTCGGGAGATGATTTTATTGCCAAACGTATGAAAAAATGTTCATAAAAACATAGGTCAGAAAACTGTTTACTTGTGAGATTTGCCTCGCAAAACATTTAGCTCTGCTTTCTACTCCCTTTGTGAAATTAAACTATACAAAAACTTCAGTGTATAATCGTTTTTGGTGCTTCCTTATGGTGTTTGATCTAAGAAATTGAATTAAAGTATTCCCAGACCTCTCTTTCACTTAGTTTTTAATAAGAGTGTGGTAAAAAAGAAACAGCAATGCAATTAATCTAGTACAGGAGATAAATTTTTGTTCAAAGTGATGTTACTGTTATGGGCAGTAACACTAATTTTGCATTTATTATGCCAATTTACACCTTTTTAACTAAATTCCATTTAAGAACTCAAGTGTTTAAATTTTGGAAGGATTTTATCCAATAGTTCTACACAAATATTCTACAAATGAGTAGTGTGTACATTGTATAAAACAGTAATTGGATTTTCAAAACTATTTATATACTTAATCATTTTAATATAAAACAAACGATTTTAAATTGATAACATTGATTTGATACTAAAATTTACCATTTTAGTAAAAATTCAGTCCAGTACACTGATTATCTTAGTAATGAGTTGAAATTTCAAATTTATTTCATTTAACATACTCGTGTTTTTACCATATAAAAATTTTAATCATGTAACCTCAGCGAGTAAGATTGTAAGTATTTATAGATTAGGATGTAGGAATACTGATTAAATTATGAAGATAGTTATGTTTGATTCTCACTCATGGATGTAAGCTATGTTTGATCTGAACTTTGTGTTCCTATCATGCGGCTTCAACAATACTAATTCTTTACTTATTAAATATGTACTAAAATATTACATGTGGTTAAAATAAATTGTTTCTTTCTTAATTTTATTAGTTTAATAGCTACTTCTTGGAATATAGAAGAAATTTTCCAGAAGAACTGCTAAATAATGCACTAGGCTACCAAAAGAAGCCTTATCAATGTTTATTGATAAAATTTATTACTTTGAAAAAATAAATTTGTTTGAAAACAAAGAAAAGTAAAACTAGTAACACAATTTACATCACTGAGGAGTTACTTTCTATATTCCATGAATTATTGTCAAATAAAACCACAGGAAAATAAACCAGGAACAATATATTCAAGCCATTCATTTTATTTGTTTATTCAAAGCAAACCAAGAAACTAACTATTAGCAAAACTTAATACTGGAAGAGAAATAATAATTGTAGAGAATCTAAACGTAAGACAACTTAATTCATCATCTTCATTATACGGTTCACACAATTATTCTTCTGGGGGAGGGTCGACCTGGGGTGGTAGATAATTTTTTTTAACATCAACATATATTGAAGTGTTGTATATCTACCAACAGATTCTTCATATCTTTTATCTTCGCAGGTTTTATGTTCTCTAAATTTCTTATCGTTATTTTATTAGGCTGGATATCATCATTTGACAAGTCTTTCTTATAAATGGGTTTGTACTGACCACATGATGTGTTATAAAACTGTTCACCTTGAATTAAAACTGTATGTGAAACCTTTGTCCTTTTCAGAAAAAAGTGTTTACATAAGGAAATTTTACATCTTGGAATGCCTAATTCTGCAGAACATTTATACATTGAACTTAATTGGTGATTGTTAAATCAATGCCTCCACAGTAGCACACATTTCAGCTCGAGTGGGTGGACATCAAGAATACTTCCCATTGCAAAAGCCTTCTTCTCCCATATCAGTAACATTTGCATGATGGTGAAGATTTCCCAAAACGCACAAAGAAGTCATTCATAATGTTCTCCAATGTTTTGCCAGTGTATCTATGTTTGTAGACCCACACACAAGCTAATAAATGCTTTTAAACAGTGAATGTACTCATATCCGCCATTGTTCCATGCTAGACTACGACTTAGGTCATCCCATCATGAATGAACACACTAGATAATCCCCACCACTGCAGTTTATCCTCCGCATCTTTTCAGCAGCAATGAACAACATCAGCACTAGATTTATTACAGTGTAAAGAGACTTCCTGCCCACTAGTACATGCTTGACTATTTGTTTTTTACAGACTTTTCAAAGAAAAGAACAGTATTTTATTCGGTCGTATGGTGGGAGTGGGGGTTGAAAATGACTTTATATTTTGAGGTATGAGGAATATAAAAAAACCATTCACTTAGAATGTAGTTTCTATGTATATATATATATATATATATATATTATGTATAGTCCTGTGTATAAAATCTTGTGGCTCAAAAATTTCCCAATTTACTTGATCAATTTCATTGAAAGTTAGATATTTCTGTAATAGTGTATCTGAAGTTATGCATGTGAAAATTTGATGAAGATTGGTTGAGTCACTCCTGATTTATGCTAAATTTATGATCAACAATAAACAACATAACCTCAATTTGAGGTATTGCTTTTGGTTGGTGAGATTGATGGTGAAAATGAATTTTCTTTATGTTTTGAGTTATGAGAAGTTTGAAAATACCATTTATATATAAACTTTTGTGGCTCTAAATCATAACTACTTGATCAGTTTCACTGAAATTTAGTTAAATTTAGTGGTGATGTAGTAGTGTATCTTAAGTTGTGCGTGTGAAAATTTGATGAATATTGGTTGAGTCGTTCTTGAGTTATGCTCAATTTAAGGTTGACAATAGACAACATAACCTCAATGTTGCCTGTGTAGTGGTGTATTTGTCATATGCTCTTATGCAGTGAGTCACAATGATTAGTGAGTTGAAAGTTGATGCTTGTGTATAGGTGTACGTGTTAATCAGACATACATAGTGTATTGTACTCTCAAAATCAAAATTTTCAAAATTTCAAATTTTTTTCCAAAATTTTCTCACTGCAAAATAGTGTGGGCTTTGTAAAGAAAAGTCAGTCTTCTTGTTCATTCTTTATTAAAGAATTTAAGTATATCACTATAAGGTTTTATATATTGACATTTATATTGTACAAAAGTTTAGTTATATTTGAACCTTTTTCTTCTATTTTTCATTTTCTTTTTTTTGTAATTGACAGTGTGTTTGTAATCTTGTAGCATATGATAAACAAATAGTGGTATTAATATTTAAATTATTCTGTATCATTTATACATTTATACTAGTTTTTTTGCTGGTTCTTGGCCAGAAATATGCCAGCTGGTTCTCCCAAACTACTTCCTGTTGTGCTGTTATGCAAATTTACTTGAATATTTCTTTGTTTCATTTATTGTTTGTTATTACCTGGCAAAACACCAGTTGGTTATATGAATAAACATTTTGGCATCTTATGATTTGGATTCATTAAAGATGTTTTCATATTGGCAAATGATTTATCATAGTTGACATAACTAAATTATTTGAGTGATGGCTTTAACTAAGAAGAGTTGTAACCATTGTTTAAGGAGCAGTGGGCAGTTGTTTAATAGCATTCAGTGATGTGGCTCAATTTTACTATAGTATGAAGCACTATGTTACATTACTGCTGTATGTTTAAGTTAGTTCCCCATAGCCCCTTCCTAATTTTTTTATTTATTTATGTACTTTAATGAACATATTATAATAAATTATCTTTCTCAAAATCTCAGCCCATTGCTTTTTACTTTCTTTGCAGATTATAATGTTAGTTGTAATTCCGAAAATAATTACTTAATATTAAAAAATTCAGCCTTGGTAGTTAACAAAAATATTCATTGGAGGATTGTAGCTTTAATATATAGTTGAAACCAGATAGATACTTAGTGGATTGCTGATTACATGGACATTATTATCAGAGACAATGCTGGTTTACCTATTGTAGAATATAAGTATGTAATTATATTGTAGAATTTTTGGGTATCTGCTAGACAATAGATTCTCTTTGTATGTTCAAATCAATTCTCTTTACAATTAGAGCAAACAATTTTTTTTTCATTTTGAAAAAACTAAAACAAAAATTTGCTAAGCTTGTCATCATTATTAAATATTTTTCTTATGCCACTATATATCATATCTAAAATGTAATTAGTGTTATTTTAAAAAGTTAGACAAGCTTTCAGGACAATTGTGACCATTGTATAGCTCCAGCAAATTTTTTTTTTTTTTGTCTTCAGTCATTTGACTGGTTTGATGCAGCTCTCCAAGATTCCCTATCTAGTGCTAAACGTTTCATTTCAGTATACCCTCTACATCCTACATCCCTAACAATTTGTTTTACATATTCCAAACGTGGCCTGCCTACACAATTTTTCCCTTCTACCTGTCCTTCCAATATTAAAGCGACTATTCCAAGATGCCTTAGTATGTGGCCTATAAGTCTGTCTCTTCTTTTAACTATATTTTTCCAAATGCTTCTTACTTCATCTATTTGCCGCAATACCACTTCATTTGTCACTTTATCCACCCATCTGATTTTTAACATTCTCCTATAGCACCAAATTTCAAAAGCTTCTAATCTTTTCTCCTCAGATACTCCGATCGTCCAAGTTTCACTTCCATATAAAGCGACACTCCAAACATACACTTTCAAAAATCTTTTCCTGACATTTAAATTAATTTTTGATGTAAACAAATTATATTTCTTACTGAAGGCTCGTTTAGCTTGTGCTATTCGGCATTTTATATCGCTCCTGCTTCGTCCATCATTAGTAATTCTACTTCCCAAATAACAAAATTCTTCTACCTCCATAATCTTTTCTCCTCCTATTTTCACATTCAGCGGTCCATCTTTGTTATTTCTACTACATTTCATTACTTTTGTTTTCTTCTTGTTTATTTTCATGCGATAGTTCTTGCGTAGTACTTAATCTATGCCGTTCATTGTTTCTTCTAAATCCTTTTTACTCTCGGCTAGAATTACTATATCATCAGCAAATCGTAGCATCTTTATCTTTTCACCTTGTACTGTTACTCCAAATCTAAATTGTTCTTTAACATCATTAACTGCTAGTTCCATGTAAAGATTAAAAAGTAACGGAGATAGGGAACATCCTTGTCGGACTCCCTTTCTTATTTCGGCTTCTTTCTTATGTTCTTCAATTGTTACTGTTGCTGTTTGGTTTCTGTTCATGTTAGCAATTGTTCTTCTGTCTCTGTATTTGAACCCTAATTTTTTTTAAATGCTGAACATTTTATTCCAGTCTACGTTATCGAATGCCTTTTCTAGGTCTATAAACGCCAAGTATGTTGGTTTGTTTTTCTTTAATCTTCCTTCTACTATTAATCTGAGGCCTAAAATTGCTTCCCTTGTCCCTATACTTTTCCTGAAACCAAATTGGTCTTCTCCTAACACTTCTTCCACTCTCCTCTCAATTCTTCTGTATAGAATTCTAGTTAAGATTTTTGATGCATGACTAGTTAAACTAATTGTTCTGTATTCTTCACATTTATCTGCCCCTGCTTTCTTTGGTATCATGACTATAACACTTTTTTTGAAGTCTGACGGAAATTCCCCTTTTTCATAAATATTACACACCAGTTTGTATAATCTATCAATCGCTTCCTCACCTGCACTGCGCAGTAATTCTACAGGTATTCCGTCTATTCCAGGAGCCTTTCTGCCATTTAAATCTTTTAATGCTCTCTTAAATTCAGATCTTAGTATTGTTTCTCCCATTTCATCCCCCTCAACTTCCTCTTCTTCCTCTATAAAGCCATTTTCTAATTCATTTCCTCCGTATAACTCTTCAATATATTCCACCCATCTATCGACTTTACCTTTCGTATTATATATAGGTGTACCATCTTTGTTTAACATATTATTAGATTTTAATTTATGTACCCCAAAATTTTCCTTAACTTTCCTGTATGCTCCGTCTATTTTACCAATGTTCATTTCTCTTTCCACTTCTGAACACTTTTCTTTAATCCACTCTTCTTTCGCCAGTTTGCACTTCCTGTTTATAGCATTTCTTAATTGCCGATAGTTCCTTTTACTTTCTTCATCACTAGCATTCTTATATTTTCTACTTCATCCATCAGCTGCAATATATCGTCTGAAACCCAAGGTTTTCTACCAGTTCTCTTTATTCCGCCTAAGTTTGCTTTGCTGATTTAAGAATTTCCTTTTTAACATTCTCCCATTCTTCTTCTACATTTTCTTATCTTTTTTACCCAGACCTCTTGCGATGTCCTCCTCAAAAATCTTCTTTACCTCCTCTTCCTCAAGCTTCTCTAAATTCCACCGATTCATCTGACACCTTTTCTTCAGGTTTTTAAACCCCAATCTACATTTCATTATCACCAAATTATGGTCGCTATCAATGTCTGCTCCAGGGTAAGTTTTGCAGTCAACGAGTTGATTTCTAAATCTTTGCTTAACCATGATATAATCTATCTGATACCTTGCAGTATCGCCTGGCTTTTTCCAAGTGTATATTCTTCTATTATGATTTTTAAATTGGGTGTTGGCAATTACTAAATTATACTATATTTCCTTTCTTGCCTTTTCCAATGCTTGCATTCCAATCTCCAACTATTATTAAATTTTCATCTCCTTTTACGTATTTAATTGCTTCATCAATCTCTTCGTATACACACTCTACCTCATCATCATCATGGGCGCTTGTAGGCATGTAGACGTTAACAATCGTTGTCGGTTTAGGTTTTGATTTTATCCTTATTAAAATGATTCTATCGCTATGCGTTTTGAAATACTCTACTCTCTTCCCTATCTTCTTGTTCATTATGAAGCCTACTCCTGCCTGCCCATTATTTGAAGCTGAGTTAATTACTCTAAAATCACCTGACCAAAAGTCGCCTTCCTCTTCCCACCGAACCTCACTAATTCCTACTACATCCACATTTATCCTATCCATTTCCCTTTTTAAATTTTCTAGCCCACCAACCTTTTTTAAGCTTCTAACATTCCACACTCCGACTCGTAGAATGTTATTTTTTAATTTTCTGGTGACCCCTTCCTTAGTAGTCCCCACCCGGAGATCCGAACGGGGGACTAGTTTACCTCCGGAATATTTTACCAAGGAAGGCGCCTCCATCATTGCTATATGAGAATGCAGAGAGCCACATTTTCTTGGAAAAAAAAGCAGCTGTAGTTTTCCATTGCTTTCAGCTGCGCAGTACTCAGAGGACTGAGTGATGTTGATATGGCTGTTTAAGTCATTGTGACTCACGCCCCTAACAACTACTGAAAGAACTGCTGCCCTCTTTCAGGAATCATTCCTTAGTCTGGCTCTCAACAGATACCCCTCCGATATGGTTGCACCTTCGGTCCAACTACTCTGTATCCCTGAGCACTCAAGCCCCCTCACCAACGGCAAGGTCTCATGATTCATAGAGGAGGCCAGCAAATATAAATCAAATAAATTTAAAAAATCCATATCTAACAGTACTTAAGAGAACTGCTTTTTCCCTACATATTACAATACTTTGGCCTTAAAGAATATAAAATTAGGAAAAAGAAAAAAAGTTATGTTATTGCTTAATTTTAAGATGGATTCAGTTTATTTAAAATCAAGTTAAAATATTTCCTTAAACAATAACAGTACTGTTGCTGTTAATGAGTTTCTAAATAATTTTAATTAAACTTAAAAAGCTGCATATTTTGTAATTTATACCATAAATCTGGGTTAGAATAAACATTTTAGGATCAACAGTGTAATTTAATGAAACAAAATCAACAAATTTATCATAGTTAGAATTAAATTTTTTAGTTGACAAAATTGAAATTGAAATTGATTTTAGTTCATTAAAATTGAAATTGCAATATAAATAATATTATAAAAAATTATAGTCCAGATAATGTAATTTAAAAACTGAGTGTTGATTAAGAGAAGAGTAAACAGCTTTCTTTTACAGAATATCTAAAGATTGGAAAGAGTTATATTTTACAAAAATTAATTGTGAATAGATGTTAAAAACAGATTCAAATGTGTAACTATTCACTTTACTGAAACATCATAATTTCTGTCACTCATTTTAATCTAACTTGAATTTTTTAAATTGTAAGACTTTAATGTAGAACATGTAATGAGTAATTGATGGTGAAAACAGTTTTTCAGTATCCTCAAAATACCTCAAGTAGTTATCCTCAAAAAAAAATCTGTTTTTTTTTTGAGGTATCAGCAATCAAAATTTCAAAAGTGTAAAACTAACGTAAGAATACAGATACGGGAAAGACATGCTGTAAAAACGTTTATGCTATTTCACCTTCAGATTGCATTTAGTAACATACTTAAAACAGTTTATTTTGTGAAACAACTGGTATGTAATTAAAATCATTCAGTATTTTATTCATAAACTCAGTAAATAATATACAATTATAGATATTTTTCAACATTATTGAACAATGCTTTTAATCTGCTATTATATGTGGGATATTCAGAAATTAACTTCTGATTCATTATTAAAAACACACAAATTGATAAAAAAAAAAAAAATTATTATGTATATCCATTTTATAGCTTCATCTTTTAGCTACTTTTCTACATAATTGGCATCCAAATAAGGCTTTTGTCATATCTGTAAACAAGTGTTTGAATATGCTCTTCATAAAACTCAGCCACCTGCGAATAAGGCCAGGTAGTAACACCATTTAATCACTAATAACTTCTAATGGTAGTAATACCATAACTTCTAATCACTAATCATTTCTTCATTTTCGAGAAAAGGTGATAATCACTAGGATCCAAATCAGGGCTCTGTGGAAGATGGTTAAACAAATCCCATGTGAAACTGTCGATTTGGCGTTGAGTGTGTACTGCAGTATTTGGACAAGCGTTGTCATGATGAAAAACAGGGCTTGAACTCAGCATGCTGCTTCATTTGTTTTGTATGGCCAAAAATAATAACATCTTGCATTAAGTTTCACTGTCATTTCAGTTTAGGGCTATTCGGAAATTAATTTTTGGTCCTCTGTATTGTGAGGGGTTGAAAAACTGTGTTACTACCTGGTTTAATTCACAGACAGTAGAGTTTTATGACAAGAGTATTCGAAAACTTGTTTACAAATATGACAGTTGTCTTAATTTGGACAGCAGTTATGTAAAAAAAAATAGCTAAAAGATGTAGTTATTTATAATAAATCATTTTTTTATCAACTGGTGCTTTTATAATAACAAATTGGAAGTTACTTTCCAAATAGTCCTGATATATTTGAAAAAGAATTGTGAATTTAAATAGTAAATTAGCTATTTGTTATAGGTATTCATTAAAACTGAAAATTTTCAAAATTATTTTGCATGGAGATGAATCAATTTTCTCACAGTAGATCAAATTTTATTCTTTTAGTGCAGTCAAATCTTATTTAGCTTTATGTTTCTTTTTTAATTTAATCAAATCTTTATGTTAAGTAATTTCTTAAGTGAAAACTGAAATAACAGCCTTGTTATCGTACATGTCTGTGGTGATTGAATACATTCTTTACAGGAGATATATGATTTATTATTTAACTACAGTTTCTTAGCAGAGTGTAAATAATAACTAAATTAGCTGTGTATAAAACAGTAAAATTATTTAAAGAAATTAGTAATTTAACTGATTGTAGCTCAGGGAGCTAAAAATTTGCCACCATTGAAAAAAAAATCATTAAATATAGTGTATTGTAGTGTTTCATTAGATATAAGAGACATTTCTGAACCCCATTTATTGTCTTAGGAAGATGTCATTGAGGATGGTAGTTTTTAGTTCATGAAGTTCTTAAAAGTAATAAATTTTATCTTTTTAAGTTACTACATGTGCAAGAACTTTTAGTTCTTGCACATGTAGTAACTTAAAAGTTTTATTTATATGTTCCTTTAACTTACTTTCTGAACTAACAGCCTAAATTTGTTCTTTCATTCCCAAACTTTTTCTGGTATATGGTCGTAATTTTATGTATGTTCAACTTCTCATTCTATTTTTGTATAAACTATTTTAATAGCAATTTTTAAATATGAACTTAAGTGCTGCACTTCTCACATTTATCTCTTCCTTAGTTCTTCAGTTTTATAATTGAAATCTTTAAGTTATGTTTCTAGTCTCATAAATGTTATTTACTAATGAGTACAGCCTATTTGTTTTTACTCTTTGACAGCACATTTATTCTGATGGCACATCAGAATCTTTATTCTTGTTTAAATTTCTTAAATATTATTAAATTGAGATTATGATAAAATGCCAGTGGTTTAATTCATGCTTAATTAATTGGTTCCTGTAGATTACTGAAGTTAAAAAATGCTGTTTACATTTCTTCATGCTATTAGCATTTTTAAAGGCTGGTGACATTAATCATTCTGTTAGACGTAGGAGTAAAAATGTAAAATGATGTAGGATATTTGAGAAAATACTTTGAATAAAAAATGGTCTTATCTGTTGGTGCTTTTCGTTGTAGACCGGTCAGTGTAGTGTGAGGTGGGATCAGGATGGATGCAGCAGTAGTAATAATGTTGTAAGAAAGCAGCAGAAAAGCAATAACATATCTGAACAGGCACAAGTTGCTTCGCGGCTGCAGCAAATCAGGGATTACATTGGCCAAACATCAAGTGTAATGGAAAGACTTCATGCTGCTGGAACTCCGGTCAGTACATTAGCTTACATCTTAACCTTACTTAGTGGTTAACATTAATAATTTTATATTAAAATATTTTTAAATAGTCTTATGTAAGTGTAGTTTGAAAAGTAAGGCAAATGAAAAGGAACATATAAGTAAAATATGCAGTTAAAGTCTTTATACTGTTTATATAAAACAGTTACCAAGATCTGCAACACAGGCATCATTTCAGTGTTTCCAGAAATATTTTCTCATTTAGACCATGTAAAATTTATAAATAAATGAAAAGTAAGTAAAAAACACAAAGTAAAAGTTTAGTCTTATCTCTATGAAAAGGGGTTTTCATCTATGTTTGCGCTAAAAACTAAACATATGAATCATCTTTTATCACTTGAAAACAATTTGCTTTTGTTTGTGTCTAACATAGATATACTTATGGAGAAATTTGTAAATGAAAATCAAACGCAACCATCTCATTAATTTATTTTCTTTACATGTGTACTTATAAGTAAAATGTCTATAATAAATTATTTCTTTTCTCATAAAATGATTTCATTATTGTTTACATATAAACTTATAGGCTAATTTCACAACCTCCCTTTCATATCATTGGGACCCCCAGATTTAGAAACACTGTTTTAGTGAAAAAATTGTTTCTTTACTATTCTTGATTTGCCAGAAGTGACCTTAATTTTACTTGATTTCATACTCTATGATTGCAGTAAATTTGTATGCAATTATTTCCTCTCTTTTTTCATATCATCTCTTAAAATTATCATTTGTGTCTTAACAAAATGGTATGTCCATAACTTTTTGTGCATATGGTGCTGATTTTGTCTTCTTCATCAATTATTTTTAATGCTTATTTTTCTTAGGGACTACTGTTTGTCCCTGGGTTTACAGTATATCACATTTTATTCAATTGTATTTGAATTTGGTAATCCCATTAATGAACCATATTGAACAAAGCTGAAGATATAAAGTAAAACATGTTAGATCTAGTTAAGTTTTTCCTTTAAAAAAATAACGCATTAATCCTTATTTTAACTGTATTTATGAAAAGGCCCACACTTTCTCATCGTAGCATAATAACATCTTACATCCTCAGTTACCTCTGTTCTAGTACAAAATTTGCTTTACTTCTTCCTCTAAGTTTTGTTCCTCTGTAGTGTACCTTTACCTTTTGTACAACATTCTCTTACTACTTAACAAGTATGAATGTCTTAATACATGGCCCACTAACCTAATTTTCTTCTTTTCAAGAATATCCTGTAAATCTGTTTCGTCTCATATCATTTTTACTACTTCTTCATTGCTGAGGAAACTTTCTGGAGTTCCTTGTATTGCATATCTGTTACCAAATTTTGAATGGATGTTATAAAAAAATGAAATTTCAAGTCTATGTTTATCATTAAGGTAAGGTGCAACTTTAATCATCTGTAAGCAGCTTCTCTGATTCTCTGATAAATTCGTCTTCTTTTCTGATTTTCAGTTAAAATATTCATTACAACTTTACCTTGCTTTTTCTGAAACTGAACTTAACCTCATTTAACATACCTTGCACTGCACGTTCCATTTGCTTGAAAACTATCATAAAGCCTAATTTATAAATTATAAAAAATTAAACATTATAAACTTGAAAGATACAGTAACAATAAAATACTGTCAGCTTTTGTATTCAGTTGTCATTTAACAGATTCAATATAGAAAATTGTAGGTACCTGTAAAAATTTCACATTATTCTATTTGTTTGCAAACTATACTGATTTATATTTATGATGTATGAAATATTAAAATAATAATGTATTATTTCATAATTAACAGCCTCTTTTTGTTTGATATAGTATCAGTATGCTTTTCTTGAAATATGATGGTGCTTCATATATTTTATACATTTGTAAATGTTTGGAACAGCTGGTAAAATTAATAGAGATGACACTGCTGCAGACAGCTTATGATTGCGTATTAACACATTTGGTGCCCAACAATGATCTATAGTACACTAGCCTCTAGCCTCTACTAGTACTTAGCCTAGTACTAAATTGCTGCAGCAGACTTACTTTAATTCAGTGGTTATAGTTTGATTATCTTTCCTTAGATTACAGCAGTAATAAGAAGATAAATAGAATATTAATTAATCTTTTTTTTATGTATTGCTCTTTACATGGATATGAGTTTACAGTCTCCAGCTGTTCTAAAAAAACATCAGATCTATCTTGTAAACAGTCACAGAGTTGGTAGTAGTCACTCAATTATTTGTGATATTTTGAAAGATATTGAGTTGCTTAAATTTGAGATTTATAGACATTATGGAGTTAAACAAGCAGCAAGTAGTAGATTTAATTGTTTAAGAGTTATTTTAGGAAATATTATACCTATATATTTTTATAAGTTTTCTTTGTTTTCTGAATCATAAACTTAAATGTGCTACACAATTTTAATCAACTTTTGAGTAGGAACATTTTTTAACAGTAGTTCTGATAGTTTAGTAATTTTTTGCATGTAAGTCTTCTTAGTCTTATGTTTAATTACAGTAATTAATTTTTTTTTTGCAGTTCATCCTATTGTATGTTCTTACAAATATATGCATAGATGTTTTTAATAGGACTGTTCAAAAAGTTGATATGTTAGTAAAACAACCAGTTAAAAAAAAAACATTAATTAGAAACCACTGGAAATTTATTACAATCAAAATATCTCATTTATTACAATCAGTTCTGAAATTGTTGCAAAATGAAAAAGATAGCCTTGATATTTTTCACTCGTACTGGGTGTCAGGGATGTCAATCAAAGAGTGAAAAATATCAGAGGAAAATTTCCCTTCAGAATTCTTAAGGTGTAGGATTAGAAATAGTTTAAGTCATTGTTTCATGTCCACTTTATTTACGATAATAATAAACATATTTCAGTAACAGCAAGAATACATTTTTATATATTTATTTTATTATAAATTTTTAATACACTGTTTAGATTAGTATATATGTTAATATAAATTATAAATTGTACTACCATACATAGCAACACATGGAATCATGGTTAAGATTGTCAGACATGCTGGAAGGTTTCAGAGACAGCGAAGTGAAATTGAGCAGAATTTTAAATACATTTAATAAACTACAACCTTTAGAAAACGATGAAGATGATATTAGCAATAATCAGAATGAGGCAGGTATTTGTGTACAGATGATTGCATGATAATGTGATGTCATCGTGTATTTAAAGACTGGATTTGATTTTTGTTATTAACAGTTTTTTCATTATAAAAAAACCAGTTAAGTTCTTATTGTTTTTTTAATGATATCAATAATAGTATTCGATTTTGTATTTTATGTGATGTGTTTTTTTTTAGGGTTATGTCTGTAGTTTTATTTTGGAGAGATTAGGTAGGTCTAAAGCAGAATGACTAACCTGAATAAATACTGATTTACTGTAGTCAATTAGAAGTATTTAGTTTAATTTAAAATTTAAATGTTTGTAATGAAAGGCCTAGTTGAATTGTATAATTAAATATTTTTGTAATGGCTGTGTGTAATCTTGTCTAATTTTTGTATGTTAGTCAGGAGACTGTTTCTCATTCAGTGGCTGCATAATAAACTTATTATTATAGTTGTGTTCTTATCTGTGATTGATATTAATTTAACATTTTAACTCTTGTTATGACAAACTAAACCAAATTGTATAATAAAATATTTTTAAAACCCTTACTGCAAAACGTTATCAATAATCTTTTTGACCATCTGTAGTGGTTGGTCCTGCTGTTTTACCCTGGCATCAGTTGGCATTAATGATGATTTGGTACTTCTGTCTAGAGATACTAAAAAAACGGAGAAAATTAATTTTGAATTTTTTTTTTAATTTTACTCTTACAAAATCATGTAAATGACACTATTGCTGTACTGTTAATACAGCAATACTAATTACCATTTACATGATTAATCCTTTGATCATCTAGTTTTAATCTGTTTAGGGAATAGCAACAAAACTATAATGTATGGCTTTTATAACTATAATGTAAGTAACTATAATTTGTAACTATCATGTTATAAATTAATTATGTCATTTGATGAGTTAGATTTTCTGATTATGTAAGTGGAGAGATTTCTACCTAGTTTGATTCCTTTTAGGAATATTTTTTTGTTTTGAAAATTTTTGCATCCAGTGTGTGACTATGATTGTATTTAGTTAAAATTTATTATATCCACTAACTTATAGCTAAATAATATTTGTTATTAACAGTTTGGTATTGACATGTATTAGTATTGTTTTCATCTCTCAGGCAGAAATTTTTTTATGTTGCAATACACCCACACTGTATTACAATAAATTTGAGTATATATTTATTTATTTACATCTCCATGTAAATATCATGGAGATTCATTAATCTGGACCAAGGTTGGTTACATTCACTGAAGTCTGATTTTGTTTATATGTTTTCATGTATTTTGAGGCGCCAGTATTAAAAAAAACCCCAAATTTAACAATATTAACTATTCATAATTTGTAATTATTATTAGGCCATTAAGAGCCCACACTACATTAAGAGCCATGAACTCTCAGAGCTGCTGAACATTATTTATGGGATTCTTCAAATCAAGTTACTTCTTTGCATCTCTCTGAAAATTATCTGTTTAGTGAAACGCATAAGAACTTAACTGAATATATGTGGATTATGCTTGATAGTCATCCAACAATCATTATTTTTAAAGTTTGTGAAACAATGGCTGAAATATATGAATATTTTTCTTGTGAATGAATTCTAGTAGGAAATCCTTAATTGCAGATGTTTGGATTACTTAATCTGAATTATATGAAGTGTTACACATGAAATGAGATTCTTGAAATTCTTTATAAACTTAGTCAACATAAGATGTGAAGTGCCAGAACTTTAATAGGCATTACATAGGAAATATAATATACATTTCAACATAATTATGTGTAATTAGATAAATGTATAAAATCTAATATTGGATAACTTATAGCAGGGATTTTATGATTTATGACATGTTGTATTTTATGTTTGGTTTTGATAGAAAACTCTGACTGAAATGTAGGAAAAGAAGAGTTATTTACAAACTATATAAGAACCAGGTTGCACTTATGAGATTAGATATGAAGAAAGACAAACTCTGACTCACAAAGAAGTAAGAAGTATAGTCTGTCCTGTTGCTTTAAAACTAATATATTGAAGAAGCATCAAAGATATTGAAGATTTGCTGATTGCATTTTTTAAGGCAGACACTGAATATGAGTTGAAAGAAATATTGAATGGGATGGATTTATTGTTAGGAGAAAATTGAATTTGAAAATAAATAACATTGGACATTGGTAGAGATATGACTGAAATGGTGATAATTATGGATTAAATATTAAGATAGAAATCATAGAACAGAAAATACAAGATTTTGGTTTTAGGTAGAAAAATTACAAAGTGCCTGTAATCTTGTAGAGCTGCATAGAACCAGTCAATGGACTTATGGACTTAAATAACATATTAGGCTAGTAGGCCACCTTTAGACTATGTAAAACAAATTGTTAGGGCTCTATAATGTAACCTGTTTACTAAAATGAAACAATTGACACTAGATAGTGAATCTTGTAGAGCTGCATAGAACCAGTCAATGGACTTATGGACTTAAATAATATATTAGGCAAGTAGGGCACTTTTAGACTATGTAAAACAAATTGTTAGGGATCTACAATGTAACCTGTTTACTAAAATGAAACAATTGACACTAGATAGTGAATCTTGTAGAGCTGCATAGAACCAGTCAATGGACTAATGGACTTAAATAACAGATTAGGCAAGTAGGGCACTTTTAGACTATGTAAAACAAATTGTTAGGGATCTACAATGTAACCTGTTTACTAAAATGAAACAATTGACACTAGTTGGTGAATCTTGTAGAGCCGCATAGAACCAGTCAATGGACTTATGGACTTAAATAACATATTAGGCAAGTAGGGCACTTTTAGACTATGTAAAACAAATTGTTAGGGATCTACAATGTAACCTGTTTACTAAAATGAAACAATGACACTAGATAGTGAATCTTGTAGAGCTGCATAGAACCAGTCAATGGACTTATGGACTTAAATAACATATTAGGCTAGTAGGCCACTTTTAGACTATGTAAAACAAATTGTTAGGGCTCTATAATGTAACCTGTTTACTAAAATGAAACAATTGACACTAGATAGTGAATCTTGTAGAGCTGCATAGAACCAGTCAATGGACTTATGGACTTAAATAATATATTAGGCAAGTAGGGCACTTTTAGACTATGTAAAACAAATTGTTAGGGATCTACAATGTAACCTGTTTACTAAAATGAAACAATTGACACTAGATAGTGAATCTTGTAGAGCTGCATAGAACCAGTCAATGGACTAATGGACTTAAATAACATATTAGGCAAGTAGGGCACTTTTAGACTATGTAAAACAAATTGTTGGGGATCTACAATGTAACCTGTTTACTAAAATGAAACAATTGACACTAGTTGGTGAATCTTGTAGAGCCGCATAGAACCAGTCAATGGACTTATGGACTTAAATAACATATTAGGCAAGTAGGGCACTTTTAGACTATGTAAAACAAATTGTTAGGGATCTACAATGTAACCTGTTTACTAAAATGAAACAATGACACTAGATAGTGAATCTTGTAGAGCTGCATAGAACCAGTCAATGGACTTATGGACTTAAATAACATATTAGGCAAGTAGGGCACTTTTAGACTATGTAAAACAAATTTTTAGGGATCTACAATGTAAGCTCTTTACTAAAATGAAACAATTGACACTAGATAGTGAATCTTGTAGAGCTGCATAGAACCAGTCAATGGACTTAAATAACATATTAGGCAAGTATGGCACTTTTAGACTATGTAAAACAAATTGTTAGGGATCTACAATGTAAGCTGTTTACTAAAATGAAACAATTGACACTAGATAGTGAATCTTGTAGAGCTGCATAGAACCAGTCAATGGACTAATGGACTTAAATAACATATTAGGCAAGTAGGGCACTTTTAGACTATGTAAAACAAATTGTTAGGGATCTACAATGTAACCTGTTTACTAAAATGAAACAATTGACACTAGTTGGTGAATCTTGTAGAGCCGCATAGAACCAGTCAATGGACTTATGGACTTAAATAACATATTAGGCTAGTAGGGCACTTTTAGACTATGTAAAACTAATTGTTAGGGATCTACAATGTAAGCTGTTTACTAAATTGAAACAATTGACACTAGATAGTGAATCTTGTAGAGCTGCATAGAACCAGTCAATGGACTAATGGACTTAAATAACATATTAGGCAAGTAGGGCACTTTTAGACTATGTAAAACAAATTGTTAGGGATCTACAATGTAACCTGTTTACTAAAATGAAACAATTGACACTAGTTGGTGAATCTTGTAGAGCTGCATAGAACCAGTCAATGGACTTATGGACTTAAATAACATATTAGGCAAGTAGGGTACTTTTAGACTATGTAAAACAAATTGTTATGGATCTACAATGTAACCTGTTTACTAAAATGAAACAATTGACACTAGATAGTGAATCTTGTAGAGCTGCATAGAACCAGTCTCTCTCTCTCTCTCTCTCTCTCTCTGGGGGCTGGCCCAGGGGTTGTAACCCATATATTCTAATTGGTAACACTCTTTGTGTGATGTATTATTTTAAAGGTGTCTGTACTCTAGTTTGGATTTTGTAAAAAATTACATTGATAATAATTTAAGGAAGTGTCACAAATAAATAGATTTATACAATATTTATAAAAATTTGATTAAATGGATACTATTGAACAAATTTATTTAAAGAAAATTATTAAGCATTACGTTTTCTATTTACTTTTGTTGTCCTCATGTTGTTTGACAGTGTGTCAGATATTTTGTGGGTTATCATGATAAAAAATACTTTTTAAGTGGTCCCATAGAAAGTAATCTGATGGTTAAAAGGCAGGTGATCTCGCTTTGACCTCTTTGGCCAATCCATCTTCCAGGAAAAAATGCATTTAAAATTTTATACCTTAAGACCAAAATGAGGCGAAGCACCATCTTGTTGAAACCAAATGTTTTAGAAGTTGGGACCAAAACTGTTTGGAATGATATGGTCAGAAAGCAAAACCTCATATTTCACTTTATTTAAATTTCAATCAATAAATATAGGCCTTATCAATCATCCTTCAACAATACTTACTTGTACATTTGCTTTGACTGGATACTGTGTATGTGCCTCACGATTACAGTGTAGATTGATATCAGTCAGCATCGACAATTTAGGAAGATTAATTTATTAAAAAAATGTGGCCTCATCACTAAAAACTACATTGCTATATAAATTAGGATCTTCATAAATATTGTTCATCATAACTTTTCAGAACTCAAGCATTCGATCATAGCCATCTTTAATTAGTTCTCGCACTAGACGAATTTTGAAGGATTTGGAATTTTCACTTTTTAATTTTGAGTCACTAAACTTTGATGTTCTCCTGCTACTGTTCAAGTCTTGGAATGAGGATTCTCAATAAATTCTTGCATAATCTCTAATGATTTGTTATTATTTGTTGTAGGTTTAGGCCTCCCTGGTTTTCTCCTATTATTAATGCTACCTATTTCTTCAAACCTTTTGATGGTTTTTGACACTGTACCTTTTGAAATATGGTTATGATTTTAAATGTTTCATTAGCAATTCCAAACTTCATTATACAACCTTACTCACCAAAGCCCCTCATCATTAAAAGTGTAACAGTCTCCTGCTCACTAAGTGACTGTTCACTAAGTCAACATGTCACTTAGTGAACAGGTTGCACACCTGTTAGCAGGTAGCACAGAAAAAATTAATTGGGTAAAAAAACAATTACAAAAAAGGTAAAAAGAATGTAAGTAACAAAAGTGTCTCACAAATATGGGAAAGGTAGACAAAATCAATTAGCCAGTTGATCACAATAAATTCTCATAAGAAAGTAACAGTGTAGTGATAAAACACTCATTCCGCCACCATTTTGGGTATCTACATCTTACAAACATTTTATTTATAGCATTTTTCTTGTCTTAAAGAGACCTTTAAAATGATTTACCACACAAAGGATGTTACCATTTATAATATTTGAGTTACAACCTGTGGGCTAGCCCCCAAGAAGGGGTTGAAATATTATATTATAATAATTAAAATAGCTGACTGATATCTTATCCTGAAAGTTGCAGTATTCTATCTGGAAAAGTTTTAAAGTTGTTGAGGGGTTTCCATATTTTTGACTCGTTCTGTATACTTGTTTACCTAAAAGTCATATTTTTCGTTTTAGATTTAGAAAAAACTAAATCATTTTGTGAAAATCCAAAGCTTGCTTTGAAGCTTAGAACTTAGAAGTTGGAATAATAAAAAGTGATTTCTAAATCATAATTTGTCATGAATATTGATAAAGAATTTAAACTTGTTCTAAAAATGCTAATAAGTTACCCAAAACATGGAGGATTCAGAAGAAAAGTGGGTTAAGTCAAACAGTTTTCAATTAGAGTTAATAATGTCATAGCACAGTACAAATACTATATTTTTCAGTGCAATAAAAAATAAAGCAGTTGAACCAAGTCAATAGTTATAAAATAAGGCATATAGACAATAGACAATAGATAGCAGTCTGTTTTTACAAAAACACTCTGTTGGTTAAGTTCAGAGCAATAGGGGATCAAGTCCATACTTTGATTCTTGTTGTTTGTTAATGGTGTCTGAATGCTGGTTTTTTATTTATGTGATCTTGTTTGTTAATTATTATTCAGTAATTATTTTTTATAGTGTTAGTAAAGTGAAATTATTATGAACATAAAATGAGACTACTAGTATCAAACTCAGCTATCTCCACCCAGGAGAGCATAAAAACTGTTTAACTATTAATCAGGTGATATAAAACAATGAAATTTTAGCCATAGTTTTTCCTGTGGTCACTGATATCACATCACCTATATCTGCATAATTAGTTTAACAGGTTACTGTAGGAATACTGATTAAATTATGAAGATAGTTATGTTTGATTCTCACTCATGGATGTAAGCTATGTTTGATCTGAACTTTATGTTCCTATCATGCGGCTTCAACAATACTAATTCTTTACTTATTAAATATGTACTAAAATATTACATGTGGTTAAAATAAATTGTTTCTTTCTTAATTTTATTAGTTTAATAGCTACTTCTTGGAATATAGAAGAAATTTTCCAGAAGAACTGCTAAATAATGCACTAGGCTACCAAAAGAAGCCTTATCAATGTTTGTTGATAAAATTTATTACTTTGAAAAAATAAATTTGTTTGAAAACAAAGAAAAGTAAAACTAGTAACACAATTTACATCACTGAGGAGTTACTTTCTATATTCCATGAATTATTGTCAAATAAAACCACAGGAAAATAAACCAGGAACAATATATTCAAGCCATTCATTTTATTTGTTTATTCAAAGCAAACCAAGAAACTAACTATTAGCAAAACTTAATACTGGAAGAGAAATAATAATTGTAGAGAATCTAAACGTAAGACAACTTAATTCATCATCTTCATTATACGGTTCACACAATTATTCTTCTGGGGGAGGGTCGACCTGGGGTGGTAGATAATTTTTTTTAACATCAACATATATTGAAGTGTTGTATATCTACCAACAGATTCTTCATATCTTTTATCTTCGCAGGTTTTATGTTCTCTAAATTTCTTATCGTTATTTTATTAGGCTGGATATCATCATTTGACAAGACTTTCTTATAAATGGGTTTGTACTGACCACATGATGTGTTATAAAACTGTTCACCTTGAATTAAAACTGTATGTGAAACCTTTGTCCTTTTCAGAAAAAAGTGTTTACATAAGGAAATTTTAAAATGCCATCAACTAGTGTTTTTGAATATTCTTACAGCCTAACTCTTCCAGTCATTTATTATACAATCATTACCAAGCTTTTGAAGGGAAGAAAAAATGTTTTTTATATTGGTATGGAGAATCAATTACTTCCTTCTTTTACATTTCTTTTTCAATATTACCAAAAACTCTGTCGGGGAAAGAAATGAATACCCCCAGACAGGAAAAACAATTTCATTGTTTTCTATGTTTTTTGGAGCATTAAAAAGTCATTTGGGGCACATACACAAATGTAACCAATTCTTGTTCTGTTCCCCCACATGCATCTCCTACTAGTCTTATTCACTTGTATGGACTCGTTTCTATAGAGTTTAGTTTATGAAATACTGCAGATAGTATCTGGTTTGAGCCTTTTGCAAAAGTATCTTCTGTTCAACAATAGCTTGTACAATTTTCAGGATTTAATTCACTTTTCAAATGACCTTGCACAATCGTAAAATTGTGAAAGTAAAGTTGACATAAATAGTACGCTTGTTGGTCCAGTACTTTAAAGAAGAAAAGATTTTTTTGTAGGTCATAAGATAGAATAAGAAGATAATGATCAGTATCCTTTATTTAGTAGCTTGTAAAAGGCCTTGGTTCTAAGCTTATGGACTCTTTTAGTAATAATCAATTCTTGCTTCTTATTAGGACAATTTTCCATCTTCATTTGCTTGGTGAGCACAATACAAGTTTAACACGTATCAGACCTGGGACTTTTAAAACCCTGATTAAAACACCATTAAATATGTGTCTAAAATAAGCATGACTTGTCTTTAAATCTTTAGATACTTGTGCAATATACATTTTAAAAAGTTAGTCTGTGCTCAGATCTGATGAGTATTTTCTTCCTTACAGAATGTCCAATGGCAATGGCAATGAAATGGCAATAATGGACTCAATACATAACAGTGAGCAGCTAAACTCTTTAATAGCATCCCTTTTAGGTTGATATATGGCTGTTTTTCTGAGGCCATAAGGCCTGTTGCAACAAATATTTTAGCAACATAATCAGCCCTAGCCCGTGTAATTTGGAGAACATTAAGAAATGTAGGTTTGCACACAAGGATGTGCGTTTTTTTCACCGTTCTGATGTAAAATTTTAACTGTAGACTTATTAGGGAACTGGAATGAGTCTTTAGCCCTCCTTTTAACATCTTGTGTACAAATATATTTAATTAAAAAATTATCCTGATCTGTCTTCACATTACTACTATAAAAACTGTTATGAAATGATAAAATGTCTTTCATTATTAAAGTAGAACACTTGAATGGATTGGTCCCATGTTTACTTGTTGGGCACCAGGGTAAGAATCTGGTGAGTACCAGTAATGAAAAAGAAAATAAGGCCTATTTATGGTACATCAAGTCATTTTGTATAAACAACTTATTTTCACCATAAAATTAAAAATTGCATCTCAGTAGTGATTTAAGAAAATAGTAAGAAAACAAGTAGACCTACAAATTAACCTAAAATCTAACTTATTTAGATTTATGCTCATGTACAAAAATATAGATTAGATTTAAATCAAAGAAACCTACATACACATTTATACAAATGAACCTGTTAAATTTGAAAACTAAATTTCTTACAACCTACAAAAATATACACTATTAAATTTAAAATAACCCACAATACATTTGTAACAATTTGACATTTGTGTAAAAAAAATTACTAGCATATGCACTGTAATACCCATGTGGCTCAATTTTTATTTTGAGAATTAAAAAAAAAGAAATGGTTTTATCTAAAATTTAAATTGACATCATTGCTAGCCTAGGTGCTAGCAATTGCTAGCACCTAGGCTAGCAAGATTTTTAAATCCTACAGCACGAATTATACATTCTCGAGTTCTGATGGCTTCACCCTTATTCACCCTCTGAAGTAATTCCTGACAGTGCTCACGTAGGTTAAACATAAAAAAAGATGTATACTTTTAATGAGTTGAAATTAAAAAAGTATATATATATATTTGGCTCTCATTTTGCTGTAGTTGGTGACAACATAAAAAATGTATTATGGAGCTTACAGATAAAATTTAATTGTTTAAGAGATTAACTCCGTTAAATAACACAGTTAATGAAAATATTTTATAATCAGAAGTAATAAATTTGCCATTAACATTAGTGATGTAATAACTTATGCGTCACGTTGGATACAAAGAAAACAAACGCCTATGGTGGTAGGAGGATCCCCCACCATAAGTTATAAGAAAGATAGATATAAATCGAATCGAATCGTAAAGGAGAAAGATTTGGTTTTCTGTCGCTATCCAATTTCATTGTTAAGAATCGTAAAAAGAAAATCGGCTTCTCCTGCAAACCGATTCTCGATTCTTTCGTTCATTATAAAGAATCGAATTGCAGGAACTACTCGTTCACGATTCTTCCCATTACTACAATAGATAATAATAACCGTAAGAAGGTTAGGAATGAATAAGGTTATGATACCTGATCTGATCGTTTCACATGTGTTTGTTGCTATTTGTAAGAAATGTGTGTACATTTAAATAATTATTTCTAATTTTTATTTGTTGGTGTATTTTGTTAAAACGTCTTTGAAGAACTGTTTTGAATGTGAAGCACTATATTAAGTAAGTAAGTAAATTTTCTGAGCTATTTAAACATAACGATGGGTAAAATTTAAATATAACATAAACATAACGTCATAATGAAATACTGTTGCCGTAACCTAAGATAAATGTAGCTGAGTTTTGACACTTCAGCTATTAATCTTTAGTGGTGGATTAAACATCTATTTTTCAGCATGTGTTGAAAATTAAAATAATAAGATTGAAACACCAGCTTTAGTACAAATGAACCAAAAGCCCAACACTTGTGTGAGGGATATGATGTTATGTGCGTAAAAGAAACATACACATAATATAGATGACAAGCACACAGATGCTGCTACTCCATCACAGAATTCTACAATTTTTGTTTTTCTTTTTTTTTTTTACCTTAAGGCCGCAAAGGACACCACTTTAGTCAGAATAATTCAAGTCTTTTTTGCCAATCTTTTGGCCTTTAAGTTATTAGCTTTTACTTTCTCCCAATATTTAGTCATTCTTAATGAATGATCTTTCTTTACGATCCTCTTCTGAATAAACCCTTTTTGTATAATTAAAAGTTTTACTTTAAAGTTGGTATTCGGATCTTTAATAACAAATTTTAATTTTTCAGATTTATTAAGTAAATCTTCGCAAGTCAAATTTAATTCTTGCATGTCTTCTTTAATTTCTTTGATCCATAGTGGAGGATTTTTTAAAGATCAAAATTGATCGATAATTCTCTTAGTAATCCTATCCTGCGGTAATCTCAACAAGTGCGCACAGAAAGAAATTCACTTGTTTTTCATGGTATCAATTAAGGATTCCAAGTTTTCGTACAGAAATTTATTAGGCAATAATCTGTACTGATTTTCATGTTTATATTTTTTGTTTATGCAGGTTCTAAGAACCCTGCGTTCAACTTTAAGCAAAGGTTCAGACCTATTTTTCTGATTTAATCTAAATAAAGTCTTGCTCGGGTAAGTAATGACTGGTTTAACCACAGTTTTGTAATGTCTAATTTTAGTGTTTATCGAGAGCGATTTTTTGTTGTAAATATTTTTGGTTACTTGTAGCACTTTAAATAATTTATTAAGTCTTTCAGTCCAATTTTGTTTGTTGTTACAATTACAAGTAATGATCTCTCCAAGATATTTAAATTTTTCTACAAGTTCTACTTTGTTTCCATTAATATTCACAGAATTAATAACTAAAGGATCTATAGCCATCATTTTAGTCTTTTCGTAAGAAATTAAGAGTAAGAAGTTGTTATTCTTTTATCTTATTAATTTTGAGCGATTATTCAGGAGCACTGTGTTTGAATGTATGTATTATTAGCTAAAATGGGATGCAGCCTTTAGGTGGTTTTATGAAAAAAAAAAACAATTTGCTCATTAGTAGGTTTAAGGGAACATTAAAATTATGAACAGTCTTTCAAATAAATACCATTAATGATAATTCATTCAGTGTTGATTTTTGAAGTAATAATTTCTTAACTTAGGACAGAGATAAAAGAAATGTTGGATAATAATTATAACACCTCCCCCTAGATAAAATGAAACCTTATAGGAAAGCTTATGATGTAACAGGAAGCAGGTAGCAGTGCAATATGTTCTGGCATGACAGGTGGTTTTTTTGGGTAGGCCAGCCAAAGGAATGATTCCAGAAAGGGAAGTAACCGTTTTTTGTTTTTTTGTAGTTTTTCAGGGTAGTTAATATCTGGTACAACATGAGCTTTAAGCTACAAAAGTTTTAATCTGATAAGGAGTTTAAGAATTATTAGTGAAAGCCAAACCGTAGTCATAAAAAGCTAGGATTTGGAGGATGTAGCAGTATTTGTAAGATGTATTATTTTTCCTCTTTTCTCTTTATGAAATAGTGTTCTTGGCATGAAAGGATTCTGTAATTATAATAGTTTTTCAAAAGCAGAAAGCTCATTTTGATAATTTTTAACATGGTGTATAGGAATACCAGTATATGCAATTTTAGAAAGTTTTAAAAGTGTGGAAACTTCAAGGCAGATTTATGTTGCAATCGCTTCTCGGCCTTTTGGCTAAGATCAAAATGTAGATTTATGTTGCAAAACATATGTTTTGATATAATCTATAATCATACCAAAACGATTATAATCTATAATTATACCAAAGTGTGTTTGGTATAATTCCAAACACACTAATCAGTTATTAGTACAAGGAAAAATGTAGTAAATTGGTTACATATGGCTATTAATAAAGTACTTAATGAGATGATTACTTTAAAACCATGTTTACTTTACAATATCATTTTTATAAACATTGGTACATTCTCATTGCTATATAAATGCCCCAAAAACAGTAGGGACAGTACCCCTATAGTCAGATGGCCTGGAAATTTTCTTTAAATTCCATTCTAAAGGAGGATACAGGATGTCACAGTAGATGCAGTACTCATACTGTTATCGTGTATCTGAAAGTGGGGTAACAGGTCTAATTGAGATTCCATAATATGAAGCATAACTTTACTACCTGAGATCAGCCTTGAATTTTTTACATAAAGATGAAGTAGAATGTTTCCGTTGCGTTTGAATTATATTATTAATTATGTACTCACGGTCATCCCTGGTAACAAGCCTATGATCATGTATTATTTATTTACATTTGCATTAGATAAGCACAAAATTATTCAACCAAAATTTTTCTTAACTCAGTGAATTTACAGTATGATTTAAATAAATAAAAAAAAACCAAATGAAGTTGCTTAGAGTAAAAAATAAATAAAACAAAATGAAACGATTGTATAGATTAAAATAAGTAAATTGTAAATTTAGCATTCTAATTAAAGTTATAATTATTAATATTTAAACTGAACATATAAAAAGTGGACAGTAAAATAGTTGTATGACAATTAATGAAATAGTTTCATTTAAACATGTTCCTAGCAATTGGTTACAAAAAATGATTAAAAGTTTCATCAAGGATAACAAAGTAAATAATTAAAGAAGAAGACGCATAAAATCATGTTTGCAACAGAGACATTTATTATGAAATTTTATAAATACATCACTGAAATTATAAAAATCATTGCAATGCAATAATGTGTAGGTTCATAAAGATTTTTTCTTATCTGTTCTGAATTTAATGTTTTTTTTCACTGAATTCAAATGTGATCTCAGTTTTTCTCTGTCATGAACAGTTTTAACAATCTTCATTGCATTTTTGCCTACGACGGTCATTTCATTGTCATGTAATAATAGTGAAAATGTATTAAAATAAAATAATTTAATTTATTATATATTAGGGTTCTTTTTTGATAAACCTTTTTTTAGGTAGTATTATCTTAAAACTTAACATTCCTTTCCCTTAGCTAAAGGTTTATGGGCCATTTTCTTTTACTTTGTCTGTTGCATATGTCCTCTTGTGTAAGACATCATTATTTTGATGTTGTAGCATCCAAAAGTAGTCTCCTGTCATACTTACATTCCATCAGTCATACTATTTTCTATTTCTTTAATAACCTGATTGATTTGTTGAACCTTTGCTTTATTTACTACACATAGATTTTCTGGTAAATTTTCTGGAATGCATATAAAAGTGTATTCCATAACCATCGTGGTTCCACAAACCATCCAGCCATAACCTTCGTAAGAATAATCTCAAAATTCTTATAACTTTCTCTCAGGTGAACTAGTGAACAACTGGTACTGAAACATATTTAATCCTTTTATGCAGAAGATCAAGGCTTTTTCTTAAGAATCTATGAAGAGCCTCAATTCATCAACTTTGTAGTCGATCTCAAATTTGTACAACACCACTACAATATACAAAGTCATCTTGGAAAAAGTAAAGATTATACTTCTTTTCTTTATTTCTATACAAACAGATTGGTGTTTGGAGCCCAAAAGTTCAACAGAATCCTTAGATTATCCTAATCTTCTAAGTGATTCACTTCAGATTGAGGGATCGACTAGAGGCTTGAATATCCTCATTGTTTGAAATTTCTGATGCTTATTCTACTCTTCAGTATTTTATTTTTTGGATGATTAATTAATTCATCATAGAAGCTTAAAGCTTGTGCATGGGAATATGAAGTGGAAATTTAGTAACATATGTAAAATGTCATGCCTGACCGGAATTCAAACCTGGGACCTCCAGATGAAAGGCTACCATTCTGCCATGTATATCAGCAGATTTTAATTAATGATGTATTTGATGCCTGTATCTGATGTATTTTTTAATGCCTGCTACAAAACTGGGACAAGAATCTGTGTAGAATGAGGAGCAGTTTGAAAAGCTGGAAAGACTTGGATAAATATAACTTTTTTATTCTTTGAGTTACAGTCTTTTATATTACAAGAGCAAAAAACCAATTATCATAATGATTTTGTAGCTTCCTCCAAATCATTGGAATATTAAATTTAAAAGATTCTTATTATCTGCTGGTCACTTCCTCAGATTCTCCATGAAAACAAATTGTATGAGATTCCAGTTTCACTTCAAAAGTAGGAATGGTATACTTTTCTAATAAATCTTTATTTTTAGAAATGGTACACATTTATAATAATGTTTCTCGGATGTGTTGTAACTACAGCACATTACAAATATAACTAAAATTATCTGGATGATTACACAACCGTTGATAGATGTTTCTAACAACTGAATATGTTCATGTTGAAGTTGAGGTTAGAAGTTGATAAAGCATATTTACTGTGACAGCCAGTGTCTTTTATACTTTCTTCATTAACAAAATTCTCTACTACAGTTTCACTAATGCTAGTGAATATTCTGGTGTTGTAATGAATAAATTTGTTGGGTAATATTAATAATAAAAAGAAAACCACCAAGAAATAAATGTATAAATCTTTTATGTACATTGTAATAGCTTTATTAATTGCTATTTTCCATATTCATGAAAATGTCATGATATAACACAAACAAATTAACGTGCTGCCTATTCTTATCTGAAATTAAATATTCATCTTGTGAAAACTATATGATATGAAATTTTTAGAGTAATTATTTAATTCAGCGATCGAAAATACATAACATCTGTTATGTGATGTTATGTTATACATGTGATGAATATATGAATTCTCACTTATTCTTATTGAAGTACGTTAAAAGTACTGCTACTTGTGTACTATTTAAATAGAGTTCTTAAATCGCTAGTTGTGAACCTACTGGATGAATGTGGTAAAACTTCCTGTAAAAACATTTCTCAGGAGTTTATTTTGAATCTTTACAAGGTTATTTACTTAATTCTTACAGTAAGAATTCCATAAAACAATTATGTACTCTATAATATCATGAATAGTTGATTTAAAAAAAGAACACCATTGGTTTCCAAACATGAAATAAAAAACACAAATTCAAGTGACTGGTTAGCCCTGACCTAGGTAAGGTCATATGCGAGTCAAGTTAGGGGATCTGGTGAGTACGAACGTGTTTTTGGTGCTGTCTGTGCTTACATCAGTCGGTGGAATTTATCTGGAAGTGTTTTTTTAAAGAAGATTGATTTTTGAAAGACGGATTTACTTTTTGTTAAGTTTTTTGTTTAAGCAACCGTATTGCAATTGGCAATAGGGTAGGTAATTGTCTGACTGCCACTGTTGCATGTTAGTGCGGGTTAGTGGACGCATTTGTATTCGGTTGTTTACGAACCTAGGTCGTAATCGGTATCGGTAAGGGTTATCGGTAAGTGATAACATTGTGGAATAAATAATTAATAATTAATTTTATTTACTAGCAAGATACAGAGTGTTTTATTCTTACTGTGTATTTATATACAGGTGTTCGATACTATCGTTATCGGAAGTACAAACTCTACGTAGTAGATAAAGGGGATGTTCCCATCGTTATGGTTGAGGGGGGGTAGTGCCGGAGAAGGTAAGCTGTAGTTCTTGTTTTTTTTTGTCCTCCTTACCCCCTGGGCCGGACATACAATCAAGTAATCAAGTAAAGCTCAGCCCAGGGGAGTGTCCTTCAACTCTAAGGCGGCCTTCCCACCTTACAGCAGTACGTCCGGCATGGCAGTTCAGGGCCTCCGGTGGATCCTTTTTTATTCGCCTGCCTCTAATCTCCGAGAAAGGGTGAACCGAGCCCGACTACGTCGTTCCCGGGTCCCTCCCCGGAGACCGGGTCTCGGTCTGTACACTTCATGCCTCACGCCTATAACTACCGGGCTTGACCAAGTCGCCCCCGGACTCCCAACCCAGCGGCCGGGTCTGGGTCTTTTATTTTACCTTTCCCCAGCCTAAGGACCCCCGAAGTCCCCAGCCGATCATCTGAACCGGCACAACTCGGCATGCCGGCCCTCACGACCGGGGCTATCCGCCCTTCTCTATCACTAAAACCCCCGTCGTCGACCCACTGTGTCTTTAAAATGTATCACCGTCGTAGCGAATAAATCGAACGCCTTCCAGTTTTTATTCGAGACCAAAACAAACGATATCAGAATGTCCGGATGAAGCCTGTCAATACCTGCCTGCCTACGCAGAAGGTTCCATTCATCGCACTCAAAGATCGTATATTCTGCCGTGTCCACCCTACTGCAATTCATGCAGCAGGGGGAATCTCGCCTTCCAAACTTGTGCAAGTAGTACTCGAAAGCATCATGCCCTGAGAGCATTTGGGTCATGAAAAAATTGATTTCACCGTCGCCCCTAGTGATCCACATACCTACGTCAGTTATTAAACGTCTAGTGTAGACAGAGCCTCTACCCGTCGCCTATTTTACTTTCCAGGCCTCTCTCGTAGCTGCCACTGCTTCACGCCTTTCCGTTCCTTCACTTGTAGGTCAATCGGTGGGACCGATGCCAGTATACAGGGCAGTCATATGATACAGTCCTGTATCCGCATATTACAGCCAGTAATGTACGTCGGTTTATACTCTGAAGTCGAACCAGATTTCGTCTTAACACCTATAGCAGCACCCCACACCGGTGTAGCATACAACACAGCGGACATGACTGTTGACATTATTAACTGCCTTTTACAGGCCCGCCGGGCAGATCGTGTCGAAAGCAACATGCTCAAAGACTTAAACGTTTTCTCCGATCAGCTGTAAAGAATATGCTGTGTAAACTTACAGGATCTGTCAATGTTAACTCCCAGATATTTTATACTGTCTTTAAATTGCAAAGAGTAATGGCCCAGCCTCAAGTCTATCCTGCCAATACGCCGTCTCCCGTCAAAGTAATAAATACACATTTCTGCGGGGCTAAGTTCAATCTATGATTAAACATCTACTCCCTAATGTTAGTTAAAGCCGTGTTGTTTCGTTCCTCTATGTCGGCCTCCGTCTTACCACTCACCAGGACGACAAAGTCGCGGACATATGCCACCATATGAGTATCTATTGGCATGGGAAGATTAAGGGCCCCGTTGTGAACCCTGAGGCACCCCTCCGTAGATCTGGAACCTCAACTTGCCGCCCAGTGTGACGGCCCTGATCCATCTATCCGTCAGATACTCAGCCACCTGCCTTCGAAGATAGGGGCTGATTCCCTTTCTCGCCATCGCTGACAAAATAGAATTCCACGTAAGGAACCCAAAAGCCTTCCGTCCGTCCAACATTGTAACCGTGGGGATTTCCCGGATCTTCCAGGTTCCCCGCCGTTCTACAGCGGCCCAGCTAACCACTTTCTCAATGGCTTGTACCGTAGAGCGTCCCCGCCAAAAATCATACTGACTGGTATGGATGCCAGCGCTCGCATGTAATTCCTCAACTATGCGGGACGCTAGCATCCTCTGCACGACTTTAACCTGTTATTGATTAAACATAGTGGTCTATAGTCTGCGCTAACTCTGACATTAGCCGTCTTCGGCAGGAAGACTAACCTGGAATCCTTCCAATACTTGGGGAAGCTTTTACTCTCAAGACCGAAGTTGGCGATATTGACCAGCTAACATGGCACTTTCTTGGCCAGACCCTCTTTTTATCTCGTAACCTTAAAATCGCCGTTACTACCTCCTCCTGCGAGAATCTCTTCCTGTCGCAGTCTATTAATTCTGTAAAGCCACTCTCCTCCCTGGGAAAGAGTTTAGATATCTGACGTCTCGCTGGCTCTTCCGTGAGGGCGGGCAATCGCCTACCAAAACGCTTCACAGCGATCCGGTAGGCCCGCCCCCACGAATCCGCGTCGAGCTCCCCACATAATTCGCGCCATTTCGTCACTTTTGACTGCTTAATTTCGTAATTTAATATGCGTCTCGTGTCAACATATCTCCTAGCGGAAACTTCATACTCTTTACCACCATCCATTCTCAGCCGATGTTTTTTACGTCGCAGACGCTGTAGGTTTTATTTGAGCGTGCGATATTTTCCGTCCACCACTATACCGGATGTGTCTACCCGCAGTGTTTGGTAGCTGAGCAATATCGTGTATAATTAGCTCCTGAAGAACTTCAGGCGACTGCCTTCTTCCGTCAGTTAACTGCTTCGCGACATTATCATCGACTGCTGCTACTTGCCTCAGAGTTAGTTGCGGTGGTCTCTGCTCTCCAGCTGTTCTGATGAGGGGGTCTTCAATCTCTAGCCACGTAGCGAAATGGTCACTAGCTGTCTCATCTGGTAGGACCCTGCAGCTGCACCTGGAGTGATCCCAGCCATCGTCCAAAATGGTAAGATCTAATACAGATTGATGTTCCCTCGCTGCAAATGTTGGCGTCTGATCATTCATACACTATAAACCCGCCGACGTCGTCAATTCTGCTAATATTTTCCCTCTTCTATTAGTATAGGGACTGCTAGCGATAATGGCCTTACTATTTAAGTCTTTCATTACAATAACTTTCTTCGGAGATCTTGTTATAACTCCATGGAGACTTGACATGTAATTCTCAAACTCGTGAAAGCCGCACTTCGGGCTAACATAGGCTCCTATTAATAGCGCGTCTGTCAACTCGACAGCAATAATTCCCTGGGCTCTATAGAACAGCTGGTAGCCCCATGCCCGCTGACACTGCGTATAGCTACATCTCCGCTGTATCGGAGCACTACTCGCTCTTCGCAGCTGTAAATCGATTGGGCTCCGCAGTGATAAAATTTTCTGCATCCAAGCTGCTAGCCAATTCACCCACGAGATCGTGGGAGAGGATGCTTCTATTTGCATTCGATAAGACGATCTTAATCATGCTTTCGAGAGTCGCACATCAAGCCTCCGGTGCGATGGTCAGTTGAATTACAATCAAGACATTTTTTCGGCTCCCTACACTCCCGTATTTTGTGGCCTTTGTCTCCGCAATTATAACAAAGGTCCACTCGATTGGGCCCTTTGCATTCCGCGCTCCGGTATCCAGACCCCCAACACCGGAAGCAGTGGTCGTTCTGCTCGTTAATATACGCCCTACAGCGGATCCATCCAATCTTTGTTCGTTGATTGATTAAGTTATTCGCCGTTCGGAAAGTTGTGACTACAGTTGCACTGCGTGTATCACAATAAGCATGTGTGAATCACAAGATACGGAAATCCTTCTGTCTTGGTAGTTGTCTTCTCTAACACTTCTCAAATTTCTCGCTCGGTGGTGTCCATCTCTATATCTTTAATGTGCACTACCGCCCGCCTATCTCCTCGGGTGCGTAGGTCCACCTGCAGGTCGGCCGCCCTATTGCGGAGCAAAGTGGTGAAACGCTTGGCCTTCTTATGGCCTTTTATCCTGACCTGTAGTTCGTCATTAAGTTCCTTTCGTAACAAGAGCACCTACCCGGTTTCGTCAATGGTAACAGAAGATTTCATGGTCTTCACCTAACCTGCATAGGACTTCCCGCACGACCTGAATACTACAACTCGGCTTTCTTCTACAGGCGGGGTCGATTGTCTAACAGACGCCGATCTCGATCGCGACCGACCTGCTCTGTCAGTGGGGGCCGGTGCAACAATTGCTACCGGCGCCTCACTCTTCCTGAAAAGGTATATTAAGACCTTCCTGATGGCTATGCCAATAGTACCGCAGTATGGACACTGGGGATGCCGTCTTAGCCAAGACTTGTCATATCGATCTCAAAATTATTGCGACGGATTCTCTATCACCTCCAGACGAATTGTAGTGAATACTATATTCCGCTTCCTTACCTGTGAGAGACGATACTTTTCATATGATGTTCCCAGGTTTAAATCTCGATTCCTTAGTCCTGTTTTTTTGGCTTCTTCTGGAACGAGCTATATCCACAAAAGTACAAGTGTCACCGCTTTCTTCAGCTAGGACCTTGTCTCACTATTCGTTGTCGCCAATGGCCACCTTCGTGGCAATTGATCCAACAACTCTGTGTCATTTAAATCATCCGCCAAAATGCCTTCAAATCCGCGCTCTTGAATAGTTTCGGTTCTAACCGCCTGCGTGATGACCGTCAGCGACGGTGCATACTTAGTCAAGGTCTGCAATCCATTGAAAATTACCGACAGTACCTTTTCATGTTGCACAATGTGTTTCTGCAATCCAGATCTTACGTTTTGCTTGAAAAACAGCAGCGCGCACTCCAGTCTGTTTGTTAACTCCTTAAGTTGCTGACAAGGGGACTCCTCTTCCTCCGAGGACATCAGTCTGACGCGTTTTTCCCTTTAATCTCCGTAGCTGTACGCTGTGGCATACCAGGGTCTCCTGATGAGCTTTGATCACTTGTATCATCCATCGTAATTTCCAGTTACTCATCCGACTTCAGATTCGCAATCTGCGCCAAATTCCCTTTAATTTGACACCCCACAAGCTGTAGTTTGGGGGGGTCGAGGAAAGGGAGTTTGTGGGTAAGGAAAATGTATTTTTTTCGAAAAAGCTGTAGTTCTTGAGCTTACAACTTCCAGATGGGAGGAAATGGAGGTTGTGCCTGGCCAGGCTGTTACTGGCACACCACCTGCTGCCGTATTGGTACAGGGCTTACACCACAGACCGACAGCGTAGACTAGGAAAGGTGCGAAGAGGATCAAGACGAGCCAATCCTCCACGGAGGAGGAGGGTGTCCCTCTCTACTTATGGGATGTCAGACAGCTGGGGCAGCTGGCCAAAGAACGTTAAAAGAACATGGATAAGAATGTCAAACGCGGTATTAAAGAGCTGTCAAGAACCTCTTGTTAAAGCCCAACAGGGAAAGGAACGGGGGAATAGGACCAGTATGGGTGGAGATTTACGGCGAGGGGTATGCTACCTACGATTGTAAAATATTAGAGTGTGAAGGGAGGATAACCGGGCAGAATTATAACACCATACCATGCAGTAGATCCCCTCAGTCTGTTGGAAAGACTTTATCAGTTTCATATGCTGATCTACTGAAAACTGTCAGGACCATGTTTACGGTTCCTGATAAAGCAGAAATACTATCTATTCGAAAATCAGGGGAATGAATGGAGATTAAAGAGGATAAAAATGTCTGTTCCACTAATGGCTACTTAGCCACGAAACAGTTTAGCAACCGGTATCCTAAATAGCTCCTAGAGCTTACCTAACAGTGTGAGCGGATTAAGCGCACTGCCATACACCACCGGCTTACGTGTCCCAACAGCTCACTTGTCATATATCTACTAAAATGGGTAGGCGCACCCTGTCAACTACTAAAAATATATGTGACATCCATAAATTAAAATTTACTTTGTCTAGACAACAATTCGCTGCCACGCCTAGGTCACTGAATGCCAGCAAGCACCTGACCATCATACTAAAGCGCTTGGAGCCTTAATTGGCTGGTGGTCAGCCATATATATGTTTCTAGGTTAGCTTCACACAGCAGTAAGGTGAGAGTCTTTTCCCTTAGGTAAATTACTGATATTGGTTGAACATAGCAACCACATCAAAGAACACCCACACAGTCCAACAATGCGGCTTATCCCACATTGACTCGTCATTTGTGAGTGGCCAATTTTCCCTTTAACCTCTAAGTAGCAGGGTGGCCCGGTCTCTGGCTCCACCAAGAGCAGGGCAGTCAAACATCGGATGTTCATTTGATTGGACCACGCATTTGTATGGTACCACGCTTATTACGCTTTTAGGTTAGCTCTAGGAGCTTGATAGGACACTGGTCGCTAAACTGTTTCAAGGCTCAGTAGCCATTTGTGGCACAGACATCGGTCTTATGCTTTAGGGCGACCAAATGGGGTGGTGGCGGGAGAAATGCAAAGTAAACCAATAACTTGGCCAGACACGCCTCGGAGATGGGCGTGGATATTGTACTCGTCTTCGAGCTGTACATAATTCGCTACCGATCGGAGTGGCATCTGTCAGGAGGTGGAGGTGCTGCCATTTGGACATGCGAGACTTTACCCATTAGAGAAGTTTGCCTAGGAAGAAGTTACGGTAGGGCGAGAGTCGGAAAGATCTACCTTTACTCTTGCTATATTGCCTAATATTCCAATATAGAGGTTTGAGAAGCAGTTGGCTGATATGACAAAGGATCTCCTTGCACATCGCCCTGCACTAGTTGTGGGAGATTTCAATGCATGGTCCACGCGTGCGAGTCTGACACTCCCTCACTTTGTGGGGGGTATGTAAATGTAATTATTGTATGACTTCTTTGATGCGTGTGTGTTATAGTTTTACATTTGGCTGTATTAAGATTAAACTTAATAAACATAATTTAGATTTGAAATTACACTACTTGTGAGGTTTGGCACCTATCACTCAAGAGGACATCACAGTCATCCCTACTCCTAATTTTACAGAATATCTAAACATTGTCATAAAAAGAAATGATGTGGACACTACATGACTTCCTTGTGTGCCTGTTAAATGATATATACACATTTTTTTAAAGTACATAAAATCTTATTTCATTAATAACTTTTGATATTTTTTTATTTTTTTTTATTGTTATTATTGAGTTATTATTTAATGTAATTTTTTTACAAGCAGAGGTTAATAATTATTAATAAATCAATATATTTAAATTAAAAAAAAAGTTTAAAAAATAGGAGATGAAGAAGGCACGTCGTATTTGAACCGATGTGCCTTCCTCTTGTAAGATCCAAATATGTCATTTATTACAATTTTATTTGGCTATAACACTGGAACTAATGAAATTAAGTACCACTTATGTATATCGTTGAAAAGCCCTCGACGAGGGCTTATTACTGCAATTAACAAAAAGTCCAAAATCCAAACTTTTTGGATTTTGGGCTTTTTTGGACACTTTTGGTCCATTTGATTGCAATAAAAATGGGAGGTACACAACTAGATGTTACAACAGTCCTAAATCCAAGATTTCCACATCCTATGGCTAATTACTTTTGAAGTTATGCGAGATGCATATGCATGTACATATGTACAGATGTCGTGCCGAAACTAGTTAGAATGGATTCAGGGATGGTCAAAATGGATATTCCCGTTGAAATCTGAAAAATGAAATTTTTCGTGATCACAATACTTCCTTTACTCCGTACAAGGAATTAAAACTAACACATTAAGAATTTCTTGTAGATCTTTGTATTCATTAATTAAAAGTGTAGAAGATAGGCCAAAATTTGAACCATCCAGCACTGAGAGAGACTATTGGACACTTGTGATTTTATGTTGCCTATATAAACATACTGTATCTTAACTGCTGAGAAAACAGTGAGATATAATTTGTTAATTTTTTCTAAATTCAATTTCTGTTGACTTAAGTATTGAAGGCTTTTAAGTCTGGCATGTTCTTTTTAATGGAGTTGGTTAGAGACTATAGAGAGAGGTGGTTAGATCATATTAGGCACCAATCCAACAAGAATTTCATTATAACTGAGGACTATTGTCCAAAGCATAGAAGAAGTTTGGGATGGCGGATGAAAAGTTAGAGACCAGTTTACGTGAGATAAAAGAAGGAAGGATGATGTAATAAGCTTTTGCCTTATACTTGTGAAGAAGAAGAAATATTGAAGGCATAAGATAAGATTGTATAAATTAATAAAACTCTTGAAATGTTTTTCATTACTATTTTTTGTATTTTCTGTAAGACTAAATTATTTGAACAGAGATTGATATTTTTTATAGTATCAGATAGTTTTTCTATTAATTATTATTATAACATGAGAACTTCTGTCTAGAACACTTTGATGGCTTTAGTCAGTCAAATAAAATAATTAGAAGGTATAGTTAAGATTGTATGGATGCGTGTGTGCACCCCACCCCCCACACACACACCTATAAAAATTCAACTTCTCCTTCATTACTATATCTAGAGAGATTTTGTCAAAAAAAAAATTTGACAAAAATTTTGATTTACTGGGAACTCATTTTGTGTTCTCAGTAAGTTGTCTTGGCACCCACCTTGAGAAATCTTTTCAGAAATTTCAAACATTGTGTTTTAGGATAAACCATGATAACACTACATGTTATTCAAATTATTATTCTGCCATTTGTTGCTTGCCTGTCAGGTGGAATTATTTTATTCATTTGCTGCATAGTTTGTTATTTCATGATTGAAGGGGCTGATCAGGTTCTTCATCCTCAAATTTTAAGCTCCTTCAAAGAATTTATCAACACTGTTGATAAATTCTGTTAATTCACTGTTAATAAATTTTGTTTTTAGGGGGGAACACTTCCCTCGTAGAAAATACTATACTTCAAATATATACACCTTGAGCACATTCATTGTTATCGTAATGAGCATATGTGCATCTTCTACCTAACAACTGCTAACTGAACATTATTTAGGTGGATTGTAACTGCACCTAATGTAATGACTTTTTGAAACTTCTTTCCACTTTCAGTTATTCCACATCTGTTTACTTGTTTAGTGATACCCTCATAGAAATATTTATATACATCAGATAGGTAACTGTAGTTATAGCAAGCTAATAATAAAGAAACCCTCTGACTTTTCCCATGGTTAATTGCAAATATATGTTTTAAAGCACATGATTATACAGTAGGTATTTTACAACAAAAGAGAACTTATAGACTTAACAATTATCTTTGATAAATATAACTCAGCATTTGACAGTCAAAGCAAAGCATTTTTTTGTTAGGTTTCATAAAAAAGTAATTTTATTTGAAAGTCCCCTCGCTTCAGGATTTCTCAGGACTGCCTAGCCTACTAAGGAAGAGAGAGGTGAAATAATTCTTGTCTTTATTTATTATGAAAAAATATTACATATCAGCTTATCAAGATGACTGAAATGCAGATGATATTCAGTCTTAGAAGTGCATCTTTATTTTGTTTGCCATGGGGGATTAGATATAGAGTGAATATCATTAATGTCAGAATAACAAATCTGTCTACTATTACTTGTACCTTATATACTACTTTGCATGTGTCAAACCATAAGAAACACTGGGACAAAGAACAAAGCAACAGATTAACTTTTTCAGCAGGAAACAGTGCATTCTATCTACTGTTTCCACCGTGGAGGAGAAAAACAATTCTTAACCCATAATAAAAGAATTAGCATAAAATTTCAACCTTTGATATTTTACAGTTGTTTTTATTTTGTAAAAAATCATTTTATACTTGGAAGGAGCAATCTTTTACAGACCTCTGAATGGGAATTGTAAATTAAAAAGTTACAATTATAAATTTATAAACAAGTAAGTAAAAGTACTTTGTAGCAGTTATGCTTTCACTTGAAAAAGAAACAGTGAATGTAGAATTAAAAAGAGTAAGGTGGTTAATTTAAAGAATCTTTCTTTAATTTGTCATAATCTTTGGACATTTTATGTAAAGTTGAAGAACACCCATCGACTTGGTCTAGTGGTGAATGTGTCTTCCCAAATCAGCTGATTCGGAAGTTGAGAGTTCCAGCATTCAAGTCCTAGTAAAGTCAACTATTTTTACACGGATTTTAATACTAGATCATGGATACCGGTGTTCTTTGGTGGTTGGGTTTTAATTAATCACACACCTCAGGAATGGTTGAACTTGTACAAGATTACACTTCATTTACACTCATACATATCATCCTCATTCATCCTCTGAAGTATTATCTGAACGGTAATTACCGGAGACTAAACAGGAAAAAGAAAGAAAGGTAAAGTTGATGACCAAAAAAATTGATCACTTAACTGATACATGATCATAAATCTGTTATTTCTGTATTTATACATAATCTCTTTTGCCTTTATGTTTTGATGAAATTTTTTTATCACAACACAATAGTAAAACAAATAATTACTTATAATGTTTGTACCATAAAATGGCTATAACACTTAATTATTTATTTTTTTTACAAATGCACTTGTCATTTCTCATCTTAAAATTTTCTTTGTCTGTTTCAGGTTATTTTTATTGGTAATGGGTAAGTTCAAAGATGTAGGTAAACGGCAGAGTAATAAAAAGAAACAGTTATTTAAATCACGTAAACAGTTACGTAAAGATAAGCGGAAAGCAAAAAAAGAAAGAAAAAATGAACATTATAAGAAAAAATTTCAGAATATAAACATTAATAATAATAATAATAATAGAAAAAATTCAGAAATAAAAAATGAAAAAAAAGGTAGCCGCAGGAAGCCCATTGAAAAGGAAATGCAAAATCTAGTTGTACCGAGAAATAGAACAACTCATTCTATCAAGAATACCTCAAACATTAAACCAAGCTCCTTTGAAATACAGTTACTGAGTCATAAAGATGAGATTAATTTACAGAATAAACTTGAAAACGATATGAAAGTTCAGAGAAAAAAACAGCTATTTCAGGAAAATAAAAACGAAGATAAAGTAATAAAAAAACTTGAGAAACAGTTACGATTGAATAAAAGAAAAAGTAAAACACTTCCACAGTCCTTTATGGATGAAGGACTGGACTGTATCCTTTTGTACTATTTTTAATCTCTTTGACTTCTCTTTGGATATAACTACCTTTGCCATGGTTAATTGTAGTTATAAATCACTCAAAACATTTGAGTAATCTTGTGCAGTAGATATTTTACAACAAAAAAGAACTTTATTATCAATAACTGCTATGATGCTTATTGCAAATTCATAAAAAAAGAACTTATAAACATAACAAACATCTTTGTTAAATCATAAATCTCAGGATTTGACAATTAAAGAAAACCATTTTGATTTTTGTTAGGTGTCATAACAAAGTAGTTTTAGGTGACTTGACATAAAAATCTCTTGCTTCAGGCTAACTTGTTTAGAGTTCTGTGTCTTGTTTCTAATTTAGATCTGGGATTGTTTTATCAGTTACTATTTATTTTATTACTTATACTAATAAATCTTGTATATGAATTGTCCATTAAAATAAAAATTACTTTTATTATGAACATTTGTGTTTTTTAAATGCATTACTAGTTTAGATTTTGGTGTGTTTGTATGCTAACTTCTTCTGTTTTATTGTTGTTGTTGATAAATGCTCTTAAAGCTTGATAATTGAATGTACTTAAATTAATCACCCAAATCATTTTTTCTGCACTGGTGAAGTAAATTTCATTTTAAAGTTTTGTTTTACTAAGGAACTTTAGAAGATAATGCTTTAGATGATAATGTTAAAAAATAAGTATCTTTGTTAGTGGTATTAAAATTGCTTCCTCCAATTCTGCTGGCATTTTCTCTCATTTCTCCAAATGATCTTTAATAATTCTCATTCTTCTTGCAGCAACTTTTCATTTGCTGTTTTGTAATCCATTCTAGAATAGTTATTCCATAGAATTTTAATTGCTTTTCTACCTTTTCTATTATTGGTTTTGTGTCCTCATTCTCTGTTAAGTATATTTCGCTAGATTTATATCATCTTTACTAATGTACTGTTTCCATTTTTGTTTCCTCTTTTTGATTCATTATTACTCATCGCATATTATCGACCTCCTTTGTACTTCAATGGAAGTCCAATGTGTTTCATATGTAGTACAGTACCCTAAATTTCTCTTGATGATTACTCAGTTTTGAAGTATAAAGTTCCTTGTTTAACACCTTTTTTCTTACTTTATCTGTCTTCTTTGTTGAGCATATATATCAAAATCCACAGAGATTTGTGTGTTAACCATTTTACTTTTTAGTTCCTTGCTAGTCTCAAATGTAGCATTGTAGTTTTCATTCATCATGCATTTTATATTTTTTTTTCCCTATTAACACTTTGATTTTCTTATCTTACTCCACATTGTCTTCTTGTCTGTATTATTGTTTACAATATTATTTTTATATCGTTATTTTTTCATGGGTTCTGATTTTACCTTCCCTGCTGATATTTTGAAAAATATCTCTTTTTACTGTATATCTTATTCTGATAATAACAAAGCAGTGGTTTAAATTAATATAAGTTCATCTTTTGATGTTCATATTACTAGAAAGTACATTAATAAAAGTAAAAATTGGAAGGAAGTATGGTGCAAATTAGTGAAACCAAAACATTCAGAATTGCTGTATTACTTTGAATTGAATTAAATGCAACAGTTTATTTAATTGCCTTATTATGTTAAATAATTGCTCTGAAATTGTTTTGTTGAGCGTGTTCTAAGAATGAGTTTTAAAAATGTGTAAAAGGGTTTTCTTGATGTCTACTAAATATTAAACTAGTAGTCATGAAGACAGGATTTCTTATTTCACATCTTTATAGCAATTCTACTTATAATTATTTGAAAGTTAGGGTCTTAAAATCATAAGCCTTTAAAAAGAGTGAACTCCGTAATCATAGTATAGGACTAGGGCATTATTAAATCAAGCAGCTTAATTTATTAATTCAATAAATTAAAAAATTGTAAAATTAAAAATTTCTTAGAAGATATTTTTTGTTGATAATTCATTTTATTCAATTGATCTTTCTTTCTTTCTTTATTAAAACTACGTTGGTTGTTGGATTTTATACATGTTGGTTTGAAGATTGTTGACTTTCCTTGTGCTTTGTTTCTTCGAAGTCTTTAGCTCTAGAATTTTCTTAAAAAAAGATTATGTTCCAACTATATTACTCATATTTTGTGCTACTTAATTTCTAGATCTATATTGCTGTTATGAAAAATACATGTTTATATTACACTATCAATTAATTGTGGGACATTACCTTGCTTTTAAAGGTGTTACCCTTCAGGTCAAAATTGTTAACATTTGTCTTTCCTGATTTGATTTTAACGTTATCTCTGGTATGGTAATTGTTTAGTTATTTATGATCACTTTGATCTATACGTAATTTTTCATTTTACATTTACATACTTAGAAATGCTCTGTGAATGCAGTCTGTACTTGTGTATGTGAAATGATATATGAATGCAATACATTCTGTTCTTAGAAACGCAAATAATTTTTTTGTGATCCACACAGTAAATCATTTACAAAGATTAGAAACAAGCTAACTGGTTACACCAATCCCTGGAAGAATGTGTTCATAATATGTACCAGCACACTTTTTGATTTTCCAGTTTTTATCTGCTGTTTGTGTTCTTAAAATTCTTGAAAACAGTTCAGTGCAGCACTACTAATTACTTTAACTTGAAGTTAGCAAGTTGTGTAATGTAGTTAACTAGATCAGAAGAAGATGAATAAAGGATTCTGTTTGTTTTTGTTTTATTTTTATGTTAATAATGATGTAAATACATAACATGTGAATCATCAATGCTTGTTCTTTGTTTATTTTTCCAGTTAAACCATATTGTTTCGCTGATATACTAGGCTGTCTACAAAACAACTAATCTTATTTTCATTAGTTTCTCAAAAATGCTATCAGTGATATTGATCTAAATTATATGTATCATTTTATCTAATTTTTTAAAAATTGGAATGATAATTTCCTTTTGTAGAAGAATGGAAACCTTTAATATTGACTTATATACACGTCATTATAACATGATGCTTTAGATGCTTTGATGAATGTATTTTATTTATTAAATTGTTTACATAATTGTTTTTGCTGCTTGTTACTTGTTATTTAGCTTACATTGTATTACTTCTGTGGTAATGTAAATTGTAATATAAGCATTTATTCTGTTAGTTAATAAATTTAATTTGGCAATCCTTGTTAAGTTTAAAAAGATTTAATTCTATTACTTCCTTAATATTTTTAGATCTACTTGATGTGTGCGATAGTACAAAGATTAAAGATGCTGCAGAAGCTGAAAAAAATTTACAAGGTTCAGATTCGGAATTTGAGGAAGATTTTGAAGTTATTTCAAGAAATAAGAAGAAAAAAATAAAGAAAATTGAAGATGAAACTAATGATAGCAATGTTTCAGATAGTGCTTCAGAAATGTCAAATGGTGATAATTCTAGTGATAATGAGGATCTTGATGATGATGATAATTTTGATGATAGTGATAGTGAAAATGAAAAATCTCTTCAGATTCATTTTAAGGTGAATAAAATGTCTAATTCTGACACATGTAGTGATAACGATGAAGTTTTTGATAAATCATTGCTCTCTGACGAGGAAGTTGTTGAAGAAGATGATGGTGGGAAAAATAAATCAGAAGGAGCTAGTGAAGTATATGAAGACATTTATGGAAGAAAACGTGATAAAGATGGAAATTTGGTGCCTGTAAGTTAGACAATAAAATACTGTATTCTCTTTTACTAGATAATATATAAATCTTCATTTTTTTTTAGATTGACTCAACAGTCTTAAGACGAATCAACATCACTTCAGTTTTTTTAAGTTAATTCAACTTATTGTCTGTTGTAACACAAATAAATTTTCAGCATGCCAAGCAATGACCAATTTTGTAAGACAGCAAGTTTTATAATTTATTTCAACCTGTTGTATGATGGAACTTAAGCATTCAGTGGTAATTATACTTGACTGTATACAGGTGCTTAATGAACACATTATTCTAATTACTAGCTCAATATTTGTTAATTTCTTTGAAAAATTATCCTTTTTATGTGCTTAACAATTTTAGTAGGGTTGGATAATTTTGTAAGTTTGATCTTAACATAAAAGTTATATGATGAAGTTTTAATATGTTTAAAAAAAAATCACTACCAATGTTTACAAAATAAAACCTACTCCACCAAATTTTTTTTTTATCCATATTCTTTCATTTGTGGAAAGATCTAGAATTGAAAAATAAATAATTTTTTTAATATCTGTTACCTTTTGTCCTCCAGTATCAATGAAAATGTTTGATACATTACTAGATTTCTTGTTTTTTTATTCAGCAGGCTATTGGGCTTCTCAGTATTATTAATAACTTTGTTAATTAACAAAATCACATTAGACATTACTCACAGTATGCTGTATCACATTGATAAGTACACTTAATTTCTTGATGTAGGTATATTATGTATATGATTGATCATCAGCCTGTCCAGTCTGTTATATTGTAATGTTTTATATGAACATTGCAGTAGTCAAAACAAAAACCCAAAACCTGAGTAGAATTTTTTTATTTATTTATGTCTGTTGTAATAAACTGTTACATGTTGAATAAGGAAGCTTCATCCTTCAGTTTAAAAGTGTGGTGGTTACTGAAGTTCTTTTTCAATTTTATTTATTACTGTTTTCTACTTTCGCCCTATTGGGTTCGTTTGTTGAACATGTGGTATCAACAAAAGAATGTCATGATTACAATAAACAAAGCTATAAACCAGTTACAAATTGAAAAAGATGTATTATCACATGTTGCTGCTGCCAGTTTTAAACTAAATTAATTATGTTAGATAAAGTATATTTCTTCATTATTTTGTTATTAAACAGTGTTCATTTTTAAGTTTGTGATATTAACAGTATCGTTCTATGAGTAATTTTTGTATGTGTTAGTATTGTTAACATTTTTAGTGTTAGTTACAGTTAAATTTAAATTGCTGGTCTGTAGTAATTTTTAAAAAAAAATATCTTTTTCTCATATCCAAAATTTTCCTGTGAGTGGAAAATGTTGTAACATATTGTTCCAGCTATGAGAAGTTTTTGTTATATTTCTTTGAACAATTGGGCAACCCAGCATTACAACATCATAAAAAATTACTTACATTCTTTCTGTTTAATTAATTGAAATTAATAAATTGCTTTATATACTCAGTAAATCTTAGCTTATTTGGAGTGTGAGATTATTGAGTTTGCAAATTGAGTTTATTTTTGCCTTTTTTATTATAATAAAAAAGGTATGAGTTTGGCAACTATGGGGATGGAGGAGGCTGCAAAAAATGAAATATGTATATATTTTGCAAAGTAAACTGTTAGAAGATTGTAGCATAACATTATGAGAGTTAGGAAATTTTTATTAAGTTGGTCAGTAAAAGTCAGGAAAAACAAATCTTAAAATTCGGTGGGAACCCTATTTAAGCATTGTTATATGTTTTTAAAATTAATTGTTCAATGAAGTATATACCTTCACTGAAGATATAATACGTTTTATTTTTTAGATTTCAGTAAAGTATATTCCTCCTCAACTAAAAGCTCAACAGAATAATACTGATGGGAAAGAAGAATTACTGGGACGACTTAAAAAACAAATTAAAGGACTTTTGAATCGCCTTGCTGAAAATAACATGCATAGAATTTTGTCTGAGGTATTTGTGTTCATTCTATTACTGCTGAGTTGTAAACTGAAATTTAAATTGTGCTTGATGTCATTTATATATTTTATTTATTAATTTTTAATTATTGTTGGTAGTTTTCTTAACTTCTCTATTTTACTAATTTATTTCACCTGTGCACTTAAAAACATAATCTTGTACAATTTGCATCCATTCCAGGTTTCTTGGGTCTTGTATTGAATGTGACTTTATTTTTATACAGTGCTTTTTTACCTCTTTGTGGCTTTCATTTTCTCTCATTTTTCCATTTCTGCAGTTTCTGTATTCTGGATTTGAGATGGTCCTTGTGGTCTTCTTCCTTCTTTATGCACTTTAAATTCTTTTGGCTAAGACCTATTTTATATTCTGTTAACTTGTCTATACAGCCTGTTTCTGACATTTTTTTCTGGCTGACTTTAGTTTTTGTATATTTAAAACATTAAAATTGATTAATGACATAACTTTCACAATTATTATCATTAACTTAGTGTTAAAGTCATTTACAATAAATTAATGACTTTAACTTAAATTACATGGAAATTGTTCTTTGTGCTGCCTTTTAAAGTGCCTGCCTTTGTGCTTGCCTTTATGCAACTCTTTTCTACAGTAGAGTTGTCTGTAGAAATCGAACTTTATTAGTAATGACATTTATCTTAGAAAGTTTAGGAAATTGTTTACTGTGTAGTCAAATAATTTATAGGATCTGTGTTTTATTTGTTCATTGAATTCATTATTGAATACTAATTATAATGAATTATTAGCATTCAGCCAAAAGCGCTAATTCAGATTTATTGTGTTTTAAATTTCATATTTTTCAAATGCTTTAAGTTCTTCGTATGTGCTTAACTAAAATTTGCTTCTAAATGTCAATCTCCATGGCGGAGTGGTAGCATCTCAGCCTTTCATCTGCAGGTCCTGGTTTGGAAATCCTGATCAGGCTTGGTATTTATCACATGCTATAAAATTCCTTTTCCATATCCCTTGCACAAGTTTCAAGCTTATGTGGCGATATCATCAAGCAAATAAATAAAAATATGTCATTTTATGAATGGCCTATTTCAATAAGTTGGTGATATGTAAAAAGATAATTCTGTTATTTCTAGTCCATGTTTATCTTGTTAATACCTGTGGTTGAATCTGTGTCTAACCTGTTCAATGTAGTACATGGTGCAACCATTGCATTTTAAATTATATCACCTTGGATTGTTTGTGAATATTATCTTGTATTTTTCTTAGTTTGTTGTCTGATCTTGTGCATTTTGTAAATTGTTTTAAAGCAACATCACGGTAAAATGTTACTTCAGGTAATAATGACCTGAAAAGAAATTTCCCAAAATGTTCAATTTTTCCATGTAATTAAGTGCAATCTCATTATGTTATTGTGATGTCGGCAGTTTATTTTTTTCAAGTTATCAGCAATTCCTCTTCATTATTTTTTTAGAATCGTTAAAAATTAAAACCAGATTCTTAAAGTATAACCTGTTTCTCAGTCAGTGTTCAGATAGTTATGTGATAAATAATTTTCCTTATTTAGTTATTTATTAATGTTTGTCCTAAAATACCCTAATTTATTTATGTTAAATGGTTTTTTATCACTTCAAAAATGCAATTACTGAAAACTCAATTACTCTATAGCTTGACGGTAAAATGTTCTGTTCCTTAGTTTAGGGAACTGTTTTTTTTTTTTTTTTACTAGTGATTTCAAGCCCACTCTTAAATTCATAATTAATATGATTTGTTCATGTATTTGATAGTTTAATTAATTAACTACAGATGTTAAGCTTTTAACATTGAATTTAGTAGCCATTTTTATTATTTAATTGAAATAGCTTTAGGCAGTCTGCACAGATTGGATTTTCTTAAGCCAGTTCTATATCCAACACCAGCTAAAAAATTTGGTATCTTTAGCACAACCATTTTTAGATTCAGATATGATTTTGACAGCCAAATTTGTGGGAAAAGTATGATTTCCTTTAATTTTAATGTTTTCCTTAGTACAAGATGTTATAAAAAATATGAGCTTATAAAAAAAAAAATGTTATTAGATATTGTAGATCATTGTACTAAATAGAGCAGAACAAGGCTAAACCTGCAAGTAGAGTTGCTTCTTTGTTTGTTTACAATCATTAAAAAACCATTTAGCAATTTTCAAAATGGACTTGAAACAAGTACTATGACTACTCATAATTCTTGTATGAATCTTTGGAAAAGTCCAGCAGAAGCCTTCGAAAACATTCAACAAGTGTTGAATGACAAGATCCCAAGTTAACATAGTTGTTTGCTTGACAAAAGTATTTTTGGTAACATATGTAGTTCAAGGTAGGTTGAAAATGTGTTGACATGCTAATTGTGTAGATACATCCTTAGCTGATTTTAAATTTAAATGGTTACAAGAATTCAGCAGCCTCTCCATAGAATCAACATCGGATTTTATTGATCTTGTGAGGAGATAAAAATTGGCAATGGTATATGTTACAAGTTTTTGACTCAAGAATCTGGCATCTACTGCTTCACTGTCTAGCTCCAAGTAGCATCAAACGCTGACTTAATTTTTTGACCCATCAATTCTCATTAGAAATATATCACTGAGACAGTTTTGAGTTATATCTTGTTTAAGAAAATTAAAACCTGCTTTCCTGGCAATACTAGTGGTGCAAACAGAGTTTATAATTATACTCTCAAACATACGAACACGTGACCTAGATTTTACATCTGAAGAGGCATATCTAGAGTATGCTGATTGTTCTAATTGTTGTTAAAAAAATTATGCACAAAGAATTTTCCCAGCTAGGTTTCAGCTTCCTTTTACACTGCGGAAGATTCAAAATGGCATTATGTTTTGTTAGTATAACACATTAATGGTTCTTAAAAAAGAGAAACTGGCAAAAAAGAGTCTAAAAAATGTATCTGCATCCAGTTTTGGCAAATGGGATGGTATATTTGAAAAAGATAAGTATTTTGATTCTCTTCTGTTTATTTACTTATTTTTTTATATTTAAAAAAAATTAATTAGCTTATATCTTTATTTTTAATAATATTTTTTAAAGAACTCTTTTTATTTAGATGGATCAGTTATACATGCAGAACAGTAGAAATGATATGAATGAAACACTAGTTAAACTTATATTTGAATCACTTATTCAGCCTAATCTAATTCCAGACAGACTTATTATTGAACATACTATGATTATTGCTGCTCTACATGCAAATATTGGCACAGAAGTTGGTAAGGCAAATCTTTGTTGATGTACATTATTTTTATTTATTGTGAATGTTATGAAAAATATCTTAGTTCCACTAGCAATAACTATGGAATTTACTATAAAATTTTTTATTAAAAACTTATAATTACTTGCTTTTCTTTCACTTGCAATGTTTTTTTTTCATGTTTGTCCTTAATTTAACATACTTCCTGATGTTGTCAACTAATGAAATTTTGGATAGTTACCTTAGTAACTATCCAAAAGGGAATAGGTGATAGGAAAAAGCGAAAAGGGGATAGGTGAAAATCCAATATTTCACCGTTATTTTTACAAATGATGAATTAGAATTGAATAGGCTGTAAAAGTAAGTATGGCAAAACAGTATTTTGAACTTTAAGAGTGTCTTCATATTTTCAATAAGTGTTGTAGTCCGAAAGAAAAAAAAGCAGAAATTGATGAAAATACAACAAATATTTCATCATATTTTTGATAAATTATATATAAAAAATACTAATTTACTGACAAATAGAACATATGGTGGAATGACAATGCTTATGTGGTATTTGCCTCAAACCTTTTAATTAATCTTGACTGTTGAGAAATCCATCTTGATTCATTTGAGAAAATGATTGATTTGGAATGTAATAAAATTAAAATTTTAATGATTGTAACCTGAATTGTAGAAAAGTAAAGATTAATTAATAATTACTCTTGTTTCTGATTTTGTATAAGTTCAAGAGTAATTAAACTGCAGTGCAGGAAAGAATCAGTTAAGGGCTTGTTTCTTTTTTCAATCAGCGTATATTTATATATATATTTTTCTAAAGTCAATACCCATATTCCTCTGTACTAATATACAGATTATAAACCAAATTGATCTGTCCAAAGTACAGAAATATACATTAATTAAAATGACATTTAACTTATTTCATATTTTACAAAAACGTTTTCGTAGAAACCCACATCTTCAGTTGTATTTATTATATTTTATTGTATCAAACTACATTCCACACTTAAATATATTTTCAAATTTATCAAAAATTTTAAACTTTTTTAAATGTAAGTATAGAAGTTAAAAATTATAAATATTAAAAATTAAAAACTACATATATAAAATACAACATCAAATTTAGTAAAAATTAAATAAATGAATAACTAGAATTAAAAGCAACATGTAACTTGGCAAGCCAATGCTACAGTGACTGTAACATTGGTTGTTATATAACTCTAATATATATAATAGAGGGAAAAAAATATTTGAAATAAAAGTTTTATATCAGAATAACAATTAGGGAAAGAAGGTTGTATGTTAAAATTGGTGGTTTATTCTTCTTTCAGTTGAAACTAAAATTAAGTTTGAGGAAATGCTGAGTGATAATTTAGATTCATTGACAGAGAAGTTTAGTTTGAAAATAAAATAGAGTAAATAGAATTAAATGTGATGATGGAAGAAAGTGTATATTTTTATTTTTAAGATCGGTGAATATTGTTTACCAGCTGTCAAAAAAAGAGTTTTATTATTTACGAGTAGGAGGTATCATCCAAAAGATAGATAGATGCTAATGATGATGTACAGAGAAGGGAAGCCTTTATGCAAAAAAAGTGTATAATATCAGACATAGGATTTAAAAATATATTTTTATAAATATTTGTTTATAATATTGCACTATATGTGTACAAAAAATAAACAATGGAAAAATCAGAATGACCAAAAATAGAGGATTTTGAAATATGGTGTTATTCTAGAGAATTGAATGGTTTGTCTTAATTTCAAAATGAGGTTTTAGAATGAATCTTAAGAAAAATTTAAATGGCTGATTTATACTAGGATAAGAACTACATTATTAGTTCATATAAGAGATCCAAATTTTTCAATATTTAATAATATTATTATTACCATCTTTCATGATTGCATAGGATCACTTTAGTCAATCCATTATCCAAGTCTCTTCAATGGGACTGTTTGGACCTTGCAATCCTCCCAGTACTTTTTCATTCATTCTGATCTTTGTTCTTTCTAGTGTTAAAAAGTTTTGTGTTGTGACGTTTTCTTGTGAGTGTGAAGCAAGTGTTTTTGTTCTTGATTTTCTTGTTTAATTTTATCTTATCTGTAGTGTCTACTACTGTAAGGCCAATTTCCTTCAGTTCCTCCTTTATTTCTCTGATCCAACTGCATCCTGTCTTTCAGACAGGTTGCAGATTCAAGATCCAGACAGATGCAGATTCATCTATATCCCATGTTTTTTGAGTTGAGATTATACTGTACTAGCTTTTCAGAAGTCTAGAATCTTGTATTCTCATATGTCCAAAGAATCTAATCTCCTGGTGTTCTGGTAGTTCTTTGATCCAGATGTTGACAAGCTGTTGATGAAGGGCAATTTTTCTGATCTTCTTGCATGTTTCCAGATCTCTATAAGAATCTTAGTCTCTTCTGCATGATATTGGTGATGAATTCTAACTCTTTGTACATGACTTTGTTGGGCATAATCCACATCTGCTCGTCTTTCTGGTACATTTTATTGATGTAGGTTTCTCCAATTTTTTTGATTTTCTGGAGTCTGTCAGTCTGATTGTATGTTCAGGTGGAAGGATGTTTCTGCTGCATAAGTGGCTTCTAGTTTTTGTAACTGTGGTATAGTGTAATATTTTTGTATTTATTGATAGGCATTTTTTTTTTTATTATAAGTGTACTAAGTTAAATTGTTGAGTTTCGCAAATTTGTTTCTTCTTATTTGGATTGAAGTTTTTTTATTTAGGTTGTATGTTACTATTTCTCAGAGGTATTTAAATTGGGTTACTATTTTGATTTTATTACCATTTATATTTACTTCTTTTAATCGTGTTGGTTTTTGGGGCATAATTTCTGTCTTTTCGAATGAAATTTTGAAGCCAGTTTTATTTGCAATGTTTTGAAGTTTTAATATTTGTGATTTAGCTTTGTCAATGTCGTTTGCTAACAGTGCCAACTCATCAGTGAAACCAAGACTATTTTGATTTTTCATCCTATTTTTACTTTTTGGGGGTCATTACTTGAGTCATTCCCTCATTACCATTTCTAGAGTGCAATTGAATAATAATAATTAGAGCCCATCGCCTTAGTGCAGTCCTTGCTCTGTTTAAGATCTTTTATCACACAATTTTAGTGTTGATGGTGGATTTAGTATCTTCTCTGTATCAGTAGGCGAAAGTGCATACAGTCTGTTCAATGTAATATTTAGCATAATTAATATGCTTTAAAATATTATGGTAAAGAGACCACTTACTATAATAAGGTCTTTGCCATAACGTATGAATGAAATAGCAGCAAGTAAAAAATAAAAAATAATTTGTAAGTGAACAAAAGGTAGAGTAAAGAAATTATTATGTTGAAAAAACAAATGTGATAATTTTTAAACATTAAATTAACATTACTGTCATTGCAAATTTATGGAATTGTGCCTCAGGGGCTTCTTGGAGCTCTTTCTTTTCAGTTGTGTTGCAAGGCGGCACTGTTGTAACTGCCCTAGTCTTGAAGTGATGAGGAAACAGTTTTAGTGTACAGTTGAATAATATATTTGGTCTGTTTAAGTTGTTTTATCACACAATTTTAGTGTTTTTGAAAATTTCATTAAATTCAAATGTGCTGAGATTATAGCAATTATGTACTTTATGTAAAATTTCCATGTTATCATTAATGTGAGGGTTCTTGTTTGACAAGATCATATCTAATGGTAGATTTAGTATTGTCTCTTATCAGTAGGTGAAAGTTCATACAGTCTGTTCAATTTAATATTTAGCATAATTATTATGCTTTAAATCGTATAAGCCTGGGTTGTTCTGTTATCAAAGTATGTCTTTTAATTTATTGTAAAATTATGTGTATTTTATGTACTGTTCTTAACACAAAACAGTAACATTATATCCTCAAAATATTGGCTCTTTTGTGTGAACTTTGGTTAATATATGTTGGTGTTATGTTTTTCCGTAGCTAGCTATTTTTTACCACCCACTTCATGTTCTAAATATTAGTAAAAATTGCTATGAATAAGCCATATGAAAGTCCTATTCCTTCAGCAACCTCTTTAATGATAATTCTGCAATTAGCAAGCTCAGTTTTTTTAACTTTTCAATGTTTTCATCAATGATTGCTGTGCTAGAACCCCAGACTTTGCATCATCTTCTATATCTTCTTTCAGCCTTCCTGAAAGAGTTTGTACTTTTCACAAACTTGTGATATAACATCGTTGTCAAAAGCCTTCTCTAATATTTTAAATCCTTTGCTGCACGTAATTCTATTTTTAATGCAGAATTCGTATAACTTCTCTGTCCAAAATTTTGCCACAGAAAAATTTGCCCAACACAGTAAAGTACCTCTTGCTTTTTCACTTGCCAATCACAAACTAAGCATTTCAGCTGGCTGAAAATTAACACATACTTCACTGACAGTACTACCAATTTATAGGGAAAAAATGAACTCAGTTGAGAAGATGCAGCCCACACAATTAAAAGATTCTCATTACTTTTTGATCAGACCTCAGAAGCACAGTGCAAATTTTATTTTGAATGGCATTTATTATGAGTATTAGTTCAGTCCCAATCAAATTTTTAAGAAGTGCATCTTCTGCTGCCAGTTTGCACATTTGGCAACATGATTGTGTCACACAGTTTCTTTTTTGCATGCATTACTGAATTATTATTAATCTCCTCTTACAAATAAAGCTGTAATGTAACCACTGTCCTGTTTTTCTATGACTTATTTTTCATTAGAATTCTATATTTCTGACACTTCAGTAGTAATTACACTTTTACTTTATTTTATTTGGTTTCAGGTGCTCATTTTCTGCAGGCGGTTGTAGAAAAGTTTGTTTCTTTATATGGTTGTAATTCAGATGTCACAAACAAAGAAGTGGATAATACTATCTTGATTATTGCTCATCTTTATAGTTTTAAGGTAATGTTACACTACTGCTGTATGTTTCTCATATACAGAAATGAATTAATTTTATTCATGACGAAAGTGCATATAAATTCATACAAACCAGGTACTTTATTCAGATTTTTTTAGTCAAAAATATATATTGACCAAGATCATTATAAACAATTTTGCAGTATGTTACCTGACTATATTATATATTGTAGTATTACTGTGTTTTACCTTTTCCATATTTTTTTTGGTGTATACTGAAAATGAGATTTACTGAAAATATCTGTTAATCGGTTGTATCTTTAATGTCCATCCAAGCTGTTTTAAGCCAATTGACATAATTATTTATTAGTAATGCAAACCCAGAAATGTAAAAATATATGTGTATACGTCTAATCAAAAGAACAATTAGTTGTGTAGATAGGAAGAATGCAAATTTTGTGGATCTCATAAATACTAGGTGTTGGATATTTTTCTATATGTGTATGCGTGTCTCTGTGTATGGTATAATGGGGAGTTCTCCCACTCCCTTGTTCATGTGTGTTGCTTGCTCAGTTGTATTTATGAATTGGACACGACATCGGTCGGTTGTTTTATCACAAGTTTTCTTTTTGTGTATCAGTCTTCAATTATGGTCAGTCAATATAATACAATAAAGATGTCATAATTTTTAGTCAAACTGTGTCAATTTATTGTATAGTCCACTTAACCGTTTTGTAACCAGCATCCACTAGGGAAGTGAAAAGTGTTGTTTTGTTGTATGTATAGATAAGTGATTGCATATAATTAAATAAAATTTAGTGGGCAAAAGCCTTTTATGTGAACACAAATTATTTTGTTAAATTTTTTTAATTTTAATTAAGTAAAATTTTTAAATCACCATCCACACTCTTCTGGATAAAATTGAACTTAACTTTTTCAAAAGATATTTGTTATAAAAAATCTTATACGTTGTATATTTCAAGTTTATTATCAACAGCAAATGTTTTTAACAATTCTTTTTTGTTATCATTTTTTTTTAAATTGCTTGCCAGTTACAACATCATTACTGACATGCCCTAGGGTTTCCCAGTACTTACCTAAATAATGCAGGCTATATTGAAAATAAAGCAATTGTTTATGTAAATTTTAAATGTGAGAATCTGTTAGATTTAACATTTTTTACTACACTATACATATTAACTTACTTCTCTACAAAATTTTCAACAACACTAATAGAACTGTTATAGCAATCCCAAGCTTCAAAATATCCTTATTATACTTGTTTACCACCAGCTCATGCATACTTGATTGGTTTATTTTAAATCATCACTTGCTAATTGTTTGCTACCCAAAGATTCTGATTGTTTGAGAACTGCTTATCCCAGCCTTAGAACTTCTTCAACCAGAAAAATTAATCCTCAATGAGGTGGCTCAGCTGTTTTTTTTTTTTTTTTCATTAACATATTTCTTCAAACTGGTGATGTTAGCATGTCCAGAAAACTCTTTTTCATGCACTTTTTTATACCATTCTAAAATGTTTTACACTACTCCATAAATTTTCTTCATCCATGTACTAATTTATACATTAGTACTTTATGAATTTCAGTTGGTACCATATAATAATAATAATAATAATAATAAATAGTCTTTATTGAGGTTTACTTAATCACAGTAATATTATATAATTTTAACTAATACGATGCAGTTGACTCTTACTTTTGGTCATAAGACTGCCAGGATGTATGTGGTAATAATAAAAATGAATTGTAAAAACAAAATAATAAATAAATAACTCAAATTTAAATTAAGTTTACACCTTTAAAAATAACTAATTTAACTTTGAACATGTAACAGAAAAATCATTATAAGAGGGAAAAAAGGAGAACACTTTTAAAATCCCAATAATTAAATTCAGAAAGCAACTGAAATCTATAAAACCAATCAGTTATCTAAACCAATAACTAATCTAAATCCAGCTTTCGCCTATGTAATGCCCTGAAACCAGTTTTCAGATAATTAACTTATTACTAATTTCCAAAATATCTTCATTAAAATACCTCCTCTGTAATTGCTAACATAGGACACCTAGCAATGTAACATCTTCTAATGTTTTTTGTTACTTAATGAGCAGACCTTATTTGTTACATTAAAAGAGTATTTATTCAAATAAATCAGCTCTGTTCTAGCCTACAGATTTAGCTTATTTAATATTATACTCACTGTGTATGTAATCATTATTTAAATGTAGCATTCTTTACAGCACTCACATTACTAAGTAGTGATCCTCTGCAACATAAAATCGTCTAATTTATTTTTCATTTTTTGTGTCTATATCATTTATAACTGAATTATCCCTATAAATCTATATTTCTAGTTTCCTAGATATTGATAGGTATATGTTCAACACATCTCTCCAGTCATTATACCAAAATACTTTTCTCTTTACACTAATAAGGAAGCATGGCTAGCTATCCATGTTTGGTCTAAAACAACTTTCAAAGACTTTAAATGTAACGTCATGGTAAACAAAAACATTGGATAAACATTTATCCAAAATATTGGATAAAGCTTAGTTTCTAGATAGAGCACTTATTCTACGGTATTGCTTGGAAAATTAGAGATTTTCTTGATAAAGAATCATTGTAATGATTTAATTGAGTAAAATTTCTGTTGATCCCAAATCTGTGCACTATAATAGGCAGTACTTAAAACAGAGTTAAAAACTTGCCATTGTTCTGAAAATAAAATTTTGAGATTTTGTATTACATTATTAAATACTTTTAAGGAAAACTTAGCTTTAAGTACAGCATTCTTATGATTCAAAAGACAAACAAGATATAAGCAAAATACCCAAAATACCACAGTGTTTGATTTATTTGTATTAACAACCAGATTCCATATTAGACCTTATTGTGCTAAATCATTTATGATTATCTATAAAGTTAATCTGTCTGGAGGGAGCACGATAAGATCTTATTAATAAGCTTTGTCAATAACTTATGCACATTCTTGATATGCCTCATCCAAATAATTACCTATGTCATTAATGAACAGTAAAAACAAGGTAGGACTCAAGATATAACCTTCTTAACCATGGTGCAAATACAGAAATATTGAGAATAACTATCTAAATTCCAAACAGAGGCTCTAGAACTCTCACACAAACCCTTCCAAACAGCATTTTTTTTTAGAAAATCTTACTACAATGAGTTTGCCTATTAATGCAATCAAAGATTGCAGCCAATTCTGTAAAAAAAAGCATAAAGTTTTTGAAATTAAACACTCTTACCTTGTGAACTCTATAAATTAAATATTTTATCCATGCTTGAGTATGACTTCGACATGGTATCTATTATAAAAGATAGCATGTAACAAGTTTTTTCTCAAGTAGACATACTAGATCATGGATACTGATGTTCTTTGGTGGTTGGGTTTCAATTAACCACACATTGCAGGAATAGTCGACCTGAGACTGTACAAGAGTATACTTCATTTACATTCATACATATCATTCTCATTCATCCTCTGAAGTAATACCTTTCAGTGTTTCCGAAAGATATTAACCTAAACGCTAAACAGAAAAAAGAAAATAATAGAAATAGATGGACAGTGGGAAAAATTATTTCTGTTTTATTTATTCCTTTTTTAATAAAACTAGTATAATCTCTTGTAAACTAATACTTTTATTTTTTTTTTAAGAAGTGATGAGAATTAAAAAAATTCATTTAAATAAGATTCATTTAAGAACATTTACTATTAAAACAAGCTGTAGTATATTTTCTTTTAAATTTATTATTTCAAATACATTATCAAGTTTGTATGCTACCTAGTACTATCAAGTACTGCTATCTAGCAGCACGATTCGTAAAGTCACCTTAAAAAAATGACATATTCGAGTCCTGCAGTTCATCAAATGGAAAAAAAAGTCTAATAAAATTTGAGGTATTTTTTGAAATTATTCTTTATTACAAATCTAACTGAACTGAAATATAATGTTTTCATGCTTATTTTTTAATTGTTTTTCTCATTTTCATTTCACTTTTAGGTTAGGCCATATTTAGAACTGTAAGCATAGTTTGTTGAATTCACCATCTGTCCAGTTCTGCAGACTCTTACTGTTGAAGTTCTAACAAATTCATGATTCCACTCAAAAAAGTTACCTTTCCATTTACTGCAATTAAGATATATAGGAATTAAGTCAGAGAATTTACAGAAAATTCTATAAGTTCTACAATTGAAACCATGCGAGCCTTATTCTATTTTTTACCAAAAAATATATTCACCAATACTAGCTTTTCCAAATTAGGCTGTTTTTGCTGCTGACATCCAAGTTATGATACAGTTATAAAAAAGTTTTCTTGACTAACCAGACCAAATTCTCCAAATAAGAATGTTTTATACATCAAATTTATATTGGATTATATTATTAACCTTAAAATCATTATTACTTAATTTTTCTTTTAAATCTCATTTATGTCTCATCGTACACAATAATAGTTAGATATTTTGATTCATTACACATTTTAATAGCAGAGTTACTTTGTGAGGGGCGTTGACTCAGAATGAAAACAAAAAAGATCCTTTACATTAAGGGCTGTATTGATTCTTTTTGTCTATTTGCCAGCATAAAAAAAATCAGTCTTTCTAACATAGATCATTAATTTTTTTTCCATATTTTTGAATTGGTGCACTGTAACTATAACACTCATCAGCAATGAGATTACTTTTTCTGAAATTTATAGTTTGACTGGATTTTCCAAGTACTGCCTAATTTTAATTTAATTATTTTGCTTAATCCTTTCCTTCTAATTGTAATAGTGACATGAAAAAGTAACACCACAAGCAAATCCACTAATACAAATATCTACATATGGACTGACAAAAATCCTAAATTACCACCAAAATTAAGTAAAAGGACAGAGCAATAAGAATATGTAATCAGTTTGAAAGGCAACTCGCATTCCTCCCATCACCCCCTCCCAAAGAAAAACCAATCTGGAAAAGCTAGTAGTAACAGTGAATGTATTTTTGTTAAACATAGTGTAAGGCTTGCTTGGTTTCAGATGTAGAATTTTCTTTGAATTCTTTCTCATAATTCCTGTGTACCTTAAAGTGTAATAAATGGAAAGTTGACTTTTTGGAATGGAATAGAGAATTTACTTTTATTGTACAGAGGTATCTTCACTTTTCGTCATTTCTTGAGTTATTGCCAAATAAAGAGCTTTTTGAAGTTTCTGTATTGTTTATTTGGAATTACAAAAGCAATTCCTTGACAAAATTTCAGTTGGCAGCGATGTTAATTTATTTTGTTCATTTTAAAAACGTAATCCACTAATAAATGTTTAGAGGGAAGTGGCATTGTACAATATACTGTTATACCTTTAGTCTTACAGGTATACTGACCAAGTAATATGAGAAATTACTTTTAAGGTAATCCTCATGTACATATGTATATATTACACCTACCTAACATGTATCTTTACATTTGTACTGTAAGAATTCTTACTATTCATATAGATTTTTGTATTATCTAACTTCATTACACATAATATTTAGTTTTTCCTTTATCAGATTTATTTAAGAGTTCCTGCTCATGACAAGTGTTTATTTTTTCAGAAGTCTTTTGCTGTATGAAAACTAATAATTTCATCTGCTGTTGTATAAAACTGTATAATACCAACTTATAAGTTTCTTTACAAAAAATTTATTGTATGTAATTTATGTTCACACGTGGGGCATATTCATAAAGTAAGGGCCATCAGCTTATATTTATATATTAGCAGGTCTGAATACAGTTTTACGCATGCAGGGCCCTATTGGCTATTTACGAAGCCACTGCAGTTGTTTTGATTCTGTAGTTGTTTGCCTGCCAGTGAATACAGATCAAGTTCCCCAAAACCGAAAAAGATTAAGCAATCTCTATACTAGAGTTGAAAAATGTTGACTGCTCTTTTTTGGGACCAAAAAGGTGTCATTTTGGTTGATTTCGTGAAACATGGATCTACATTTACAGCTGATGTATACTACAAAACACTCACCAAACTGAGACCAAAATGCGATCCAAAATCGACGACGTTGGAAACTGTTGTCGGGCATAATCCTCCTTCGCAAACAAATGCGCGTCCTCACACTATTGCGTTAACCAAGAAGATTCAAGATTTTCATTGGGAACTTTTTGACCACCCTCCATAGAGTCTCGACCTTGGACCTAGCGACTACTTCCTCTTCTTGTATTTGAAAAAGTGGCTTGGTGGACAATGGTTTGAAAACGACGAGGAACTCAAGACTGCTGTTGTCAACTGGTTCAATTCCCAGGCTGTGAAATATCCAGAGGGGTTAAAGAAACTGATGAAGCATTATGAAAAGTGCTTAGAACTGAATGGCGATTATGTGGAAAAGTGAAGTTAGATATGTAGTAAACTAAAACTGTTAGTAAAAACCTTTTTCTCGCAATTTAATTTTTTTACTGACCAAATGGCCCTTACTTTATGTGAAATGCCTTGTATATATGTAGTTGTTTAATAATCACAGATAAAATATTATGCTTACAATTTTTTTTTTTTTAATTTTAATATAAAAAAATAATTATAACACGTACCATTTTGTTAGTACATATATTTTATAGCATTTAAAAATGGGAACACTATATCCCCTTTTTAGAAGGAACTGGGGTATCTCATACATTTTAAGCAGGAACTGAATAAGAGTTTAACATCCTCTTTGATGAGAAAAATATTAGTAAAAAAATTGCCATTGTTGCTTCAGTAATTCTAATTAAAATGACAAACATTTAAACACATAATACAGTATCACTACCAACCACTCAGATTTCATTATACTGCAGTATGAAAATAGGTTAAACATTTTTATTTTAGTGTTTTCAATATAAGAAATATGCAACTGTAAATCAGGGAACATAAAATCCTTTATTAAGAGTTATTAGTGCTAGAGAAAAAATGTTTAGTATTGATAAATTTGTACATTAGAAAGATAATGGTAGTAGCAAGATAAAGTAAATGCATTAGCAGTATTCTTGGACTTATATTATGTGTATGAAAATGATGGGTAAGGGGTTTGTAAATGGTATATTGTTGATATATACAGGTAATTGAAAACTATATGGCAGTTTCTCAGGAGCTGATTCTGTAGCTAAAAATAGGAAAAAAAGTTCACTTAAACATAGGCCCAAAAATGCTTCATTACTGATTTATGACTAGTGAAAGATTTCACCCGGATTTTGGTTCCCCCCAGGGAAATTAAGACTTCCTGAAATTCTGGAAAGAGTAAATTAAGGGGTGAATTTAGTTATTTCTTAGGGATTTTGACCTGAAAATATTAAAAAATTGAGTCCCAGAACTGTATCTCCATTAATTTTAAAGATATCTGATGTAAAACACAAAAATTGGAAGTAAAAAATTATTTTTTACTTCAATTTTTTGGCTTTAACGTAAAAAAAAACTCTGTTAAATAATTAATTAAGTTACTTTTTTTTCAATTTGAAATGTAAAAAATTTAATTCTGAAAATATTTATGTAAATTACTTAGGAAAAAATTGAATAGAGGATATTGAAATTTAACCTTATTAAAAAACAAAACACTGAATTGTGAAAAAAATTTTAACAAATGAAATAGCTAATTTTGTCCATAGGTTGGAAAGAACAGCTGATCATTTATTTACTTCTTTTTTATCAGAATGGATTAATTTATTTTCATAGGTTCGCAATATCAGCTGATCAACAATTAACTTTTTGAAACAGTGTTTGAATAATCTTGATGGTGGTTTTTGTATTGTATTAAGTTATCTGTAAAATTCTGTGTACAATTCAGAAAATAGCTTTTCCAAAATTTAGTGAAATTTTCTTTAATACATAATGGGAGGCAATGTAAATATCTATTCATTTGAAAAGAATACAAACATGATATTAATTTATGGTAAATTAAACAAGAATGGTTTGGCTGCAGCTCAAGAATATCGTGATACTTATCCACATCAAAGAGCACCTGATTACAAAACATTTGAATGTGTGGAGATTACTTAGAGAAACCTGCAGTTTTAAATCAAAACGAATAGATGCTGGTCATCAACGAAGCACAAGAAACCATAATAATGAGCAAGCAATAATAAATACTGTACAATTATTGTCAACCACAAGCACCAGACAGGTATCAGCATTTAAATATTTCATAATCAAGCATATGGCAGGCACTTAATGAGGCACAGTTGTACACGTACCATGTAACACTGGTACAAGACAACTTAATACTGCAAGATCATAATAAACTGATGACATATTTTCTTAAGTAATTTACATAAATATTTTCAGAATTAAATTTTTTACATTTCTAATTGAAAAACAAAATGTAACTGTGTAACCATTTAACAAAATTTTCTTACATTAAATTTCCCCTTTAATTTACCTTCCCAGTATTTCAGGAAGTATTCATTTCCCCAGGGGAACTGAAATATGAGTGAAATCTTTCACTAGTCATAATTTGCGAACAAAGCGTTTTTAAGCCTATGTTTATATGTACTTCTTTACTTCTTTTAGTTGTAGAATCTGCTCCTGACTGATTGTTTAGTTTTAATTCACTCTGTATATAATGGAACAATTAAGAATAAACTAATAAACAATGTAAATAACAGACAAAAATAGTTTTTTAAAAATAACAAACTACATTTGTAACATGGTAAATCAGCATTTACAGATGAATATAAATTTTATTGATGTATATATAGTAATTGAATACACTACCCACAGCAGTTAGAGTAAATCTTCAGCACACACAACAGACTCTTATGAAAACATGACTTGCTGAGCTTTCTCATATTAACAGTGTATTTGTCTAAACAAGTTGATCAACAATAAACTTGAAAAATAATTAGAATATTTTTAAAAAAATTGCAATTATTAATGGATGGAAAGATAGTTTTATTGAAAAATTGTAAAAAGATTAAATGAATAATTAGATATAAGATTTAAAAGATATAAGAAAAATAAAAGAGGCTGTTAGATGAACTTTTAATTATTTTATCCATAAGACATTATTAAATTATTAAAATTTCCAAATTATGGTTTAATAATTTGGAAATTTTGGAAAGTAATAACAGAGAAACAGATATTTCGGCAAAAAATGTACATTACTCAGCATTTGTACATCTTATGAATGTACAAATGGATTTTGATAATACTTCATTCAAGTTGACAGAATTATTTATTTTACTTTTTATTCAATAAAACATCATTCTACATCATCATACATGACTGTAGTCAAAGAAATCTTTTTAAAAATGTTTGGTATTATAATAGAAATTATATTTGAATTTTGTTTTTTCTTTTTTTTGTGTAATTAATGTTATAAAGGTGCTAGAAATGAAGTGTTATTTTGAAAGCATTGCAGTAGATAAATGTTTTTACTTCTTGTTTGTTTATCTGGTAAATAATATTTAGAACTGAAGAATCAATATACTACTTTTTAAAAAAAAAATAATAATTAATATATGAAGTACTAGAATTTACTCCAAGCAGTTGATTAGAATTTGAAATCAGATCTTGTTGTGAGATCATACAGCTGAAGGTTAACTGTGCTGCATACATTCTTGTGTAGATTCCTGTTATACATAATATGTGGCTGTAGGACTTTACTTACAATCCTGCTTAAAATGCATCAGTTTTGTAAACAAAGTTGGCCTATTGCTATTTTTAAGATTTCTTTTTTTTTAATTAATTTGGTTTGATGCATTTTTTCATAAATATTCTTACAAGTCTCTTTTCCTTAACATACTTATGATTTGTTTTTGTATATTCTAATTTTTGTTTTTCTATGCTGCTGTTTATCCTCTATCCTTCCTTCTAAAACCAATGTTTAATCTTTAAAAAATTTGCCCTTCCTTTTATTAGATTGTCAGAAACTCGTACTTCCCTCTTCTCAATTTCATCATAAAACTTCTTTTCGTTTCAATCAATCTGTATAATTTTGACCATTCTTTCGTTACATTACATTTCTGAAGCCTCCTGCCTCTAATCTTTTTTTCCTTTGGTCATTTTTTATTACTCTATGAAAATATTTTTATAGATATAATTCAAATTCCCAAATCTGTGTTTGATGATAACACATTTCTCTTTCTCGCTTTGTTTTTTTTTTTTTTTTAAGGAAAAACTTTCTCCTGACTTATACAACTTTGCCTTTGTTATTTTACTATTTTATCCATCCTTGAATATTACTAAATATCTTTGTTATCTGTCCCTTAATAATGTTAATCTAGAGGAATATAATATGTAATTTTTCTTGGTAAAACAGACTGACACCATAGATTTTCTTAATGAATGAATTTTTTAGTATATGAAAAGTTTCAAGCCTTACTGGGATTCAAACCCTATGAAACTTCTGGAAGGAAGGCATGTTATGCCTTCTTTCCTTGTGATGTTCAGCATCACAGCATCACAGTGGTTAGCTGAATTGCACAGAATTTCTTTATTTAGGTAATAAAATTACAACTTTATGCTATTTGATTTTCTTCTTCATTTTCTTACTCTTATTGTTTTCCTTACAGTATTGTTTTTTACAAATTAAATTTATATCCTAGGAATAATTTAAAATCAAAGTTATTTTCTGTTAACTTTTTTTTATTTATTAAGCCAGATGTACTGTGACACATCAGCAGGCCAGTTCCACCAATTGCAAGTGTATTAAACCATATAAACAAAACACTGTGTTCATTGCTAGGACTGTGTGTACAGCATATATTACTACTCATAAAGAAGTAATTCTTAACTTCCCTTGTACCAAAGACACTTTACTCTTGTCAAGTAAAGGAAGGTTACTCTTTCAGTTTTTTTCTTATGAAATTCTTAAGTGAATTTTATATTTTTCAGGTATTTAATTGTGTACTCATGTATGACATTTTAAATCACTTGACTGAAACTGCTGAATTGGGAGAAAAAGAAGTTGAGTTGCTGTTGATTGTTCTCCGTGAGGTTGGTTTTAGTTTACGTAAGGATGATCCTTCAGCTTTAAAGAATTTAATTATGAAAGTGCAATCTACAGTGAGCAAATCTGTTGAGCTTATAAAACAGTATGTTATTCAGAGATCACTTATATTCTAATTTATACAATTATTATAAGATTTATTTCAGCTTTATTGTTACTTGTACTAAACAATGTGATATACAATCAGTGTAATATATTGATGTTGCACTATTTATTTTGATGATCATAGTTTTAATGAGACTTGTGTAGTAAGCCTACTCTGAAAAAATGATACTGCCATACTAAATTGACATAAATCAGGAATTTTCAAGCTTTGTTTGCAGAAGAAGAATTATAGGCCATTCATTTTGTACTGAATTAGTGCAGTATTGAACATAAAATCATTACATCAGAGTCAAATTACTCCACTCTTCTCAGAGAAGTTGATTAAAAAAAAATAAAAATTTAGATATCTTTGAAGGACCTTCTTTGATGTAAGATAAAATTTTACAAAACACAAGTCTCTCACTATTCATTATCTTTGGTGGTTAAACTCATCATTGCAAATCAGCTGATTTCAAAATCAATAGTTCTAAGGTTAAACTCCCAGTAAAGGCAGTTACTTCTATACCAATTTGAATACTAGATCATGGATACCAGTGTTCTTTGGTGGTTGGGTTTTCAATTAACCACACATCTCAGGAATGGTTGACCTGAGACTGTACAAGACTACAGTTACATTCATAGGTATCATCCTCTGAAGTAATACATTACGGTGCTCCTGGAGGCTAAACATAAAAAGAGAGAGGTTATATTAAATTGTAGTGTGGGTTGTGTATTTTAAGGTTCTGTATTGTGTTTTTGATTCCTTTTCTTAAGTTAGGATAAATATCTTGTAGCTGTTATGGAATTTTTATTTACTAGCTAAATAAATGCCATCAGCATACAGCGAAACTATATCTAATGTTGTTATTTTACTTTAACAATGTGGCTTTACTTTCCAGCATTTTATTCTTATTTTACACTATCAATTTCCTGGATGCAATTCTATAACATATTCCTGGTATTTTAAAAATATCAAACTGTAAAGAATTCTATTTGTTATAACCTATGTGTTTCGATACCAATACATTAGCTGATTAAATAAATTAATATTAGAGTTTGTGTTTTTTAAAGTAAAATCCATTTTGAAATAAAAATAAAACTGAGAAATATGAAGAAACTTAGTTATGTTATGTGTAGTCCCTGTGTTGTAGCTGTAATTGTAGTTGTCTTATTGTAAATTTTGCTGCATATGTCTTTGAATGAAATTGTAATTCTTTCTCTTATAAATATGTGTAATGGAAATGTTGAAAAAGTGTAATGCTTATAGTTTTCTCAGATTGTACACTGTATGATCAAGTTAAATGTTTTTCCTTTACAGTTGTTTCTTTGGGCAAATTATTATGAATTTTTGAACAATAGGTAGTTATAATTCTTGTATTCTATTTTTATTAATTGTTTTTTTTTTTAAACCTCTGATTCACCGTTAGGCATTTTTCAGAGGATGAAGATGAATGATTTATAGTGTAATGTGAAAATGCCATGCCTTACCAGGATTCGAACCTGGGACTTCTGGATGAATATGTTTAAATCAGTTTTGTGTAACATATTTAGTATATCTTATGATACATACATTTTAATCTTATTGTTTAGGAAGGAGTAGTTGCCGTATATTAAAATTATAAAAATTTTAGGAAGTGGGATTATTTTTTATTAGCATGGAACTATTTTTTTAAATTAAAACAAGACTTGGCTGAGTTTACCTACATGTCATATATTATTTACACTTGACTAGAAATAAATTTGGTTTACAATTTATAACAGTTTTTTTAATGATTATTTATCATTAAAGAACACTGTGATTGCTTCTTGGCATAGGACTACAACTTTTCTTTTATTGATTATTTCTTTTTGTGGCTGGACTTGCTTTGAATTAAACACAGCTCCAGGTGAAATTCAGGGAATTCACCCATGTACTTCCTCTGCCATCTTTGTGCAGATAATTCTGACCAACAACTTAAACATCGCTTGCTGTGGCCATTCAGTCTGCAGTATAGTCCCCATGATGTTATCTGGAATAAGCATGTCTGATTTTCCCGAGCAAAATCTCAAGCACGCTTCCCTGTGCTGCAAGAACTGATTTTATTCAAACACCATGTGTTCTGTAGTGTCTTCCTTATTGCATTAGACATGCACCGTGGAGGATCTCAATGTCAACGCACACAAGTACACTTTGAAGCTACTGTGATCGGTCAGTTACAAGTTGACTCAGTCAATTCATAACCCTGTTTCCCGCGCTTTTGATCCAGCCATCTTTGGCAGTCTGTTGGTCCACTTACCCTTTGTCAACTGATCCCATCTCTCCTGCCACCTGTGAACAAGTGTTCCTCCACTTCCACCTTATCTACCTGCTGATACATCTCCTCTTCCAGAAGTGCAAAACTGACCATTACAACAGCAGCATTACCCAAGACAGCCCTGTAACTATGGCATACTCGAAGGGAGACAAGTCTGTGAACCCGACTAAGAATTGGATGGGCTCTCCTCCTATCCAGCATGACAGACCACTCTGGTGTTTTGTACAACATTTTCAAGAGTACCTCCTCTGAAAAGACTTCCGCTTTAATGTACTGGGACTCCCAATGTTGGTCATTATCTGGCCATTGACAGGTGCTATTTCTTCAGCCTTTTTGATCATGTGGCATAGGACTACAGTAGCTCTGAAATGAAATCACAGCAGAACAGTCAAAAGTAGATCTTAACCAATTTTTAATTGTCCTATGCAATAGTACATTATATTTTAAAGGTTGTCACTTAAACTGTTGACAATTCATAACAATAAGAATTTAGTGTAACATTTTAAGATTATTTTTCTATGTAATAAGTAATAATTATAATATTACAACATTATGAAAATAATTGTTATATTGCTTGAAAGAAATATGACTAGCTTCTAATTTTAACATTTTTAGATTGTACATTTTAATAGTGAAATATGAATTTATGATATGTGACTTGGTTAAATTTTTAAACTATTTTACATTAAAATCTGAACTAAAAAGTGAATTTTTTTTTAAAGACAATTTCAATTTTTATGAACATTGTATGAGTATGTCAACTATTTTTTTTTTTAGACCCCGAGTTAAATTCATGTTGGATGTGTTGATAGGAATAAAAAACAACAACATTTCTAAAATTCCCAATTACGATCTCAGTAAAATTGAACATCATAAAAAACTGTTAAAAAGTTTGGTTCATAAAGGAAAGTACATTAGTGAGCTAAATATTACATTAGAGGATCTTCTTAAAGGTACAATACTAGAATTTATAGTTGATGTATTATTATTTAGTTTATAAATATTCTATTTATTTTTCATGTCTTTCATTTCATGTCTTTCACATCATCTCATGTGATCAAACATACTTAATTTCGTATAAAGATTTTAAAGAATTATAGAAAAACGCTAACAAAGAATTCAGAGAGTTTCCCATTACTGTCCCTTATGTTTAAGAGAATTTTAAAATGGAAATAATATGATAAAACCTTTTTCAAGTAAAGTTTATCTAATTTTAAATAAAAATTGAGACTATTTTATTTATTATTATTTGGTTTTATTTTTAAAAAAAGTCAAATAATATTTAATGTCATGATATTAATATTATTAAATAATATAAGAGAAAATAAAAAATTGTGAATAAATTAAAAACAAGTTATTAATGATTTCAGTTAAGTTATTATCAATAATAGTGAAAATTGTGTTTTTTATTGTTTGGCTGTCTGGGTACAGGAAGTAGATTTGACAACTGAAAAAAAGATAAACATTCAGTAAAAAAAATTTGGGTTTGATTTTTGACCCCTTCCTCAACAGCTACCTCATATAATCTATTTAATAAAAACTATGATTTCAAAAACAGATGAAGTTTCACAGATTTAAACAAATTCTTAATTCTAGTCAAATGGAACTTTCTTTTTGTAAAAAAGTTCCCATGTGGTGTACATTATTAGGTACAATGTGATTTACAGTCTTGAAAATTAAAATCTAAAAAAAATTGATATTAAAATTCAGGTACCATTCAGCCCCTTGCTTTTTGGGATTAAAATCTATTTTTTTGGAATAATTAATTATGTCAGTATTGGCTCAGTTTAATGCAAGATTGCTCAAGGCCAAAAAAAAATTATAACTTGAAACTAAAATTAAAAAAAATGGGTCGTTAACACTCCTTTTTCTCATAGGATCAGAAATCAGACCAAAACTGGATTTTATATTTATAGCAAAATATTTTTATCAAATTTAATTTTTTTTATCAACAGATTTTCTAGGTATGAGGCAAAAACTGTTTAGATATAATATTGAATATTCCCTACTCCTAAATATAATTTACTTAAAACTTTGTAATTTTAAATACCTTAAGTAATTTCATTATACTAAAGCTCAATTTTCTATGGCCACACTATACAAAAAGTAAAAAATTCAAAATGCTGAAAGCTACCCCTCCTTTTTGTAATTTTATACAAAATTTAATGCCATCATTGCTCCATATACAGACATTTTTTGAAGCATTTTCAAAGAATATATGCAGAATTAATCCATAGATAATAAAATACAGAACAACACACACATATGTACACCTTCCATAAATTTTTATAGCTTTTTTTTTTATTTGGATCTTAAAATTTCAACATTGGAAAAACCCTGATACCCAAAATTTTGGTCAATTATTGTACTTTTCCTTTATAGCTACGGCATTGCATCAGCAACAGAGCTATAGCCAGGCAAGTAAAAATTATTAGATATCAAAATATCGATCATATTTCTGCATTAATATAATATTTCTATTGTAGCTGGTATATAATTTAATTGTCATTACTGTTTATATTTTTATCAATAAAAATCATGCGTCTATCAGTTTCATCGTAATTATATGTTATTTAAAAGATTTTCCATTGTGATTTCTATGATTTTCAATTAACAAAATAGTTACAAATTTTTGTATCTTCTGCATTGGCTTTTCTTTAGGATTTTCTTTTTTGTGAGTTACTGTCTCCATAATTGTTATGGAAGTAAAGAAATGATCAAGATGTTAATAATTGTAATGAATCATAGTACAGTGTATTAGATATAAAAATTTACTTCAATTATTCTAATGAAAGTGAATTCCAAGTGTTAAAAACAATATTTTTAAAAAAAATATTTTACAAAGCCATTTTCAATGTTACATCTCATATACTTGTTATTCATATATTGCTAGCCTTAATAGCAAATTAATGTCTGCTGTTAACTTATGTAAAGTTAATAAAAAAAAGAAAGAAATGAATATATAGGAAAGGAAGAAATGAATATATAGGAAGAAATTTTTATATAATTTAAAAATAAATGAAAATTAGAAATAAGAAGATTCACAAGAAATGGCTAATGGAAGAATTTAAATAATTGACACAGAAGAAAAAAAGAGGAAGGTATATTTTGTGAAAGTGGTAACTTAAGATAAAAAAATTAACACAGGATATTAAATGAAAACGAAAATATTTACACAGTTGATGTTTATTTATTGAATTTGTCTCCTCAAACAGTTTTTTTACATAATAAATTTTGATATGTGCACCATTAGTCCCTTGGCAAATGTTCAATCAATATTCAGTTTCTGTCCATACCCGAATTAACATATCCTCTGTTATGGTTACAATTGCTTCAATAATCCATTCCTTTAAGTAACATAGGTCGCACATTTTTTGCAAATAAACAATGTTTTTTATATACCCCCATTAGAAAGAAATTGCAAGGTATCAGGTCTAGACTCCTTAGAGGCCTATCCATTGATGTCCCAATTTTTTGTTCAAAGCCTGGCTGACAAATGCATTAAAGTGCAAGGGTGCACCATCTTGTTGGAAATGAATTCGTTGTATGCTTTTGAGTTCATCCAGTTAAGGGAAACAGTATTTGTTTAAAATATTGAGATAAACATTTCCATTAATAGTTTTTTCCACAAAGAAAAGAGGCCCAGTTACACGATTTTTCATTACACCACACCAAACATTAACTTTAGGCATGCCATGTTGTTTCTCAAAAATTGCTTGTGGGTTTTCAGATCCCCATATTCATGAATTGTGTCTGTTAACTCAACCATTAAATTGTTGTTTTTGGAATATCTAATTCACAGCTTCGATGAGAGATGGATTTGTTAGGACTTCTGATTGCAAATTGTCAAATTCATTCAACAGTTTCGTCTGATACTCGTGGTCTGCCAGTTGCTTTTTCCTTGAGAACAGATGCGGTGCAGAACTATTTGAACCAACATCATGTATTATTTTCATGTGGTGGCTCTTTTCCATATTCTTGTTGAAATGTACATTGAACTAAAGTTACGGACTTCAATTCAGCCTGCTACAAAACACGCTTTACTGTTTCTTGAACATTGAACATAGTGACAAACTAAACACAGTACAAGAACAGAAACAGTACAAAAACTGGTGTGCTGGTTTGAACTGCTGTTACACAAAATTTTGGGTTGGAGGCTATCAGGGCTTTCAACATAACTTCTCAAAATTTCCCTACTGCCTTGATATTTTTTTCTTCTTATTGAATATTAATATGACCATCTAGTAAATAAAAATCTCACAACAGCTATAAGATATTTATCATAACTTAAGAAAAGCAATCAAAAACACAATATAGAACCCACACTACAATATAATATAACCTCTCTCTTTTTCTGTTTAGCCTGTGGAACCTCTGTAAGGTATTACTTCAGAGGATGCATGAGGATGATATGTATGAATATAAATGAAGTGTACTCTTGTACAGTCTCAGCTCAACCATTCCTGAGATGTGTGGTTAGTTTAAACAAACCACCAAAGATTACCTGTACCCATGATCTCGTACTGCCTTGATCCTTTCTTTTTGTGTATAGCCTACAAAACCACCGTAAGGTATTACTTCACAGGATGAATGAGGATGGTATGTATGAATGTAAATGAAGTGTAGTCTTGTACATTCTCAGATCAACCATTCCTGAGAAGTGTGATCAATTGAAACCCAATCACCAAAGAACACTGGTATCTACGATCCAGTATTCAAATCTGTATAAAAGCAACTGTCTTTACTAGTACTGCCTTGATCTGAACTAAAGAAACCCCACCATTCTTTTATGAAGACCCTGTATACAGAAACTAAACTGAAAGCTAAGTTAGAATTTTAAAACTTGAAAAATTATCATTCAACTATAAGCCAGAATTTTTTTATGTAGCTTTATTGATATTAGATAAAATTACAAAATAATTACCATATTTTTCTACATAGTTTCCAACAGAAATACATCTTCTCCAAAGAAAAAGTAGCTTCCTGATCCCCTCACCAAAAAACAAGATGCGTACTCTCCAACAACCAATTGTGGACATAATGCTCGACTCCAGCATCATTTTCGAACCTTTACCCTCTTTCTGCAAACTAAACTTGTGGAAATCACACATTGACAAGTTTGTTCTGCATGGTGGGTGTTTTAAGAGGTATCAAATGAATTGTAGTGAGTTTATTGCAAGTCTGAGCTCTTGTATACAGCCATGCATTGTCATGGAGAAGCAGGAGGTTGCAAATCGGTTGCCAGTGTAATGGTTTACTCCTTTGTTGCAGGTCACAATATGGCCCAAAAATGCTGCTCTTTCTTCTTCAAAGCAATTCAGAAGCCACTGACAGATGTCTTTTCAGACATTTCCCTGTGCCTCATTGAGAAGACATGGAACCCACCTCACTGACACTTTTGCTGTATCCAAAAGTATCTGACATTACTGTATGTACACTCGCAAAAATTATGCCCCTTCTGATGCAGTCTCAGTGACAGTTATCTGGCGGTCACCTTCCATAAAGTCGTGAACACCCTGAATATTATCTTCATTAACGCTGTCCCCAGACGATGTTCATTACTTTAATTTTCCAGACAGTTTTCATTCTCTACTACATCACTGTCACTTTGAAATTTTTTGGCCTAATCAAACAATTGGGTTTTTGACAGAGTAGGATTTCTGAATTGTGCCTGAAATTGAGTCAACATTTTAGAGGATTTGACACGTCTGTTGGGAAGAAATTGGATTGTAATTCATTGTGCAGTGGATGATGGTAGCTCCTGCTCAGACATGCTGTTACTGACATGGAAAAGTGATCTATGAGCGTGGCTGGCTCCAACATAACTACATCCTACTAAAACTACCTGTAGCACCCCAACACATTCACTGCTCTTCAGTCCGTATAGCAAAGTTCCAGTTTATATTTGAATGACTTTCATATATGTTTGTTTGTTGTGATAAAATTTTACTTGTCATGCATGTAGCATGCAAATTAATCTGAACACAGAAAATTTTTTGTTTATTTCTTCGTTGTGGCTACACTGCTTGACACGCCCATTCTTTAAGTTGTCTGTGCAATGTGAGGTTATTGTTCTTTGGTTATTTAGCGATTTTCATGTTATAAATATTGTTTTGTGAAAGTTTATTTTATTTTTTATAATAAAATCATATTTTCTAATTTTTGTTCTCTGTGTCTTGGATATATAATAATGGACATTACTCCAGTAAAGCATTCAAAAACCATTTCTCTTTCTAAGTATAGCAGTATGACACATTGACAAATAACTTCTTAGTGTGGTATTGGACTAGGGACAGTATATGCTATTTTAAAACAATTTAATGAAAATGGTTCCTTTTCACCACAAAGGAAAAGCAAATGTGGCCATAAAAGAAAAACTGCTCCAACACAGTATCAGTTATTAGTGAGAAAAAGTAAATTTGATCCAAAATTATTTGCTGTGGACATAATTCGAGAATTAGCGGCCTGTGGAACAGATTTACAAGTGACAACTAATAGATGCTGACTTGCAGCTGGACAGAAAGTTCATTGGCCAGCAGAAAAGTAGCTTTTAGTACCAGCAATTGCAAAAAAGTCTCTTGCCCAAAAATCATGGTAATTGAATCAAAGAAGACTGAAAAATGTTTTTTTCTGAGTCACATTTCTATATTTAGAGATAAAGGGTTTCATACGCTAGAAAAACATCAGATGAAAATAGATCATCGACTCATATCCAACAATCAGTTAAACATCCCCAGCAAAAAATGTTTTGGGGTTGTTTCATATTTGAAGGCCCTTGTTCATTACTTCCAGTAGGTAGTATGTTGAAAAGTGATGAATATAGGCCCTTGTTCATTACTTCCAGTAGGTAGTATGTTGAAAAGTGATGAATATAGGCCCTTGTTCATTACTTCCAGTAGGTAGTATGTTGAAAAGTGATGAATATATCAAGATTCTGAAGAAAAGGATTTTGACACAAAAACAAATCCCAACAAGGCAACGGAATGCTCCAGCAAGATTTAATGTCATGCCATACTGTCAAAAATGTGGAAAATTTTTTCAAAGTTTGAAACATTGACGTGCTTCCTTGGCCAGGTAACTCCCCAGACATAAACCCAATTGAAAATCTTTGGGCAGTAGTCAAAAAATGTTTCAAAACTGGATTTTACCACAAAAATTGACCTTAAAGCAGCAATATTAATTCAGTTTCATGATGAAGAAATAAAAAACAATGTGTAATACACTTGTTGGATGCCAAATTATGTGCATGAAGTGATTAAGAATAACGAACTAGATATTAATTACTAGATATGTACAAGACTACACTTCATTTACAATCATACATATCATCCTCATTCATCCTCTGAAGACTTATCTAAACGGTAGTTACTGGAGGCTAAACAGGAAAAAAGAGATATTTACAATTTACAGATGTTATTTTTCTCTCTAAATAAAGTTACTTTTTATTAAATAACATTTATGTTTGGATTAATTTTCTTGCTACTGTAATTCCCTTTATATGTTGTTTATTTATTTTGTATTATGGGTACTTGGGCATTGACATCTGTAGACTGATTGGCAAATTTTTACGTGATTTAGAAAAAATGAAGTAATTTAACATTCAGCTTTGTTTTAAAAATCAATTGATATAAACTTGAAGTAAAACATACTTTAACCAGAATGCTCAATTGCAAAATGAGATAGGAAAGTAAAAAATTTTATTTTGTTTTGATGGTTAATGATATTCTGATAATTTAAGCCAAGATATCTATGACTTCCATCTTAGTGTTCAGCTTTTTTTAGTATTAAAACAATGAATTGCATTACTTATGTGTTGTGTTGCTATACTTTTTTTAAAAGTTAAATTTTATTGTTAAGTCCTACAGTAGTGAATGTAGAATAAAGATGTTAATGGTCTTATAACAAAATCAACAATCTTTTTAAACTTTGTGTGTTTTTTATTTGAGTAGGACAATCATCCCAGTCTAGTTTGTTAACCAAACTGGATTATAACCGGTTTATAAAAATGGTTGTATATATGTGTCTTGATATATCTTTTGCTTATCTTTGTATAAACAAGTCGGTATTATTTTTATGATAGATGTCAATGTTTTCCAGAAGTGACATCAATTGTCTTCTTTCTAATCTATGAAAACAATAATAGGTTTGTTTGAAGAGCATCAGCAACTTGTTTATCTGTTTAGTGAAAGATGAACATTGTTTACAGACTCATTTTGAAAATAATCTTGTTGCCATTGTATAAAAATTTTCAACTGATCAAATGATGTCATATTGCTTGTTTTTTTTGGAACGTTTTCTTGTCCCCTTACCACGTGTAATAACTAAGTTTTCTATCGCTTAAAAATAAACAGATATTATGGTAACAATAAAGCCATTTGTTTGTATTATGTAATATATTATCTAATAACTTGTATTAAACCCCACTACCTTAAGTTAGTATCTAGTAATACTATGCTAATCAACAAAAACATTTACAAGGAAAACTTTTAAAGATATAATCAAATCATATGCATAAAAATGTAAAGAGCATGAAGGAGGTGACTGTCAGAGCAACTGGTGTGGAGGGACTGCAACCAGGCTTAGCACAATCTATGATAGGAATAGTGTAATAGATTTTGGTAGCACTTCTGTGCTAAACTAAATCTGTTCGTAAGCATAGTTAGAAATTTTTTAAAATATTTATATGCGACTGTATTTCAGAGAAACAAGAAAAACAAACAATAAGTGTGCATTTGCAATTTGATGTTAAAGGAAAAGGCTGAAAATTGGATTGTTAGAGTAAAAATTGAAAAGGTTTTAAGATGAATTGAGAAGAGACATTTGCTATCTTGTTAAAAGAAAAAGAGGGATAGTAGGATATGATATATCTATTAACATATTGAGACCTTGTGTAGTAAATTGCAGAATGAAGTGTAGAGCACTTCAGCAGCACTGATATGTTATGCCATGACAGTATTAAATTGCACACTGTGCAAGCAGTGTTAGAAAGAAGTTTTGATTTATGTATTAGTGAAATATTTTAAAATGGTAACAGTTTAAAAGATAATATCTATTAAATAGTATGTATAATTAATAAAAATAAATAATTGAATTTTTCTCATTTTTATTAAGTTTTCCTTTTTTTTATTAATTACATTATAATTTTAAGGAGTAACTTTTATGGCTGTTTTGCAGCACCGGAACGAGGAAGATGGTGGGTTGTTGGATCTGCCTGGACAGGAGGTGATGTCTCAAAGTCAAATAGTAATAGTAATATTATCAAAGACGTGGATGATTTCTACATTAAGCTAGCTAAGAAACATCGCATGAGTACAGATACCAGAAGAAATATATTTTGTATTCTTATGTCTGCTGAGGTTTGTGTCTTCTCTATTTTCACAAATAATTTAAAGTTATCTTTAGCATGTCAAGATTATTTAACTACTTGTTTCTTGCTGCTGTAGTGCAGTTATTAACTAACCATCATCAGTTTCCCAACCTGTTATTATTTTTTTCTTTTTGTTTTTCTTATTGTAATCTAAAACCCTTGTCTGTGTTTCCTTTGTTTTGCGTGTACCTATTTTTCAGCTCTTTTGTTCTTTCACACATCATTCTAATTCTGTATTTCTTATAATTATGGTTTCATTTGTTTTTTAACTGGCTTCTTGTAATTTGAATTGTTTTTTCATGTATTAATGTTGTGGATTCTTGAATGATTTAAAAAAATAATTTCTTGTATGAGAAATGAGTAAAGTTATGACTAGCAATTTTTTTTTTATACTGTTTGTGCGCTATTTACCTGTGAGCACTATATTAAAAGTAAAGATAATTTTGGTTATAAAATTTCCTAATAATATGCAGTAATTAGAATTAAATATTTTTTTAATTAAAACTATGTACTTCAGGCTTTAGTAACATTTGTTGACTTTAAAAGCACTATAACATTATTTTAAGAACATAAATGATTACAAGCATTATAATAATTGTGTACTTCATATATTTGTTATTCAGTCTTTTTAATGTATTAACATGTTTAAATTTTTTGCTGCAAATAATTGTTTGAATCATGATTTCAGTCACATGTAGCATCATCTTTCCCTTCAAGTATACGGTAATATATTGTGCAGCATGAAAGATAACATTGTGTTTTAAGCTGTTGTGTATTACAAAAAAGATTATACAAAAAAAAACTTAGTGAAATTTCACTGTAATTTCTGTTTAAAACCATTCAATTTTACTCATCCTCAATTTAATTATTTCTGGTGTGGAAAGGGATAAAATATTTTAATAGTTCTGAGGAAATGTTGACTTGGAATATCTACCAAACAACATGGCCTCAAATAAAAATTTAATTCTGATGGTTCATAATCCATACTTGAGCATTTTGCATGAAGTTATTGATTTTTGGGTTAAACTTATAATTATTAAAACATTTTTACCAGTATCTAAGACAATATTTTGACAAAATAATTATCAGATTTTGATTATATTAATAAAATTTGTTTTATTGGTGTTGTCATAGTATGTAACATTTTCCCAAAGTTTTATGTTTTCCCAAATAAATGATTTAAATTTATATCTTTATTATGTATTCTGTTACGTATATGCACTCTATTGCTGAAATTAATTTACTTTCAAACTGAAAAATTCAAAACACATAACTCAGATTTTTATTCCATTGATCAATTTCAGTGAATTGAATATGGCTGTAAACAACTCCCATGCCTGTGATTTCATTCCCTCTATTTTATTTTAGTCTTATCAACCTTATTAAAAATATACCAGAAAAAAATGTATCAGTTCCTTTTGATGAACATCTATAATCAATCTTATTCATATAATTGTATATAGTTGATCGAGTATTTGCAGTAATATATAGAAAAATTACTGAAGTGTTTTGGTAATAAAAGTAATTTAGGGTAAAGAAAAATGGTTACTGTATATACATGATAAATTATATTGAAAAAAGATCAAGTCATTTGGTCAGTAGACAGTTCACTACTTATAACAAGCCATCTTTTATTTTGGATCAATTCTTCAGATTTCCTGTAAATGTTCCCCTAAAATCATAGAGGATTTGAGACAGCTGAAAATTAAAATTAATCTTACCATTTTTCTTGTGGTACACTACTTCTGAAAATTAAATTATAAAGTGTTTTTAACAATACAGAATAATTAAATAGCATATTACCACCTCACTGTGGGTATCCATAATATTTTTATGAAAAAAGGGGATATTTTTCAAAAAAACCAGGTAAAAATCCAACCACTGTTAATAAACAAATTTATTTATAAAAAATGAATTTAAATTACTGTTTTGTCTATTCTACAGAGGTAGATTAGAGGTAGGTTTATTGTCATACTTCCTTGATTTGTGAATTTGTTCGAGAATTTTTGTGTCCTTCAAAACTTTTTCATGAAATTCTAAACTTAAGATATTTCATTGAAGTGAGTTTTCACTTCAATAGACTTTACTCAGGAGAAAACATGTTCTACAGCAGCAGTTGATCTCAGAATAGGCAGGAAAAATTGTACCAAATGAACAGTAACGTTAATCTTTTTATTCTTGAAATTGACAAACATTTTGCACCACCTTTCATGGGCTGTTTCGGCCATGAAAAGTGTTTTCATTTCAACACTATCTCCCTTCTTACTCTTGTAGTAGTTTTGTACACATGGCAATTGGTCAAACTGCTCATCTTTAGCCAACAAAAACTTGGAACAATGCTTTTAACAAAACCACAATATTCCTCCAATTCAGCTGATACTCTTCAGATAACACCCAATCAAACATTTTAAAAGATGAGAGAAATGATAAACACCATTCACCAATGTACTCAATGCAAGAATCATAAAAGTCATCATAACTGTGAAATTCTTCAAAGTGCCTTAGTTGATCATGTAAGTCAGAAACCTTTCCGATTCTCTATGTTGTAATTTGTCCATTAAACTGTTTATTTTTTTGAGACGTCCACTATTGTGATGTCTTGTTTCTAAAGACATCTAATTGATGTGGAAAAAGTTTCAACTAGCTTTAAAGAAATGTTCAATGGCAATAGAAAGAAGAGGGGTTTCATAGAATTGTTTGAGGACATCCTGACCCCATAAAGAAAGCACCCTCCATGTGGCAGTTTCGGTCACCACACCACCTCCTCTGTACCTAGCCCTTATGGGCATCCTGACCCATAGGGGAAGATACCTTCCATGTGACGGATTTGTTCTCTCCACATCACCCCCTCCACACCTAGCCATGATGGGCTTTACCGAAGGTCATGTTCAAAACCTTGGCAAAAGGCATCTCTCAGCCTTGTTCTTGCCTTAGTCAGGATGCCACCAATGCGAATGCCACATGTGATTCCCATCTATATACTAATACCTACTAGATAATTCATGAAAAACAAAACACAAGTCCAAGTCGTTAACTTGGACTTGTTATGGACTTCCTGACCCCCATAGGGGAGAACACCCTCTACCCACCCCTCTGTTCCAAGCCCTTATGGGCTTTACTGGAGGTCATCTTCAAAACCTCGGTTTTTTACATATTCCAGTCCACCTTGGCCAGGATGCCGCGATGCAAATGCCATGAGTAGTGACATTGCCATCCATGTACTACTATTTAATGAAAAAAACAAAACACATCTCACTGAGTCTTAAGTAAAACTGAAAGGACTTAACAAAACAAAGGAACTGAACTACCTACCCATAGAAGGTAAAAGTGAGTTCAACACACAAAACAAAACATAAAAATCTTATACAGAACAATAACAATACAGTAACAATGAAACAAAGCAAAGGACAAAAATAACAACAAAAACATAACTTATAAAACAAAATATCAACAAAAATAAAGTATAAGGATATCCAAGCAGAGCTCTAGAAGATCCCTTCAGCAATCTTCTCCTTTGCCAAGTATACTATAAAACTTTCCACTATTGCCCCTTTGGCCTGGCTCCTCCAGTTTATATGGAGATCTAATGCCGACCTGATAAGATTAAGCCAACAGATTGTCTCCGTGCACATTAACTCGTACTTTGAACACTCATAAAAAACATGGTAGCTGTCATCCAATTGTCCACACAGGACACATCCCAGAATCTACCAGGCCAAATTTCTGCAGCCTGTCCTTAAAAGCAATGTGGCTGGAAAGAAATTGTGTCACATATTTATTTATTTACCCAAGAGGCGTCCTGCAAACCAACAACATTTGGAAAGAGATCATGCGTTTAACACTCACCCTCTGTCTCATCCCATCTGGCCTACCACAAGGCATTGCCATGTTGTTTAATTTTTGAACTTTGAAGAAGTTGAAAGTCAACTCATCAGGTTTCTTAGCAACATACTGCTGCTGCTTCTCAGACACAATCGAGTCTATCGGTTTCATCCTGCAATCACCATTCTGCCTCCTGTGAAATAGTACAGTAACCACCCATTACCGTTAACAATATTAGGTGTTGTGCCCTTAATAATATGTCCTAATAACTGTTATATTTTAGCCTATCCACCCAAACAGGCACTGCATATAACATAATAGCCTTGCACATGCCTTTATACAGGATGCTCATAGTCTTTAAATTAAGACCCCAATCAGGATTGACCATATGTCAAATACTAAAGACGGCATTGCAGGCCTTCTTCGTGACATATTGAAGGTGCTTCTTAAATTGCAGTTTCTCATCAAGAAGTACCTTGGGGTACATATTGAAGGTACATATTACCTTGGGGTGACATATTGAAGGTGCTTCTTAAATTGCAGTTTCTCATCAAGAAGCACCCCAAGGTACTTTTGAATCTTAACATATTTTCTATGCTGGTCTGCCATTGAAACACCAACTCGCTGCCAAATGGCCTTTGAGGAGCATCGTCATGGTCTTTCCCAGGCTAAACATCATCTTGTGTTGATGACTCTACAGCTCAAGCTCGTTGCAAGCTTGAGTGGCTTGCAGTTCAACCTCTCCCCATGAGCATCCTTCGACCAGCAGCAGCCCATCATCAGCATAAGCCATGATGCAACACCCGCTGGACAACCTCACCAACAGGAGAGAATCAAACTCCACCACCCACATTAAAGGACCCAACACACTGCCCTGGGGACATCCAGGACATTTATCAAAGGAGAGGAAATAGAATTTTAGAGTGGGGAACATATTTACAATTTTTTCCACTGCTGAGAAGATGGCTATCCCATCTTGTCTTACCGCGCCCAAGTACAGTTTTATATTCGGTTTCCGAAAATTCACAGAATGACTATAGATTCAACCTATATTGTATATATGTGGAAGAGCTGATAGATTTTGTTGACAATCTACTGGCAATTGATGGGTAAACAATCTGAACCATTTTGTAAAAACTTGTGCTCCACATGTAGGGCAACCAACACCTATCAGTTTGTGTACCAAGTTGTTTAAATTACAGTTCAATATCGAAAGCAGCTCAGGAGATGGAAAACTGTTACAAAGAAGTAAAGTAATACCTTCTATTATAAACTACTGCTGAAAGCTGCTTATAAGATGGTTTCAGCTTACCTCCCTCTCTTAAAGTTGTTTTTTTTTTCCAACTTCTTTCAATGTATTTTCATCTCTATTAGGTGTTCAGATGTGAAAACATTTAAAAGTAATTTCTTAGTTAGAATTTTATTGTAATAACTAATTATTGTAATTTTTAAAAATGTGCTGTAAATATTAACACTTAAAAATGCATTTATTATTAAGCATTAGTATTTTACATCTAATCACATAACTAATTAACTTATTTCAGGATTACATGGATGCTTTTGAAAAGCTGCTTAGGTTAGGTCTGAAGGGTCCTCAGGAACAAACAATATTGCATATTTTGGTACACTGTGTCCTTCAAGAGAAGACATTTAATCCATATTATGCTTACCTGTCTGTCCAGTTCAGTTCAGCTGATAGAAAGTATCAGGTATAAATTTTGTTTAATTATTAAGTTTATTGTGTTTATTAATTGCTAAATGTTCTTGTTTCCAGTGTTTCTACACTTCATAGAGTTTAAATTGGAATTTTAGAAAATGTTTCTGTTTTATAAATAACCCAGGGAAGATGAAAAAAAGATTTGTCAATCAGTTATATTATCATTTTTGATAAATAATGGAAAAAAATTTCCTTTCAGCAAGGAAAATATAACTGAGGATAAGTAGAAAGAATGTAACTGCTGTGTTTTTCCCTCAAACTTCACTTTTAAAAATGTAAAATTAGCTTAAAAGCTTTAGAAACTTATCTGAAAGCATTAATTTCTTTTGAATTTCTATAAATAGTTTACATCAGAATATATTCCTGACAGTTTTTTTGCTGTGAGCTCTATCATTCACTACTTTATATTTTACAAGTCTTGTTGCTGAAACGCACATCTTTCCTTATAGAATACTAAACACCACACTAATGTTTTACCCCTCTCAAACCAAGATTTAGTTGCTTATCTATTTAAATGATGTAAATAATGATTTTTTGAAGTAAAGTTCTTGAAATACATTTTAGACCTTAGCAATAGTAAAACTTATATGCTACTTTTTATACAAAGAATGAGGGAAAGCTCTGTTTGTATCAAATTAAATTATCAGATTTTTCTTAACTAAATAACCCAGAGATATTTTATACTTTCCTTGCTATCAAAAGAAAGAACATGAAACTAATATCCTTTGATTTAATTATCATGGAAAACAAAATAATTAGTTAAGCAGCATAATTACAGAAAGAGTAGGAAGTTTGCCTTTATATAGGAGCTTAGCCACAAGTTGGATTACTTGCAGACCAAGTTAGCATGATTACTTTTCCATTTTTTTAAGGTATCAATTACAAAAAGAAGGGATCAAGTATAATGAAATGCAGAAGGGTGATAACTCGAAGAAAAAGTTGTAAGCCCTGTGGAGATTGAAGTAATTTACCTTCATACCTTGTACTATGTTAGCCAAGTAACTAACTATTATCTAGTTTACCAGTATTCTAATTAAGTTACTGATAAACTATGTCAGTTGATCGACAATGAGATGATGAAAATCTTAAAATTCATATTTGGATTAACTCCTGCATAGGCTGTACAATAAATTATTGTTACTTGGTAGAACCATATTCCTGATCACATTTATTTCAGTTAAATTACCCAGCTCTTTTTTGGGTAAGATTATTAACTATTTGGTAATAATCTACCCTCTTGTCCCTCTGAAATTAAAAAAAGTTATCTTGTGTAGAAAATTACTGAAACACTTATTAGGTTAGATCTCTCATTCAAAATTGAGTTTGAAGGCAAACTGAATTTTTTAAATTTTAGACTGGACTAGTAACATTTGCTAAGTTACATGTTCATTGGCCAATTTATGCTAACCGCAGATTGAGTTGAGATTCTAGATATGTTTTTAGATGCGTTTTAAAGTTGTTCTCAATTTGAGAATTTCATTCTCATCATGGAATGTAAGAAAATTCTCCAGTGCACTATAAATTAAAGAAAAAATTGTCAGATTCTATGGTTGTATTTTCTTATGCATGATTTCTTTTGCAGAAATTGAGAGAAATTTATAAATGAAAATGAAAAAAATTTACATTTTAAAGGGAAAATATTTGTTAAAATTTTAATATTTTTTTTTTTTCAATTTTTCACATAAAAAACTTTTTTCTGGACGTTTTCAAACATTAACATTAAGTGGTTATCCCCTCCTTAAATTTTTGTTCATAGTTGAGGATGTTTTTTTGACCGGTTAAAGATAATGTATCTTTTTCTTGAAATAAGTTTTTTCTATTCACTCTATATAAGAAACTCGCATTAAATTGTGGTAGGCAGTCTGAATTGGAGATTTTAATGGCTTTTACAATAAATTTATAGTAAATTTACCATTTCTACTGATTGCCTGAAAAAAACAATTGTTTGTATATATTTATTTTTATATGTTACTATTATTCTAAAAATCATACTAAAATATTCAATTTATAATGTTTTCGAAGTACTGCTTATTTGTTAATTAACATTTTGTAATTATTTATTTTTTATATATACTTTTTTCTGCAGTGTCTGCTGATAATTACTTAACAATCAAAATGGCCATCTTGCTTTTCAGATTCATTTCAATAACCATTTAGTATAGCTTTGTATTTGTATATATTTATACTAATTAGTATTTATCAGAAGGATATCACTTTTTTATACTAAAATTTTTGCACTTTCACTGAACCTTAAATCTGTCACTTAGATTTTGAAATTTTGAACCAGAAATAGATTTTGACTCAATTATTTTTCTATGAAGTTTACTCCTAAACAATTTTTCTGATTTCAGCTAATATTGTTTGTCTCACAGATAATTATTAATTAGTGATTTCTGCAGAGCAACAATTTTAAAGAAAGCAGTGAACTCTATGAAAATAACATAGCATATATTTATTTCATACTGAATTATTTGCCTTTTATGAGGTGCTTAGCTTTGTTAGAGATGGTGTGCCCTCATGTGTTTAAATCTTGTTTTAAGTAATCTGTTGGTTTCCTATGTTATATATTCACATTATTCACACTTGATTTTTATAAAGGCCATGTTTATTATATTTACCTATTATATTATTAATAGGTCAAAACTTTATAGTGTAGACATTTGTTTACGGTATATTTATCTTAATTCAGTTTTCCGAATTTATTTTTGGATATCTTAAACATATTTTTTATAAGCCAACTACTAAGCTAGCTTTGCTGTTTATAATATAGATGATAATATAATTCAGTTACATGTAAAGGTTTGTTAAAATGATACAACATTTTTATTTTTTAAACTATTTTTTATTATCTTTACTCATGTAATTTTAAAAACATATTATTCCCATGAAAGAACTGATAATGGCACGTCAGAAAAAATGCTGTACAATTAAAATAAGAATGTAACATTAAGAAATAATCTTACTCAAAGTTTAATGTTTAGATGAATTCATTAATTTGTACATGTAATTTAAACAGGAGGTTTCTTGCTTTCAAATTGTGAATTCATTTTAATTAATGAATTCACTTTTTAATTTTTTTTTTATGTATTCAAATTAAACATTTTAATTTTCATGATAATTTTTTTAAAAAAACAATTACATGTAGAGTTTTAAATTTAAATGTTAAAAGTATATGTTATGTCTTCATTTGTTTGAATTTGTTTAAAGTTTAGTATTTTATGGAAACCATGCTCCTACATTTATTTATTTTATTTTATTTTTTAAATATGTAGCAACAATAATGTGTACATGCTCATAATTTATGGATTTTTTATTTATCCCACTGATTAATTTTATGCTACATTTGTGTAAAAATTGCACACTGTAAAGAAGAGAAGATTATGTGTTACATGTTTTTATTGATTAACTGAGTTGTTAATCAAGGATATGAGAAAGTGCTAAGTGTATTTATTCACATTAAGAATAACTATATGTTTCTTTACAAAATTTAATGTTATATTTTTGTTAACAGGTCAAATGTAATTGGCATCTTTTTTACTGACTACATTTACTTTTAATAAAAATTAAAAAATAAAGAATTTTATTTATATTTTTTCGAACTGTGCTTCTGTACATCAGAATTTTAATTTTTACTTGAATCATCGTCTTCAACTTTTTATAAGTTTTACAAAACTTGTATTTTGTTTATAGATGGCATTGCAGTATCATTTATGGGATCGAATAAGAGAACTTAGTGATTTGAAAGGTTTTCAGATTACAAATTTGGCATTATTTCTTTCCCACTTGATTTTAGAGAAAGCTCTTCCTCTTTCAGTGTTAAAGGTAATTCTTGTTTATTATTTATTTGTTATCAAAGAGTAATTTTAGTTTTTAAAATAAATTACAATTTTATTATTACAACCTTCTTCATCATCACCTTAATAGTTGAATTTAATAATTAGTATTGACAGTCACAAGCCAATCTTACTTCCCAGTACTTTGTAAGCAGGGTATTCTTGGAAAACTTCTGGGGAGAATATTTAAATTTAAATACTCTTGTAAAGAGTATTTGCCTTGGTAAAGCAGCTGATTGTGTTCCCAGTGGCAAAAATGTTATCTTCTTATACCTTAATGTTTTCATTGCAAAAGTCAGAGAAATTAGTCACTAGTTTAGCCAACTCGGTTAAATTTTTTTGCATAATCCTCCATGTCAAAGGAAATATTGTACTCACTGCTGAAAAAGATCCAAAAAAGGTGTGTTTGGCTTTTTGAGTCTTGAAGCTGGACTTCTGTATTCAGACAATTGTTACTTAGTCTTAGGGTCATAACCGTAAACACTTTCATCAGTTATAAATCTAAACTAACAATTTTATCTTCTAAAGCTGTTGGATGAAACATAGTGTGCACATTTAACTAACTGCTAAATTTAATTAGTCATAAGTAGTGTGAAAAGAAATTTTGTTAAGTGTGATACTTAACTCATCATTTTGTGCCGTGTCACGTAACTAGCACCACATCTGTAAATGGTTTAACATTGTTTTTTCTCCTTTTTTGAGGGTATGCTGCTAAATTGCCTCTCCAGGTTATCATCAATCAATGGCCTTATTAAACACAAAAACCACTGAAACACGTGATTCTGATTTAAGACAACTCATTAATCACTTGATGAATGATATAAACTTTTCTTTTATATAAATGTGGTATTTTTTATGTACTTCTTTTCCCAGTATACCATATACCAAAATTGCCAAAACATGCATGCACTACAGTAAACAAAGAAGTCATTAATATTGACGTAGCTCCATACTGCTTGGCATTAGCACATTGATTTATAGTCTTCTTATGCTATCATCTTGCAGACCATATAATACAACTATGTTTTTTGTGAAGAATATTTATACTTCTCATATTTAGCACTTTGATTCAAAATGATAGTAATAGAATCACAGTATTTATTTATTATCTTACTTTTACTGGTTTGTTAATATTATTTACATTTTTTCACCTTGCTTGTTTTTAAGTAAAAATATATCTGCTTTTTAGGTTGTTGAATTCGCATCATTGAGTAAGCCTTACGTACGTTTACTGCGGCAGATATTTTTAACCATATTATTAAATTCTAATGAAGAAGTTATTGCAGACATATTCCAGAGAATATCTCGCACTCCAAAATTGAGTATTTTTAGGGAAAGTGTAAGATTATTTTTCCATCACTTTATTCTGAGAAATATATCTGAGAACTCTAATGACATGACTAAACTGAAGGAAAGAGTGAAATTTGTTGAAAATTGCATGAATTTTGTTTAGTGTAAGGAAATGAATTTAATGAAAAGAAAACTGTAAAGTATTTGGAAATATAATTTGTGTAAAATACTGTGAATATTTAAAATTATTTTCTTACTTTTATGTGTACCTGATTTGATTTAATTCAAAATTATAAAAATAACTTATATATTTCATTTCTAATATTATCATTGTTCTTACTCTGCAAGTTTCAGATGTCCTTAGAAATAATAGCCTATAGCATGAAGCTAATTTAGTTTTTCTGACATTAGTTTTAGCTAAATTAAGGTTAAGGCTCTGGATTGGTGACTGCAGTTTGCTCATGCAAATCTCTGATTTGCTCTGCAAAAAAAATTAGATGAATGTAAAGTTAAATCTTAGACTCTTATATTTATTTATCACATTCCTCATGGCTCAGGATGAGTCATCTGTGTGGTCTAAGTCTGTATTTGAGTCAGTTTTGAATATTTTTAGGAAGTTTTAAATAATTTTTTTAACTACCAATATCTCCAGAAAAAAAAAGTGTCACTTAAACATATTTGTTTCTTTATACTTGTAATGCATCAATTCTTATATTGATTTCATTGAAAATTTATTAGATCAACTTTTTAAGGTAAAAGTTTGATGAGGTCTTAATGCATCAATTAAGTGACTCAGTTCACATTTTATAGAAAACCCGATGGTATTCTTTGTTATAAATTTATTGAAAACATTTTTTATCTTGTTGCAATTTAAATTAGTAAAATAAAAATGGAAGTAGAAAATCTTAAACCTTTTAATAAATTTAAAAAAAAAATGTTTTTTGTTTGTTCTCCCAGGAATAATAGAGCTTTAATTATTAATAATTTTCCATTTGAGAAAACTGTGGTTCAATTTCTCAATTCAGAAGATCTTAGCACCGTTAGAATTAACCTGAATTAGGTAAAATTTGTGGGCCTATAACGAAGGAGGATAAGACATGGAATTATGAATTTATGAAATAATTCATGGAATTATGAAAGGAGCATTTCTGCAGTTTCAAATCAAAACAGCAATATTTGCTGTAGTACCATTCACGTTATCAAAACCAAAAAATTCAGTAAACTTTAAAAATAATTTATGTTTTCTGGACCAAGTATCCAGTACATTGGGTAGATTTTAAATTTTATACAGTCAAAGCTAAGGTAATAAGGTAATACTGTAAAATGCCTTGAAAACTGAAATTTGTTTTTAAGAACTAATGGTCTGTGTACAGATGATTGTAAGAATTATTTTCATTTATGACATGTACCCAAATACTATTGTTGACATTGCTCAGAAGATTCATCTGCTTTGCCAGATTTTCCTTGCTTCTCAACAGTTGAAGGAGAATAAATAGCAGCAACTGGATGAAATACCAAGTAATCCAACATTGACTTTTATCTGTGAAGTATAAACAGCCTTTCTCCTAGATACATAAGGTGCTTGAAAACAAAGGCAACTACATAAAAAATTAAAATGGTATCTGTAACATTGAAGGGGTATAATTTTGTTTTTTAATTAGTTTAAATATAAATGCAAATGCTCAGTTTACTTACTGTACTCACTGCTTAATAAATATATATATATAGATTATACCATAAAAATTATAAAAAAAAAAAAATAATAAAAAATAACCAAGAATATCCAAAATTTATTAAAAGTATCATCATTATTAGGAAAATGTCAACAAAATTATTTTGAAGTTAACAAATATTATTCACGAAAAGTACCTTATATATAGGATTTCCACTATCAGCAGTTATGTCAGAATATATTTACAGGATTTTGAGAGTAAATTAGTATGAGGCATATTCATAAAGTAAGGGCCGGGCCGTTAGCTTATATTTAAATATTAGCAGGTCTGAATACAGTCTCACACATGCAGGGCTATCAGCTATTTATGAAGCCACTGCAGTTTTTATTTTGATTCGGTAGTTGTTTACCTGCTGGTGAATGCAGATTGCAATGTCTGCGGCAGTCGTTTCTCCCACCAGTTGTGAAATGCGCACTGTGATTCGACTTTTGTGTACAAAAGGGTCATCAGCTGCTGAAATTCATCAGGAGTTGTGCCTAGTATATGGACTTATAGTAATGAGTGAAGGAAAGGTTAGACAATGGTGTCGAGACTTTAAAAATGGGCGCACAAATGTGCATGACGAAGAGCGGAGTAGCAGGCCCAGTATTCAACCGATGAAATCGTTGAACAAGTGAATCAAAAACTGTGACGTGATCAGAGATTGACAATTAGTGCTGTGGCTGATGAATTTCCACATGTTGGATGCACCTCTATCCTATACGATTGTCATAGAAAAGCTTGGTACCAACCAACACAAAGAACAAAGAATGTGAAGTGGGCGAGCGTTTTTGGGTCGCTATCGACAAGATGGAGATGATTTGTTTTCCCACATTGTTACGGGTAACAAGACGTGGATATCCTACAACAACGTAGAATCGAAAGAACAGTCAAGTGCCATTCAACTTCCCTAAAACCAATAAAGTTTAAGCAATCTCCGTACTCAAGTTGAAAAGTGTTGGCTACCATTTTTTGGGACGAAAAGAACTTCATTTTTGTTGATTTCATGGAATATGGATCAACAATTACAGCTGATGTGTACTGCAAAACGCTTACCAAACTGAGATGTGCGCAACTTAAAATCAACAATGTGGGAAACTGTCATTCAGTGTAATCCTCCTTCACGACAATGCGTATCCTCACACCACTGCCTTTACCAAGAAGATTTAAGATTTTCATTGGGAAGCTTTTGACCAACCTCCATATAGTCCCGACCTTGCACCTAGCAACAACTTCCTCTTCTTGCATTTGAAGAAGTGGCTTGATGGACAACGGTTTGAAAATGATGAGGAACTCAAGACTGCCAATGTCAACTGGTTCAATTCCCAGGTGGCGAACTTTTATGCAAAGAGCTTAAAGAAACTGGTGTAGCTTTACGAAAAGTGCTTAGAACTGAACAGCAATTATGTGGAAAAGGGTAGGTATGCAGTAAACTAAAACTGTTAGTAAAAACTTTTTCTCATGAGTTAATTCTTTTTAATGACCTAACTGCCCTTACTTTATGAATATGCCTCGTATATGTTATCATTCATACAGATAAATTTTTAATATGGACACTGTATGTGGATGATATTCTCATTATATATAATCTAGTAACAAACAATGAACATCTAATAATATTTAATAAATTAAATTCTTAAAATGAAAATTTAAAATTCACATTTAAAATAGATAATAGAATGCTAAATTATTTAAAGGTCAATATCAAAATAAACAAGGACAACCAAAAACTGACACATCAATATATAGAAAACCTGCATCTAATAATATAACAATTCATAAAAAATGAAATTACGCATGGTCTCATAAAATTAACCCTTATACAAATATTAACAGAGCAATCAAATATACACATAATAAAGAAAAGTTAATTGATGAAATAAACATGATAAAACATATAGCAGTTGAAAATGGATATGATCTATAAAAAACAACTATCAAAACAAAATAACTATAATTTATATAATTAGTATTATATGACTACACAGTATAATACATTAAGATACAAAAGAGTAAAAATATACATAAAGTATTTATACATTAATGATATTGAAAACATTACTAAAACTTACAATAAAGAAATATTTAAACCAGCATACAAAGTAATAAAATAAAATAATTAAGAAATTTATAAAATTAAATGTAATGATTCTACATAAAATTAAATATTTAAAAAAATATTATGTGTAATACAAACAAAATTTAAATTTATTAAACCATCAGACAGTGTTTGATGGAGACGTTCTTATAGAAACTGCAGCAGATAGCAGCACTCATTTAAATTCATATGCAATTATTATTATTTTAGTATTTTTAATTTTTATAATGCAATAATGGAATTTTTCAGTCATGACTGATGATACAAGATGCTGCAGAAGTACTTTTTATGAAAAAATTGATAAGATATGTCTTATCTCAATATTCTATACTAGGTTGTTTATTTAATAGAATTTATTTTTTTCCTTATGTTAGATCTTTCACAGAGATCTCTGATTAATATAAATGAGTTAATAAGAATATAAATGTTAGTTTAAAAAAATAGTAAAAGTATTTTAATTTGTATACAAAATTAATATATATTTTTAATTACATTTTTAATTTTAATTTTTTTAATTATATTTAAATTTTATGCTTATTATATTTTTATTTTTTAATCCGGTATTTATATTTTTGTATGTTCTGACAGAGCAGAAATCTCTGTGAATGTGCTTTTATAGCGAAAAGAAGAAAAGATAATACTATTAAATAGTAAGAAAATTGAGAATTTATTTCTATAAATAAAAAAAAAAAACTAATGGTGTAATTGTATTATTCAGTGCTGTAGATGTGCTCAAGTTCAGGGTAGGTATTTCTTTACACAGGCTTAAACATTGTTGAAATATGCAAATAAATAAAGAGGTTCATTTGCCTTAAAGCAGTGTTTCTCAATCTGTAGGGTGTATCCCCTTAGCGGACCATGATAACATTAAATGGGGGATGTGAGCATATCGAAACGGAAATATTACTAAAATATGTATTAATTTACTGAAACGAAAGCATAATAAAATATATTCTGACATAAGAAATAATAAAATACACATTTACATTCAATGCACTTATTAATATGATCGTTTCAGTACTGCACAATGTATTTAATAATTAACTTATCAATAGTTAATTAAAAAGAAGTTTAATAATTATTAGCAACTCCATTGGACCTTCCTTGCAGAGCAAAGATTTTCGAAGGAAGGTTTATTACTAGAAATAGATACTGAGTTCTTTTTCTATTTTTAGCTGAGATCTATATTTTGTCTTCAAAGCAGCCACACAGAAAATCCGGTTTTGCAAATGTAGGATGTTGAAAATGGTAATAATATACGAAATGCTCATGTTTTTGGTGCAGAAAACTCATCCACCCCTGCCCAAACTTCAAAGAGTGATTTATTACTAAATTGTCTTTTGATTTCGCTTCTTACCATGAAGTGTATGAAGATTTCTTCTTCAGCAGTTGAGAGTCCTTCAGGAATTAAATGGATCCTCAACCCACACATAACTTGCCACCAAGTTGTCGTCGGCAAGAAAATACTTATAAAATTCTTTGCCAACTTGCTAAATGATTTTCAACGGTTACAAAAGCAACTTTCACATGTTGTTTTTCATCCTTGTAAGTTTTAACACATTCATCCATTTGCAAACACAATTGCAAATATTTTTTGCAAAAACACATTTGCAAACATTTGTAGGTTTTTTGCTTTTAATTTCTGCCCCACAATTCCAGTTTTCTACAAAAGCATTAACTTTAACACTCGTATCCAACGTATGCATATTTGCTCCTTGGAGTTGAAGATTCAAGGTGTTTAATTTCTCAAATATATAAAGCAAGTAGCTCAATTCCATCACAAATAAACCATCTCAAAACTTCTCGGCTTCTGGTCGGTTTTTCTCTTCTAGAAAAATGGTGATTTCATCTTATAATTTATAAACATGTTGCAAAAATTTCCCACTTGATAACCATCTTGCCTCACAATAAAATAGTAACTCTGAATGTACTGCATCCATGTCTTTACAAAGTGCAGAAAAGATTCTTGATTTTAGGAGTCTCATTTTTATATTTTATATAATTTATTTTGGTTACAACCATCATTAGCACAATATTTAGACCAGGACTCATTTCTTTGGAAGCCAGAGCTTCTTTGTTGATCATGCAATGTGTCTAGACACACTGTGGAGATTTTTGTTTCGCAAGTGCTTGTATACTCTGGAATTTTCCAGACATTGAACAAGCATCATCTGTGCACACTCTGATGCAATTTTTCCACTCTTATGTTTCCCTTGTTTATAAAGTAATTTAAGACAGCAAATAATGTGAGTGCTGTTGCTTTGAGTTCTATTGGTTTGCAGGAAAGTAGTTCTTCTACTGCTGATGTATCATCACAAAATTGAACATAGGCAATGAATTGAGCATCTTTATTGCTATCTGTCACCTCATCAAGCTGAATTGGAAACAATTTGTCACGCAACTTCCTGTAAAGCTGATGCTGTACATCTTCAGCTATCACTATCGCTGTACTTAAAAATATTCATAAACCATTTGAATGGTTTTGTACAAAATTAATAAATAGTATTAATACTATTTAATAAATAGTTAGTTATCTTAACACTCAGAACAACAAAATAATTCAGCAAAAATTCCACATAATTAAAATTTTTGATTTTCATATAAGCATAACTAAAATTTAATTTATGTATTGTCTTATTGATGATTGTTAATAGCATTATTTATATGCTTTTCCCTGCAGCTACCATGTTTCCTCTGTTAAGGCTGAAAACCTCTAGTACTGCTAGCATATGTACATGCATCATCAGAGCATCCATAAACCTTACTGAAGTGAAATTTTTATATTTTTAACAGCACAACACATAAATCACAATATTGTAGTGTTAAGTAATCTAAGTGACTTTGTCCAAATGTCTACTCGTAATAATGAAACCTATAAATTGGACCGGTAACTCTCCTTCCTTGTATATAGCCGAGGCGGTGAGAACATTGCTCTGGCGTTTTGTTTGACAAACATTTGTGTATTAAACTGACAATATGAGCATCACTCTCTAGACTTTCATTCTGTAAGAATCGACTGTTGTGGAATCTCACAAATGATATCTCATTTGTGAGATTCTTATTGAGAAGTCTCTGCAGAAATATTAATGGCACTTCTTTCACTATTTTTCCTTTATATTTCCTTTAACGATCATTACTTTCTTGGTAACTTTCCTTTAAACATCACTGTCTCCTTTGAGCAGTGCGTTTAGCAGGCCTACCCATATTTTAATTATATTGTATATATACCTATACCTTGCTATACGACTACCCTTTATACAGCATTTTGCTATAACGGCCTTTTCTAATTAGGGTACTTTTTCATTTTACAGCCCACAACGTTTCATTATATAGCCAATAGCAATCTTCTGTTTAGTTTCAGCTTCTCCCTTTAGGTGGCACTGTTATATTTTATCTTTGTTGTTGCTTTAATGTATGTAGTTTGCATGTTTATTTTCAGGTTGGGCTTTGTTTCTGTTTTTATTAATTGGTGAATTGTAAACATATTTGGTAGGTATGTATTAGAAAGACTGTATTTTCATTACATATATAATTAACTCATTAATTCTTCTAAATATAAACGTTCATTTTTTAAAAAAGAATGCCACCAAAATGTTCATTGAATATGGAGATAGATGCTAGAGACCAAACTAGAAGTGTTACATCGCATTGAAGCTGCTGAGAAAATTGTTCATATTTGTAATGCGATTGGACTGGTGAAGTCTACCGTTCAAACTATTTGTGATAGAAAAGAAAAAATTAAAACACATTCTTTATCTGCTGCAGCTTTAAGTGTCTCAAAATTAACTCGCCAACAAACCAGCATTATTATTATGCTGCTTTGAAAAAATGGAAAAATTATTAGATATGTGGATTGAAGACAATATTCAACACAAGGATAGCAATGAGCCAAATGACTATCCAAGGAAACGTTAAAAGTATTTTCAAAAATTTAGAGGGAGGATATTGATGAATCTTTTTAAAGACGTGGAGGAATGCCATTTACAGGTGTCTAGGCAGTATTGGGCTTGCTAACAGGTTCTACAAGATGTTATTAAATGCGTATGTGTTCCTGTGCACTACCGACTAAACCTCCACCCCTGGCTACCCACCCTTCCTGGTACAGTTGGTATGCATTACTTCAGGAAGGAGGGAATACACCCTCACACACATTCAGACACCACAGTCAACAGACCCGAACCTCCCACTCGCAAGATACCAAACATCAGACTAAATCTCACCACACATCCACAACATTCAGTCATCACTCAGAGAACATACCTCATACCACACATCACATCAAAGCCAGCCATATCCAATCACATAAACAAACACCTCACACAATCGAACACTATATTATACTTACTTCATGGTTCACCATCGGATGCAAGAGCAGTGCTGGGTGTGGGGATCACACCCAGGCGATCCCCACATCTACAGGAAACCCCTAGGCTCTCAGTCATGTGCCTGTCCACCCCCGCACCCTCTGACAACCACTTATTCTACTCCTGCGAGACTCCTCCCAGACGTATAACTCGCCATTGATATTCCTAGCAAATCTTGCTACAGCCATCCAGTTTTTCACGCTTTCCAACATGATCTGCTGCAGAACCCCCCACGGCTGCTAGGAACTGTGTGAGACTAATCCAGTGAGCCATGGGCCCTCTTGCACCAACTTCTCAGGTCCCCAATTATGCGGTGTGTCCATCGGCCTCTATCACTAGTATCCCACCGCTTCTGCCTTTCTGTCCTCATTTCTTCCATGATGGAGCTAGCCACTCCTTTTTTTCGCAGGTGTTGATGCCGGTTGCTCTTTAATCTTCTTACTGCAGGTGATCTCCAAATCGACAGGTAATATTCCTGCCATTACTTTGACTGCCTCTCAAGAAACCGTACAATATGCAGCTGTAATACAGAGGCAGCTCCTGTGTATTGATTCGAGATCACCCCTGTATATGCAGTATTTAATGACCCCTCCCCCATATCTTGGCACCATAAAGTAACATGGAGTATATCACTCCAGACAGCAGCCTTCACCTCTGCTGCCTTGGTCCCCCACAATTTAGTAGTATTCTGGCAACCAGATGCATGACCTTTTTAGCCTTCTAGCTTCAAGCAGGCCTCCAAGACATTAGTACCGAAACGCACCCTGGCATCCACCCATATTCCAAGATATTTTATCACGTCCTTGAAACTATTCTTTAGCCCTCAAGCACAATCTTCAGTGTTGACCTTTGCTTGGTTTTTGTAATCACAATTTCCGTCTTATTTGGAGCCATAGTTAACTCAACTCTGACCATCCAGGTTTTGATTGTTGTGTATGAGCCTTGTATTTGAGCAACAGATTCTCTCAGGGTACTCGACTCCACCACGAGGGCCAAGTCGTCTGCGTAACCTACAAGAGTGACGCCCGGCAGTAGAGGAATGCAAAATACACTATATTCCAAAAGGCCAGCCCAAGGATCGACCCTTGTGGAATTCCCCTTATGCAGAGTTCGACCACTCCATCCTTCACTTAGCAGATCAATTTGTGATCACAGAGAGGAGAGAATTATTCTTCTCACATATGGGGAACTCTCATACTCTCCAGCGCATTCCTAATGGCATCATGGGTCACACAGTTAAATGCATTGCGAACGTCAATCACCATAAGCGCGCAGATCTTCCTCTTTCCAATGATTTTCCTTGCCATACCAACAACTTCTGATACCGCGTCCAAAGCAGATCTTCCTCTGTGAAAATCGAATTGTTTATCCAAAAGGCACCCTGCATCCCCAATAACTCTGGTCAGCCTCTGCAGCAGCATGCGCCCGAATATCTTTGGCATGGTGTTGATCATTGCCAGTGGTCTATAAGAGAACAGAAGCACCGGGTCCCTTCTCAGCTTGGGATCCAAGACCAGGTGTTGCTGTCTTCACCTCTGAGGGAACACCCCCTCATCAAAAACAACTATTGTATACCTTCAAAAAGGCATCAGGGTTCATCCTAACAGCCACCTTAATTGCCAAATTTGACAAAAGGTCTGGTCCCAGCGCCTTATCCAGAGGCATCCGTTTGACTGCTGCTGTAATCTCCTCTCTGATGAAAAGTGGAGGGGAATCACATCGTCCTCAACTTCTGCAACGACCCCATCCCCATGAGGGAACAGCCCCTCAATTATGTTCTGAACTTCTCTGGAGTCCAATGATAAGGGTACTGTAGCGCAGTGCCCTTTCAAAAACAATTTTAAATGGACTCCCCCATGAGTCTGTATCAATTTCTGAGATGAATTGCTTCCAAGATGCCCTTTTAAAGTCTCTAATAAGCTTTTTGAGCTCACTCCTGCACCTCCTATATCGGGCCATGTATAACTGTTCTAGTGAGTAGAGATGCATACACTGCATGAGCCTCCTAGCCCCAAAGCACTCCCTGCATTTCCGAGTAATGTCTTTTGTCCACCAATATAATGGGGAATGATTTTTCCAACAATACGTGTGAGGGAGAAGAGCAGCACATGCTGTTTCCAAGCAGTCAACCAGACATGCGGTCTCATCCTCTACCGCAGTAACCTCGCGTACCGCACTGAGATCCAGTGTCTCTGCAAATTCTTTCGGGTTCATACCCCTTGTACTCCAGCCACAGGGAACGGCTTTCCAGCTCCTGGAGAACCTCAATCTGTAACACTCATGAGGATGGCCTGGTGATCATTCGCTAGGTAGTCTTCACTCACCTGCCAGTCCTGAGTCCGTGTCACCAAGCCGGCATTGCAAAAGTAAGATCAATAATGGACCCAGTGGTTCCCTTCCTGAACGTTAGTGAATTGTAAATTGAGGCATTCTAGATCCAGTAACGTGACGGCCACAGTCAGCAATCGGTCTTCGGTGACCCCCAGGTAACCGACCAAGCATTAAAATCCCCAGCCAAAGGATATTGATGAATCTGTGAAAGATGTAACATTTCATGGAAGTCGAGGTTGGTTTGAACAGTTAAAAAATCGCTAAAATTTGCACAACTTAAAAATGAAAGGTGAAAGAGCTAGTGCAAATGATGATGCTAACTAATATCCCAACATTTTGAAAAGAATTATTGAAAGAGGTGGATACTGACTTGAACAAGTTTTCAATGTAAACGAGACAGGACTCTATTGGAAGCTAATGCCTGAAAGAACTTAGATTTCAAAATATGGAAAGTATGCATCTGGATGAAAGATGTCAAAAGAACAATTAACTTTGCTCCTTTGTGCTAATGCTGCAGGGGATTTTAAGCTAAAACTACTTTTAATATATTTCTGAAAATCCAAGATGTTTTAAAGGGAACAAGAACCAATTGCCTGTCATTTGGAGATCCAATAAGAAAGGTTGGATGACAGAGATTCTCTTTGAAGACTGCTTTAAAAATTACTTTTACCCAGAAGTAAAAACTAACTTGAAGTAAAAAAGTAACTTGAGCAACAAGGCACTGCTTATTTTGGATAATGCTCCAGGGTACCCGGTTATAATTTATCTGAATCATTGAAGATGTGGAGATTGAGTATCTTCCCAAAAATACAACAGCTTTGATCCAGCCAATGGATCAGGGTGCAATAGCCACTTTTAGGCTTATTATTTATGAAGAACTTTTCGTAAACTTATTCACGATACCGATGGTGAATCTTTGATAAAACAGTTTTGGAAAAAATACAGCATCAGAGCTGCTGTAGACAACATTAGTGAATCATGGAAGGAATTAAAATCAACCACAATGAACCATGTTTGAGAAAAAATCTGGTCAAAATGCATAAAAACTAATGAGCCTAAAGTTAATTCTCTTTCTTGAAACAATTCGACAAAATATATTAAACCTAGCAAACAATCTTGATTTTGAGGATTTTGAAAAAGGTGAGTTGATTGATTTTCTAGATGCTGACAGAAAACCCTCTTTGAAATGAGGAACTGATAACAGTTAGAAACAGAACAAGCACTAGATGAGGAACCAGAGCCTGCTATATGATAACAGGAAAAAACTTGTCAAATGCGCTTTCTTATTTTAAGCAGGGAATGAACATCCTTCTTCAAATTGATCCCGATGAAGAACACAGCGCTAAAGTGTCTCGAGGAGTAAAGTCAGCCATTACCTGTTACAAAACACTGAAAAAAGAAGCAGACAATGTTGGACCAATATTTTAAACTGGTCAATCCACAACAGCGGAAAGTGATGATGGTAGCATATTATAGCTTAGTGATTCATCATATTAATGCTTGTCATCAGATTAAAACAGTTTTTAAACATTTTTTTGTTTTTTATTGTTTATATAAATGCATATTATGTGTATGTGCGTATGATTTCTTTTGTTCTTTAATTTACATGCTTATTTTTTGAATTTCTGTTTATTATTAAATTGTTTTGTACTTTTATTTTTATGTAAGCATTTTTATAGGAAATAAAAATAATAAAATGGTTTATGAACTAAAAACTATATTATTTTATAAAAAAATGGGAACAGATCGAATTAAATTTGTATAGGTTTGTATCAAAATAATTGATTTATTATACGGCTTTTCGCTTTATGGCCAACTTTTCCGGAATGTATCTAGGCCGTAAAGCAAGGTTTGGGTATATATATATAACTACTATTAAAAATTGTGAAATAAAATAATTTAAAAAAATAAAAACTAACTTCAAAAAATAATAGTACTAAAAAATTACAAATAATGATATTTTTATTTATTAACCAAAAGAAAAGTATTTACAACAAATAAGCATTTTTGAAGTTGATGCCAGCCAACACAAGGTAAACAAAAAAAATCTATGATTTATAAATTACAAATTGTACTTCAAACAAAAGTTTTACTACAATAAAATGAGATCTACAAAAATATGATATAAGAGTACTTTATGGATTAGCTTAGGTATGTATATTATCACCAAGTATATATTATAATATTTATATTTTAATTTTGCAATTAGGGATGGGTACGCTCTTTCACCATTTTATATAAATATTTAATTTAGGTTTAATATTTATATGTAATTTAGAGGAAAGTAGCTAAGAAAAAAAAAGGAATAATTGTTTAAGGAAGAAAAGTAGAAAAAGAGATGCAATGAATATTTTCACAGATACTAAACAACGATAATATAGACTGTTATTAATATCCTAGTGATACAAGGAACAGAGAGCAACACTGTACTGGTGCAGGCAGTCTGGCTAAGAGTGTCAAGCTGTTCGGTTTTTTTGGTATTTATCCCAAGATTATTATCATATTTGGTTAAAATTTATATGGGACCACTGTGAAAGTGTACTCTTTTGATTAAAAAAAAATTATCAAAATTTGTTTATTAATGTCAGAGATATTGGGTAACATACACAGTACATAAAAAAAATATATATATAGTCGAATTGAGAACCTCCCCCTTTTTTGAAGTCTGTTAAGAATGTTTAACTCTGATTTTACATTCATTAAAAGGGGCATTGTGTGAGCGATTAAAACAACTATTCCATAACATGGAATACAAAAAATATACAGTCAACTGCCTGCTTTCCATAAACAGATTCTTTATAACAGTTATGAATGAATGACATCTGGAATTGTGATGATAAACAAAAATAATAATTACATAAAAACCAACTGTTCATTCCATTGAAAATATAACTGAATTACTTTTCATAAGAAATTAAATTTTTTTCTCTTTAAAAACCATCACTGGTTTGTTTATCCATAAGAATATATATGGTTTGGAACGTTTTTCTCTCTTTGTTAAAAGATTACCTGTTTTTATTCTAACTAAAATAAAATTATATCTGCTGGCTATTGCTGAGTAATGTTGCATCTTGTGTGTCGAACTACATCCAAATTTGTTTGCTATTACTTGCCACAGGTCCTACAATCCATGATCCCCACCACTGATGAAGCAATAAACAGGCAAGGCAGAAATTTTAATTACCACAAAAATAATGACTGAAACAGCATAAGCAGAAAATGATTATCATCATTAAAATTGTTCAGTTAAAATTTTAATCAGTGATGCGAATGATAATGTGATGAAATGTTAAATAATCCACTTGCTACATAGCAGACACAGTATTCTGCACTTGATGTTAAATTATGTGTGCAGATCTTATTCTTCTCTAAATATAATGTAGTGTTAGTGTTATAATGAAGTTATTTTTTTTTTGGCTTGATGAAATTTATTACAGAAATTCAAAGCTTGTGCATAGGAATATGAAATGTAATTTTTGTAGCATATGAAAAATGCCATACCTGACCGGGATTCGAACCCAGGACCTCCAGATGAAAGGCTAAGACACTGCATGGAAGCCAGCCTTACAATTTACAATCTTTCTTTCAATAAATATAATATTTTTACTAATATTACAGTTAATTAAGTTTATTAATATTTTTAGTAATATAATACTGTTGATATATGAAATACATGCCAAATATCATGAGCTTTAATTTTTAAAACGGCAGTTAGATATGCTGTAAATAGTGAATAACAAGCAAGTAAATATAACAATTACTTTTAGATTCTAATTACTTCATATTCTGAAGTAATATAATAATGTTTAGTAAAATTAATTAAACAATTTTTTTACTCATGGTTTTTTTTTATTAATTAAAAAAGCTGTTCTGAAGAAGCAGAGATCTCAGTGAAGATAAAAAGGAAACAAAAATCATAAATGAAACAATTTTTAAATTAATTTTAACAAAATCACTATATTCTGCTGAAACAGTGCAATTTATTAAACTATTTGTTTAATAACTTATTAGTATGTATTGCTTTTTACACTTTATAACACCTGTATTAACATCAACATCAATTTTTATTTCATATATGAAGCAGATAATTTGCTTTACTATAATATTTTCTATTACTTACATTATGATCTAATTAATGTTGTCAACAAACACTAAATGAAAGTAAATTTATTTAATACTTTTAATTACAGTATCAGTATATAGGGTGAAACATCAAAAATATTATTCATTATAACATTTTTTGAAAAACCACAAAGGTTAAAGTTTTGAAAGGTGTAAAGAATGAATGAAGTTTTAAAATTGTGGAATCAGTGTCAGTAACTGCCTATCTAATTTTGGTAGCTAACTACTTTTGCAGTGGAAAATTGTCCACTGAATTCTATACAAAGAGATTTATCTCGTTGATAAAATGTGTATTTTATTCATTTTCACTGCTGAATTAGGAGATTATTGTCATTGTTTCCTTATAAGATACAGAACACTGCTGGTATTTACATTTGGTGGACGGAAAAATGTTTGAAAATTCCGCCAAACATCCTTTGCATAGTTATCTAAAGAGTCGCTAGTAGCAGGACGATCCATTATAACGTATTCAGCTCCGGTAAGACACTCCATGTTAACTGTATAGTCGCATGCTAGTAAGCTAGTCGTCGTGGGTGGTCTGGCGTTTGAATTCTGTGTGGTCTTCGCCGCGATGTTTTTTTCTTTGTCACGTATGAAAGAGATTTGGGAATTGTTCTACATAGAATCGAGAAGGTATTTTTTTAATTTTATTTATCGTGCTTTAAAATGAATTATTAGTATATACGATAGTATTTTATAGATGTATGCTTGATTCGTTAACATTTGTAAACAAACTTTGTTCGTATTAAGGTTGTTTTTTTATTATTTACATTACTAATTGTCATTTCTGCTGGTATTAATGGTTTTTATAATTTTACTACAATTATAATTGTAATTTTATTTGAGTAATACTTTATTTATTATCATATTTAAAAACCTTAATTTATTTAAAGTTATTTTTTCGTAATTTTGCTGATTATTATTTCTATTTACTGTTTTGTTATATTTGAAATGAGCATGACTAGTTTTGAAATTAAAGCAGTTTTAGATTAAACTGTTAAGTTAATGTGTATCAAGGAAATTACTAGAAGTTAGTGTTTCATATTTAAGTTCATGTATTACCATAATCCCTTTGTTCAAATGTTTATTGTATGTTATAGAAATGCCTGAGTTAAAGTTTTGTAAGTAAACCACTTTGACCTTTTCCCCTAATTTTTTTATTGTTTCCCATACAATTTCAATTTTGTAAACTTTTGTATTACTTAACTTGCATAAGAAAAAACTTTGCTATTGTGGTACATAATGTTTTTGTTACTACCACCCTTCAATTCCACAATGCTACTCCTTGAGAAGTCCCAAGGATACTTCTTATGGAACTCTCTGAAACATGGGGTTGAAATAACTAATAATATGATTATTTATCTTTTTCTGTAAAAATTTGATTTTAATTTTGGTACTATGATTCTTGACTTGCTTTCAGTTATCTTGACTTGCTTTCTAAATTATTGGAAAAATATATTTGCTTAAGATCTTTTTAACTTTGATCTGATCTCATTCTCAGCAGTATGTTATAAAGTGATAGTGGTAAATTGTATAAATCAATATCATAGAAAACGAAAAAAAGTATAAATTTGATAAACAGATCTTGATTTTTTTTATTATAGCATGTTAGAACACATTTTAAAAATTATAGATAATTGTAGATGAACTCTTGTAGGAAGTAAAAGTACAGGGGTTACTTAAGAGTATTTAATAAATGGAAATTATTTTGGTTTTTTCAATAGCCTAAATTATCAGTTGTATTCAAATAATTTGTTAAAATCATTTTCACTTAAATGTACTAGTATATTCTACAATGTTTATAATTCTAGAAAATTAACTTTGTAAATTCTTTATCACCATTTAAGTAATTACAAGAGGAGTCCACTTTATCACTTGAAATTATATTATGAATTACCGAAAAGTATTAATGCATTTGAATTGACTAAATTTAAAAGGATTCCTTGTAATATGCTCACTAATATGTTCGTAAAGTGAGGAGTTTTTAAATGTAAATTATTCAGACATGTGTAAATAGTCTGGTCAAATAATGCAAGTTTTGTAGGGTTGCCTTAAAAGATTTATAGATAATTATATACTTTCTGAAAATTCAAATAATTCATCAACATACTGATCACTGTGCCAATTAAACTAAAAAAAAAACAACTTAACCAAATATTGCAAAAGAAAACCTAAAAAAACTAATACCAGTAGTTGACTTTTGTGGAATCCTGCATCATCAGCTGGTACATAATTCTACAGTTGCATCACCAAATAACAAACACACAAAAGATATAAAAATTTAGAAAATATAAACCCTAATAACTACAAAAGTTGTTACACATTTTGTAACAACACAACTCACTACCATACTGGTATACTGTGTGGTCTTTGCCGTGATAATTTTTTCTTTGACACGTATGATATACGTGACATATATATATATATATATATATGTCACAATTCCACAATGTTACTCCTTCATACTCATTCAACTTTGTGTGGTAGTTCTTGAAATATATTTAATTCAAGGATATGAATGTCATCCAGTGTACACACTACATATGGATTTAACTGTTGAAAAAGAATGTCAAATAAACAGTGTTTATTTGTCTCAAGTAAGTTAATGCAAGACAGTAATGTATTTATAGGCTTTCCATGGAAAAAATACCAAGGTGCTGTATATTTATCAGGTGGTTCTAGACCAGGCATAGAACAAATACACTGAGAACAAGCGTAGCATCTATCAATTTAGAATATTCATAAAATGCCTAAGAAAGCTATTCTTTTTAACAAGACATACAAGAATGTTAAGATTGCATTCTTATGTAATACATGTTAGCCATTTGTACTGATCCTGTTGCTGCCAGAGAAAAGTTCTCCACCCTCTAAAAATTCTTACTACAGGGCTCTTGTACAGCAGTATGAAGAATGTTGTTATGCATGGGCTTCAAATCCTGTGAGCTGCTTATCTCACAGAGTAGTGAACGACTCAATCATAATGGATCTGAGTTCTCTTTAATGTTATATAATCTATGTGTGTGTTCAGTCTGAACCCAAACTACTGTTACTAATCTCCTTATAGCATATGTACAATTTGTAAACAAAATTCTGAGATCTCCAAAGTTTAATCTACATTTTGTGTTTATAGAAATAAAGAATTAATTTTATATCTGGGATGCCCAGATAAATTCTTGATCCAAAGCAGTTTATATTATTTATTGTGAACAAGAAAGTTTATTTAGTAACTGAGAATTTGCCCCTAATATTTATTATCTTCTATGGTACTGCCTTCTAATTTTAGTAAAGAAAAATGGATTTTGAGATTGCTTACTCATAAATTGCAAAACATTGACACATAGACATGTAACAGGTTTTAATTACACTTTTTAAAATCTTTATTGTTACAGCAGTTTTATCAGTTGTTAGACAACCTATTTCAAAAATTTTATTGGCCCATGAAGTTGATTATTTTGTAAATGAATAGTTATTTTGCAGACTGCTGTCTCATCTTGAATGCAGAAGTTTCTTATGTCTAGAAATATTTCTACAACGTTTCAGGTTTTTGTGTTGTTCAGATGATATACAAGTAGAAATTATTTTATAAACTATATGTATTTATTGTTTTATCTACTGTGACAGACTTAACATTTTTGTAAATGCAAAACAAGCACTCCATGTGGTGGTTTTAGTATGGAACTTTTAGATATAAGTACAAAACATTATTTGTATGATATGCTTTAATTATCTTAATTAACTAATTAATTTCATTCACATAAATATCTGTGTACCAGTGTTTGCAGTGCTTGTTTTGTTACTTCATCATTGCTGTCATGCTCTTATTCTAATGTTTTTGGGAACAATTCTTGACCAGTTTTATATCTCAGATTACAGCACTTCTAATAATTCTTTTTTTTTAATTTACTGTTTACTATTTATCAGTTTGCCTATGAACATTTTTGTTTTATTTAGGAAAAAAGGTGAAAAGTTAGTTTAGTTATATTTAAAAAATGCTTTTAGCACATTTTTCATGAACAGGCTACTAATTCACTGTTACCAAGGTGTATTTAAAAAATACATAAAACACTGTTTGCTATTTCAGTGTTAAAATGAGTTAATTAGTTACTAAGATTATTTAGCTTTTAGATTGGATTTCAAAAGTTAATCATGAGTGTAGTATAAGTGATTTCAAAAAGTAACAGTATTTTTGACAATATACAAGAAAAGGGTAATAATAATTTTTAAAGAGAATGTAACTTTTCGTGTTTCTTGATTTTTTTAACAAAAAATCTAGATTTTTAAAGATATTCTAATGAATGCATTCATGATTTAAATTAGAACGAGTGTACTATAAAAATCATGAAATATTTAACTTTTTGTTAATTATTCTATAATTAATAAAGTAATTAACATGCGCGCGCACACACACACACACACACTTCAAAAAACTTCCAGTTATTCAACTTAAGATGTTTAGGAAAAGGATTTTAGGAAATTTGAAAAGTGAAGTTAATTAAAAAAAAAAGTTTAAATAATGAAAAGCTTATCAAAAATATAGAAAAATGTGCAGAAGGGTCTCAAATATTTGAGGTCTGTTCAGAATACAACTGAACTTTATTTTTTAATCTTTATTATTAATTTTACAGATATTTGGTCCTTGTCCCCTTCAAAGTATTCCCTCCTCCTATTCACACACTTTTCCTAGCGGTGTTTCTACTTCATGAACTAGTCCTGAATAACTTCATTTGAAATGGCCTGTTCGATCCGTGATGAATTTGCTTTAATGTCATCAGTAGGCTCAAAATGGCATCCTTTCATAACTGATATTAATTTCAGAGATAAAGAAAAAATTGCAAGGAGCCATGTCTGGTGAGTAGGGAGGCTGAGGAAGGACAATCATCTGATTTTTGGCACAAAACAGAATGTGTGGTGCATTGTACTGAAAGTAACCATGAGTTGTGTCTCATCACAACTCTGGTCTTGTTTTGCAGATTTTTTCACGTAACTATTGTAAAACACCTTGATAGTATACATGGTTCACTTTATCACCTTGAGGAAAGAATTTAAAGTGTACAGTTCCATTAAAATCGAAAAACAAAGAGCGTCTCTTTGAAGGTGGATTGAGACTGACATGCTTTCTTAGGGTGTCGAGATCCCTTGCCAATCCATTGTGATGATTGAACTTTTGTCTCAATGTTGTAGCCGTAAACCCAGCTTTCATCTCCGATTATGACCTTTTTCATGAATGTTTCATCATCATTGGCTTGTTCAAGAAGTTACCGACAAACCACTCAATGGGTTTTCTGCTGTTCAGTCATCAAACTAGGAATAAACTTTGCTGCAATTTGATGCATGTTCAGTTTTTCAGTAAAAATATTATGGCATGATCCAGTTAAGATGCTGACCTCTTCTGCGAGTCCTCTGACTGTCAGTCGGTAATTTACACATACCAGATCGTTGAATTTCTGAACATTGGTGTCATCACTTGAAGTTGAAGGCCTTCCTGATCAAGGGTCATCTTCAGTTGGCTGACGACCACTTTTAAATCATGAAAACCACTCATAAGATTACATACGACCCAGAGTATCATCTCTGTAAGCTTGTTTTGAAAGTTGAAAGTTTCTGTGAAAGTTTACCCCAGTTTCACACAAGATTTTATATTGTATCGTTGCTCCTGAAAATTACACATTACAAAAATTGCTACTAACACTTAAACATGTTGCATTCAAATAACAATAACACAAAAACTAAACGAGATTTCAACAATCCAAGAACATGTGATTACAGAGGAGGTTATGCAGAACACAATGCTGCCAATTGCACATCATTAAATATTTCCATTGGCGCATAATTAAAAATGTTCAGTTATTTTCTGAACAGATCTTGTACTTGAGTAATGCAAGAGGCACTGCATCTGTGTGGAGGTTATTTTGAGAGGTTTAATGTAGCAAACTGACAAAAATAGCGTCCTCAGATATACTAGTAATGATGTTTATCTACCTTTGGTAATTCGCATCAAATGAACAACTGGATTTGGTAAGAATTACAAACATTTATATGTTTTACCTGAAAAGCCAGGTAATACTGCAAGGTATCAGATAGATTATAACATGGTTAAGCAAAGATTTAGAAATTAGCTTGTCAACTGCAAAGCTTACTCTGGAGCAGACATTGATAGTGACCATAATTTAGTAATAATGAAATGTAGATTGGGATTTAAAATCCTGAAGAAAAGGTGTCAAATGAATCAGTGGAATTTAGAGAAGCTTGAAGAAGCGGAGGTAAAGAAGATGTTTGAGGAGGACATCACATGAGGTCAGAGTAAAAAAGATGAGGTAGAAAATGTAGAAGAAGAATGGGAGAATGTTAAAAAGGAAATTATTAAATCAGCAGAAGCAAACTTAGATGGAACAAAGAGAACTGGTAGAAAACCCCTTGGATTTCGGGAGATATATTGCAGCTGATGGATGAATGTAGAAAATATAAAAATGCTAGTGATGAAGAAAATAAAAGGAACTATCGACAGTTGAGTAATACTGTAAACAGGAAATGCAAGCTAGTGAAAGAAGAGTGGATTGAAGAAAAGTGTTCAGAAGTGGAAAGAGAAATGAATGTTGTTAAAATAGACGTAGCATACAGGAAAGTTAAGGAAAATTTTGGGGTACATAAATTAAATGTGTTAAAAAAAGATGGTACACTGATTTATAGTACGAAAGAAAAAGTTGATAGGTGGGTAGAATATATTATATGGAGGAAATGAATTTGAAAATGGTGTTATAGAGGAAGAAGAGGAAGTTGAAGAGGATGAAAGGGGAGAAACAATACTGAGATCTAAATTTAAGAGAGCATTAAAAGATTTGAACGGCAGAAAGGCTTCTGGAATAGACAGAATACCTGCAGAATTACTGCGCAGTGCAGGTGATGAAGCAATTGGTAGGTTATACAAACTGATGTGTAATATTTGTGAAATAGGGGAAGTTCCATCAGGCTTCAAAAAAGTGTTATAGTCATGATACCAAAGAAAGCAGGAGCAGACAAATGTGAAGAATACAGAACAATTAGTTTTAACTAGTCATGCATCAAAAATCTTAACTAGAATTCTATACAGAAAAATTAAGAGGAGAGTGGAAGAAGTGTTAGGAGAAGACCAATTTAGTTTCAGGAAAAGTATTGGGACAAGGGAAACAATTTTAGTGCTCATATTAATAGTAGAAGAAAGATTAAAGAAAAACAAACCAACATACTTGGCATTTATAGACATAGAAAAGGCATTTGATAATGTAGACTGGAATAAAATGTTCAGCAATTTAAAAAAAAATAGGGTTCAAATACAGAGATAGAAGAGCAATTGATAATTTTAACAGGAACCAAACAGCAACAGTAATAATTGAAGAACATAAGAAAGAAGCCATAATAAGAAAGGGAGTCTGACAAGGATGTTCCCTATCTCTTTTTACTTTTTAATCTTTACATAGAACTAGTAGTTAAAAAATTTAGATTTGGAGTAACAGTACAAGGTGAAAAGACAAAGATTCTATGATTTGCTGATGATATATTAATTTTAGCTTAGAGTAAAAAGATTTAGAAGAAACAATGAATGGCATGGATGAAATCCTACGCAAGAACTACCCCATAAAAATAAACAATAAAACGAAAGTAATGAAATGTAGTAGAAATAATGAAGATAGACCACTGAATGTAAAAATAGGAAGAGAAAAGATTATGGAGGTAGAAAAGTTTTGTTATTTGGGAAGTAGAATTACTAAAAATGGACGAAGCAGGAGTGATAAAATGCCGAATAGCACAGGCAAAACGAGCCTTCAGTCAGAAATGCAATTTGTTTACATCAAAAATTAATTTAAACGTCAGGAAAAGATTTTAGAGTAAACTGCAAGTATCAGTTCCATAGCTTTATATGGAACTGAAACTTGGATGATCGGAGTACCTGAGAAAAAAGATTAGAAGCTTTTGAAATGTAGTGCTGCAGGAGAATGTTAAAAATCAGATATAGTGACAAATGAAGAGGTGTTGCAGCAAATCGATGAAGGAAGAAGCATTTGGAAAAATATAGTTAAAAGAAGAGACAGACTTATAGGCCACACATTAAGGCATCCTGGAATAGTCGCTTTAATATTGGAGGGACAGGTAGAAGGAAAAAATTGTGCGGGCAGGCAATGTTCGGAATATGTAAAACAAATTTTTAAAGATGTAGGATGTAGGGGGTATACTGAAATGAAATGATTAGCATTAAATGGGGAATCTTGGAGAGCTGCATCAAACCAGTCAAATGACTGAAGACAAAAAAAAAACTGAAAATTCTACAAAAAGTATGTTACTATGTAAAATAATGCTGACTGTCACATTAGAAAATTGAATCTGATTCAAACAAGCCAAAAACATTAAAAAATTATTATTTTTTAATATTTTACCAAATAAATTAGGATTTTGCAACTCAAATAAATCTACATGTAAAAGTTTGTGCATGATACTAGATTACTTATGTAATTTTTCATATAAAATTATGTTATCACAAAAAAATATACATCGTGAAATCATGTTGATTATTTTTAATATTTATAGTTTACAATTAGATGTTACCTTTAAATTTAAAAAATGCAATTACAAAAGAAATTTGGTAATTAACAACGTAAACAGTTATTGTAAAAATATTTTAGTATTTGTATACCTAAAAAAACATATTAATTTTGCAGTTATGTTGTGCTATCAGCAAAATGTATAATAATACAGTTACGTATTAAGAAGATATTGGAGGGAGGTAAATAGTCATTGATACTGCACCAAAAACTGTATTTAACAAGAAAGTTTACTAATAGAAATAATAATAAATAACTAATTAATCATAAATTAACAGTATTTGTGTTTATGATATAAATCTGTATATTAGTAGTTTATAAAATCTAAAGTTTTTTAAAATAATTATGCACTGAACTAAATTATATATGTGTGGTATACTTTTTGTTGTAAATTGTTATTGGTTAGAATAGTTTTTTAGACTAATGGTCACAAATATTTAATAAAATTGGTGATTGGATTTTTGTAAATTTGTTTGCACATTTTTAATTTTAATTAATTTGATTATTGCAGATGTTTAGTCATGAAAGTTCTTAGGCCTGAACTACCTTATGGGTTCTTAGGCCTGAACAGTGAAGATTCATTTCAGGCATGAGGACATGAAGAAAGAAAGTAATATACATTGTTTTTACTTAATAGTATTTTAATTTTCAGTTGTAACTGATTTTTTGCTTTAAAAAGAGCTGTTATGTTTTAGATTTGTATAACTTCTTTCAACATTTTTAAAATGTAATTGTTAGTCTTTGTTGAATAATTATTGTTTTTATTTTTCTTCAAGTAGTGCATTCAAACATTCTCAGAGAACATGTTTTTATAGAAAAAATGTATTGTGAACATAATTATGACAGGTCGTGTCTCATCTTCATTCCAGTTCATCTAGATGTACATTCTCATGATGAACTGGAATTATGTGCAGCAAAATAGTTTTGGCAAAGGGGGTGAAAATGTTTCCAATGTTGATGAGAGATCTTGTCTTATTATATACCATAAAATGTAAGAGAAACATGGATTCATTAGATTGTACCTAAGCATTCTATAGTAATTATCTCAGTGAGATTGACCCAGAAATATATAAAAAAAGTGGCTTATATTGTTATTGAATCATTACTTGAAAAGAATATAAATATTTACCAATAAAAATTTACTTGCTAAAGATAATTTTACTTCTTAAGTGATATAATTGTTATTTAAATAATGAAAAAAAAAATTATTTAAAAAGTAATTAAATGTCAACAGAAAATAAAAAGTGTGATTTGTGATATGCATGCGTGGACACACACATACACAATGAAGACTAATGAAAAACTAGGTGGGGAGAAGTCTGAAGATGGAGAGGAGAAATTTATCTTATAAACAGACAAATTAGGTTAGTGGGGGGTGTATATTTGGACATCTATGTTTGGTTATTTCAGTTAAATAGGAGTGTATAGAGGATAAAACTTTAAAAGTAGACATAGAATGAAGTCTGTAGAACATACAACTGGAGATTTAGGATGTGTTTAGATATGCACCTGTTAAGGTTATCAATATAAGACATAAAGAAATGGAGAATAATATCAAATAAAAATTCAAGTCAGATGATTGATGTCGAAGGGAAAAATGTTGAAGTTAAACACCTGATGTTGAATAGAAAGTTCAGTGTGTATCAATCCAATCTTGGTTTTATTATGGAAGTATGTATAGAGGATCTTCATATTTACGAAGATTAGAATATGAAAAGTGTATAATTTAGGAAAGATGATGCGTTAGGCATGTTGAAGTTAATTTTGTTGAGAACATAAAGGAATGATGAACTACATTAAAACTTAAAAAGATTGCAAATAAAAATATTTTGATAATTTTTAAAACATTTTAAATTAAAAATAATTTGTTACTGAATGTTTTTGCACCTTTTTTTTTTAGTTGGTTCTGAAATTGATTTGAGTGTTATTTTCTGCCCTTCCTAGCTTTGTTATTCTAACATTTGTGTTGACGCATTTTGGAATACCTCCATTCTCAAAACTACTTTTAGCACTGAGTCTTACTGAATTGGGATTGTCGAATAAATAGTGATGTAAAGCTTCTCCCACTCCCATCCTTTGTCATGCCCTCTTCTGCTTTGTCCCTCCAGCTGTAATGTTTATGCAACACATTTGATAGAAAAAGGATATATTGCCAATGAAATGATAAAATCCATGAAAATATTACATTATGAAGAAAAAGAAGAACATTTAAATATTCTAGAAAACATTAAAATATTCAAGCTAAAATTAAAAGGACAGGATATAATTAGTTAACAAATAAACAATAATCCAATGTTATATTTAAAAATCTAAAATTATTAAAATAAAGAATCGGAAGGTCTGAAAAAATTGTATAACTGTTAGAGTGGGAGGTACAAAGCAAAAGAGACCATGACATAGGGTTGGGGAGTTGGAGGAGCTTAACATTGCTATTTATTTCATTCCCAACTCATGAAGACTCGGTGCTAAAAGTAGTTTTCGGAAAAGACTCCGAAAATCGGAGTCCTTTTCATCAGTTATGAATGTTAAGAGTGACAATGCTAGGAAGGGCAGAAAATAACTATTATTTGAAAATAATAATTATCAAATCAATTATGATAATACTAACAGAAATATAAAATACTGTGGAAAAAAATTTTGGCTCTGAAATTTGTAGAGGAATTTGAAATATAAAAAAGTTAGCTATTTGGATCTATCAGAATTTCAAATTTTGTTTGATTTCAATTTTAAGTAATTGTAAGTTTTCATTCTTATGTGTGTGAGGTGATATCCTTTTTATAATCTTTTTTATTGTAATTTTCAGGATATTTTAACATGGTTGGAGTTTCATTAGCACTGATTGTTGTAAAGGCATATTCATTAATTATGATATTAAGTAGTATTTGTTTGCCTTTAATGGGAGAATTGGATAAAAATTTTGGTGTAAAGAATGCCACTGAGAGGTTTGTTAGTAATAATTTACACTTAACAAGTGGTAAAACAACAGCAATGACTACGACAATAGTAACAACTGAGATGGAACCTGTGTTTCCATTGCGTTTAAAAGAACCAAAACTTCCTGAAGGCCATGTTTTTTTGTTTGATCGATATATGCCTCCGCAAGTTGAGGGGATAGCATACTGTCGTTTGCCTGCTAAATGTCAAGATTTAAATTATTCTACTTGTTTGGGCTCAAAAATTCCATATCTGAAAACTACTCTTGAATTAGTTGATGGTTTACGTTCTCAAGAACAAGCTCAAGAGCAGCTACAAGTGTGGAGGGGCCTTGTGAATTTACCAAAATGCTGGGCAGTAATCCAGCCATTTCTTTGTGCTTTATATATGCCAAAATGTGATAATGATATGGTTGATTTGCCTTCTCACGTAAGTGTAATGTTTTAATTAATTGCTGTTGTAGATTTAATTACATATATAATATATTTGTGATGTGGTTTTGTTGCTTACTTGCTTTGTTTTTTATACCAGACTATGCTGATTTATAACGGGCAGTAGATTTGATTCTCAGACCAATCCTGAAATGTTATTAATTGAACCTAAATGAACAAGTTGAGAATTCAGAACCAGTTAATAGTAAAGTAACTTTTAATTGAATTGAAGTTTGAGTTCTGGGGTCCTTTAATTACATTTGAATTAGGGTCTTACGAGTATGCCAGAACAGCTGATTTGGGATGGGTGCTAATCAGTTGGCAGGTTGGGTTACTGATTTTTTCCTATCACATCTTCATTTTTTACATTTTTGTCTTTTATATGTTAATATTCTGTATATCAAAATAAAAAAATAAAAAAAAAATACTGTATCACATTGAAAGTTATTATATGAATATCATTTTTATATTTTCATTATTAATATTCTTGTAATTAACATGATACACTCATGATATACTCACCAACTGAAACAGATCTTCATGTGGCCCTGCTTTGGAAAATTGTTAGAATTCTATATGCAGCTTTTGAACATGATCACCTCATGTGAAATTTGTGATCTATCATGATGATTTTTAATTAGAAACTTTGTTCTATATTAAAATTAAATAACTAGCAAAGGAATTAATAAATAAATATCTTTTTAATATTTATAAATTCAAAGTTTGTAATTTTATGTAAAATATTTTTTAATTATGTATTAAAATAGAGTTAGAAGAATTAAAGCTGAAGCATACCATTGCTTAATAAGCCTACTCACCACCAAACTCAGATTATAGATGCAACTCAGATTATAAGTTTATCTGTACTTTATGATAATATAATAGCTGTATTTTATTGTGAATTGGGAGTTTAAAACATATTTAACTGTACATTCTTTCCACTCATGCAAAGTGGTTTGGTTTGGAACTCATATTCACTTTACACAAAAAGTAATTTTCTCTATTTCTACATATAAAATTGCTGTGCAAAATGGATCATAATAGAAAGGAATGATGGCAATTTGATGGGAGATGATGGTATTTTTAACTAAGAGTTCGTTTTTAACTTTTAGTTACATACATACACAGAGTGCATCATGAAGTTCTCCTGGGACTTTCGTAATCTATTCTACCTGTGAAAATAATGGAAAAATTTCTATAAACATGTGTCCTAAAATGCTTCATTTGCAAGTTACAGCTAGTGAAAGATTTCAGTCAGATTTCAGCTACCTCTAAAATGAGATCATACTGAAATTTTTAGAATGTTAATTAAGGAGCAGAAATAGTGATTTCTTAAGGTTTTTGACCTGAAAAATCAAATAAAATAGGTCCTGCAACCGTATCTGCAGTAGTAATTGAGAAATATGGGGTGAAAATCATTAAATATGGGTAAAAACCCTGTATTTTATGTTTGATGTGCAATAACTCTGTTAACTGTGTAATAAACATGTAAAACTTAAACAAAACTTGTAGAGAATTTAATTCTGAACAAAATGATGTATGAGAAGTTGAATAAAACAAAGAAAAGTGAGAAGAATTTGTTTTATATGTAGAAACAGTACACTAGACCAAAGTGTATTACACATCCCAGTTTATAATAAATGTTCAAAAATGAGCCTGCCATTTTCAACACATTTCTTGGTACACTGCTGTACTGCTTTTGTTTCTCTTTGTATTTCTTTAGGGCTGTTAAGTTGCTCAGCTGCATCCAACATGCAGACAGTTCCTCACGAGAATGCATTTTAGTTTTGTGTACATTATTTTTCATCCATCTCATGCAAAAATCTAAAAGTATTAGAACAGGATCTTGGCGGCTAGGAATGTGGACCTCCACGACCAATTCATTTCTCAGGGAAATGATGATTTAAGTGAGTGGAAATGGCACAAGAGAAGTGGGGAGGCTGCTTCTTGTGCTGGAAGTATACTTTGTGTCTCAATGATAGAGAAACATCTGCAGCAGCTGTGACAATTCTTGGAGAAAGAGCAAGTAGACCTCAGCGTTTAAGCAGCCAGATAATATGAACAGTCCAAACAGCTGATTATGAAGAAGGCTGCACCATTCATTGACGCTAAATCGGTGTTGAAAATTGTTTTTTTAAAGTTGGCAGTAAAATAACAACAATTTGAATTCCTTTACAAATTTTTCAATCAGAAAAAAAGAATTTCATTTTTGTTTATATTAAATAAGTTTCTTCTGGCAAATGTAGTAATGTACTGTTTCTAAATATAAAACAAATTTTTCTAACATTTCTTATTTTATTCAACTTATCATACATCATTTTGTGCAGAATTTAATTTCTTTACAAGTTTTGTTTAAAAGTTTTACATGTTTATTACCCATTTAACAAAGTTATTGTACGTCAAACACAAAACACAGGTTTTAACCCCTTATTTATTGATTTTTACCCCAGATTTCTAAAAAACACTTGTTGATATGGATCTGGGACCTATTTTATTCAATTTTTCAGTTCAAAAACCAAAAGAAATTACTAATTCAGTCGCTCAATTAACATTCTCAAAATTGCAATACCTCATTTACTGAGGTAGCTGAAATCCAGGCAAAATTTTTGACTAGCCATATCTCGGAAACGAAGCATTTTAGGGCATATTTGATGTGAACTTTTTCCATTATTTTCATGCATAGAATAGGTTATGAAAGTCCTAGGAGAGAAAACACATATATATATATATGTGTGTGTATGATATTTGCTGAGAACATTATTTAACCACTTTAAACCTGTTTTATATAATATTTTTATTTTTTTGGTTAAAGTGAGCTTAGGTGTGCTAGTTAATATGGCTGTGACTGGATGATCATCTGAATTGCTTTAATTTCAAATCTGGATTGCATTTAATTTCATTAATATGCTTATTTTTGAATAATATTTCTGTTTGAAAAATCCAATTATGCTCTTTTATTGAAATCAGTTGTTTAAGTGTTCTCTTTCAGCTTTTATATAAATCTTGTAAGCTTCTAACATTCGGGTGACTAACTTGAAATATATTATCATTTTATATTTTCTGATTACTTCCTCTTGAATAGTCCCCACTCACAGGTCCAAATAGGCGACTGCTTTGCTTAGAGAATTCCCTTTATCTAAGAAAATGCCATTATAAGGATTGCAGCAAAATCATGTAAAAAGATGAACTTACTTGTTGGACCATATGCTAAGACATGTAGATTTAATTAATTTGATAAGAGGGATGTGTAGAAGATAAATTATCTAGAGGATGATTATGATCAGAATATTTGGAACATATAATTGAGTATATATGAGGTAGTAATTAATTTTGAGGTTAAACAAATTTTCACAGGATAGAAAGGAATGAAGATTAGAATAAAATTGTTTAATTAATTGACTAAAAAAAAAGAAATGTTTTAGAAAAAAATAATCATATGGAAATAGTGTTCATGGATGTGGGTAGATGTGGAGTGTATAATACATGATAAATAAATTCATTTTCTTAATTTGTGACCTTTTTCAGCTAAAAAAAAGTTCTCTAAATAGTCTGGGACTTACTGTTATTCAAAAGCTGTTTCAGAAGGGTTAATTCAACTTATAATATTTTTTACTTTATGTAACAAACAGCAAAAAGATCTACTGGTAGTAAATTTTAGTGGTTGCAGAGGCTTTAATCACTTCAAATTCAAAATAAAAAGAGCTATAGTCACTTCAATTAAACTTTTCTAAAAAAGTGTGCACTTGAAATTACATTATTTTATTGTTTATATGTATTGCTGTCTTCTGTATTATGTATCTTGTTTGTTTATTTTTTTGTAGGAAATGTGTAAGATGATTATGGGACCTTGTAGAATACTGGCTATTGATCATGGATGGCCTTCCGTTTTAAAGTGTGATAATTTCACAAAGTATCCTCTTGGATGCAAGGTAATTGCAGAATTACAAATTTTACTTCTAAGTTTATTAAATTAAATGATTCCTTTCCAATATTCCTTCTGTTTTCATAAAGGTGTTTGAAAACTGTAAGATCTTAAGTGATAAATGGATGAAGTCTCTTGTCAAATAAATTACAGTGAAAGATGTGTATTGGCTAGACTTTTTTAACTGATTTATTATTGGTGAAATGATGTTTGTAATCACGGTACGAATACTATTAAATGTATGATATAATATGAATACTATTAAAATTAGTTCCAAGAATGAGGTATTATCTGCAAGTTTTAACAATAGTATTATGGTGGTGGGAGATTTGGTTGAAATATCAGTTGATGTTAACATGTACTGCATGTGTCTTACTAGCTCTGTTGGCTAATATATTCTGTGAACATGTTTTTGATGTATTTATTAATATTGAACCTTGTATTAACATTCTTTACAATTCCTGTACTCCTAAAATTGTTTATGAGAAGAAAAAGTAAATGCTAATTTAAAAATAAGTTAACAATTGTAATTCTATCCCAAACTAACTGTTTATGAGGTTTATGGCCTATTTTCTTCTGGAGAAGAAAAAAAGAAGAGATCCTGCAGTCATTGTATTAACTGTTATTAAAAACCGTTTTTTTATATTATTGTTTTGTGTTGATAGAACATGCCAAACAGTACTGTTGCATCAACTTTTTCTACAAGTGCAGTAATACACAAACTGAAACCATTTTTAAAATTCAGCAAATATTCAATGTTGATTTTATGTTGTACAAGAAAAAAAAGAATTGTAAAACCTTTACAAAAATGGATGAATTTCAGTAAAAATGATAATTGTTCTGGTAGACTGTTCAGCTGGAATGCTGATGTCATTAAAAAATGAGTTATTTAATCATGAAAGATCATCCAGCAGTTTATATCTGAGATTTTACTGATAGCAGTTGTAGAAGTTGATTTTAATATTAGGAAAGGTTCTGCACATGAAATATTAACTAATGACTTTAGCATACAAAAGTTGATTGCAGTATTTTTGTTAAGAAATAGATTCTAATAGTGCATTAGCACTTGGGCTATAGAAAAAACACAAAGGAAAAGGGCCTTTGAAATGTGGTATTATAAGGATGTAGAAATTAAGCTGTTGATTTTCATAGTGAGTCATGAATCAAGACACCTTAGTCTACCTAATCTAATGATAGAAGGATGTTTAGAAGATGAAACTGTAGTGAAAGACAAAAAAAAACTGGAATATATAAAACAATTTAAGATGTAGGCTGTAGTAAATATATTGAAACTAAAAGATCAGTAAGGAATAGGAAAGATGGAGAAGTAGCTTTCAGTTAAGTTGAGAATAGCACTTGTCAATTTTATAGTGATATTGATAACAGCCAAACAATTTTTCACGATATTAGTAAGTCAAACATATTTCTGTTTTGAGCATAAAATAAAATAAAATTATATAGCCTATAGTAAGTGTGTTTATACTTACTTAGTAGAAAATGTAGCCAAAATAACATCCCCCCCTCCTTGGGCAAAATACGACATTCTAATAACAAAATCCATGTAAAATTCAAGTATAATTTCCAATAAAAGTAAAATTATCTTACCTTATTCTGAATACCTAATATTTTATTTATACAGTAAACCATTTACTATTTACAGATTGTTTATGATTAGTTTCTAAAAGTGCAGGAGGGTGTGGTAATCCCGAAAATATGAATGAACACATAGGCTTACATCACACTTTTTACACATGAATCAAGTGTCCTTCCTTTTCTGTACTCCTTTTTTCAGTGAAATTTGTTCAAATAACAAATTTCAGTGAATTTTTCAATGCAGTGATTTGTTGGGAGTGCTGTCAGGATTGTTGCCTGTTTTACCTAGTGGAGATGAGAGTTCAGCACTATAATATCAAGGAGATGCATAAATAATTTCATCATTTTGTATACTTTCTAGCACATTCTAGTTAACTAATATGCATGTCTGATTTATTAATGGAACCCATTTTTTTTACTGTAATCAATAGTTGTCCCCCAATAATTCTATGTGTTTTTTCTTTTTTTTTGTAAATTTGTCTGAAAGTCTATTTTATCTCAATTTTTTTTTTTTTTCATGGATAGAAGAAAGCATATGAACAGGTTTTTTATCAACAGATTTTAGTGCTAGTAATGTGTCCGTGTTTCTCGACTTATGTCCACCTTTTACATTTCTTTTGGAAAGTCTTTGGGGAATCTTCTTCTGTCAGATCTAACTGTACCACAACCCCCAGTTTTATTGTCATGTAAAAACTGAAAAAGTTTAGGGTTTGTCCCAAAAATACCAAGTTTTGCGACATTACAACATTCCGCCTTCCAATAATATCTCCCCTTCCATAACATCAAGGACTCATCAATACATAAATCCCTGAAAGGGAAGAACAAAAATTTTAATTTTTGTCACAAGAGGTATTATCACAAATCTTATTTTATACAGTCTCTCATTTGGAGCATTACATGAATCACTGAAATACAATGTTCTGAAAAGCATGAAAAAATGGTCTCTGCTCATAACTTTACCAAAAAAGGGGTCTTCTAGCATTGTATTAGTTGACCAATAGTCCTTCAATCTGTTTTTTTCTTTACATGCAGATCAAAAAGTAACGGCCTAAAAAAAGTAAACATTTCAGTGACTCTTATTTTTCCATATTTTTTCTTAATCTCGCTTTAGTAATAACATTTTGTCCACAAGATATTTACAATATTTATTAGTCTTATTGATTATATAATGTCCATCAGTGTCTTATCAAAAAATAGAAAAAAGTAGTCTAGTTCAGGAGCTTCCTCTGAAATTTGAAGGTTAGGATTTACACCATAATTAGTTACTAAAAGCTGAAAATTTTTATCATTTCGCCAGATATATTCATCATTATCTTTTTCTTTTTTGACATTTCATAGGCCTACTTATAGTTTTTCTAGGTCCAGCTTGTGAAGCACTGGGTTGCATCTTAACAGCTACTTTGTTTTCATCATTATCGGAACTTTCATTGTCACTTGTGCCTAATATAATACTATCATTACTACTAATTTCCCCTTAATCTTCAAAGTCTGATTCAGGATTAGTGAGATACAGAATTATTTAATCAACACGAATAAAAGGTTTAGCCATTACAACACAAAGCAGTAACTAACTACACATGGAATAAAATAAACGTAACCAAAACGTTTCTCTTGGTTAGCAAGGTAAATATGATTAAAGAAAGTAACAAAAACACAACCTTCTGAATGTGTTATCATTTGTAAATAGAAATAAAGTACTCTTTAAATTCATAACAGAGTGTGTTGCTAGTATTAACAAAATGAACGTTCATGTATAGGTGTAGTAAGTAAGATTGCAATGTAATGCATATGAGACATATGGGCGCCAACATACCAGTATGTTCATAGGGATTTTGTTTAACCTTCGGATCCACCATTAGGCATTCTTCAGAGGATGAAGATGAATGATTTGTAGCATGTGTGAAAATGCTACGCCTGACCGGGATTCGAACCCGGGACCTCCAGATGAAAGGCAATGTTCATAGGGATTAAAAGGTTAAACCTCTACCTAGATGAAGTTGGTCTGATTCAGGTTGATAGTGATATAAATTTTTGTAACTGTTTTTAGAAACTAAGCATTCAACATTAAGTCTCCCTAATTCTCATTTTACTAGATTGATTGTTATAAATGAGCACATGGCTAGATTGTTTTGTGGTTGATTGTAATTATTTCATTTTTTCTCATAGATTTTTGATGATAATTACTAAAATTGTAATACTTGTTTTGTTATATGTGAATCCATAAATTGTTTTTGTTCATAGTTGCTTGTACATCTGTAATTAGAAAAAGTAACATTGTAAGCCCCTTACAAACTATTAATGTTGATATGCTGGTCTGGTATTTATTCAATGTGGTAGGGCATTCTCGTTCATCCAATCTTATTTCAACAAAAGAATATACAGTATTGTTTTTTTGTTAAAGTATTGAATTAACACATTAACAATTAACCTTATTACAGATTGATCTTTAGGGATTCTTAGACATTTTATAGGACATCGTGGTTTACATTTATATATCTTTTCATATAATTGAAGAAAATTATTTTAGATTTTCACATTTGAGAAATTTATATTTTTCTTAAAATTAATCAAGGCAAATTAAAAACTCAATATTTTGCTTTATCTAACTGTGTTAAGTGATTTATTGCCTCCTTACTCTTCAGATTGGGAGTGGCTTATGAGAAGCTGCCTTGAAAATTTACTTTTATGTAAGAAGAGTAAACATACTAACTGAATTCCTGTACCAGCTTACAAACAATTGTCCATTCTATTGATCCAGATTAAAGCTTGCATAAATTCAAGGCCACTGTAATTTGCTTTCCTTTGATTCTTTTGTCCATCTGTTTGGTTCTAATAAGAACATATCTATAATATTGATTTTATTTTATAAAAATTTGGACTTAAATTTACCACAATTTAAAATTATTTATTTGTTATTTATGCAATCTATTGTGTGGTAAGCGCTTACTGTATTGGTTAATTAAGTTATCATTCATTGTGAATTAACAGCCTCTATTAATATAATTTGTTGAATCTATATTAATTACCATGACTATGAAATGCTGACACTCAGCTGCATAGCACTTTCATTGTAACTCTTAACATTTCCAATCAGATTTTTAAAAATACTTTTTAAAATAATTAAATGTTTTTCATTAAAATAATTTATTAGAAACCTAGTCAAAATTAAAACTATCCAACCATGTTCAAAGATAGATTGAATTATTGAAGTCTACTTTTGTCTGTATATATGTAAAAATGATTATATGTGAGGGGTATTTGATATGTCTGTATGAAAATAAAGAAAAATTTTTGGGAAAAATCTTTATTTCTCAACATGATCTCCTTTCAAGTCTGTACACTTACTCCAACAATGCTCGTTTTTTGATCTGATCTTTGTAGTATGATTTATCTGAGCTTTCAGAAAAATGGGCAAATATTTTGGCAGAAACTCCATTTTGTGTAAATCTCTTTTCAGCAAGCCACTTCTTCATGTTGGGAAATAGATAATAGTCCAAAGGAAATAAGGCTGGTGAGTAGGGGGATGCGAAGAATTTTGTGCAGCAATTCAAAGAATTTTGCTGTTTCAGTTGCAGAAGAGTAAGCTGCTGCATTATCTTGGTGAAAAAGAAGATTCTTTTTCATCAAATGTGGTAATTTTTTTTATTAATTTCTTCATTTAGACTATCCGACAAACACACATAATATTGCCAAGTTATTGTTTCACTCTTCTCCGGAAAGTCAAAAAAGATTATCCAGAAGCATTCAAAAAGACTGGCCATCACCTTTCTGGTCAACAAAGAAGGTTTTCACCTTCTTCAGAGCTACTTTTTCGACTACAGCCCACTCTTCTGATTGTTCCCGGATTTAAGGTTATTAGTGATATATCCCAAGTTGCATCAACTGGTAATAGCCAAGTGACTGGTAATAACCAAGAATTCAACTTGATTGTTTTGAAACAATCCCAAACCAGAAACATTTACTCATTGTGTTTTTGGTTCGTTATGAGCAAACACAGCACCCATCTTGAGGACAGTTTTTGCATTTGTAACTGTTTGAGTAAAATATGATGCACCTACTCATTTGAGATGCCTGTTTGTAATCTCTCATTCTATCACTCTTCTCTCCTCCAATATCACATTATGGATTTTTAAATATTCTGAAATTCTATGTCATTTGTATTCATTTGGCCATTCTGTAAAGCATTTGTAAACTGCGTGAATTAAAGTTCCATTTACCAACAATTTTTAAAAATTGTACCAACAATTTTTAAAATTGTTGATAAGTGGAACTTTAATTTATACAAATGTATTAATACCAAAAGTGCCAAATGCTTAGTAAATTAAATTTTTGAACTGTTGTAAGCAATGGAGCTGACTCACTATAATCTTGATCACCTTAGGCTTTAGTTTCCTGCGTGGTTGGCTTTTCAAAAATGAATATTTGATCACCATAAAATTTTTTTTGACCATTTTTCACAAATCACAATACTTTGATCGACTCAAACAGATGCCAACAACTAAATTATGAATGTATCTGACAGAAATTCAGTCAGATATATTGTGATCTTCCCAGCAGAGTTGTGGCAAAATAAGGATGATCTCAACAATGAGCTAAAAGTATAATTTTTTGACTTTGCTGGGTCTATTGAACATTCAATTAATAAAAAAATAATTTATGTATGTTTTATACCATCAACAACAATGATAATAATGATTTATTTAAACTAACAAGATAGAATTACTACTTTTTGCCTGATATTGGTAAGCTTGTTTTTGAAAAAAATAGTCTATCAATGTTTACTTATTGTGGTTGGATGCACTTTATTATTATACGTTGATGTTTCCGCTAAATTATTTTAATGATAAAGGTACACTCTGAGTATCATCATTTTATTGGCTTAGTAGATTATGTAATTAAAAAAAATTATTTATTTACTTTAAGTAGAACTTGCATTAAGGTCATTCAGCTTATAGACCGTGATTTTTAACTGTTATTATATATAATTGTCCAGGCAAAACATGATCTTGGTTCCTTATCCCAAATGTTTGTAATTTCATTTGTTTGTATATTTGTGATGTACTTACATATTTCTAAGTTTTAGACAATTTTACAGAGAAGCTTCTTGTTATTTAATGGGACCACAAATGTATATAGATTTTTTTATATAATTTCTGTTTCAAAGTGGTAGATACTATTTTTCATAGACGGAGAAATGTAGAGGTGCAGTTAACGGGAAGTTCCATTGCCAAGCCACTACACATCTCCATTCCACTCAGAATGCAACCTACTCTTACCATTGCCAACCATTTCCGATCTTTGCTCTCAGTCAGTGGTTAAGATTCAGTTACTTCACTTTTTATGCTGTATTCCATCATTAAATGAAATATTTGTATCTGAGGTTGTTCTTCTAATACTTTACAGCATTGTGCCTCTCAGAACATTGTTAAATATTTAATCTTAAGTTGGTTTTTAATATATCTATTTTTATTGTTTTCCCCTTGCTTTGTTTGTACCCTAATTATTAAAAAAAATTGAAAAATGGTAAAAAAAATTAAAAAACTAGGATGTAGTTTTCTTCCTTTCCTTTCTTTCTTCGCGAGGCTGTTGTTAATCTATTTTTGATATCATTGAAATCTGTCTGAGAGCTTTATCGCAAATCTTCTAGTATCAAATTTACCATTTTAGTAAGTATGACACAGTTTTGTTTTTCTTTTTGTTTCTATCTTTTTACTTACAATGTTTGAATGTATATTTTTATCTTAGTTGCTGTGATTCATCATAAAAATTCATATTAATTCATTCATTTGCAGTAATATTGATAAAGCTTTGAAGTTATTCAACGATGAATTATGTTGTTTAATTTTTCATTGCTTTTGTTTTCAGTGTTATGAAATCATCTAATTAACTTGATTATGGACACCGACTTATTAAATTTGATTTCTTTTATTTATTGTTACTTCTCATACTTCAATTAAAATGTTGTGGAACTATCAGGTTTTAAGGAATATAGTTTGTTGTTTTAAAGTTTTCTAAGTTGCAACTGTTTAGTAAAAGAACAGAGTGAAATATCTCTTTTTGTTAAATATTATTTATTTAAACTGTAACTTGTTGCTAAAAAGATGTTTATAATAATTGTGTCCTTAATACTGAATTATATCTAAGAATGTAAAGAGAAGATGAATAATTTATTTTAATGTTGTATGGATATGCTCTTCAGTTGTAGAGCTGCTTTTGAACTTATAAGGATTTTATTGTATGTTATTATCATTGTCTGTTCAGAATGATGTACGGGATATGAAATTCAATACAACTGGGAAATGCAAACCACCAATGGTTCAGACTGATTATCCTAGTTCATTCTATGATGGGATGGAAGGTTGTGGTGTCCAGTGTGATAATCCATTGTTCACACCTGATGAACGTTATCAAATACATAGATTTGTGGCATGGACTGCTACAATTTCTTTCATCTTTAATTTGTTTACTGTGGTAAGATTATATTTTTTAACTAGCACGCATTACAAATATTAAGTATTTTGTTCTCTATATTATTAAAATTATTTGTATTTTATGTTTGTGATTAACCATTTACACCAGCTGGTTTTCTGTTTACATATGTTGATTGTTTTGCATTAAAACAAAAAAAAAATTAAAAAGTTTTTTTTAATGTAATCAAAACTGGAATAAAATTAGTTTATTAAAACAGAGTTTTAAGCAAGTTCAGCAAACAACAATTAGATAGTTGATAAACAGTAACGATACAAAACTTCATTGTTGAACAGTTATCAGGAACAAATATATGAGGTTTTTGGAAATTTAAATTTATGAAAAGTTTTTTGCTCTAAACCTTTTTAATCATAAAAACACTTTTATATGTTTTGTGAGCACGGATTATTTGTCAATATTTATCACTTCTATTTTTATTTATTTACTATACATTATTTCTATAGTATCTATTGCTGATTGCTTAAAGATTGAAATGGTCATCTTATTTTAAATTTAAATAAAACTTTTATAAATGGTTTTGAATGTAATCTTTATTTTCCTTATTTTAATGAATATTATTGTTGAATCAAAATTAATATTAACCCTCAAACTGTGCTTGGTGAAAATGCAATGAAGGAAACTGCTATACTGTGGTGGGTTGGTTTATTTACACAGGATATTGTCCTAATATATTTTCTGTTCTCTACTATCTTGACAGTGAATTTCACTATATTATGTGTATTATTCTCTGGTAATTTTTAAATTAACATGGGTGAACATTCACACTGTAGTGTTTTTGTTACTTTTGGAGTGTTGATTTATCAATTTTCTAATAAACTCCAGAAATATTGAAAAACACAAATATTAAAATAGTTCTCGCATCTCAGTATAATAATTTTTCATAAGAACAACCTGGATTCTTTAGCTTTCAACATTTTATACCATTTGTAATAAGAGTTTAAGCTTTTTTTACATTAGTGATGCGTAAAAAATTTTCTTGTCAACAAAAGTTAATATGGAATAGTCTTGATTTGTATTTTATAGAAGTACTCATATGCTCCTCTTGAATGTTACATTTTTGTTAACATTTGCGTGAAATTTGATAACATAGTAAGGATTAAGAGAAATATGAAGATTCCTTCACAAATATTAGATATGAATAAAATCAGTTTTTTCAGGATTGTGCTAATAATTATTTATATTTCATCAGTAGAGTGTACAATTGATGAAGAGTTTTTAACCATTTTTAGTCATTAACCATTTCTTGGTTAATTTTGCATTTTGTTTATACATACTGAAAGTACGAGTATCTTGAAACTACCTACATATGTGATGAAAATTCAAAATATTTATTTTCAAGAATTCGATTTGTTGGTCAACCGAAAAAGATAGTGAACCAATTGTGTGTTTTCTTAAAATTTATTTTTTAGTGAAAAGATAACCCAGGTATTGCCATATAAGATTTTACTATATGGTGGTGTCTAGTAAAGAAGTTAGAAAAACTTATAGGATTATGAAAAAATTTTAATTTCAAGGGAAAAGGTTTACCTGACAAAGATGTGAAAGAATTGTTAAAAAACATTGGACAAAACTAATGATTTTTACTTGAAGAAAGATTCATTATTTCTAAGATGCTTCGATACCAATACTTACTAGAAATGTTAGCATGTATTAAGTAAAAGTGTTAATATCTGAAGAGATTTGTTAAAAGCAAACATTTCAAACGGTTTAAGTCAGAAATTGCAAAATCAAAGAAATGTCTTTGGCTTCTCTTTTATTACTGCAACCTATCCTCCATTTAACTTGTCCAGGTTCAGATTAAAAGGTTTGCCATTTTCAGAATAAGAGATTTAAGTTAAAACATATTAAAATATAAAATATATTAAAATTAGTGGAAAAAGTTTTCCAACATAATTGAAAAAAAAATAAGAGTATAAATAAGAGGATTTTGATATTATTGACTTTGTAGGTAATAATACCTACAGTCATCAATTGAGAATCTAGAGAACCAAATGAAGCTGATTCAAAGTTAATAATTTATCCATAATTAAAGAGCTCAATTTATGTAAAGAAAAAAATGTCTAATGTAATTTGATAAAATGAAAGTTTAAATTATTATCACCTAAATTTTTAGAGTAATTATTAAAATTCTGTATGAGATTGCAATATTGTTACCAAATTGCTCATAACAAAAAATTAAATGTTTCTAAATAATCATCATACTTTTTTAACATTAAATGATAAAAAAATATTACATTTATGCAGTTGATCTGTTGCAGTTAATTTTAATCATAATTAAACATTTAAAAATCACTAAAAGTTAACTGTATTTAAAAAAAAATATTTATTTTATTCCTTTGGAACATAAATTTGTGCAGTTATTGGGATATACATTTTCTGAGAGCTCAAGGACACAGCCTGCTAGTAATTGAGTGAAGTGTTTTCATTAATTACAAACGTAAGTGAAATGGATTTCAGTTTTTACTATCAAAAAGAGGAAAAATGGTTGAATTTGCATCAATATTAGATACGCTTGTCATATAACTTAATCTAATGTATCTGATGGTGTGATTAAAACAAAATATGGTGCTGATTTATTTGATCAGATGTGTAAAAATAGTGCAATAATGTTTTTAACTGTTTTTTTTTTTTAATTTTCTCTACCCTACAAACAATGAAGTTGTATGGGTCATTTTGTTCACTTGTGAAAAGCGATTCAATCAATTCATTTTAAATGTCTCCATCAACTTTGATTTGTTTTGGCAATGTAATTTATGCAATAAAAATTTATAAACTGTATTATTTAATATGAAGTACATACTGAAATTAAATTTTTTTAAAATTTACGTATATGAGGGCCTTAAAAATACATCAAATTAACTCTTAGTTATTCTTCTTGTTAAGTCTTGAGTTCATGTGCATTTGGTTAAAAATATAACTATTTATTATTAAGCTTCTATTGTACATTGTGATGTAAAAAAATATTTAAGTCGTATATTTTTTAAGGTCACATTTATGATCGACTGGAGATCATCTAGAAAGTATCCAGCATTAGTAATCTTCTACATTAACTTTTGCTTTATGATTGTTTGCGTCGGCTGGTTAGCTCAGTTTTTGCCTGGAGGACGAGATGATATAGTATGTCGTAAGGATGGAACTCTAAGAATAGGAGAGCCGAGGTTAGTTGTACATTTTTATTTTTGTAAAAATATTTATATAATTAATAAAAAAAATTTAAATATTTTGTGGAAAATCATCAACCTAATAAAAAAATAATCCCAGTAGTGCCTTAATTTGTGATTGCAATTCTGAAAACAAAGGAGAAAACAAGCTGCTAGTTTTGTCCGGAAAATACTAATGAAATATTTGTCAGTGCCAACTATTCTACTGAGCATGGCTGTAGAGTGCTGCAATGCTAAGCTTATGCAGTGCTTCTCTTACTATCCAGTGTCAGATATGTATCAGCAAAACCGCTTTACAATTGCTTGGTTCCTGTCACACTGGGTTTGAGACATGTGTCCTACTTTTTAACACTTATCTCCTAGCTTTTAACACTGCCAATGGTACTAATAACATTTTTGCTTCATTTTCACAATTTTCGCTTATTTTTCTTTTTATTACATCGACCTTTCACTAATATTATTTTCTTTGCTTTACAGCTTTGCATCAACCAATTTTTACTGTTTTTTATGCTCTATTAATTTTATTTTAAAGAAATTTATATGTTCTGTTTCTTTATTATCTTTGGAATAATATAAATATTTTTCAACATTAATGTCATTTTTTAATTTAAATATTTTCTTTACCATGATTTCTACCAACTATTAATGCTATACATAATAGTCAAAGATCCGGCAGTTGATTTCTGCAGGTATCTGTTTTTCTTTTTTTAATGAAACTCAATTTAAGTGAATAATTAATGATAATTTAATGCATATTTCCAGGTTGCCTAGCAAAAATTAGCTGCAATTACCTTTAATTAAATATGTTGTAATTAATTTATTTTAACGAATTGTAACTATATATTTTTTTAAAGTAAATTAAACATCATTTGAAAGAAAGTGATGTGAGAATATAATAAAAAAATGGTTGCCAGCTCTCAGTCAGCCGCAACTTTCAAGTTGTCAGGTGTAAACAGATATGTTATTGTTAATTATTTATACTTATTGTGTTTTTCAAAAAAATTGAAGTTTAATTTTTTCTGTACATGATAGTTGTGCTGCGTTCTTGTTTACAATCTGAAGCAGCACACACATTCCTTCTCTCTCATTCAGACCCATCCAGACTGAAAGTAATTGGTTCAAATGAATGCAACCACTACTTGCAACCATTTTTTTACAGGCAACCATTTATTATCGTGTACAGAAAAAAATTAAATTTCAATGTAGTACATAATTTTTTTTGAAAATCACAATGAGCGTAAATAATTAACAATAACATACCTGTTTACACCTGGCAACTTGGAGGTTGTGGCTGACTGAGAGCTGGCAACCATTTTTTTTTACATTCTTCACATCATTTTCTTTCAAATGATGTTTAATTCACTTAAAAAAAATATAGTTACAATCATTAAAATTAATTAATTACGATATATTTAATTAAAGGTAATTGCAGCTAATTTTTGTTGAGCAGCCTGTAATAACTCATGTAACCTAAATTAACCTGTGTAATAACATAATAAATTATCATTAATCATTCATTTAAATTGAGTTTCATTAAAAAAACAGATACCTGCAGAAATCATCTGTCGGATCTTGTAATATAAAGTCTCCTTTTTTGTTTTAATTATTTTTGTATTTTATTTCTATAAAAATATTCTGTATTTTTGTTTTACATTTAAATTTAGTTTTCCAATCATCTATTTTTGATGTAATTTTTAAATCTGTATATTTATAATTTGTCCAGATTTTAACTTAACATTATAAACTTTTAGTCTATCTATATCCTATTGGTTTATTTATTAATTTTCGTTAGATTCTTTAATTTTTATCTTGCATATCATCACAACTAAATTGTAATTAGAATAAATATCTGCTCCTAGATACCATTTACAGTCTATAATTAGTTTCATATCTTTGTCTAACCATTGTTTAATCTAATACATTCCCATCTCTCCTGACCTGAGTGTTTCTTGTATGATTTTTAAAAGGGTATTTGTATCATTAATTTATACTTAGTAAAAAGTTCTGTAAACCTTATTATTGTTTGTTTCTTTCATTTTAGACGATGCTTTTCCCTTCTACTATTATGCCACTCCAGTCTCCCATTGTCTGTTATTACAGGTTCTCATCTCTTTTTGCATACTTTGTTAAATCATTATTTTTTAAAATACTTTTTATTCTTCATTTTGCTGTATAAACTTTCAGTGTTGCTTAGTCTTGGGATTTGAATCTTTATTGACTAAAACAATCTGTAGCTTCAAATAACATTCTCTTTGTTCTGTATTCTTATTCAAAATTATTCTTTACTCTGAATTTCCATTCTTACGTTTTGCATTGTAATTTCATTCCCCTACCAAAATGTTGCTTAAATTTCCTTACCATACTAATTCCTTCTATATATTTATATGACCTTTATGTTTCTTCTTTTAAGTTATGCAACTTACCTTTCCTATTTAAGCTTTGAGCATTCAGTATTATGATTCAAAATATATATCCTCTTTTTTAAACTTTCTGATACCCTTTTCCTGAGCTATTCCCACCTGGAGATCAAATTGAGAGATTATTTTGCTTCCAGAATATTTTACCCAGGAGAATGGTCATCATATGGGGTTTTTTTAAAGAAAAAAGGAATGAAAAACTTTTCTTCAGAAAATTCATCTGTAGTTTTCCATGCGTTCAGTTTGCAGTATTTAAAGCTTAAAATACAATTTGTTGTTTAGACCATATCAACCATCAATCAGTTGGCATTCTTACTAACTGCTGCCCCCTTTAAAAAAAACTTCTTTATCTTGCCTCTTCACAAATACCTCTAATGGCAGCAACTATAGCAGCACAGCTATTTGCCTCCCAAAGGCATGTAGGTTTCTGTTGGGAGTGGTTTATATTTTTGCAGATGGCCAATACTTGCCTATGGCTCAGAATCCTTACTGATTTTGTAGTATTTTTAAGGTAAATTAACAATTAATGTTATCCATCTTATCAGCACCTTGTCTGTCGCGGTCCTACTAGTATAACTTTATACTTATAAGACAGTCATGACTGTTTTTAAATTTTAACTATGATTTTTAAACTTTGACTTTAATGCATTAATTTTAACTCCTGATGATGGCTTCCAAGTAAGCTGAAAGATTTAGAGAACGTATCTCAACGTGCTGGTAAGGTGGATTATATTAATTGTTAATTTATTTAGCATATCAGTGGTACCATGTTTGAGAAATTATTTTTAAGGTATTATACTACATTAAAGATACTTTTGCTACCTCTCTCAACTACCTACTTAGATTGCAATTTATATGAAGCTAACTAACAGTATTTTCTTTATCTATAACATGGAGGTGTATCCTACCACTCACATCTTTTTTCAAAGTTTGTTATTCTTATATGTATTACCTATTTTATTTTCAAACATTTTAACTTAGAAATAAAATAAATGAGTTTTTCATTATTAGAAGATTTATCTAAGTCTATGAAAAGTTTTATTACTTTGCCTTCTTAGGTCCTGTTAGCCAAATAGATTTAGTTACTGATAAGCTAAAAATATATTGTTATGTAAAACTAATGAATTTTTAAATATTATGCATCTACAGTGGTGAACAAATTAATCCGAACACAGTATTTTTAACAGAAAATTTTATTTAAAAAAAAAAATTAATAGTCAAACTTACTCAAATTTAATAGTTTATGTGTTCTTTGTTTCTGATTATCTCATTAATCCTCTTTGGCATTTATTCCACTAAGGTAGAACAATGATTTCTGATTTTTTTCATCTCAAAACCAAACCTGTATCACTGAACTAATATCAGTTTTTGTGTTACAGTTCATTTTTCCAAGTCTTCTTTTTAGTATGGCCCAAAAGTTTTCAGTAGGATTCAGGTTGAGGGTTTCCCTGGTCACGAGAGCACTTGAAGTTCTTCAAAAATCAAAATTTTGAAGAACTCTTGCTTTCTTTGACATGTGACTTTGTGCAAGGTCCTGTTGGAAAATGAGTTCTGGGTTCTTCTGCAATAGTGAGACTATTTTTCTTGGTTAACATATTGGTCCGATTTCATCATCTCATCCACATGCATAAAAGTGCTCCTGGCCCTTCATATGTAAAACATGCTCAAACATCTTTTCAGCTTGGTGTTTGGGATCTTGTTGCAGGTGTGCTGGTGTTGTAGTAGTCTTCTGATCTGCTGACTTATGAATGTAGGCTACTCTCTCCCCTTGGACAAAGAAATTGAGTATCGTCTGAAAAAATAACTTTTTTCCACATCTCAATAGTCCATTCTTTATGTTCCTTTGACCATTGAAGTCTTTTTGTCATCATAACCTCCGTATCAGTAACTGCTTCGTTTTAGGTTTCTGAGCAATCCTGCTCACTCCCAACAGTCTTCTATGAACTGTCATATCAGAAACATTAGTCCCACTGGCTCTCAAGTCCCTGTTAAGGTCAACAGTTAAAAATTGTGGATTAATTTTGCTTTTTCTTATTAGTAATTGATCCTGTGTAGGCGTGGTTTTTTTCCATCCATATTTTCGTTTTCTCTTTGGAGAGACGGAACCTGTTTCCCTAAACCTTTTCATGATATCATTTATAGTACCTAACCCCACCTACATTCATGGCAATCTGTCTTGAAGTCATTTGTGTGTGTTGGGATAGAGAAACAATTTTTACCACCTTTGTGGGGTTATATGCATTGTATATTAACTAGAAATGAATAACAAACTTATAACAGAAACTCGCAAGGTCACTAAAAACTAATTGATAATGAATTATAAAAGCACAAAAATCCACTGATTCTGTTTATATATGAACTAACAACATAACCTGAAACACCAAATAACAAGCAGTCTGCCGCAGAATAAAAATTCCCTACAACAGAACAAAACTTACCTTTGTTCTTATTAGTTTGTTCGTACTGTATACTTTGCTACTCTTCCAGCTAGTTTGCTTCTCTTCCAGCTTTGTTATTCATTGTATTTATAATATTTTCAATTTTAACACAATCAATTATTTGGATTTAAGAAACTTGACAAGGATTGTAAAAAGGCTGAAATGTATTACAGTTCTTTGACAGTTTTCTATTGGTAGCCAGTTCACTTGTTCTACAAAAATGTTTTAAAAATATTAGCAGTATCAATCTGTTTGTACAACTTTTTGCTTGCTGTATGTTTTAATCAGTGTTTTAGTGTTGAATGTTTGAATTTAATTGAAGTATAACAATTGCAGCTATATCACACAATTCATTTATGAACTCTGTTACATGGGGATTTTATTTGTCCTGTTTATCTGTTTTGTTTCAGTGCTGGTGAGAACTTATCTTGTGTGGTGGTTTTTGTATTGGTTTACTACTTCCTTATGGCAGGGATTGTTTGGTTTGTTATTCTCATGTATGCCTTAAATGTATCATTTCAAGCATTTATTCTTGGTAAGGCTTTTTCAATGTTTTTCTTTATTTGTATTTTGTCAGGGTACACCTATTTCCTTGATTACTTAACTTTCCTGAAGGAATTTTTTATGTCATGTTATTAACACTTTAATGCATTGATCTACATATCATGTAAACTGCAGTACCTTGGGAGATGGTCATCTGACTGTTCATTGTATATCTGAGTATTAAACACAAAGTGGAATATTATGATTGGCTACATGCTTTATTTCCAAGATTCTTTGTCTTTAAATACAGCCACATAGTGTATATTTTAGATTACAATCACAAGATATGTTTATGTCTTCTGTATTATTTATAGTTTTTACTAAACTGTCTAGATAGCGCTATAGCTCTAGTAGGGAAATTACTGAAATCAGTCCAATTTAGGTATATGCGGTTTTCACCAGATCTTGACATTTTGACACCTAAGGAACCCAAAAAACTGGATTGAAATTTTCCAGATATTAATGTTTGTATGTATGTGTGTTTAGTTTTGGTCTCTAAATCACCTCATATCTCCAGAACTAGTGGATTGATTTTGACTAAACTCGGTCAGATTACTTCTATATATGGGGCATTGATGCCACTCAGTTTTCAACTTAAAAGATCTACTGGGTGAAGCTGTAGAGTAAGGTCACCCTTAGTATCTTGAGATTTCGCCTAACTAAGGTCATTTTTTTTTTTGGCTCATTTGTTAACAATTAAAAAAAAACAATATTTGCATAAAAAATTTTGCAAAATTGCGCCCTACCCAAAAAATGCTACTGCTATGTTGTGACATCACTGGTGAGCAGTAGAATTAAATAAATGAATATTTTTGAAAGTGTAAAAAAGTAACTCAGTCTAGGTGGGTCTCGAACTTGATCACCCAGTTGACTTGATACCTGATGTGTAAAGCCTTGCAGCTACACCAGTCTGTCACCTTGCAAGCGAAATTTGTTCTATATAAGTTGTGAAATTACATTAGTTTAGTTAGTGCCGACCATTGCTATTAGTACCGCCATATTGCTGCTAGTGAATATGATATGCGCATGTGTTTTAGTTAGAATCATTGAATTAAAAATTATTATATTTAAATAAAATGATAAATATTTTAAATTAAGTTCTGTATGTATGTGTGTGTAAGCCGTGCATCAGAAAACACAGCTGTGTGACGGGAAAGCCCTGCAACTGTGTTGTCAGCTTTTTTTTAAATTAAATTTACATATTTATTAGTGGACATTAATTTGCTATTAAGGCTAGCAATATATGAATAACAAGTATATGAGATGTTACATTGAAAATGGCTTTGTACAGTATTTTTTCTAAAAAAAATATTGTTTTTGCCACATGGAATTCCTTTTCATCAGAATCATTGAAGTAAATTTTTATTTTTTTAATTGTAAATTTAATTTAATACACTGTACTACTTAATGAATGTAATTCATTACAATTATTAACAGCTAGATCATTTCTTTACTTCTGTAATAGTTACGGAGACAGCAACTCAAAAAAGAAAACCAAAGCAGAAGATACAAGAATTTGTAACTTATTTCATTTACTGAAAAATCATAGAAATCACAATGACAAATCTTTTAAATAACTTAACATGTACATAGTAAGCTGTGCATCAGAAACAAACCCACTGTTGTCACCTTTTTTTTTACAAGTGTTAAGTATATAAATGTAACTGTTTATTACCTTTATTTTATTTTTCAGTTCTTAATAGTTAGAATGAAAATCTATTTTAGTTCAATGTTAAGAAATACTGATTTCGACAATGTGGCTAACATTTTGGGGATAAATTAAAGCTATTATAATATAATCGTTTTTAAACAAATTTATTATAAACGTACGTGGAACTGTGAAATGAGACTACTGTACAATATTGTATTATAATAGAAAGAAATACTTCTCAAATTAAAAAGAAAGACAATTTTGACATAGATCAGTAATCAGTTAGAGATTTAAATAAGATTGTGTGTGTGTGTGTGTAATGAATAATGAATGCTTGATTAACTGGAAAAGTTATGCATTAAAGGCCTTAAATCTACCTGCAGTCAGATCTTGAAGGGTTAAACCAGTTTCAAGAAAGTAAAAAGTGTGATTTTTGTAAAACTTTATTCTGAATATAGTCTGTATTGTATCTTGTGGATATAAAAAAATATATGTTTAATCAAAATTCTTTATTGTTATTAATGTTATATCTGGGCTAACCTTTTTATTTCTACTTACCACCCCAATTTGTTCTACATTCATGGTTAGGTGTTTCATAACTTCTTATATTCCAATGGTAAAGAAAAGTACTACTTGTCTCATTATTCATTCTTGTGGTTATCTTTGTGTTTGTTCTGAAATCTTAACATCTTCACAGATAACTGGATATTGTTTAGCATCTAATTATTTCAGTAGGTGCTTGCTCAAAACACCTTACATCGCAATTTGTGGAATAACTTTGTATTCTTAAACTTGTGTGTACATTTTTTGCTTATGTCTGAGTTTTCTTGCATTTTATGTGATATTTCTCTCTTATGTTCAACATTCATTTATAGTAACTGAATTTTCTTTGTATAAAATTATGAACTATTACAATTCAACAAATTGTTTACCTTGATTCTGTTTCAATCATGAGTAGTTGATATCTGATCCAACTCACTAAATGGGGTGATTGGATCAGATTGTTGGTTTTTTGGTATTATTTGATTTGACCATTAAGGCCAGAGCCTTCTTTGTTTACTGTTTCAAATCTCCCAAGAAAATTCACTCTACTGAACTGATCCAGTGTATCAAAGCTATTGACTTGAGTTGACAAAATGTTTGTGATAACATCTTAACAGGGCTTGAAATATATCTATTGGACTGAGTTTGATCTGTGTGAGAAGTTTAAGTGGTTAAAAGCTAGCTAGCTAGCCTTTTACTATCTTCTTGGACTGTCCAAATTGATATTCTACCTTTTACAGATAGAAAACTTTTTAGGATTTTTTTTTGTTTCATTTAATTGTTTAATTTATGCTTGCTTACTTTTACAAATTCCTTCACATTTGCAAATGAAGAATTTTTTAACAGTCAAAATTTATTTAATGCAATTTAGTTTTTAATTTTTCCTGAAAGTTCTATAATGTTCCTTTTTGTGATTCTGTTTGAGCAACTTTATCAATTCTCATTTATTGTATATAGCGAGTGATTTAATGTTTATTCTAGTTGTTTTTTTCTTTTACTTGGATTTAAGAAACCTGAGAGAAAATATTTCCTATATTTTTATAATTTTAATTTAATTAATACTAATTTTAAATTGTTTATATTGCTGTAAGATCCCTCCTATTTTTATTCACCAGATCATGCTCTTTTCAAAGTTTGTGAACCTGCATTTAGTTAAGTTTTGTTGTTTATTAGCACTGCAACTGTCATTTTAATTCTCTGCATACCAGAATTAATATAGGATTGATGTTGATAGATAATTTTATAGGAGGATGTGGATAAAACAAATCGCTGTTTCTATATGGATTTATCTGCTTCTTGTCAATAAAATAATATTTATTGTCAAAACATTCAGAGCACATGAGGAATTTAGAAGGAAACTGGGAAAGGCTTAATATCATCTGGATGAAGAAATCCATAATTTCCTACCTTATAAAATAAATATCCCACCTTATTTAGCTGCTGAATAATTTTTTCCACGTGATGTATGGAGGATATTTATATTACTGGGAATTCTGATGAATTCAGAATTATTAATAAGTTAAGATGAGTAGATGATCCCAAACATATTAGATTTGTTTTTTAAACAATGAAGACACCAAAGAGAAATATGACTAATAAAGAGAAGAGGTAAATTTTACCTGCTGGAGTTGTAACACATATTCATTTCCTCATTCCTGAAAAACAGATCTTGACATTAACATATTGCATTTAACACTTGCACTGTATGGTGCACTGTCAGCATGTTTTCATGTTTAGAAGTTCTGTTATGTAAAATTTTTATGTATGAGATATCAGAATCTTTTTGTGAGAAAACTTCTGATCAGTTGGGAGCTCAGAGGTAGTTAGCAGGCACTTTTGCATGAAAACTCTCGCGGGCAATAATAAAATTAAAAGTGAAACTACAGACTACAAAGGTGGCACCCATTTCCTAACATTATATGTTAGGGACTTGTGATAAAAGCAGTAAAGTTATATTGATAAAAATTCTTTGCAGATTTAATTTTAGTGATAAAATATCTTGTTTTATTCAGTTTGCTCTTCATATGCTGCAGTGAGGTAATAAAAAGAAAATATGTATGTTATTATTTTTAGCAAATTTGAGCTGTTATAATTCAGTAACAAACCATTGTAAAAATATCATTTTGTAAAAAATGATAATGTCTATGAAAATGAAAATGTCTATGCTTCTCTTCACAATTTATGTAAAACACATTTAAAAAAAGAATTGAACAGTTTATAGAAAACAACATTTTTATAGCCTGAATATTTGTGATTTTAAGATTCTTGTAATATGTTATATTATATTAACATGTGTTAAATTTTGATTTTTTCTACCCCTATAATAATTTACTTCATTTCAAATTTTTGTTAACAGGATTTATTTTTAGAAAGTTGACACACCTATTTCAAAAAAGTAGATGGTAAATGATGTTATGATTTTTTCACATTAATAGTTTTAAAACGTAAAAAGAAATTTGTTCTGACAAAATTAGAATCATATTTATCATGAAAATTGAAAATTTAACTGTAAGTAAAGATGTTATAAAAAAAAGAAAAAAGTATTTGAAGTTTGAGAAAAAAAGAAAAAAGTATTTGAAGTTTGAGAAGGTAGAAAGAATATATTTTAGCATTTGCTAATTATTTATTTTTTGATTGTTTTAGTGAAAATTATAAATCTTGTAATTTTTATATAGAAAAAAATTATAACAAAATGATTTATATTTTAATTTTGGATGTAACTGGAATTTTTCCAATGGCTTGTTGCATAACCAACAAACTATAACAGCAAAGTTCCATGTTCTTTTTTTAAGTGAGATTATAATTAAAGTATGTACCCATTCTCATAATTATTTTGTATCTCATGATATTATATGTTCAAGGTTTGATTCTTAACTTGGGTTTGAAATTTTTGTATTAATAAACATTTTGCTTCTTTGTCTTTGGAAAAGCAAATTCTTATGGGAAATGCTGTTTCATTCTTTTGTTTTAAAATCTCTTGAAGGCATAAAAAATAAACCAAATTGCATTTTGAAATAATTCTAATATTAAGATGGATTTTATTTTATAACAATTGTTATTATTTTTTTTTTAATCTAAGTAATATACTTTCTTATTTTTGTGAAGGTAATTAAAGAATATAGTCTTCTTCCTTGTGGTATGCCATTTGTATCTTAGGAATTAATTTTTTTACTTTATTGAGTTAAGTTAATGACTTATTAATTCATAGCTTCAAAATAAGTGACATGCTCAGCCAAAAGTTAATGTCTTGTTTGGTTTTAGTTCTCTTTTGTGGTATGTGTTTGTTTTTATAAAAGTAGTAATGCCAACATTTCTGCCTAGGTTTACCAGTAATTTTGATTTTTCAGGTAAAATTCAAGAGCGATTACAAAAGAAAGGAGCATATTTCCATCTTGTGGCATGGTCTTTGCCACTAGTATTGACGATCACTACAATGGCTTTTGGTGAGATTGATGGTAACAGCGTGGTGGGAATTTGCTTTGTTGGTTACATAAATCACATATACAGGATAAGCCTACTTCTAGTGCCTGTGTTTATCGCTCTGTCTGTTGGTGGATACTTTTTGTTAAAAGGTTTGTTGTGTTTTATAGAATGTAATGTACCAAAACGTTATAAGAGTTTCATTTGAACTAACTAGGGTGATACATAGGAATGCGGGATTTAAATAAACATGTAATAAAATTTAAACTTATTTTAATACATTAAAAAGCTAAAACTTTATTATTCATGATATATTTTATGAACATTTTTTTCTTAAAAGATATGTTTTATAAGTGATGGCTGTTCATGAGTGTGAATTTGCAAATGCAAATGAAGAGACAAACCTAATAATGAAACAGTATTGTTAATGTGCAGAATGTTGTACTGTTAGAGGATTTCAGAGAATTTTTCCTTAGCTGAAATTATTCCAATATGATGTCATCATTTACATCAGACGATCTGAAATCTCTTTTGTAATGGCTGAACTTCAAATAAAATTTTGGTAAACAATGGTAAACTTTATTATCACCTGTTTACTTTGTTTGAACTTATCAAATAGCATTTTGTCTTTTAAACTAAAGGTCAGCGGATTTTAAAAATGTAGGGTAGAAGGTTACCAATTTCTTGATGTTAGAAAAATTTAATGCCAGAGGAAAAGTAAATTACTGGTCAGTTTTAATTTTAATTTTTAAAAAGAAATTAAATTAAATACTGTTTAATGTAGGTATATAAAAATCTGTATATAACGTACTTTTATTGTAATGTATTTTTATTTCCAATAATTGGTAAAATATCCTTCACATGTGTAATAATTTGAAAAAATTTGTGTTTACTCCTTGTTTGACTTTTTTGTTGACATCGACCTATTTCTGACAATAGATTGTAATGTAGAATTAATTAGCTTTTCATAATGTCACCCATCTTTTCTTAGACAGTATTGTGTGAAATACACATGCTTTTGCAGCACCTTTAGAAAACTATTTTGAATTGTTGAATGCTTTGTGTAAAATTCAGTGTTAGTTGCTGAATATACCAAATGCACATTCTGTGAAGTGTTCTTTATATTTAATATACTCAAAAACTTGCTATTTTGCAATCAAAAAATCCTCTCATTTTCACATTTATTGGAGAACTATCATCCGGTGATAAATACATAGGGGTATAATCATGTTTGTACAAGGGTTATTTTGAAAGTAAAGATTTCATTATAAAAAATATTTTATATAAAAACGTTAAGTAGAAATTTGTATGAAACTGTGTACTATTTTTAAATTCACTGCCTACATTGAGACATTTGTTGTGATGGTATATGAACTTAAAAATGTCCTAATACTTCTCTGTTGCCGGTTCATTTAACCACTGCTTGCAGCTTCTTTTAGTTAATTATCAATCCTAAATTACTTACCGCCCAATAATCTCTTCTTTGTACAGGTAGAAGTCGCTGAGAGTCGACTGTGTGGTTGGTGAAAGTGGGAACTGGTGTTTTATCTTTTGAGTGCTCTACAACGCTAATGATATATTACTAGTAACAATCTAATTTTAAAAAATTCCTCTTCTTTAAAGGGAATAAAAAATTTTATTGTGAGTGAATGCTATTTGCTTTTGTTGTATTCCATTAACATGTATAGAATCTAATGTGCACAAATCTTGTAGCCTCAGTATTGTGACAATTTTACCAAGAACTGTTCTAAAAGCTTGTGGGAACTTAAACCCAGATCTGCAGTGGTGACTCAGTGATTTTTTGTTTTGATTTATCATTAATAAACATGTTAGTTTCTTCAAATCTGTGGTGATCGAGTCACCTTAAACACATTCTCAAACATATTCATCGTACTGTTCTGAAATATTTTTGTACATTTCTTTTAGTACTTGCATTATCACTATTCACAACAACCGGTTGTCTATGAACTTTAGTCAGTATGTTATGTTAGTCAGTATGTTATGTTATGTTTAGTCAGTATGTTAGAAAAAAAAAGTAAATATATTTGCCTTCATTTCACTATTGGTACAATGTTGATTATTAATTTTAAAACTTAACAAATGTGAATTACAGTAGGAAGACATGGTGAGCAGTAGAATGTATCATACATTATAATATAAACAAACTTGTCGATCCAGAGTTTCACTGGTACATTAATCTCTACATAATAAATTACTTTTTTATTTTTGTCTTCAGTCATTTGACTGGTTTGATGCAGCTCTCCAAGATTCTCTATCTAGTGCTAGTCGTTTCATTTCAGTATACCCTCTACATCCTACATCCCTAACAATTTGTTTTACATATTCCAAACGTGGCCTGCCTACACAATTTTTTCCTTCTACCTGTCCTTCCAATATTAAAGCGACTATTCCAGGATGCCTTAGTATGTGGCCTATAAGTCTGTCTCTTCTTTTAACTATATTTTTCCAAATGCTTCTTTCTTCATCTATTTGCCGCAATACCTCTTCATTTGTCACTTTATCCACCCATCTGATTTTTAACATTCTCAGTATAGCACCACATTTCAAAAGCTTCTAATCTTTTCTTCTCAGATACTCCGATTGTCCAAGTTTCACTTCCATATAAAGCGACACTCCAAACATACACTTTCAAAAATCTTTTCCTGATATTTAAATTAATTATTGATGTAAACAAATTATATTTCTTACTGAAGGCTCGTTTCGCTTGTGCTATTCGACATTTTATATCGCTCCTGCTTCGTCCATCTTTAGTAATTCTACTTCCCAAATAACAAAATTCTTCTTCCTCCATAATCTTTTCTCCTCCTATTTTCACATTCAGTGGTCCATCTTTGTTATTTCATTACTTTTGTTTTGTTCTTGTTTATTTTCATGCGATAGTTCTTGGGTAGGACTTCATCTATGCCGTTCATTGTTTCTTCTAAATAAATTACTGACTGGTCTTTTCTTTTAGTTAGCTCTTGTACGTTTTCAAATGTAATTTTACTACCCAAGAATTTGTCAGATTGATAAAGGTATCAAAGTGCACTTTTTGTGTTTATTTTTACATATGACAGTGTTATAGATTATGAAGTAATTATATATTTTTTTCTATTTTCATAAGTTGGTGTTTTTCAATTTTTCATTAATACTGTAATCTTATTATATGATCATGATAATACATGACCATAATATAACATATTTCTTAACAAATCTAAATGATTTTGTTAATTTTTTTATGGAAATTATAAAAGAAACATTTCTTATTATAAATTATAATAAATTTATTATTGTAAATTATAAATAATTTCTTAATTTCATATTATAAAAGTAGTTTTTTAAATTCTCTTCTTGGAAATAAAG